>NC_053028.1:384834538-385511839 GCF_003073215.2 Triticum urartu
CGAGAGAATGCAAATCTCAGCGTGTTATGATTGCTACTGAGGATGTTGGGTATGAGTCCGCTAGTGACTATGATGAGGAGACTTTGGCTCTTATTACACATGAAGAACGTGGTGGAGATGATTCTGATCATGAGACGCAATACTTGGCTGCTGAAGATGCTGATAGGTATGAATGTTTAGTTGCTCAACGTGTTTTGAGTGTGCATGTTACACAAGCTGGGCAAAATCAGAGGCATAATTTGTTCCATACAAAGGGAATTGTGAAAGAACGTTCTGTTCACGTCATCATAGATGGAGGGAGCTGCAACAACTTGGCTAGCATGGATATGGTGAAGATGCTATCTCTCACCACAAGACCACATCCACATCCTTACTACATCCAATGGTTCAACAACAGTGGCAAGGTTAAGGTAACACGTACTGTTCGTGTGCATTTTCGTATCTCTACATATGCTGATTATGTTGATTGTGATGTGGTACATATGCAAGCATGTTCCTTATTACTTGGTAGACCATGGCAATTTGATAAAAATTCTGTACACCATGGTAGAACTAATCAGTATACTCTTATTCATAAGGACAAAAATATTACTTTGCTTCCTATGACTCCTGATTCCATTTTGAAAGATGATATTAATAGAGATAATAAAGCAAAAAAAGAGCAAAATAAGAGTGAAAATCAGATTGTGGCAAAAGAATTTGAGCAACAAATGGAGCCTAATAATAAACCATCTAGTGTTGCTTCTGAAATTAAATTGAAAAGTGCATGTTTACTTGCCACCAAATCTGATGTTGATGATCTAGATTTTAGAAATCTGTTTGCTATGCTTTTGTGTGCAAAGAGGCATTATTTTCATTCGAGGACATGCCTTCCTCTTTGCCTCCTGCTGTCACTAACATTTTGCAGGAGTTTGCTGACGTCTTTCCACAAGACGTGCCACCGAAATTACCACCTATTCGAGGGATTGAGCATCAAATTGACTTAATTCCCGGTGCATCATTACCCAACATTGTGTCATATCGTACCAATCCAGAGGAGATGAAAGAGATTATGCGTCAAGTACAGGAGCTGCTCGACAAAGGTTATATACGCAAATCCCTTAGTCCTTGTGCTGTTCCTATCCTTTTAGTGCCGAAAAAGGATGGTACGTCACGTATGTGCGTTGATTGTAGAGGCATTAATAATATTACTATTTGTTATCGTCATCCTATTCCTAGGCTAGATGGTATGCTTGATGAATTGAGTGGCTCTACAATATTCTCCAAAGTTGATTTGCATAGTGGATACCATCAAATTCGTATGAAATTGGGAGATGAATGGAAAATGTCATTTAAAACTAAGTTTGGATTATATGAGTGGTTAGTCATGCCTTTTGGGTTAACTAATGCACCTAGTACTTTCATGACATTAATGAATGAAGTTTTACGTGCTTTCATTGGACTATTTGTGGTAGCTTATTTTGATGACATATTGATTTATAGCAAATCATTGGAGGAACATTTGGAACATTTACGTGTTGTTTTTATTGCTCTACGTGATGCACATTTGATTGGTAACCTTGGGAAGTGCACCTTCTGCACCGACTGAGTATCTTTTCTTGGCTATGTTGTTACTCCACAGGGAATTGAAGTTGATAAAGCCAAGATTGAAGCTATTGAGAGTTGGCCGCAGCCCAAAGCGGTCACACAAGTGAGGAGATTTCTTGGCCTCGCTGGATTCTGTAGGCGTTTTGTGAGCGATTTCAGCACCATTGTTGCACCTCTCAATGAGCTTACAAAGAAGGATGTGCCTTTTGTTTGGGGTACCGCACAAGATGAAGCCTTAACGGTATTGAAAGATAAGGTGACACATGCTCCTTTGCTCCAACTTCCTGATTTTAGTAAGACTTTTGAGCTTGAATGTGATGCTAGTGGAATTGGATTAGGAGGTGTCTTATTACAAGATGGCAAACCAGTTGCATACTTTTCTGAAAAATTGAGTGGGCCTAGTCTGAATTGTTCTACTTATGATAAATAATTATATGCTCTTTTTCGGACTTTAGAGACATGGCAACATTATTTATGGCCCAAAGAATTTGTTATACATTCTGATCATGAATCTTTGAAATATATTAAAAGTCAAGCTAAACTGAATCATAGACATGCTAAATGGGTTGAATTCATTGAGACTTTCCCTTATGTTATTAAACACAAGAAGGGTAAAGAAAACGTTATTGCTGATGCATTGTCTCGTCACTATACTATGCTTTCACAACTTGACTTCAAAATATTTGGTTTGGAGACAATCAAAGATCAATATGTGCATGATGCTGATTTTACAGATGTAATGCATAATTGTAAATAAGGAAGGACGTGGAACAAGTTCGTCGTTAATGATGGATTTGTGTTCCGTGCTAGCAAGCTATGCATTCCAGCTAGCTCCGTTCGCCTTTTGTTGTTGCAGGAGGCGCATGGAGGAGGACTAATGGGACACTTTAGCGTGAAGAAGACGGAGGACGTACTTGCTACACATTTCTTTTGACCAAAGATGAGACGGGATGTTGAGCGTTTTGTTGCTCGCTGCACTACATGTCAAAAAGCTAAGTCACGACTCAACCCTCATGGTTTATATATGCCTTTGCATGTACCTAGTGTTCCTTGGGAGGATATATCTATGGACTTTGTTTTAGGTTTACCTCGAACAAAGAAGGGGAGGGATAGCATATTTGTTGTCGTGGATAGGTTCTCGAAAATGGCACACTTTATACCATGTCATAAAAGCGATGATGTAGTTAATGTTGCTGATTTGTTCTTTCGTGAAATTATTCGCTTGCATGGTGTGCCAAATACTATTGTTTCAGATCATGATACTAAATTTCTTAGCCACTTTTGGAGATGTTTATGGGCTAAGTTCGGGACTAAACTGCTTTTTAGTACTACTTGTCACCCCCAAACTGATGGACAAACTGAAGTAGTCAATAGAACATTGTATGCTATGCTTAGGGCTGTTTTGAAGAATAATAAGAAAATGTGGGAAGAATGCTTGCTTCATGATGTAGGGTGGAAACCCTAGGGGCCGATCTTTCACGAATGGAGCGGATCCCGCGATGAACACGAAGGACGCGGGGGGAAACACGAGGGGAAATCACAAAGGGGCACAAAGAGAAACACTCAAACCAACAAGAAATAGTCACACATATGCTAGATCCTCGAGTACATAAGAGATCACACGATCCACAGTCAACAAAGGATGATACAAAGGTAGCCGGTTCTTCTCCGTGAGGAGGTCTTGATGGGGCCGCCCAAAGGGGGTCTTGAATCCAAAGGGATCTTCTCCGAAGAGGGGTCGCGGTCTCTCTCGTGGATTAGATCCAATGTGGATGAGCAAAGCTCTATCTCTAATGGGCTACTACTTTGCTAACCCTAAAACGTAGGTAGGAGAAGAGTGTATATAGTCTAGGTGGGCGAAGGGGTACACGGGCCTCGGGCCCTTACACTGTGCGCAGACAGGGGAGGCCGGACGTCCGGGCATTGGGTCGGATGTCCGGGCGTTCGCGGAAGGCTGGATGTCCGGGCTGGAGGGGCCGGATGTCCAGACTGGCGAGGGTTCTCTTCTGTCCTCTGTTGCAGCTTGTCCAGATGTCCGGGCTGGGGCCGGACGTCCGGGGCCTGTAGATGTCCAGCGGCTGGAAGGCTGTTGTAGCTGATGTCTCCAGCGGCCGGATGTCCGGGCTCGGGGCCGGATGTCCGGGCCTTGGAGATGCCTTATTCTCCTTTTGATGTTCCTCTTCATCCGTGGACTTGGCGGCTTGTTCATCTTCACGTGCATATTCGGGAGGGTCCTCTTGGTACCTAATCATGCACAACATCTCAGACTTAGGTAGTATCCATGTCTCGAGAGGATCATATGTAATATCACTAAGGAGAGAAGTCACCTCGGTCTCGAGAGGTCTAGCTCTAGCTCGAGTCATAGGTCCTCTTGGCACTTCGTGAGACGATGGTAGGTCCATGGGGATGACCGTAGGATGCTCCGCATCATCTCCCCTCCCTTGGGAAAGATCCGACCTCGGATCTAAATCCTCATCACCATGGTAGGGCGAGAGATCCTTGATGTTGAAGATGTCGCTCACGGAGTACTTGTCGCGTGGGAGGTCGATCTTGTAGGCGTTCTTGTTGTAGTGTTCAAGCACCTTGAAGGGTCCGTCCGCTCGTGGTCGAAGTTTGGACTTGCGTTCATGGGGGAAGCGGTCCTTGCGAAGGTGTAGCCACACAAGATCTCCAATGTTGAATACCATGGGGTGCTTGTTGATGTTGCGCTTGGTTGCAAGTCGTTGTACTTGGCGCTCAATGGTGTGCCATGTGTCTTCATGCACCTTCTTGAGATGGTTCACACGGGCACTTGCGTCCATATTGATGTGCTCTTGTAGTAGTAGAGGAATAATGTCCAATGGTGACAATGGGTTGAATCCATAGACGACCTCAAAGGGGGACTTGCCGGTAGTTGAGTGTCTTGCGCGGTTGTAGGCAAACTCGGCGATAGGTAGACACTCCTCCCACTCCTTGATGTTCTTCTTGATGAGCACTCGAAGTGGAGCGGAGAGTGTGCGGTTGGTCACCTCCATTTGGCTGTCGGTTTGAGGATGGTACACCATGGAGAAGAGTAGCTTGATTCAGAGCTTGGCGCATAGTGTCTTCCAAAAGTAACTCAAGAACTTGACATCGCGGTCCGAGACGATCGTCTTTGGCACTCCATGTAGACGCAATATGTCCCTACAAAAGAGATTCGCAACATGTGAAGCATCGTCTATCTTGTTGCAAGGAATGAAATGTGCCATCTTAGAGAAATGGTCCACAACAACAAATACCGAATCCATTCCATTTCTAGTTCTAGGCAAACCAAGTACAAAATCCATGCTAATATCTTCCCATGGTTGATATGGAATTGGGAGAGGCATGTAAAGGCCATGGGATTGAGCTTTAGACTTAGCTTTGGGACATGTAGAGCATCGGTTGGTGAAGCAGTTGTTGATGCCCCGTAGTGGAGGTAGTCCCGGAGGTAGCTCGTCGGGGAAAACATCTTGGAATTCCTACAAAAGAGAAGATAACACTAAAGGTAGAGTGTGAGAGGTGTTAGCTTTTGGTGCCTCGGTTTGCATGAAAGGACATAGTGCATAACACTAGATGGGTTCTCACACACTTCTCTCATCTCACGTTTGGTGGTAAATAGAACTAAGTTATTCTTGTCGCTCATCGTGGATGCACTCGATTTAGGCTTGTGGCGCTCACTTTCTTTTTGGTGGTTCGCTCTCTCACTATTCTGTCCATGATGGGTGGCTTGCTTGTCGGCCATCACTTGGCTTGGAGACATAGGGCGAAGTATGTACTCCTTCCCTTTCATCTTGAAGATGTAGTGGTTCGTTCGGCCAGTGTGGATCACACCTCTATCAAATTGCCATGGTCGTCCAAGAAGAAGGTGGCAAACGGTCATTGTAACGACATCACACTCCAAAGTGTCTTCGTAAGCTCTGATGTTAAAGGAGACATGTACTCGATTCTCGACTTGGATAGTGCCGGAGTCGCTAAGCTATTGAACGTTGTAGGGATGAGGATGCTTCGTCTTTTCCAATTGGAGCTTGGAGCATAGTTCTTCACTTGCTAAGTTATGGCAACTCCCTCCATCGATGATGACCTTGACGGACCTTCCATTGATGCCAGCCTTGGTATGAAAGATGTGGCATCGTTGCTCTGCTTCTTGTTGATGTTGAAGGGTCAAGACCTTGGAGACAACAAGAGCGGGACTTGAATATTCGTCACGAAAGACTTGATCCTCTTCTTCTTTGGTCACACGCCGGTGCATTGCCACTTTCTCATGGGCTTTCATCTCATCTTCACTCATGGAGTCATAGTTTCCGTCATCGTTGAGGGTCATGGTGCTCTTGTATGTACACTCAAAGGACTTGTGGCCTCGGGCGCCGCATGTGAAGCATTTGAAGGAACTCGTCTTGATGGTCTCATCGTTTGGGGTAGATGATGATGAAGCTGTCGGCTTGAAGTTGCTTCTAGTAGGAGGATGACTTTTGGTAGTCAAAGATGGTGGAGTCGTTGAAGCTTGGGTGTTGGAGAAGCCGTATGACTTGGATGAGAACTTGGTATACTTGAAGTCATCTTGCACTTGACGTTCCGCTTTGGTAGCTTGATGCACTAGCTCGATGAGGTTCGAGTATGGTTGGAAGTCGGTGATCTTCTTGATGGGATGATTGAGTCCATTCAAGATACGTGCCATAGTTTTCTCATCATCTTTCGTGACATTGGCTCATATCATTGCAATCTCCATCTCCTTGTAGTACTCTTCAACGCTCTTGGTTCCTTGCTTGGGTAGTTGGAGTTTCTTGAAGAGGTCACGGTTGTAGTAGGTAGGCACAAAGCATGCTCTCATGGCATCCTTCATTTGCGCCCAAGTAGTGATGGGTGGTTACCTTTTGCTTCTCGTCGCTCAATGACTTGTTCCCACCAAATGAGGACATAGTCTTGGAACTCAAGGGAGGCCATCACGATCTTCTTCTCTTCTTCATAATTGTGCAAGCGGAAGATTTTGTTGATCTTTAATGCCCATGAAAGGTACTCTTCGGGATCATTGCTTCCATTGAACTTGGGCATGGTGAACTTTAGCTTGCCGTAGCATTGATCTTCATTGTGTTCGGGATGGGTATGATGACGTCCATGACGAGGAGGATCGTCTCTCACAATTTTCTCTTACCATGGAGGATTTCCATTGCCTTCTTGTTCTTGTTGAACTTGATGTTCTTGGCGAGCTTGTGGAGGAACTTGTCGAGCTTGACGTTGCACGCGAGCTTGATATCTTCGTTCATGAATTTCTTCGTGAAGTGCTTCTACATGTTCACGAGCTTGTCGGACTCGGTTGGCTACGGCAATCTCGGAGGGCTTGTTGCGCCTCAAGTGCTTGAGCATCTCGCAATTGTTGCTCTTGACGTTGTGCCTCGGCATCTTGTGCTTCTTGGTGTAGACGCGCTCGCTCTTCCTCTTCGTGGTGGCGTTGTCGTTGCCGTTCTCATGCTTGTGCAAAGGTAGCTTGGTTTTGACGGTGTCGGTGCTCTTGAGAGTCGTTGTCGCGTAGAGGATTGAGGCTTGCTTGACGATCGTTGCGCGGCATGGCGAAGAGTGTTCGATGTCGGTGTACTTGAGCCAGAGAGGGTGAAGTCAGAGTGTCGACTTGAGCGGTTCCGTCTTGATGAGGACGAAGTGGAAGGAGAGCAGTTGAGCAACAAAGCATGAATCTCATCCATTCTTGCATCATTCTCTTGCTTGTGATCGTCGAGCTTATGGTCTAAGTAGTCTCTTGTACGTTGCTCGGAGAGTCGCAAGTCGGTGGCGAGGTTGTCGATGCGTTCACTCGTTGCTTGTTGCACTTGATGCAAAGCATGTTGTGCACCAAAGAGGTGGCTCTTTGTGATGTAGGAGCTCATGTCATCATCTTGCCCGATGAAGAGTGGGTTGGTAGAAGTACTTGGCCTATCCATCATTCCAAGGAAAGTATGTGAGTGGTAGAAAGAGAAGAACGTATACCAAATGTACCTTGACCAAAGTTGAAGGTGGATCAATGATCACTCCAATGTGGAACAAGGAAATAGCACAATTGGTACCAATTCTTGTCGGTTTCTCACACCTACACAAGTAAAAGCTTATGGTGGAGCTTGGTTAGGATGGTGGCATGCAATTGTTAGTGAGCTTCAATAATGTTGTAAAAGATTCGCAAGTTTGCAATGCCACAAGTAGACCAAGGAATATAAGGTACACAGAAACACACACACAAAGAGATAAGTGGGGTCGTGCAACCAAGGATGAGCCAAAATGTGGAATCCACGAAAATGCTCTTGTTGCACAAGACTAGAGATACACTAGCATGATTGCACAATAGGCGGATACGAAGACTTGTGCACAACCTACTAAGCAAAAATGCAACGACTTCTATCCCAAGTATGCTCTATGTATGGTGTTTCAATGATATGATCCAAGATGATCTAGTATGACAATCTTAATGTTGTATGATGCTATGGTTCTTGCTTAAAAGCTCTTTGATTATCTTTCCCTTTTTGCTTAAAAGCTTGTTTGGCTCTTTGTTGTTTGAGCTCTTTTCTCATGCAATGATTCATGAACCAAGAGAGCACGTGTGTATGCGATGACAACCTTGTGACACAAGAGATGATACCAAGATATGCACTTGTATGCTATGGGAAGTATGATCACTAATGTGCACAAGTCACGTTGCCGGCAATACTCAAAGGCTAGTCTCGATGGGTAAGCGACGCAAAAGAGTAAGGCTATGATGGTTATCAATGTAATGGCAAGAATTAAGTATCACTATACCAAGATGAGTTTACCGCTTCTTGCTTACAGTATGGTGTCAAAAGGGTGGCATGAATACCAAGATGATGTTGCCGAGGTGGTCGTTGTTGATGACGCGTCCGTGGCGAAGATGAGCGGCGGTGATGTTGATGTCGAACCGTACCTAAATAGCCGAAACACAATAAGACACGGAACCGCAACTCAAATTCTCAAGACAAAACGGGACAAAATTGTCGAAGTTGGTAGTGGTAAACGATGGTGGTGTATGTGGTATATGGCGGTGCTATGCGGAAGTGGTGGTGGTATGCGGAAGTGTATGAGGGCACCGAAACAAAATTTCATGAAATATGGACAGAAAATGGGGCGGTGGATGGAGATGTTGCTGCCACGGGCCGGATGTCCGAGCTTGATGGTCGGATGTTCGGGGTGCCGGATGTCCGGGTTGTCGGGCCGGATGTCCGGGCTCTGGATCCGTGGACGAACTCAAAGATCTTCGTGTGGAGAGGTCAAATCCGGGCAAAATTCGAAGAAATTTGTGGATGGAAATTGGGGGAAAGTGGATGGAAAGCTAGATCTACCTGCAACACATGAAATCCGCATATCAAATCCAACAAAACTTCATCACACCAACAAAATCAACAAAATTGGGGCTATTTTTGTGGGGAAATTTTCGAATTAGGGACAAAATCAACAAAAACAAGGCTAGAAACACAACGGGGAGGCTCGGAAATCGTGATCAACGTGGCTCTAGATACCAAGATGATGTAGGGTGGAAACCCTAGGGGCTGATCTTTCACGAAAAGAGCGGATCCCGCGATGAACACGAAGGACATGACGGGAAACACAAGGGGAAATCACAAAGGGGCACAAAGAGAAACACTCAAACCAACAAGAAATAGTCACAGATATGCTAGATCCTCGAGTACATAAGAGATCACATGATCTACGGTCAACAAAGGATGATACAAAGGTAGCCGATTCTTCTCCGTGAGGAGGTCTTGATGGGGCCACCCAAAGGGGGGTCTTGAATCCAAAGGGGTCTTCTCCGAAGAAGGGCTGCGGTCTCTCTCGTGGAGTAGATCCGATGTGGATGAGCAAAGCTCTATTTCTAATGAGCTACTACTTTGCTAACCCTAAAATGTAGGTACGAGAAGAGTATATATAGTCTAGGTGGGCGAATGGGTACACGAGCATCGGGCCCTTACACTGTGCGCAGACAGGGGATGCCGGACGTCCGGGCATCAGGCCGGATGTCCGGGCATTCGCGGAAGGCCGGATGTCCGGGCTGGAGGGGGAGGATGTCCGGGCTGGCGGGGGTTCTCTTATGTCCTCTATTGCAGCTTGTCCGGATATCGAGGCATTGGGGCCGGATTTCCGGGCTGGGGCCGGACGTCCGGGGCCTGTAGATGTCCAGCGACTGGAAGGCTGTTGTAGCTGATGTCTCCAGCGGTCGGATGTCCGAGCCCTGGAGATGCCTTCTTCTACTTTCGGTGTTCCTCTTCATCCGTGGACTTGGCAGCTTGTTCGTCTTCACGTGCATCTTCGGGAGGGTCCTCTTGGTACCTAATCATGCACAACATCTCGGACTTAGGTAGTAGCCATGTCTCGAGAGGATCATATGTAATATCACTAAGGAGAGAAGTCACCTTAGTCTTGAGAGCTCTAGCTCTAGCTCGAGTCATAGGTCCTCTTGGCACTTCGTGAGACGATGGTTGGTCCATGGGGGTCACCGTAGGATGCTCCGCATCACCTCATATTGAATTTGCTTATAATCAATCATTGCATTCTACTACTAAGATGTGCCCTTTTGAATTTGTGTATGGTTTCCTACCTCGTGCACCTATTGATTTGTTGCCTCTTCCATCTTTGGAGAAGGTTAATTTTGATGCTAAAGAACGTGCTGAATTGATTTTAAAAATGCATGAGTTAACTAAGGAAAACATTGAGCGTATGAATGCTAAATATAAACTTGCTGGAGATAAGGGTAGAAAACATGTTGTGTTTGCACCTAGAGATCTTGTTTGGTTACATTTGCGTAAGGATAGATTTCCTAATTTGCGCAAATCAAAGCTAATGCCATGTGCCGATGGTCCTTTTAAGGTGTTAGAGAAAATAAATGATAATGCATATAAACTTGAGTTGCCTGCAGATTTTTGGGGTTAGTCCCACTTTTAACATTGCATATTTGAAGCCTTATTTGGGTGAGGAAGATGAGCTTTCGTCGAGGACGACTTCATTTCAAGAAGGGGAGGATGATGAGGACATTAATACCATTGTTACACCCACAGCCCCTGCTGCTATACATACTGGACCAATTACTAGAGCTCGCGCACGCCAACTGAATTATTAGGTACTTTCATTTCTTGGTAACGATTCTAATGTTCATGAGAATATGATGCTGCCTAAATTGGATACATTTGTTTTGCTTACAAATGAAGGGCCTAGCTTGGACAAGAAAGATGAACCTTGGAGCAAGTTCAAGCATGGAGATGATGGCATGCGCAAGGGGAACAAGAACGGAGTTACAAGTGATGATTCCAAGACTTGGAAGCCACCATAATGAGTGCATGAAGCCTTGGATGAAATATACAAGATGCCACTTCATAAATTTCATCCAGAAGCTATTCTAGGTGCTGCGTCACCTTATTTTTGGGCCATGCCCATGTAATTTTGAAATACTTGATTATAGGTAGTTTTTAGAGTCCGTATGTGTAGGGAAACAAGAGTTAGGGTTGGTTTCGGACCCCTCCTCCATGGGCCACGAAATTCCCCCCTCTCTCCTCCATATATACAGCCATTAGGGCATTGTTTAGACTTTGGTTTTTGTTAAGATTAAAAGTTCGCCATAGCTGCAACTTCACATACTTTGTTTGTGTTCAACGACCAGACCAAGACGTCACAGAACCCCACCTTGATCATTAAAGCTTTCATCTTATATTCGCAATATCCAGATTGCAATCTCAGTTTCTTGCTTGTTCCTTGTTTGCTCGCAGGAAACAGACCCTCGTGGTCAGGTTGATCGTGCTCCGGCGTGGTCAATAACCCCTCGGAAGTTGGTTTAGCGATTGCTAACGCGTGACGTATCGCACGTTCGTAGTCGGATCGTCAAGGTTGACTCCCACAGAAAACGATAGCCACCATCTCATCGAAACATCCGGATACCTTTCCCTCTATCACAAGGAGTTTGTAAGGGCAAGGAGAACGCCTACTTTGTGAAGATCTACCCAAGTGAGGCAAGTCCTTCGTGGGCGATGGCCATGGTGGGATAGACAAGGTTGCTTCTTCGTGGACCCTTCGTCGGTGGAGCCCTCCGGGGACTCGCGCAACCGTTACCCTTCGTGGGTTGAAGTCTCCATCAACATGGATGTACGATAGCACCACCTATCAGAACCACTCCAAAAATCTTCGTGTCTACATTGTGTTTGCCTTCTCCAAACCCTTCTATTTACCATCATATGCAATGTTTTACTTTTTGCTGCTACACTCTTAGAATTGCATGTGTAGGTTGATTGCTTGACTTGTACTAGTTGCTAAAATCTGCCAACACTTAAAATTGGGAAAAGGCTAGATTTTTATTTGGTCAAGTAGTTTAATCACCTCCCCTCTAGACCTACTTTTGATCCTACACAATATGATACCCTACTGTCACCATGGGTATTGAAAGGATCGATATGGTTGACTAGAGGGGGGGTGAATAGGCAACTAACAATTTTTAGCTTTTATTTAACAATTTAAACTTTGCATCAAAGTAGGTTGTCTAGATATGCAACTAGGTGAGCAACCTATATGATGCAACCAGGATAGGTACACAAGCAAGCAAGAGATATGAAACAAGTAAGCTTGCTCAAATAAAGGCACGAGATAACCAAGAGTGGAGACGGTGGAGAAGAGGATGTGTTGCCGAAGTTCCTTCCCTTTGAGAGGAAGTACGTCTCCGTTGGAGCGGTGTGGAGGCACAATTCTCCCCAAGAAGCCACTAGGGCCACCGTATTCTCCTCACGCCCTCACACAATGCGAGATGTCGTGATTCCACTATTGGTGCCCTTGAAGGCGGCGACCGAACCTTTACAAACAAGGTTGGGCTCTCTCCACAACTTAATTGGAGGCTCCCAACAAAACCACGAAGCTTCACCACAATGGAATATGGCTCCGAGGTGACCTCAACCGTCTAGGGTGCTCAAACACCCAAGAGTAACAAAATCCACACAAGAAAGTATGGGGGAAGCAAATATCCTTTGGTGGAAGTGTAGATCTAGGTCTCCTCCTTCAATCCCTAGCAAATCAACAAGTTTGAGTGGCTAGAGAGAGAGATCGGGCAAGAGAGCTTGAAGGGCATTAATGGTGGAGTGAGAGAGGTCAAAGGTGGGAGTGGTAGGTGGGAGAAGCCCTTAAATAGTCACCCACATTTCCAAGTTACTCTATGCGTTTTTTGCACTGCAGCGGTACAACCGGTCCTCGTCCCGGTACAACCGGGACTCACGGTGTAACTGCAGAACCCTACCAAGCGGTACAACCGGACAGGCGGGCGGTAGTACCGGCTAAGAAAAATAACCGGACTAACCGCCTGGCTACCGCACAACCACCGCATCAAAACAGGAGCTTGACCGGTACTTGGGCGGTGCCTGGCCGGAACAACCGCATGGCCTTGAGCTCTTGGGCGGCTAAGTACTGAGCGGAAGAACCGCTCGGACCACCGGTGGTACCGGTCATCGTGGAACGACCGGACCAACCGGGCCACTACCGCCCAAGAACCGCATCAAACCAGAAGCGAGAGCGGTACTTGAGCGGTGCATGGACGGAACCACCGCCCCAGCTGTTGCAGAGCATGGTGGCGGTACCACCGCCCGGAGGCAGCGGTACAACCGCTCGAGCAAAGCTGGTGAGCGACAAGACCCAGCGGTACAACCGCTCCAGAGAGCGGTACAACCGCTGGGCAGAAACAGTGAGCAGAAAGAGGGGAAGAGGCAAGGAAAACTCTCTCTCCTCACACACACACCTGAGGAAGGCAAAGAGAGGGTGAGAAAAGTGTACGTGAACTGATTCCCCCAGAGCTTCCTAATGAGGATTCCCTCTTGATAGTACGGGTACTCTACGACCAAAGAAAATAAAAGCGTAGAGGACACGTCTTCGATCTTTTCCTTCGAGAGGCAATAGCAATCCGATGTAAGCCTAAGCATCGAGAACCTGAAACATATAGCACACGATTAGACCACAAAGGGTTGTCATCATCATCCAAAACATAAAGTATGGAAATGCCCTTTCAATCTCCTCCTTTTTGGTGGATGATGACAACAACACGATTTGCAAGAGATAAGTCAATGAAATCTAGACGGAACTCCCCCTGAATGTGTGCCCCAACAAGTACTAGCTGTTAGAAAGCATGGGCACACTTTCAGGACTAGACTCCCCCTAGATTTTATAGACTCATCACTCTGAGCTCAAAAGGATAGACAATATAATACTTAGAGGCAATAATAACGATAATGACCTACGAACGGATAGGTAAACGGAGTAACAAGTCTCACACACAGCACGGAACGAAACAAGTCCACAAACAAACACAAAACACGAGAACAAGAGAAAAACCCAAGCAAATCCCCGAGACCTATAGAACCCTCTCCCCCTTTGGCATCAAGACACCAAAAAGGAAAATAGCAAAGCTAGCGACCCAAAGCTCAGGCGTCCTCCTCTGACTCCTCGGTTGCATCTGGATCTTCATCATCAGAGTCGTCATCGTTGTCGTGATCAGATTCTTCCATGGCATTGTCAGCTGCTGCAAACGAGAATGATGGCTGGGGAGGGGCTTCATCATCAGTCCGGGTGCTATGGGTAGAGATCCAACGCTCCTCTGGGGTGATGCTCTTCTCAGAGCCACTCTGAACCTGCATGTTGAGGTGCTTCATCATTGCAATTTGGCGACGCCGTGCAAGCTTCTCATTGACATGTGCCTCATACATCTTCTTCTGGATGTCAGCCTGGAGACAAAAGGTCTTCTTCACCTTGGCAGTAAGTTTGGCCACCCACGAAGGCTTGGCCCCTGGCTCCAGCTCAAAGTCCTCATCGTCAAAAGTAGCATAGACATCCTCAGGAGCATGTTCAGGGAAGCGAGGCTCGACATGCTTCTTCTTCTTAAGGAGCTTGACCTCATGAACAGTGAGGTTGTTTGGAGAAGTGAGGAGCTCTCCAGGACGACGAACAGCCCACACAGAGTTCAGAAAGCACATGAAAAACGGAGCGTAGATTGGGACTTTACGATAGATGACCATGTTGTACATCTCATGCCACAACCAATTTGACACATCAAACGTTGCCCCTGTCCCCACCATGGTCTTCATAGCAACCATCAAATCAACCAGATAGCCATGAATCTCATCTTGATTGCCCACCTTGGGCAAGAGCACATTGCGGAACACTCGGTGCATGATGTCATAGACCTTTTCCAAATCCTTGGATTCTCCAATAATCCCACGGCCCCGAATGTACAGAGGGGCAAGCTTCTCCTTAGGCATGGACTCAGGAAAATCATGAGGGCGAATGCCACCCCTTCCTTCCAGACCGGTATCCTCGTACCCAATAGCATTGCAAAAAGCCCTCTAGGGAACGTAAAACAATTCATCGCGACACATGAAGGTGAGAGTGCGCGCATCATCTTCCCCAAAATGAACCGTGGCATAGAACTGATGGATAAGTTGAACATCAAAGTCACAGTTGAGTGACATGATCTTGACAAGATCAAACTCCTCGCAGAGAGCTAGCGCCTCACCAAAATACTCCGTGTTGTTTCTCCAATGATCAAAATCAATTGTCCACTGCTTGGCATATCTATTCTTGTTGTGCTCAAAGAGTTCATGAACAATCCGCACTTGCATCTCATTCCGGAACTGAACAGTGGTCCAACGAGGAGCAATGGGAACCTCATATGGATTCTTTGAGCGGAAGGCTTCCCAATCCTTGGCTTTCCAACGATGCAACGGCATAACCACACGTTGCTTAGCAGCTGCAGACTTTTCACGGCGAGTGGGCTTGGTGGGAATCACAACTTCTTCTTCATCATCAGACACAACCGGGCGCAAGGTCCTTCGTGCCCTCTTCTTGGTCTTGCGAGGAGCAGAGCGAGAACTAGAGCCACCTGAACACACACATGAAAAGAACACACAGAAACCCAACAAGGATGAGAGGATTGCACCCACTAGCAGAAAAGGAACAAGTTGCAACAACAGAGAAGATAGAACAGTGCTTAGTGGTTGATATACCCCGGTTGTACCGGATCTTCCGCCGGTAGTACCGCTCCAGCGATTGTACCGCCCGTAGGGGCGGTAGTACCGCTCCAGCGGTTGTACCGCCCGAAGGGGCGGTAGAACCGCTGACAGTGGCACTACCAGGGAAGATAGATCTAACCGAGGCATACGAATCACACAAGTAATATTCCGAATTCTAAGTGTTGCAAACAAGATAGGAGGCTAACAAAGAACTCTTCTAAGCCATAGGTCGAACACTAAACGCGGAAAGAAAAGTAAAGCCCTAGACAAGGAAGAACCCTAAAAAAATCTAGAGGCAAAGAACACGAGGCATTACCACCATCCATGGGAAGAGATCGGGAGGCCTCCACGGAGAGAATCCACGGAGAGCCAAGGATCCGAAGCGCGAGACGCACTCCGGGGTAGGGGTAGAGATGGCCGGCGGCTAGGGCAAAAAGGAAGAGGAACGAGGACGAAGGGAAAAAGACAACCCTTCAGCCCCGTCGAGTATATATAGGCCCGTACACACTCCCCGGTAGAACCGCTTAGGGGAGAGGTTGAACCGCTCGTCTGGTACAGACCGGTGGATGGAGGCGGTACTTCCGGTGCCTGGGAGGCAGCGGTAGTACCGCACGCAATCAACCGGTAGTACCGGACGTGGGTTACCATGGGTTTGTGCGGTGGAACCGCCCAAGCACCGAACGGAGACCCTTGGGACGGCACAACCCGGTACCAGCGGTAGAAC
Organism: Triticum urartu; assembly: GCF_003073215.2. Classification (NCBI taxonomy): domain Eukaryota; kingdom Viridiplantae; phylum Streptophyta; class Magnoliopsida; order Poales; family Poaceae; genus Triticum; species Triticum urartu. Next base: position 384,850,865 of record NC_053028.1, read on the forward strand.
CGCTCGTGGTACCGGTTGTACCGCCCGACCACCTAAGCCCAAGCCAAGATCAAATGAGTGCAATCCGAAGGGAGGAAGAAGGGGCACAAAACAGGAGAGAAACAACACCCTAGGAGAACCTAACACAAAGAGCAAAAAAAGAAAGAGAGAAAACAACACAAGAACAACAAGGCTAACTCCAACCTTCCGAAGAGAGGACGGTGGCCGAGGCCACCTATGTTTGAGTCAATTGGTATGGCACCGCGAAGAATTATCCTTGGGTCCATGACCAAAACTCGTCTTTGAAGCACAAGTACCATCAAATATGGCTAATGTGAAAGACACAATCAATTTATGCATAATGGGGGGAGGGAGAGTTCATTGAGAGAACAACACTCCCCCTATGTCCATGCCTACACCTAAACTAGACAACAAATTGAGCGTGGTAGGGTGTGCAAGGGTTCAAGCCACATTGCTCGAATCAATGATATTTAGCTCATGCCTTAACTCGCGAAATCTTGCTTCATCCAAGGGCTTCATGAAAATATCTGCAAGGTTGTCATGAGTGTTGACATAGTTGAGCTCGATCTCTCCTCGTCTAATGTGATCCCGGATGAAGTGATACCGGATCTCAATATGCTTCGTCTTGAAATGTTGCACCGGATTGAGAGAGATCTTGATGGCACTTTCATTGTCACACCAAAGAGGCACTTTGTCACAAGTGACACCATAATCCTTTAAAGTTTGCCTCATCCATAGGAGTTGAGCACAATAACTACCGGCGGCAACATACTCCGCCTTAGTGGACGAGAGAGACACACAACTTTGCTTTTTGGAAGACCAACTTACCAAAGAGAAGCCAAGGAATTGGCACCCTCCGGAAGTGGACTTCCTATCCACTTTGTCTCCCGCCCAATCAGAATCCGAGTACCCTACAAGCTTGAAGTTTGATCCTCTTGGGTACCATAAGCCAAAGTTTGGGGTATGAGCCAAATATCGAAAGATTCGTTTGACCGCCACATAGTGACTTTCCTTAGGTGCGGCTTGAAATCATGCACAAATTCCCACACTCAACATGATGTCCGGTCTAGATGCACAAAGGTAAAGCAAGGAACCAATCATGGAACGATATACCTTTTGATCCACCACTTTACCATTGGGATCTAAGTCAAGTTGGCACTTGGTGGGCATTGGAGTGGTGGCCGGCTTGACGTCACTTAGCTTGAATCTCTTGAGCATGTCTTGGGTGTATTTGGATTGATAGATGAAGGTTCCTTCTCTTCTTTGCTTCACTTCGAACCCTAGAAAGAACTTCAACTCTCCCATGGAGGACATCTCGAACTTTGAGGTCATGAGACCGGCAAATTCCTCATTGAAAGCTTTGTTAGGTGAACCAAAGATAATATCATCAACATATAATTGGCACACAAACAACTCCCCTTTGACCTTCTTAGTAAAAAGAGTGGGGTCGATTATCCCAACTTCAAAACCACGATCTTGTAACAACTCGGTAAGGTGGTCATACCATGCACGTGGGGCTTCTTTAAGGCCATAGAGTGCCTTATCAAGTTGATACACATGATCGGGAAAGTAGGGATCCTCGAACCCGGGGGGTTGCTTGACGTAAACCAATTCATTAATGGAACCATTAAGAAAAGCACTCTTCACATCCATTTGTTGTAACTTAAAGTTATGATGAGAAGCATATGCAATCAACATGCGAATGGATTCAAGACGAGCAATGGGAGAAAAGGTTTCACCGTAGTCGATACCCTCGACTTGGGAGTAGCCTTGTGCTACCAAACGAGCCTTGTTGCGAATGATAATCCCATGGGCATCTTGCTTGTTCTTGAATATCCACTTGGTTCCAATGACATTATGGTTCCCCGTTGGCCTTGGCACCAATCTCCACACTTTGTTGCGCTCGAAGTTGTTGAGTTCTTCGTGCATGGCATTGAGCCAATCCGGATCTTCTAGCGCCTCATAGACCTTGTGGGGTTCCACACAAGAGACAAACGTGTGATGCTCACAATAATTTGCTAATTGTCTACGAGTGATTACCCCCTTTCTTAAGCTTCCAAGCACATTCGTCATGAGATGATCCTTGGTGGAGATCTTGGATGCAATCTTGGCGGCACGACGCTCTAATTCCTCCTCGGTGGTGAGTTGAGGAGCGGTTACTTGATCATCTTGAGCGCCGTCATGAACTTGTTCTTGATCTTGAACTTGCTCAGGGGAGAGAACTTGACCTTGGGCATCACTTGGTGTGTCAACACCGTCTTGAGTATGATCTTGACCTTGGTCTTGTTCATGAGGTTGAGGGCCTTCACTTTGTTCTTCGGAAGCGTGTGGGCCTTGGGTTGGTGATGGCTCCACTTGAGTGGAGCATTGTCCTTATCCTTCGGCCACAAGGGGTTCCTCAATGGGTAGAATAAAACCAACACCCATTCTTCTTATGGCTTGAGGAGGAATTTCATCACCTACATCACAAGTGCCACTTTGCTCCACTTGGGAGCCGTTATTCTCATCAAACTCCACGTTACACGTCTCCTCAATAAGTCCCGTGGATTTATTGAGGACACGGTAAGCATGAGAGTTTGTAGCATAACCAACAAATATGCCCTCATGAGCTCTAGCCTCAAATTTAGACAACCGAACACCTTTCTTGAGAATGAAACACTTACACCCGAATACCCGGAAGTACTTGAGGTTGGGCTTGTTACCGGTGAGTATCTCATATGGAGTCTTGTTCAAGCCCTTACGGAGGTAGAGACGATTAGATGCATGACACGTGGTGTTGATGGCTTCGGCCCAAAAGTTGTACGGAGACTTGAACTCCGCCATCATGGTCCTTGCCGCATCCATCAACGTCCGGTTCTTCCTCTCCGCAACACCGTCTTGTTGAGGGGTGTATGGTGCGGAATATTGATGCTTGATTCCCTCATCACTAAGAAATTCATCCAAGGTGTAGTTCTTGAACTCGGTGCCGTTGTCACTTCTTATTGTCAAGATCTTTGCATTGTGTTGACGTTGTGCTTCATTTGCAAAGTCAATGACGGTTTGTTGGGTATCGCTCTTCCTCTTGAAGAAATACACCCACGTGTACCTTGAGTAGTCATCCACAATCACCAAGCAATACTTCCTACCTCCAAGACTATCGAAGGATGGAGGCCCAAAGAGATCCATGTGAAGGAGCTCCAAAGGCCTCTTTGAATAAATGATAGTCGTGGGAGGGTGAGCCTTCTCATGTAGCTTTCCTTCGATACAGGCACTGCAAGCACGATCTTTAGCAAAACTAACATTCGTTAGTCCACGGACATGGTCCCCCTTGAGGGGACTTTGCAAAGATCTCATATTGACATGGGCTAAACAGCGATGCCAAAGCCATCCCACATCAACTTTAGCCATTAGGCATGTCGCGGTCTTAGTGGGTTGCTCCGAAAAGTTAATCACATATAGACCGTTCTCGACATGCCCAACAAAGGCTACTTTAAGAGTCTTGCTCCACAAGAGGGCCACGGTATCGATATCAAAGAAAGTGGCAAAGCCCATGATTGCAAGTTGACGAACGGAAAGTAAATTGTATGCAAGGGACTCAACAAGCATGACCTTCTCAATCGTGAGATCATGAGAGATGACCACCTTGCCAAGTCCCAATACCTTAGAAGATGAGGCGTCACCCCACTCGACATTGGTGGGCATAGATGGAACCTTGTGCACATCCACCACCAAGTCCTTGCTTCCAGTCATATGATTTGTAGCTCCGCTATCGAGCAACCATGATCCACCACCGGAAGCAAACACCTACAAGAGATCAATGCTTGGTTTTAGGTACCCATTTTGTAATGGGTCCTTTGATGTTAGTAACAAGGGTCTTAGGAACCCAAATAGACCATTCATTGTATTCATGAAGAGAACCAACAAATTTGGCATAAACATGCCCATCACTAGCACGGCATAACACATAAGAAGGATTAAAATCGCCGGCTTTGTTGGGAGGGGTGACATTGCCCTTCTTGACATTGTTCTTCTTCTTCTCCTCGGTGGCACTCTCTCCCTCCCTCACAAAGGTTTGCATGAGAGGAGGAGGTCGTTTGGTCTTGTCATTCTTCTTCTTGTTCTTGGAATCGGGCACGTACCCAACCCCTTCCTTAGCCACAACTCCCTTTTGGTTGATCAAGAGATCGTTGAGGTTCTTCTTGCCTTGTATGCAAGTCGCAAGACCTCTCTCAAGTTGCTCCTTCAACTTAGCATTTTCCTCAACAAGATGTATATGCTCACAACACGGGTTAGTAGCATTTGCATTATCAATTAAAACCATATGAGGAAAAGTTGCTTTCTCCTTAGTTAGCTTCACTTGGAGTTGATCATGAGACTCCTTGAGACTAGCGTGAATACCATTCAAGGCCTTGTGGGCCTTGTCAAGTATATCAAACTCCTCTTTGAGTCTAGCAAGATCAACCCCAAGTTTGGCCTTCTCAGAATTTAGCACACGAGAAACAATGAGGACATGATCATAATCTTTCTTTAACTTAGCATGATCAACGTTGTGTGACTCCTCAAGAGCCAGACGAAGACCACGCTCTTCCTCAAGAGCATTGGAAAGATCCGAGATCTCATCGGCATAGTCACGACTATGCCCTTCCATCTTAGAGATGGTGTCCTCGTGAGCCTCGATCATGTCATTGGCTTCACCAAGTTGTTCCAAGAGAGCAACAAAGTGCTTCTTGGATTTTCCCTTGAGTTTGCCCATAAAGGCCTCAAACTCGTTAGCCTCCACATTAGCTCCCTCAAGTTCATTAATGCAATCCGTCAGGGAAGGATGATTAATGATGGTAGTTTTGATGTTGGAGGTTACCTTGTTGGTGGATTTAGCCATGAGGCACTTGGCGGTGATGCTCTCGTTGGGTGAGTCAAAGAGAGACACCCGTGACGTTGTTGCAATGGCAATGGAGGCCATGGCAACCGACTCATCATCTTCATCATCGTCATGATCCTCATTGTACTCTTCTTGCACAACCAAGGCCATGGGAGGAGTCTTCTTGGAGAAGTTGTTCTTGTTGGGGAACGACTTGGCCTTGTCCTTTCGGATGAGCTTGCCACCATTGTCTTCCCTCTTCTCATACGGGCATTCCGCAATGAAATGACTCATGTTTCCGCAATTGTAGCAAGTCCTTACACGTTGCTTGCCCCTTGTACCACTCGAGTTGTTTTTGCTAAAGTTTGGCCTCGAGTTTTTCTTGCTCCAAAATTGCCTTGAAGCAAGTGCCATGTGTTCATGATATGCATACTTCGTATCTTCGGGGTTGCTCTCCTCTTCTTCCTCTTCTTCGTCTTCCACGATGAGCTTGGCCTTCAATGCAAGGTTAGGCTTCTTTGCCCGTTGAGAACGGAGCACCACATTATCGGCGGTCTTGTCCAAAATGTTCATGGCCACAAACTCATCCAACACTTCGCTTGAGGTCAAAGTGTGGAAGTCCGGTCTTTGACGAATGACGGAGGACATGGCCTTGTGATAGGGCATCATTGCCTTGAGGAATTTGCGCTTGATCCAATTGTCATCTGTGTCCTTGCTCCCGTGATCTCGTAGTGAGACCGTGAGTTTGGTTACTCTCCAATAGAGCTCACGAGGTTCTTCATCTTCCTTCATTGCAAACTCATCGGCCTCATCTTGTACCACTTCATAGTTGGAGCGTTGAATGCTTGCGCTTCCCCGGTAGAGAGACATGACACAATGCCATGCATCTTTGGCCAAGGCGAAAGGACGAAGATGAGGTAGGTCTTCGGGTGGAATTGCATCTTGAATGATGAAGAGAGCATTCTCATTGAATTGATTTTCCGTGGCTTCTCGAGGAGTGAAGTTTCTTGGATCATGTGGATAGAAACCTTCTTCAATGATTCTCCAAAGGTTAGTGTTCACATGATTTAAATGACGTTTAAAGCGGTAAACCCAAGAATCAAAATCCTCATTTTTCACAATCTTAGGGGGAGGACCGACATGATTCAAATGAGTGGAAGGAACCGGTCCACCATAAACAAGTGGTGGTTCCACATGGGCAAAGATGCCGGTGCCATTCTTGTCACTAGAAGAAGGAGCCTTTTCACTACTAGCTTCCCCCTTGTCGGGGATAGCATCCGTCATTTTGTTGGCGGGATCACCCACTTTCAACGGTGCGGTGGATAGTTTAAGCCCCTCAAGAAATTTAGTAAACATGCTTTCGACTTCGGTCGTCATGGAGGTTTTCAATGTCTCCAAGGCCACATTGAACTCCTCACGAGAGAACGAAGTTCCCCCATCTCCCATAGACGAGATCAGATTCACACCGGAGTGTTCCTCCACACCGTCTACGGTATCAACCATACTCTTTGGACGGTAAATTCCTTAATAAAGAGACGAGGCTCTGATATCAATTGAAAGGATCGATATGGTTGACTAGAGGGGGGTGAATAGGCAACTAACAATTTTTAGCTTTTCTTTAACAATTTAAACTTTGCATCAAAGTAGGTTGTCTATATATGCAACTAGGTGAGTAACCTATATGATGCAATGAGGATAGGTACACAAGCAAGCAAGAGATATGAAACAAGTAAGCTTGCTCAAATAAAGGCACGAGATAACCAAGAGTGGAGACGGTGGAGAAGAGGATGTGTTGCCAAAGTTCCTTCCCTTTGAGAGGAAGTACGTCTCTGTTGGAGCGGTGTGGAGGCACAATGCTCCCCAAGAAGCCACTAGGGCCACCGTATTCTCCTCACGCCCTCACACAATGCGAGATGCCGTGATTCCACTATTGGTGCCCTTGAAGGCGGCGACCGAACCTTTACAAACAAGGTTGGGGCTCTCTCCACAACTTAATTGGAGGCTCCCAACAAAACCACGAAGCTTCACCACAATGGAATATGGCTCCGAGGTGACCTCAACCGTCTAGGGTGCTCAAACACCCAAGAGTAACAAAATCCACACAAGAAAGTATGGGGGAAGCAAATATCCTTTGGTGGAAGTGTAGATCTAGGTCTCCTCCTTCAATCCCTAGCAAATCAACAAGTTTGAGTGGCTAGAGAGAGAGATCGGGCAAGAGAGCTTGAAGGGCATCAATGGTGGAGTGAGAGAGGTCAAAAGGTAGGAGTGGTAGGTGGGAGAAGCTCCCTTAAATAGTCACCCACATTTCCAACCGTTACTGCGTTTTTTACACTGCAGCGGTACAATCGGTCCTCGTCCCGGTACAACCAGGACTCACGGTGTAACTGCAGAACCCTACCAAGCGGTACAACCGGACAGGCGGGCGGTAGTACCGGCTAAGAAAAATAACCGGACTAACCGCCTGGCTACCGCACAACCACCGCATCAAAACAGGAGCTTGACCCGTACTTGGGCGGTGCCTGGCCGGAACAACCGCATGGCCTTAAGCTCTTGGGCGGCTAAGTTCTGAGCGGAAGAACCGCTCGGACCACCGGTAGTACCAGTCATCGTGGAACGACCGGACCAACCGGGCCACTACCGCCCAAGAACCGCATCAAACCAGAAGCGAGAGCGGTACTTGAGCGGTGCATGGACGGAACCACCGCCCCAGCTGTTGCAGAGCATGGTGGCGGTACTACCGCCCGGAGGCAGCGGTACAACCGCTCGAGCAAAGCTGGTGAGCGACAAGACCCAGCGGTACAACCGCTCCAGAGAGCGGTACAACTGCTGGGCAGAAACAGTGAGCAGGAAAGAGGGGAAGAGGCAAGGAAAACTCTCTCTCTCACACACACACCTAAGGAAGGCAAAGAGAGGGTGAGAAAAGTGTACGTGAACTGATTCCCCCAGAGCTTCCTAATGAGGATTCCCTCTTGATAGTACGGGTACTCTACGACCAAAGAAAATAAAAGCTAGAGTACACGTGTTCGATCTTTTCCTTCGAGAGGCAATAGCAATCTGATGTAAGCCTAAGCATCGAGAACCTGAAACATATAGCACACGGTTAGACCACAAAGGGTTGTCATCATCATCCAAAACATAAAGTAGGGAAATGCCCTTTCAGGTATTCATAGCAAGACATACGTAAAGTGTTCTCAAATCCATAAAAGTATTCAATCCGATAAGAACAAAATCTCAAAGGGAAAACTCAATTCACAACAAGATAGAGAGGGGAAGACACCATATGATCCAACTATATTAACAAAGCCCACGATACATCAAAATCGTGACATCTCAAGATCACGAGAGGGAGAGAGAGAGAGAGAGATTTAACACATAGCTACTAGTACAGACCCTCAACCCCGAGGGCGGACTACTCCCTCCTCATCATGGTGGCTGCCGGGATGATGAAGATGGCCACCGGTGATGATTTCCCCCTCCGGCAGGGTGCTGGAACGGGGTCTAGATTGGTTTTTCATGGCTATAGAGGCTTGCGGCGGTGGAACTTCTAATCTGGGGTTATTTCTGATAGTTTCTCTATTTATAGGATTTTTGGCGTTGGAATCACGCGAAGATGGGCCTCGAGGTGACCACAACACACCGGGGCAAGCCAGGCCCCTCTGGCGCACCCTAGTGGGTTGTGCCCACCTTGTGGCTCTTTTGGCCATCCCACGAAGCTTCTAGTACCTCTTTTGTTCCAAAAAATTTCTTTGCATTTGGAGAACTTTTATTTCTGCACAAAAAACAACACCACGGTAGTTCTGCTGAAAACAACGTCAGTCTGGGTTAGTTCCATCCAAATCATACCAAAACCATATAAAATTGTTGTAAACATGGCATGAATACTTCATAAATTATAGATACGTTGGAGACGTATCAGATACGTAGGTAGGTCCATGGGGATGACCATAGGATGCTCCACATCATCTCCCCCCTTGGGAAATATCCGACCTCGAATTGAAAACCTCATCACCATGGTAGGGAGAGATCCTTGACGTTGAATATATCGCTCACGTTGTACTTGTCGTGCGGTATATCGATCTTGTAGGCATTGTTGTTGTAGCGTGTGATCAACTTGAAGGGTCCTTCGGCTCGAGGTAGTAGCTTGGACTTGTGTTCGTCGGGAAGCGGTCCTTGTGAAGGTGTAGCCACACAAGATCTCCAATGTTGGTTGTCATGGGGTGCTTGTTGATATTGATCTTGGTCGTGAGGCATGTACTTGGTGCTCGATTGATTGTCTTGTATCTTCCTGCACCTTTTGAGATAACTTGCTCGTGCACTCGCGTCCAAGTTGATGCGCTCTTGTAGTGGTAGCGGTAGAATGTCCAATGGGGATAACGGGTTGAAATAGTAGACGACCTCGAAGGTGGACTTGCCGGTAGTCGAATGTCTTTCTCGATTGTAGGCGTACTCGCCGATAGTTAAGAACTCCCACTCCTTGATGTTCTTCTTGATTAACACGCGTAGGAGAGTAGATAGCATCCGGTTTGTGACCTCCGCTTGGCCGTCGGTTTGTGGATGGTATGTTGATACGTCCATTTTGTATCATCTTTACCTACTGTTATTTACTATGTTTTTATGCATAATAATGCTTTTGGGGGTAATTCTAATGCCTTTTCTCTCATAATATGCAAGGTTTATACAAGGAGGAAGAATGCTGGCAGCTGGAATTCTGGACCTGAAAAAGCTACATTAGAGTTACCTATTCTGCACATCTCCAAATGAGCTGAAAACTTACGAAGAATTGTTTGGAATATATTAGGAATATTGGAGCAAATAACTACCAGAGGGGGCCCACCAGGTGGGCACAACCCACCTGGGCGCACCAGGGAGCCCAGGCGCGCCCTGGTGGGTTGTGCCCTCCTCGGCCCACCTCATGTGCCCCTCTTCTGGTATATAAGTCATTTTGTCCTAGAAAAAATAAAGAGAGGACTTTCGAGACGGAGCGTCGCCATCTCAAAGGCGGAACTTGGGAAAGTAATCATGTGAACTTGATATGTGTTTGATATTTTGATGATATGTATGTTGTGATTCCCTTAGTGGTATCATGTGAACGTTGACTACATGGCACTTCACCATATTTGGGCCCCAAGGGAATGCATTGTGGAGTAGATATTAGATGGTGGGTTGCTAGAGTGACAGAATCTTAAACCCTAGTTTATGCGCTACTTCGTAAGGGACCGATTTGGATCCAAAAGTTTAATGTTATGGTTAGATTTTATCTTAATATTTTTCCCATAGTTGCAGATGCGAGGGGGTTAATCATAAGTAAGAGGTTTGTTCAAGTAAGAACATCACCTAAACACTGATCTACCCACATATCAAATTATCAAAGTAGCGAACACGAATCGAATCAACATGATGAAAGTGACTAGATGAAATTCCCGAGTACCCTCAACAACGCTTTGCTTATTATAAGAAACCGTTTTGGCATGTCCTTTGCCACAAAAGGATTGGGCTACCTTTCTGCACTTTACTTACCATTACCATTACTTTCTCATTACAAATTACCTTGCTATCAAACTATCTGTTAACGACAATTTCGGTGCTTGCAGAAATTACCTTGCTGAAAACCACTTGTCATTTCCTTCTGCTCCACGTTGGGTTCGACACCCTTACTTATCGAAAGGACTACAATTGATCCCCTATACTTGTGGGTCATCAAGACTCTTTTATGGCGCTGTTACCAGGGAGTGAAGCGCTCTTGGTAAGTGGAAATTGGTAAGGAAAATTTTATATACGTGCTAAAATTTATTGTCACTTGCTACTATGGAGAACAATCCTTTGAGGGGTTTGTTCGAGGTATCTTCACCTCGACCAGAACCACAATTAGTTTCCCCTCAACCTACTACACCTACTGAAAATATTGGTTATGAAATTCCTTCGGGTATGATAGAACAACTGCTAGCTAATCCTTATGCAGGAGATGGAACTGAACATCCTGATATGCACTTGATATATGTAGATAAACTTCGTGGATTACTTAAGCTTGCAGGTTTACCCGGAGATGAAGCTAAAGCCCTGTTCGAATAACCTCCACTCCTCAACTCCACTCCCGGAGTTGGTGGAGTTGCAGTTGAAAACTGCAGAGCGGTTATTTCCTCACTCCACAGCTCCTAGAATTTCGTGTAGCTAGTGGAATTCCAAACAGGCCTTAAGAAGAAGGTTTTCCCTTTATCTTTGAAGGGAAAAGCATTGGCATGGTATAGTCTATGCGATGATATTGGATCTTGGAACTGGAATCAATTGAAATTGGAATTCCACCAAATGTTTTATCCTATGCATCTAGTTCATCATGATCGGAATTATATATATTATATATATTGGCCTCATGAAGGAGAAAGTATCGCTCTAGCTTGGGGGAGGCTTAAGTCAATGTTATATTCATGCCCCAATCATGAGCTCTCAAGAGAAACTATCATTCGGAATTTTTATGCTCGGCTTTCTCGTGATGATCAATCCATGCTCGATACTTCTTGTACTGGTTCTTTTATGAAGAAGGCAATTGAATTCAGGTGGGATCTTTTAGAAAGAATTAAACGCAACTCTGAAGATTGGGGACTCGATGAAGGTAAAGATTCAGGTATTAAGCTTAAGTTTGATTGTGTTAAATCTTTTATGAATGCCGATGCTTTTCACAAGTTTAGCACTAAATATGGACTTGACTCTGAGATAGTAGCCTCTTTCTGTGAACCATTTGCTACTCATGTTGACCTTCGTAAGGAGAAGTGGTTTAACTATCATCCACCTATTAAAGAAGAAATTAAAGAACCAGTAATAGCTAAAGAAGAAACTATCATTTACAATGTTGATCCAGTTGATTCCACTGCTTATATTGAAACCCCACCTTTCCCTGTTAGGATAAAGGAACATGCTAAGGTTTCAACTGTGGTCCGCAAAAGTAATATCAAAGCACCTAGACCTTCAGAACAAATCAAAGTAGAACCTAGTGTTGCTATGGTTAAAGATCTCTTGGTAGAGAATATTGATGGGCATGTTATTTACTTCTGTGATGTAGTTTCCATAATTGCCAAACCCGATGAAAAAGATAAACATAGACCTGTTGTTGGCATGCATGTTGTCTTAGTCAAAATATGAGATCACTGTTATCATGGTTTATGTGACATAGGTGCGAGCATGAGTGCTATTCATTTTACCTTATATCAAGAAATTATGGATGATATAGCACCCGCTCAAATAGAAGACATAGATGTTACTATTAAACTTGCTAATAGAGACACCATCACACCACTTGGGATTGTTAGAGATGTTGAAGTCTTGTGTGGGAAAGTAAAATACCCTACTGATTTTCTAGTTCTTGGTTCCCCGTAAGATGACTTATGTCCCATTATTTTTGGTAGACCTTTCTTTAACACCGTTAATGTAAAATAGATTGTGAGAAATGACCCGTCGATGTTAGTTTTGGGGATGAGTCTCATGAGTTTATTTTTTCTAAGTTTAGTAGAAAACATCATAAGAAAGAATTACCTAGTACGGATGAAATAATTGGTCTTGCTTCTATCGCCGTGCCTCCTACTGATCCACTAGAACAATATTTGTTAGACCATCAAAATGATATGCATATGCATGAAAGAAATGAAATAGATAAAATTTTCTTTGAACAACGACCTCTGCTCAAACACAATTTGCCTATTGAAACTCTAGGAGGCCCTCCTCCACCTAAGGGTGATTCTGTGTTTGAATTAAAACAATTGCCAGACACTTTGAAATATGCTTATCTTGATGAGAAAAGGATATATCCTATTATTATCAGTGCTAACCTTTCAGAACATGAAGAAGAAAGATTATTGAAAATTCTGAAGAAGCACCGAGCTGCTATTGGGTATACTCTTGATGATCTTAAGGGCATTAGTCCCAATCTATGTCAGCACAAGATTAATATGGAACCTGATGCTAAACCTGTTGTTGATCACCAATGACGTTTGAATCCTAAGATGAAAGAAGTGGTAAGAACTGAAATATTAAAGCTTCTTGAAGCAGGTATAATCTATCCCATAGCTGATAGTAGATGGGTAAGTCCCGTTCATTGTGTCCCTAAGAAGGGAGGTATTATTGTTGTGCCTAATGGTAAAAATGAACTCATTCCACAGAGAATTGTCACTAGCTATAGAATGGTAATTGATTTTAGAAAATTAAATAAAGCAACTAGAAAAGATCATTACCCTTTGCCTTTTATTGATCAAATGCTAGAAATACTATCTAAACACACACACTTTTGCTTCCTTGATGGATATTCTGGTTTTTCTCAAATACCGGTTTCACAACATGATCAAGAGAAAACCACATTTACTTGCCCTTTTGGAACTTATGCTTATAGATGTATGCCTTTTAGTTTATGCAATGCACCTGCTAACTTTCAAAGATGCATGACTGCTATATTCTCTGATTTTTGTGAAAAGATTGTTGAGGTTTTCATGGATGATATTCATGTTTATGTAACTTCTTTTGATGATTGCTTAAGCAACCTTGATCGAGTTTTGTAGAGATGTGAGCAAACTAATCTTGTCTTGAATTGGGAGAAGTGCCACTTTATGGTTAATGATGGTATTGTTTTGGGGCATAAAATTTCTGAACGAGGTATTGAGGTGGATAAAGCTAAAGTTAATGCAATTGAGAAAATGCCATGTCCTAAAGATATTAAAGGTATACGTAGTTTCCTTGGTCATGCTGGTTTCTACAGGAGGTTTATTAAAGACTTCTCTAAAATTTCTAGGCCTCTTACAAATCTTTTACAAAAGGATGTTCCCTTTGTTTTTTATGATGATTGTGTAGAAGTCTTTGAAACACTAAAGAAAGCCTTAACTTTTGCACCTATAGTACAACAACCTAATTGGAACTTGCCTTTTGAAATTATGTGTGATGCTAGTGATTATGATGTTGGTGTTGTTCTAGGACAAAGAGTTGATAAAAATTAAATGTTATCCATTATGCTAGTAAAACTCTAGACAGTGCTCAATGAAATTATGCTACTACCGAAAAAGAATTTTTAGCAGTTGTGTTTGCTTGTGATAAATTCAGATCTTATATTGTTGATTCTAAAGTAAATATTCACACCGATCATGCTACTATAAAATATCTTATGGAAAAGAAATATGCTAAACCTAGACTCATTAGGTGGGTTCTCTTGCTACAAGAATTTGATTTACATATTACTAATAGAAAAGGAGTTGAGAACCCCATAGCCGATAACTTTTCTAAGTTAGAAAATGTTCTTGATGGCCCACTACCTATTGATGATAGCTTTCTTGATGAAAAACTAACTGCAATAAATGTCTCTCATAACACTCCTTGGTATGCTGACTATGTTAATTACATTGTTGCTAAATATATACCACCTAGTTTCACATACCAACAAAAGAAAAAAAATCTTCTATGATTTAAGACATTATTTTTGGGATGACCCACACCTCTATAAACAAGAGGTAGATGGTATTATTAGACGTTGTGTGTCTGAGCATGAACAGGAACAAATCCTCCAGAAATGTCACAACTTATGGAGGACATCATGCAGGAGATAGAACTGTTCATAAGGTATTGCAATTTGGTTTTTACTGGCCTACTCTCTTCAAGGATTCCCGTAAGTATGTTTTATCTTGTGATGAATGTTAAAGAATTGGTAATATTGGTAAGCGTCAAGAAATGCCTATGAATTATTCACTTGATGTTGAACCATTTGATGTTTGGAGTTTTGATTATATGGGACCTTTTCCTTCCTCTAATGGGTATACTCATACTTTGGTTGCTGTTAATTATATTACTAAGTGGGTAGAAGCTATTCCAACTAGTAGTGTTGATCACGACACCTCTATTAAAATGCTTAAGGAAGTTATTTCCCAAGGTTTGGAGTCCCTAGATATTTAATGACTAACGGTGGTTCACACTTTATTCATGGTGTTTTCCGTAAAATGCTTGCTAAATATGATGTTAACCATAGAATTGCATCACCCTATCATCCTCAATCAAGTGGTGAAGTTGAATTTAGCAATAGAGAAATAAAATTAATCTTACAAAAAACTAATAGGTCCTGAAAGAATTGGTCTAAGAAATTAGATGATGCACTTTGGGCCTATAGAGCCGCATATAAAAATCCTATGGGTATGTCTCCTTATAAGATGGTTTATGGAAAAGCTTGTCATTTGCCTCTTGAGTTAGAACATAAAGCATATTAGGCAATAAAGGAACTCAACTATAATTTCAAACTTGCAAGTGAAAAGAGGTTATTTGATATTAGCTCACTAGATGAATGGAGAACCCAAGCTTATTAAAATGTCAAATTATTTAAAGAAAAGGTTAAAAGATGGCATGATAAAAGAATCCAAAAGCGGGAATTTAAATTAGGAGAATATGTTCTTTTGTACAACTCTCGTTTCAGATTCTTTGCAAGAAAACTTCTCTCAAAACGGGAAGGACCATATATTATCGAAGAAGTCTATCGCTCTGGAGCTATCAAAATAAATAATGCCAAAGGTACTAACCCGAAGGTTGTCAATGGGCAAAGAATCAAACACTATATCTCGGGTATGCCTATTAATGTTGAAAGCAATATTATCCAAACTATGAGCCAAATTATTTAAAGAAAAATTTAAAAGATGGCATGATAAAAGAATCCAAAAGCGGGAATTTAAATTAGGAGAATATGTTCTTTTGTACAACTCTTGTTTCAGATTCTTTGCAGGAAAACTTCTCTCAAAATGGGAAGGACCATATATTATTGAAGAAGTCTATCGCTCTACAGGTATCAAAATAAATAATGCCAAAGGTACTAACCTGAAGGTTGTCAATGGGCAAAGAATCAAACACTATATCTCAGGTACGCCTATTAATGTTGAAAGCAATATTATCCAAACTATGACACCGGAGGAACACATAAAAGAAACCTTCCGGAACACTCCAGAATCGTGAATAAAAGGAGGTACGTGATACGGTAAGTAAACAGACTCCAAAAAAACCACAAAAATATTTTTTCAGTTTTGGAATATTAGAAAATTAGGAAAATAATAAACAACCTAGAAAGCAACCGAGGAGGGCCAGGTACACCCTCATGGGTTGTGCCCAGCCGGGGGACATGTACGTGGAATTCAAGAAGTCAAGTCTCCCCAATAAAGAAAAGAAACCCAAGATCCAGTTTATCCCTTTCCATCTTCTGTAGGAAAACAAGCAAGAATTATGCAAAAATATATTGACGCTGGAGCAGGAGATTGATGACTTGAGGGAGGAAAATTCCTTCCTCAAGCGTAAGCTGAGGAGGAAGTGTGAAGATACTACCTCATCACCATCATCTTCTTCACCACCAAAGGAGACTTGAGTATCGGGTATGGGCACTCCCCTTGGCTTGTGCCAAGCTTGGGGGAGGTGCCCCAGTATCGTATCACACCACCTTTTTTGTTCTTATTTATCTTAGTTCAATCTTTAATTATCTTTTGAATTAGTTGAATAAAAGTTTAGTTCGATCCTTTTCGAGTGTTTTTGCTTAGTGGTCCATCTATCTTTGTAATCGTGTGCGAGATATTTAATAAAGTTTAGTTTGAGTATTGCTTTCTTTATTTTTATGATTCAATCAAAAAAAGGAAATAATGAAAAAAGGGAGATCATATGCTAATCTTATGGTAAGTAATGACATCACATAAGGAAAAGTATAAGTAGTAAAATTTATTGGAGATTGACAAACATAGCATTGGTCAATGATGTAATTCATGAAAGAATTAATAAGGGAAGAGCAGATTCACATGCAAATACACTATCTTGGACATCTTTTATGATTGTGAGCCCCCATCAAAATAGTTTATGCCAAAATTATTGACGTTGGACAAGGAAGACAACGTAATCATTTATGCTTGTTCATATTCACATAGAAGTTATATTGTCATAGATCCTTTAACATGTGGTGCTTTCCCCTTATCTTTGCTAGCCAAAAATTCCGCACTAAGTAGAGATACTACTTGTGCATCCAAAAATCCTTAAACCCAAATCATATTTTGAGAGTCCACCATACCTACCTATGGATTGAGTAAGATCCTTCAAGTAAGTTGTCATCGGTGCAATAAGGCAATAAAAATTGCTTCGAAATGTGTTGGATCATTTTGTGTAAGAGAAAATTGAGCGTTTTATGAACTTGTGATGAAAAAATAATAAAGGTGACAGACTGCGTAATAAAGGTTGCTATCATAAGGGGCAATACAACATGACGTTCTTTTGCACTAAGAGATTGAGCATACAAACCAAATAGCGCATGACAACCTCTGCTTCCCTCTGCGAAGGGCCTATCTTTTACTTTCATGTATTTACTTTTATGCAAGAGTCAAAGTATTCTTCCCTATTCCTTTTTTATTTTTCTCTTTTGCAAGCATCATGTGGTGAGGAAAGATCTAGGCACATATATCCAGTTGGATATGGGTGAGCATGAGTTATTATTATTGACATCACCCTTGAGTGAATACATTGGGAGGCAAAACTATAAGCTCATATCTTCCTATGTGTTTGGTTGAATTTTTTTGCTCATGGGTATGCAGTGAGTGTTAGCAATCATAGAATACTATATGATGGTTGAGTATGTGGACTTACCATAAGGCTCTGATACGTGACCCTTCCTAAAAAGATGATGAATTGTAGTTGCAAAGTTGACTGAGAACATGTTTGTTGGCTTTCAATAGAGTTTATGCTTTATACTTCGATGTTGTGATGAATTGTTACTTGTTCATGAGAAGTTTGTGATAAAAGTTATGTGGTAAAAAGTTCTATGATAAAGTTTGTTGTTGTTATAATAATGTACATGATGCTTCCATGTCCGTATTTTGGTTTATTCGACACCTCTCTCTCTCTCTCTCTCTAAGCATGTGAACATGTTCTTCGATATCGGTTTTTCGCTTGAGGACAAGCAAGGTCTAAGTGTAACACCCTCGATGCGACTATATCTCCCACGTGTCGAGGCACGACTTAGAGGCATAATCGCATTGAAGGCATATGTCACAAGTTAGGCAATCTTCACAACATCCCATGTAATATAAATAATAAAGGGGGATAACATAGTTGGCTTACACTCGCCACGTCAATCAAGTACATAAATAACATTACATCATCCAAACACTCATGGCCCGACTACGGCGCCAAAATAAAAGATAACCCAACATGCGACACGGTCCCGATCATCCCCAACTGGGCTCCACTACTGATCATTAGGAAAGGAAACATAGTAACGTTGAGAGTCTTCGTCGAACTCCCACTTGAGCCCAAGCGCGTCACCGGGAGCGGAATCATCAGGCCCTGCATCTGGTGTAATAGTAATCTGTGAGCCACAAGGACTCAGCAATCTCGCACCCTCGCGATCAAGACTATTTAAGCTTATAGGTATGGCAAGATAAATATGTGTGGAGCTGCAGCAAGCGACTAGCATATATGGTGGCTACCTTATTCGCAAAAGAGAGCGAGAAGAGGAGGCAAAGCGCGAGCGATAAACTAGAGAGCAACCTGCGCAAACATAACTCCAACACCGTGTCCACTTCCCGGACTCCGCCGAGAAGAGGCCATCACGGTAACACACTCAGTTGATTCATTTTAATTAATTAAGGTTCAAGTTATCTACAACCGGACATTAACAAATTCCCATCTGCCCATAACTGCGGGCACGGCTTTCGAAAGTTCAAATCCCTGCAGGGGAGTCCCAACTTAGCCCATGACAAGCTCTCACAGTCAACGAAGGAATAGACCTCCTCCCAAGACGTTCCGATCAGACTCGGTATCTCGGTTCTTCAAGACACTTCGACAGGTTAAAACAAGACCAGCAACACCGCCCGAATGTGCCGACAAATCCCGATAGGAGCTGCACATATCTCGTTCTCAGGGCACACTCATATGAGCCAGACGTCGGGTAGGCCAGCCCAGAGTTGCCCCTGGTAGCCCCGGACATCGCTCGGTGGGACGAACACTCAGAGTAGCACTGGCCCGGGGGGGTTAAAATAAGATGACCCTAGGGCTCCGGAAACCCAAGGGAAAAAGAGGCTAGGTGGCAAATGGTAAGACCGAGGTTGGGCATTGCTGGAAAAGCTTTAATCAAGGCGAACTATCAAGGGGTTCCCATTATAACCCAACCGCGTAAGGAACGCAAAATCCGGGAACATAACACCGATATGACGGAAACTAGGGCGGCAAGAGTGGAACAAAACACTAGGCGAGAGGCCGAGCCTTCCACCCTTTACCAAGTATATAGATGCATTAAGATAACAAGATAATATAATGATATCCCAACAAGTAAATAAATGTTCCAACAAGGAACGGCCTCCAATCTTCACCTGCAACTAGCAACGCTATAAGAGGGGCTGAGCAAAGTGGTAACATAGCCAATCAATGGTTTGCTAGGACATGGGGGGTTAGAGGTTTGACATGGAAATTTGGGAGGCTTGAAAGCAAGTGGTAGGCATCGTAGCAATGGCATAGCAAAAGAGCGAGCGAACTAGCATAGCAAAGATAGTAGTGATTTCGAGGGTATGATCATCTTGCCTGCACAGTTGTCAGAGTTGACTGGATCCTCGAAAGCAAACTCAACAGGCTCCTCGTTAGCGAACTCGTCTCCCGGCTCTACCCAAACAAGACAAACAAGCAACAAGGACACAATCAACCACGTGCAAACTCAAACAACACGATGCAAAGATGATATGCTATGCGGGATGCGATGCGGGATGCATATGCAAGATATGACAGGAAATGCAAGAACCTGGCCTCAACTTGGAAATCCAAGTGTTCCACTGGAAAGATGAGATGAAATCGCTTGAAAACGATATAAAGTACGCCGGAATCGGAGTTACGGTTTGGAAATGGCAAGCGATTCAAAAATGACACCGGTCTGCGATTTACAGCAAGTAGGCATCTAAATTCAATGATATGAACATGCTACAGCACCCAAACATGACAACAAAATACATGTAAGGGATGCATTCAAGATGCTTAACAAAAGTCTAGCACTGAGCTACGGCCAATTCATCCATTAACAGGTCCAAACAAGCATGGCAAAAATGCATATGATAAACAGATTTCAGACTTAGTGAAATTAATACTTGTCTGGAATTTCAGATCAGGTAGCGCTCTTCGGAGCAACAAAACTACATGCTACAGGACCTGAACATGGCAAAGTAAAGCATGGCATGGAGCTACTCAAAGAGATTAACAAAAGTCCCTTAGTGACCTTGAGCCAAAAGGGATCAGAAAATACAATTGCAAGCATGTGAACATGGAAAAAAACATAATCAGTTTTCAGACTTGGTGAAAAACTGGCACATGCTGAAACATAACTCAAGTAGGCATGTTTACGACCTCGATGCACTCACTACGGTGCAAGTCATGACAAGACAAGCATACATCCATCAAGAAGGCACAAAGTGCAAGCTAGACATGGCAAGAACAATAGCATAGCATGCACGGATCAATCACAACATCATCGGCAAAATTGCAAACAAGTTGACAATCTGCCCAGATTCACAAAGTAGCAAAAGTAGAGCTCAATTGACTCAAGCTAGGGTACTCCATAATTGCAAACAAAGACATGTATGGATAGAGCACTACAATATTAACAAAATATCCTTACTGATCATCCTCAAAAGAGGCACGGATCACTAAGAAACAACATGAACATATGGTCATATGAGATAAACAGCTCAAGGACTTAGTGGAATTACTAAGTCTCTGAAAACAGAATTAGCAAGTGCACCACTTTGCAAGCTTGCACTAGTCACCACACACATCACAAAATACATGGGTTGCACCTATGGAAAGATGACAAAACCCTTAACAAAACATATGTAGAACATAAGGGCATATCAAGCACACATTAATCATGGCAAAAATGACAAAAAGCTAAATGGAGTAGCAGATCTGACAATTAACTCAAGTAGTCCTCTTCTAACAGCATTTCGGGCATCAAGATGAACTCAAATGAAAATGATGCAATGGAATGAAATGATGTACTCTCTGAGATGAACATTTTGATATGCTATATGCATGAATCGGAGCTACGGATGCAAAGTTACGGGGCCATGAACACGGGCACTTGAATCTGAGAATCTCCGGGACTTAGACGAAAAAAATCACCCCGAGATCTAGGGTTTGACCCGGCGCGGAAATCGAGGCGGGGTCGGGGCACTGTAGCCGGCCGGATCCGAAGCTCGCCGGCGACGAGACCTCGCCGGAGGAAGGAGAGAGGGCCGGCCGGAGGCGGTGGAGCGGCGAGGCGGCGGTGGTGATGGCGGTGGCGGCCGGGCGGCGGCTCGGCGGCGCGGGCCGGCGTCGACGAGGAGGCGGGCGGCGTGATGCGGCCGGCGACGAGGAGGCGAGGCGGCTGCGCAGCGCCGGCTCGGGAGAAGAAGGCGGCGGGGCGACGCGGGTGCGGGCGGCGGTGACTGGGCTCGTGGGGGCCCGCTACGGGCCTCGGCGGGCCGGGCGGCGGGGAGGCGCGGCGATGTGGGTGCCCGGGCGGACGAATCCCGGGGCGCCACATGGCGGCGGACGACGGTAACGGACATGTCCGTCGGTGGCAATATGTCCGGCGGGTGCGGTGAGGGTGGATCTAGGGTTTGAGGAGGAGGGGATCCGCGATTTCGGGGAAGGGGTCTTTAAATAGAGGTAGAGGGAGCTAGGAGAGTCCAAATGAGGTGCGGTTTTCGGCCACGCGATCGTGATCAAACGCTCTAGATGATGGAGCAGAGTTAGGTGGGTTTTGGGCCAAATTGGAGGGGCGTTGGGCTGCAACACACACGAGGCCTTTTCGGTCCCTCGGTTAACCGTTGGAGTATCAAACGAAGTCCAAATGATACGAAACTTGACAGGCGGTCTACCGGTAGTAAACCAAGGCCACATGGCAAGTCTCGGTCCAATCCGGAAATGTTTAATCCCCACACACGAAAGAAAGGTAGAAATGACCACCAGAGGAGAACGAAACGCCGGAATGCAAAACGGACAACGGGGAAAAAGCTTGAATGCATGAGACGAACACGTATGCAAATGCAATGCACATGATGACATGATATGAGATGCATGACAACGATACCAACACACGGAGACAAAGACCCGAACCCGAGAAAATAAAATAACTTAACGCCGGAAACGGCAAGAGTTGGAGTACAAATTGGGAAAGTTACATCCGGGGTGTTACACTAAGCTTGGGGGAGTTGATACGTTCATTTTGCATCATGTTTACCTACTATTATTTACTATGTTTTTATGCATAATAATGCTTTCTAGGGTAATTATAATGCCTTTTCTCTCATAATATGCAAGGTTTATACAAGGAGGGAGAATGCCGGCAGCTGGAATTCTGGACCTGAAAAAGCTACGTCAGAGTTACCTATTCTACACATCTCCAAATAAGTTGAAAATTTACAGAGAATTGTTTTGGAATATATGAGGAATATTGGAGTAAATAACTACTAGAGGGGGCCCACCAGGTGGGCACAACCCACCTGGGCGCGCGAGGGAGCCCAGGCGTGCCCTGGTGGGTTGTGCCTTCCTCGTCTCACCTCCGGTGCCCCTCTTCTGGTATATAAGTCATTTTGACCTAGAGAAAATAAAGAGATGACTTTAGAGACAGAGCGTCATCGTCTCGAGGAGGAACTTGGGTAGGAGCACTTTTGCCCTCTGGCGGAGCGATTCCGCTGGGGGAACTTCCCTCCCGGAGGGGGAAATCGTCTTCATCGTCACCACAAACAACCCTCTCATCTTTGGGGGTGGGGGAATCTCCATCAACATCTTCAACAACAACATCTTCTCTCAAACCCTAGTTCATCTCTTGTGTTCAATCTTTGTACCGGAACCTCAGATTGGTACCTGTGGGTGACTAGTAGTGTTGATTACATCTTGTAGTTGATTACTATATGGTTTATTTGTTGGAAGATTATATGTTCAGATCCATTATGCTATTTAATACCCCTTTGATCTTGAGCATGATTATCATTTGTGAGTAGTTGCTTTTGTTCTTGAGGTCACGAGAGAAATCTTGTTGCAAGTAATCATGTGAACTTGATATGTGTTACTATATGAGAAGTTGTTATGTGTTACTATATGTGAACTTGATATGTGTTACTATTTGATACCCCTTTGATCTTGAGCATGATTACTATATGTGAACTTCTTGCAAGCACCGGCCCACTCACATATCAAATTATCAAAGTAGCAAACACGAATCGAATCAACATGATGAAAGTGACTAGATGAAATTCCCATGTACCCTCAAGAACGCTTTGCTTATTATAAGAAACCGTTTTGGCCTGTCCTTTGCCACAAAAGGATTGGGCTACCTTGCTACACTTTAATTACCGTTACTGTTACTTGCTCATTACAAATTATCTTTCTATCAAACTATTTGTTACCGACAATTTCTGTGCTTGCAGAAATTACCTTGCTGAAAACCACTTGTCATTTCCTTCTGCTCCTCGTTGGGTTCGACACTCTTACTTGTCGAAAGGATTACGATTGATCCTCTATACTTGTGGGTCATCATATCTTGAAGAGAACAAGAGATTGATTCCGAGCTTGCGCATAGGGTCTTCCAAAAGTAGCTAAGGAACTTGACGTCGCGGTCCAAGACAATCGTCTTTCGCACTCCATGTAGACGCGAAATTTCCCTACAAAAGTGTAACATCCCAAATTTTCAATTTGGAATGTTATACATTAGATCATCATTGCATATCATATTTATTTGCATTTTGGTTGATCCTAGAAATTCTACGCAACTCAAGGACCCTCGGAGAAAGTTGGGGATTTCGTTATTTTTCATAATTGACTTTTCTCAAATTTTGAAAATAGGATCATTTGATTTTACTTATTTTATCTTCAATTATTTCTATTATAAAAATATGAGAGAGGGAATAAAATGACTTCCCCAAAATAAAGAAATATTGAGGATTTAATAATAAAATCAAATAAGATTTTTTTTGGATTTATTTACTATTTTATTTGAATTTAGGAAAAATGTGTGCTTTCAAAATTGCATTTAGGCCCTAAATAAATATTCATCCTATGTGGCTTGATTTTAGAAGCCGGGGAAAATTTATTTCGGGATTTTTGGAGTCCGTTTAGTATTCCTTTTGTTTGTTTTTCTGTGCGTAGTAATTTTTTTAAAAAAAGAGCGAACCGACTACGGGCCGTGTTTGGCCCGGACTCCTTAGGGGGGGGCCTTTATATAGCGTGCCCCGGGGCCCGAATCAACCCAAGCCGCCGCCGCTCTAACCCTAAGCCGCGCCCGAGCCCCGCCGCCACCGCCGCCGTTTTTTTTAGAAAAACCGTTCGGTTTTTTTAGATCCGTTTTTTTAGATAGATCGGTTTTTTCGGTTTAGTTAATTAGCGAGCGTTCGCTCGTTCGTTCATTTTAACGAACGAAGTTCATCGTTTAGATCCAGATACGAACGTTTGTTCGTTAATCTGTTCGTCATTTTTCTTTTTCTCAGATTTATTCCGCGATTTTTTTGATCGTGATTTCTGATCCGATTTTCATTTTAGTATAACTTTTCGCTTGTTTATCGAAATCAGGCAATTCAAGCGCCTGGAGTTTTGTCTCAAAACTCTCTTTATGTTTAACCAACTCAAACAAGTTTTTGCCTCTGTAAAATTTAACCTAGATCCAGAATAGTAAACAAAGCTTATTTCTTTTGTCGTTTGTCTTTCGTTGCTTCGTTCGTTTTGATTCTTTTTGCCAACCGGAGTTCTTAAGTTGAACTTTCTGGTTAGATCTCTTATTTGAGTTTTACCTATGCATTAGATGAGTACTTATTGTATGCTTGTTTGTTTGTGATAGAGTACCCGGAGTGCGCTGCTTGCTACTTCGAATCGCTAGGTTTTGCGGATCATCAGCAAGGCAAGTAACACTTTGATCATACCTTCGACTACCCAATTTTATTGCATTAGATCAATCCTCACACATTGCATGATTAGGATCTAATTAAATTGTGGGTTTTGGGAAGTAGATGAGGTAGTACCTATTACTTGTGTTATTATCAAACCCTTGGGAGTTACTTCTACATTTGCTTATATTGCCATGCTATGCTGGTAGACGTGGATTGGGTGAGTGTATCCATGACAGATGTGAGATTGTTAAATTAATGGTTTATCTAAGGTGGCAACTTAAACACACATCTGGGTGGATTGAGGCACCTGGGTATTCCAGCGATTGCCTGTTTTTCTTTTGGACCGCCACCCAGGCTCAAAGGGATCATGAGATTATTCATACTAGAAACTTCCGTGTGCAGCCACAAGCTACTATGGGCTCTATCATAGTTGATTAAGTTGTGCGAACTCTTACAGTGGTAGACTAGCAGATGTAGGGGAAAGTAGGTGTAACGGTCTACCCGATCGTAAGATGCTAGCGCTTCTGAAAGACTATGTCTCGGTCATCCGTTTCTCAAACACCATGAAGTGCGAGAATCCCAACGGAGGAGATCAAGTCTTGTGGGGAAAAGTGCGCAGACCTCTGCAGAGTGTATAAACTAATCATGGTTAGCCGTGTCCCTGGTTATGGACATCTTGAGTATCTAGTACTTGGATTATCATGTGAATCTCATCATGTTACTCTAATTAATTTGTTGGGTTTTTAATGATGATGTTTAATTGGGATTGAGAGGGTGTCTACACTCTCAATGTTTAACAACCACCATGATAGTTAAATAAAATTTATTCCTTTGCAGTAGGGAAAAATTGGCTTTACGCAAAACTGTAACCATAGAGCTTTCCACCAACCAAATATGCATGTAGTATAGTATTATTTTTTTCATTGCTCTCTATGTGTTACATTGCCAGCATATTCCATGTGCTGACCCGTTTCGAGCTGCAACGTTCATTTTGCAGACTTTTCAGACGACGAGTAAGGTGCTTTTAGGTCGTGGTTCTATACTCAGTGATGCCGTTGGAGTTGATGGACTCACTTATCTTCCAAGCCTTCCGCTGTTATCGTTATTAGATGGCCTTATGCCATGTTTATTGTAATAAGTTCTCTTTTAAGACACTCGATGTAATAAGTGTGTGATTGCTACTCTATTATAAATCCTTCAAGTACTGTGTGGTGTCAGCATTACTGATCCAGGATGACACCGGAGCACAGAGATTGGACCGTTTGAGGTCTGGTCGCTACAAGAATGGTACCAGAGCACACGCTGACTGTAGGACACGACCACTAAGCTAAAGCCCTAGATCACTACTCACTCTTCTCATTCTAACTCATCATCTTTTCTACTCTTTTAGGATGGCGGATGCAAGGAACAAGTTCATGCAACCAGATGAAGATACACCCTTTGGACGTCACTTGAAGGAAGTCACTAGATATCTGAACATCGGAGTACCAAGCTTCATCGGAACCTACAACGCCACTTTACCTGAAGAGGGGCGTTGGATGATTCAAGTTCAAGTTCCAGGAAGGACGTTCATGCCAGTCACCAAACCCATAGAATTTTCTTTTGATGCACCAACCTGGAGTCTAGGAAAGAGCATGGCACCTCACATCACCATGGGACGTATTGGAGAAGTTTACCGCAATGATCTCAAGGATACTATCTACCAGATTTGTGGGCACCGATATGAGCAATGGGAGATGATCAGCACCAAGAAGGATAGATCAATCGCAGCTTTCATCCAGGAGTTAAACCAGCACATTCGACGACAGGAGAACCAGATGTGCGCAGATATGATAGATCTGAAGAAGGCGAGGACAAGAATCACGAAACTGGAGGAAGAACTCAAGGCTACACGTGAAGATTATGAAGAGGAAATCAAAGTACTAGTGGATAAGAATGCCGACCTAACAATGAAGATCGGAATATTTATGGGAGGCCCTACACCAGTAGAAGAAGACGAAGAACTCAAGGAAATTCGCCCGGAAGACTACATCATCATCGACGACACCGACTCGGATCCAGATGATAGCGATGATGACTATGTTGATGAAGCTGGAGCAGATATCATGGAGTCTGCAACCGAAGAATATTTCTAGTAAACCACCCCAACAGTAGTAGTAGTCTACCATGTAAATATAGTAGTCCGAGCACTTTTGCGATAGTTAGACCGATTGTATGCCCTTGTTTGATTGAATGAAGTGAATTGTTTGCTTTTGCCTCATGTGCATATGGGTAGTGTTTTCTCTTTAGACCCCCTCTCTATTCTCAAATCTCATCTTTTTCTAAACCCCTCAGATGCCTCCGAGACGTGACCCCGGATTTACCTTCCCACCGGAGCTCACTCAGTTGATCCAGCGGCAGAACACATTAATGCAGTTGCTAGTCCAGAATAAGAATCAGGGGAACAACAACAACAACCCACCACCACCACCACCTGTTGATCACTTAGCCCATTTTCTTAGGTTTAATCCGCCGGTGTTTTCCAGTAGCACCGAGCCTATAGTAGGAGATGATTGGCTCCGCAAGACAGCAAGGGAGTTGACCACAGCAGGATGCACAGATGCGGAAAAGGTGAACTTTGCCGCACATCAGCTTGACGGACCCGCAGCATCATGGTGGGAGAATTTCACAGCCACTTTCCCTATCGACACTGTCACATGGGACCAGTTCCAGCAAGCTTTCCGTACTGCCCATGTTTCAGCAGGAGCTATGGCCATGAAGAAGCGAGAGTTTCGCAACTTGCGCCAAGGAGGACGGACAGTTGGCCAGTATGTGGAGGACTTTAGTAAGCTAGCATGTTATGCCCCAGATGACGTTGCTACGGATGCAACTAAGCAGGAGAAGTTTCTGGAAGGACTGAATGATGAGTTGAGCATGCAGTTGATGGTAGCAACCTTCAACAACTACCAGGAGTTGGTAGATCGTGCTCTTATGATTGAAGGGAAGCGGCAGCAGATTGAGAACCGCAAGAGGAAGTATGGACAAGGGAAGTACAATTCCAGAGCTCAACAGAAGCCACGTTTTACCCCTAGACCGAGAGGACATTTTCAGCATACTCATGGAGGAGGTAGCTCGCACAATCATAATGGCCCCAAGAATGGTAATGGGAATGGAGGAAGCAATGGCCAGAACCGTACCAACCCATCAACCCCAGCCAAAAGAGACCTGAGCCAAGTCACTTGCTTTAAGTGCCAGAAGACCAGACATTATGCCAATGAATGTCCTAAATCTCAGAATGGAAATGGCAATGGAAGCTCTGGGAAGAAGCCGAACCCTTTCAATAGGGCACAGGTGAACCACGTTAACGTGGAGGAGGTTGAAGAGCAGCCGGATGCAGTAATCGGTAAGTTTTTGGTTAAGTCTTTTACTGCAATCGTTCTTTTTGATACTGGTGCATCGCATTAATACATATCAAGGGAATTTGCGGATAAGTATAACCTGCCCACTAAGGTTCTTAGAACACCTATGTTAGTAAGCTTACCAGGAGTGGAGTATATGGCCAGTAAGGGATGTTTTCAAGTGCCATTGAGTATAGGTAGGCATGTGTTTCCCTCGGATTTAATCATTTTGGAATCACAAGGTTTGGATGTAATTCTGGGTATGGATTGGCTGTCGATGTATGGAGGAAACATCAATTGCGCTAGTAAGTCAATTTTGCTCACCACCCCAGAAGGAAGAAGGGTCAAGTATGTATCCCGGCATGTGCCGAAGAGGACTCAAGTAAATTCGTTAATAGGAGTTGTGCAGGAGGAAGTACCAGTAGTGAAGGATTTCCCTGATGTATTTCCAGAGGAGTTGCCGGGCATGCCACCAGATAGAGACATTGAGTTTTTTATTGAGCTTTTGCCAGGCACAGGACCAATATCTAAGAGACCATATAGGATGCCCACAAAGGATTTGGAGGAGATTAAGAAGCAGATTAAAGAGTTACTGGATAAAGGTTATATTCGCCCAAGTTCTTCACCTTGGGGATCGCCAGTACTTTTAGTGGAGAAGAAGGATGGATCGTTAAGGATGGTTGTTGATTATCGAGGGTTGAATGAAGTAACAATCAAGAACAAGTACCCACTACCAATGATCAATGATCTGTTTGATCGATTGCAAGGAGCTAAGGTATTTTCCAAGATCGATCTGCGATCAGGATACCATCAGTTGAAGATTCGAGAATAGGATATACCTAAGACGGCTTTTACCACCAGGTATGGGCTGTACGAGTACACCATTATGTCATTTGGCATGACTGACGCACCGGCATATTTTATGAACATGATGAACAAAGTGTTTATGGAGTTTTTGGATAAGTTCATCGTAGTGTTCATTGATGATATTCTGGTTTACTCGAAGAATGAAGAGGAGCATAAGGAGCATTTGCGTTTGGTACTTGGGAAGCTCAGAGAACATCAGTTATATGCCAAGTTTAGCAAATGTGAATTTTGGTTGAAGGAAATTGGATTCCTCGGACACGTTATATCCGGAGAAGGTATAGCAGTAGACCCCACCAAGGTTGACACGGTGACAAGTTGGGAAGCCCCAACAACAGTTGGAGAGATCCGGAGTTTTATTGGACTCGCAGGATACTACAGGAGATTCATTGAAAATTTCTCGAAGATTGCGAAGCCTATGACGAAGTTGTTGAAGAAGGATACCAAGTTCAAATGGACTGAGGAATGTGAGGCTAGTTTCCAGGAGTTGAAGAAACGATTGGTTACCTCACCAGTGTTGATTTTGCCGGATCAGACCAAGGATTATGAGGTGTATTGTGAAGCTTCACGTCGAGGACTTGGAGCAGTGCTTATGCAGGAAGGAAGAGTTGTTTCATATGCCTCATGACAGCTTAAGCCGCATGAGTTGAATTATGCCACGCATGATTTGGAGTTAGCAGCCGTAGTGCATGCATTGAAAACTTGGAGACACTTTCTCATTGGAAGCCATTGTGAAGTATACACGGATCACAAGAGTTTGAAGTATATTTTCACGTAGAAAGAGTTGAATCTCAAGCAAAGGAGATGGTTGAAGCTCATCAAGGATTATGATATGAGATTGCATTACCATTCCGGAAAGGCTAACGTAGTAGCTGACGCGTTGATCCATAAAAGTCATGTCAACACCCTAATAACGGGAGAATTACCAAGGGAGTTAGCCGAAAATCTTCGTGAGCTATGTTTGGAGATAGTTCCGAGAGGCTGTGTAGCAGCATTGGAGATTCAGTCTACCTTGATGGATAAGATCAGAGAAGCCCAGAAGACTGACAAGGAGATTGCTTCTATTAAGGAGAAAATGAGCAAAGGAAAAGCTAAAGGATTTCGTGAGGATGAGCACGATACCTTATGGTTTGAAGACCATGTTTATGTGCCCAATGACCCGGAGATCAGGAAGTTAATTCTACAGGAGGCCTATGATTCACCATATTCGATTCACCCAGGAAATACCAAGATGTATTTGGATTTGAAGGATACTTTCTGGTGGACCGGAATGAAGAAGGATATTGCGGAGTATGTAGCAGTTTGTGATGTATGTCAGAGAGTAAAGGCAGAGCATCAGAAGCTAGTAGGATTGCTACAGCCATTGCCAATACCTGAATGGAACTGGGATAAGTTAGGCATGGATTTTATCACAGGATTGCCCAGAACTCGTTCAGGCTATGACTCGATTTGGGTTGTAGTCGATCGTTTGACAAAGGTAGCTCATTTCATCCCAGTGAAGACTACCTACACTAGTGCCAAGTTGGCAAAGATATACATGACCAGGATCGTATGTCTGCACGGAGTTCCAAGGTGCATTGTATCAGATAGAGGAACCCAGTTTACCTCAAAGTTCTGGAATCAGTTGCATGAAACTTTGGGTACCAGGCTAGAGTTCAATACATCTTTCCATCCGCAGACAGATGGACAGACCGAGAGAGTTAATCAGATTTTGGAGGATATGCTAAGAGCTTGTGCGCTAGATTACAGATCTAGTTGGGACGAGAATTTGCCATACACAGAGTTCTCTTACAACAACATTTATCAATCCAGTTTGAAGATGGCCCCTTTTGAAGCCTTGTATGGAAGGAGGTGCAGGACCCCATTGTCGTGGGATGAAGTTGGAGACCGCTAGTTGTTTGGACCGGATCTGATTAAGGAGTCTGAACAGAAGGTGAAATTGATTCGTGATAGGCTCAAGGTAGCCCAATCTGGGCAGAAGAGCTACGCAGATCCTAAACACAAGGAGACAGTTTACGAAGTCGGAGACCAAGTTTATCTTCGAATATCTCCACTTCGAGAAGTTAAGCGCTTTGGAGTTAAGGGAAAGTTAGCACCACATTTTGTAGGACTATACAAGGTTTTGGAGCGTATGGGAGAAGTAGTCTATAAGTTGGAATTGCCTGAAGGATTGTCAGTAGTTCACGATGTATTCCACATTTCCCAGTTGAAGAAGTGCCATGCAGAGATGGCTGATATACCGCTGAGAGACACAGTGCCGCTCGAAGCGATTCAGTTGAACAGTGATTTGACCTATGGGAAGAAACCAGTCAAGATTCTTGAGTATGCTAGCCGAGTCACCCGTAGCAAGGTTATCAAGTTTTGCAAAGTTCAGTGGAGCCACCACACGGAGGATGAAGCCAACTGGGAGCGAGAGGATGATCTGCTGAAGGACCACCCTCACCTATTTTCTAGCCAACCCGAATCTCGAGGGCGAGATTCATCTTAAGGGGGGTAGGTTTGTAACATCCCAAATTTTCAATTTGGAATGTTATACATTAGATCATCATTGCATATCATATTTTTTTTGCATTTTGGTTGATCCTAGAAATTCTACGCAACTCAAGGACCCTCGGAGAGAGTTGGGGATTTCGTTATTTTTCATATTTGAGTTTTCTCAAATTTTGAAAATAGGATCATTTGATTTTATTTATTTTATCTTCAATTATTTCTATTATAAAAATATGAGAGAGGGAATAAAATGACTTTCCCAAAATAAAGAAATATTGAGGATTTAATAATAAAATCAAATAAGATTTTATTTTGGATTTATTTACTATTTTATTTGAATTTAGGAAAAATGCGTGTTTTTAAAAATTGCATTTAGGCCCCAAATAAATGTTCATCCTGTGCGGCTTGATTTTAGAAGTCGGGAAAAATTTATTTCGAGATTTTTGGAGTCCGTTTAGTATTCTTTTTGTTTGTTTTTCTGCGCGTAATAATTTTTTTAAAAGAGAGAGAGCGAACCGACTATGGGCCGTGTTTGGCCCGGACTCCTAGGGGGGGGGGCCTTTATATAGTGCGCCCCGGGGCCCGAATCAGCCCAAGCCGCCGCTGCCCTAACCCTAAGCCGCGCCCGAGCCCCGCCGCCGCCGCCGCCGTTTTTTTTAAAACCGTTCGGTTTTTCTGTCGGTTTTTTTAGATCCGTTTTTTAGATAGATCGGTTTCTTTTCCGGTTTAGTTAATTAGCGAGCGTTCGCTCGTTCGTTAGTTTTAACAACGCGTTCATTGTTTAGATCCAGATAACGAACGTTCGTTCATTAATCTGTTCGTCGTTTTTCTTTTTCTCGAATTTATTCCGCAATTTTTCTGATCGCGATTTCTGATCCGATTTTCGTTTTAGTATAACTTTTCGCTCGTTTATCGGAATCAGGCGATTCAAGCGCCTGGAGTTTCGTCTCGAAACCCTCTTTCCATTTAACCAACTCAAACAAGTTTTTGCCTCTGTAAAATTTGACCTAGATCCAGAATAGTAAACGAAGCTTGTTTCTTTTGTCGTTTGTCTTTCGTTGATTCGTTCGTTTTGATTCTTTTTGCCAACCGGAGTTCTTAAGTTAAACTTTCTGGTTAGATCTCTTATTTGAGTTTTACGTGTGCATTAGATGAGTACTTACTGTATGCTTGTTTGTTTGCGATAGAGTACCCGGAGTGCGCCGCTTGCTACTTCGAATCGCTAGGTTTTGCGGATCATCAACAAGGCAAGTAACACTTTGATCATACCTCCTACTACCCAGTTTTATTGCATTAGATCAATCCTCACACATTGCATGATTAGGATCTAATTAAATTGTGGGTTTTGGGAAGTAGATGAGGTAGTACCTATTACCTGTGTTATTATCAAACCCTTGGGAGTTACTTCTACGTTTGCTTATATTGCCATGCTATGCTAGTAGACGTGGATTGGGTGAGTGTATCCATAACAGATGTGAGATTGTTAAATTAATGGTTTATCTAAGGTGGCAACTTAAACACACATCTGGGTGGATTGAGGCACCTGGTATTCCAGTGATTGCCTGTTTTTCTTTTGGGCCGCCACCGAGGCTCAAAGGAATCATGAGATTATTCATACTAGAAACTTCTGTGTGCAGCCACAAGCTACTATGGGCTCTATCATAGTTGATTAAGTTGTGCGAACTCTTACAGTGGTAGACTAGCAGATGTAGGGGAAAGTAGGTGTAACGGTCTACCCGATCGTAAGGTGCTAGCGCTTCTGAAAGACTATGTCTCGGTCATCCGTTTCTCAAACACCATGAAGTGCGAGAATCCCAACAGAGGAGATCGAGTCTTGTGGGGAAAAGTGCGCAAACCTCTGCAGAGTGTATAAACTAATCATGGTTAGCTGTGTCCCCGGTTATGGACATCTTGAGTATCTAGTACTTGGATTATCATGTGAATCTCATCATGTTACTCTAATTAATTTGTTGGGTTTTTAATGATGATGTTTAATTGGGATTGAGAGGGTGTCTACACTCTCAATGTTTAACAACCACCATGATAGTTAAATAAAATTTATTCCTTTGCAATAGGGAAAAATTGGCTTTACGCAAAACTGTAACCATAGAGCTTTCCACCAGTCAAATATGCATGTAGTATAGTCTTATTTTTCATTGCTCTCTATGTGTTACATTGCCAGCATATTCCATGTGCTGACTCGTTTCGGGCTGCAACTTTCATGTTGCAGACTTTTCAGACAACGAGTAAGGTGCTTTTAGGTCGTGGTTCTATACTCAGTGATGTCGTTGGAGTTGATGGACTCACTTATCTTCCAAGCCTTCCGCTGTTATCGTTATTAGATGGCCTTATGCCATGTTTATTGTAATGAGTTCTCTTTTGAGACACTCGATGTAATAAGTGTGTGATTGCTACTCTGTTATAAATCCTTCAAGTACTGTGTGGTGGCAGCATTACTGATCCAGGGATGACACCGGAGCACAGAGATTGGACCGTTTGAGGTCTGGTCGCTACAAAAAGAGATTGGCAACATGTGAAGCATCATCTATCTTGTTGCATGGGATAAAGTGTGCCATCTTAGAGAAACGGTCCACAACAATAAACGCGGAATCCTTTCCATTTTGAGTTCTAGGCAAACCAAACACAAAGTCCATACTAATATCTTCCCAAGGGTGATATGGAATAGGAACTGGCATATAGAGACCATGGAATTGAGGTTTAGACTTAGTTTTGCGACATGTAGAGCATCGCCTGGTGTAGCGGGAGAAGTCGTGGAACATCTTGGGCCAATAGTAGTTCTTGGAGAGCGTAGTGAATGTCTTGTCGCATCCAAAGTGTCCCATAAGTCCTCCTCCATGAGCCTCTTGCAAAAGTAACAAACAAAAAGAAGACTCGGGTATACAAAGCTTGTTTGCTCTCATTACATAATCGTCCTTGATATAATATTGCTCCCAAGATGTATGCGTCAAGCATTTGGCATAAGGAATCGTAAAAGTAGGATCATGCGCATACAATTCTATGACGTGCTCAAAGCCAATAACATTCAATTCAACTTGTGTTACAAGCATGCATTTGCGGGAAAGAGCATCCACCAGAACATTTTCTTTACCTTTGATGCACTTGATAACATAAGGAAATGACTCAATAAACTCACTCCATTTGGCATGTCGCTTATTCAATTTCGTTTGACCCTTAAGATATTTAAGAGTTTCATGATCCATATGGATGACAAATTCACGAGGACGGAGATAATGCTCCCACACATGCAAGACTCGCACTAAGGCTGATGAGGACATGAATACCTTGGATACGACCAAAAATATTGCATACATGCATATTTGTGAGGTGATTTCTAATGCAAACTATACAATAATTTATTTATGTTACCCTTGCTCCTATATAAGTAGATCCATCTAGTAGCTTTTTCCTTGGGATTTGTTTAGTTAAAATTTAGCATTGCAACTTCGTGTACTTTGTTTGTGTCCAATGACTAGACCAAGACCGCTTTCGAATCCACACCTTTATCAACACTTCATATATATTCACAATATTCAGATTGCTTTTATTATATTCTTACTTGTTCTTCGATTGCGTGCAGGAATAGACCTTCATGGTAAGGCTGATCGTGCTTCCAACACCGTCAGTAACCTCAGGAGATTGATTTAGCAATTGCTAAGGTTCAACGTCGTGCATGTTTGTAGTCGGATCGTCAAAGTAGACTCCACCAAATCGATAGTAATTATCTCATCGAAAAACCAGGACACCCTCACCTCTATCAAAGGCTTATAGCTCTTTGTCATAGATGGGATTGTTAAGTTGCACTCCGGAAAGTTTCTCAGTAAAAAAAGCAATTGGGCGCTTTTCTTGCATTAACACACCTCTTATGCCATTAGCACTAGCGTCGCAATCCACTTCAAAAGTTTTATCAAAATCAAGCAATTAATGTAGCATGTGTAAGCAAATTCTTAAGCTCATGAAATGCGGTATATTGGGATGGTCGCCAAACTAATGGTGCATTCTTCTTACTCAAGGCATGCAAAGGTGATGCAATAGTGCTAAAGTCCTTAACGAAATGACGATAGAATCTGGCTAAGCCGAGGAAACTATGCGTTGGTTGCAAGTTGGTTGGTTGTGGCCATGTTTTAATAGCATCAATTTTAGCTTCATCTACATGAACACCCTTAGATGATGCAACAAAACCAAAGAAAGCAAGCTTGTTAACACTCAAACCTAATAAAATCATTATTATTAGTGTTGGAAAAGTCACACAACTTGGTATTTTCTTGAGACATCATGACAAAGCAAGCAATCTAGCACACAAGCAAGCAAAAAGCAATCGAAAAGATGAACGGAAAGAAAGGGTGAATAAAAAGGCAAATATTTTTGTGTTTTTCCGAAAACGTTTTAGAAGTGGGGGAGAGGAAAACGAGAGGCGAATGGCGAATAATGTAATGCAAGAGATGAGAGTTTGAGATAGGTACTTGGTAGGCTTGATGTAGAACCTCCCCAGCAACGGCGCCAAAAATTCTTCCTGCTACTTCTTGAGCTTGCGCTAGTTTTGCCCATGGAGAGGAAAGGGTGATGCAGCAAAGTAGAGATAAGAATTTCCCTCAGTTAAGAACCAAGGTATCAATCCAGTAGGAGGAACACACAAGTCTCCAATGACAGCACCTGCACAAACAAACAAATACTTGGACCCAACGCGATAAAGGGGTTGTCAATCCGTTCACGGTTACTTGCAAGGATGAGATCTGATAGAGATAGGTATAAAAGATAGATAAAAGTGCAAAAGTAAATAAATTGCAGCAAGGTATTTTGGGGTTTTTTATTTTATAGATCTGAAAATATAATGATAAAAATAGACCCGAGGGCCATAGGTTTCACTAGAGGCTTCTCTCTTGAAGAAAGCATACGATGGGTAAACAAATTATTGTTGAGCAGTTGATAGAAAAGCGCAAAGTTATGACGATATCTAAGGCAATGATCATGAATATAGGCATCACGTCCGTGACAAGTAGACCGACTCCTGCCTGCATCTACTACTATTACTCCACACATCGACCGCTATCCAGCATGCATCTAGTGTATTAAGTTAACAAGCACGAAGTAACGCCTTAAGCAAGATGACATGATGTAGAGGGATAGATCCAATCAATATGGTAAAACCCCCATCTTTTTATCCTTAATGGCAACAATACAATACATGCCTCGCTACCCCTTCTGTCACTGGGTGAGGACACCACAAGATATAACCCATCACAAAGCACCTCTCCCATTGCAAGAAAAATCAATCTAGCCGGCCAAACCAAATCCATAGATCGGAGAGAAATACAAAGCTATCTTAATCATGCATAAAAGAGTTCAAATAAGACTCAAATAATGTTCATAGATAATCTGATCATAAGTCCACAATTCATCGGATCTCGACAAATGCACCACAAATAAATATTACATCGAATATATTCCCAAGAACATCGAGGAGAACATTGTATTGAAGATCAAAGAGAGAGAAGAAGCCATCTAGCTACTAGCTATGGACCCTTAGGTCCGTGGTAAATTACTCACACATCATCGGAAGGGCAACAAGGTTGCTGTAGAGGCCCTCCGTGATCGAATCCCCCCCGGCAGAGTGCCGGAAAAGGCCCCAAGATGGGATCTCACGAGAACAGAAGCTTGCGGCGGCAGAAAAGTATTTTTGGTGTGCCCTATGGTATACGGGGAATATTTGGGTATTTATAAAGCTGGAATTAGGGTTAGGGAAGTCCCGAGGGGCCCACAAGCCTGGGGGCGTGCCTCTAGGGCTTGTGGCCCTCTCGTGGCTCCTCTGGCCTCCTCCTGAAGCTTCATGGTTGTCTTTTGGTGCATGAAAAATCCTCAAAAAGTTCCATTCCGTTTGGACTCCGTTTGGTATTGATTTCTGTAGAAGACAAAAACAAGGAAAAGCAACAACTGGCATTGGGCACTAGGTTAATAGGTTAGTCCCAAAAAATGATATAAAAATAGCATAATAATGCATATAAAACATCCAAGATGGATACTATAATAGCATGGAACAATAAAAAAATATAGATACGCTGGAGACGTATCATTTTCTTACTGCTATTTATAATGTTTTAGGTCAATATTTCACTTCATGATGCAATTCTAATGCATTTTCTCTCTTATTGTGCAAGGTTTATATGAAGATGGAAATTGCCGACAGTTGGAATTCTAGACCTGTAAAGAGCTATAGCAGAGATGGTTATTCTCCGGAGCTCCAAATGACCTGAAATTTATGGAGACTTATTTTGTAATTAATAATATATACAAGAAGAAGAGTCACCGGGAGGGGCCCCACTAGTGATCCACAAGCTCAGGTGGTGCCCCCCCTCTAGGCGCACCATGTGAGCTTATGGGCCCACCAGCAGGCCTCCATGGCCCTCCTCCTATATGAAGCCATTTACCCCAGAAAAAACTGAGATAAGACTTTCGGGACGAAGCGCCGCCGTCTCGAGGCGGGACCTGGGGAGGAGCACTTTTGCTCTCTGGTGGAGCGACTCCGCCGGGGATACTTCCCTCTGGGAGGGGGAAATCCAAGCCATCGCCATCACCAACGATCTTCTCATCATGGGAGGACTCATCTCCATCAATATCTTCACTGGCACCATCTCATCTCAAACCCTACTTCATCTCTTGTATTCAATCTTTATCTCAAAACCTCATATTGGTACTTGTGGGTTGCTAATAGTGTTGATTACATCTTGTAGTCGATGCTAGTTGGTTTACTTGGTGGAAGATCATATGTTCTGATTGTTAATCATATATTATTCTCCTCTGATCATGGACATGAATATGATTTGTGAGTAGTACCGTTTGTTCTTGAGGACACTGGAGAAGTCTTGTTATAAGTAATCGTGTAAAGTTGGTATTCATTCAGTTTGATGATGTGCATGTTGTTCTTTCTCTAGTGGTGTCGTGTGAACGTCGACTACATGACACTTCATCATGTTTGGGCCTAGGGGAAGCATTGAGGAGTAGTAAGTAGATGATGAGTTGCAAGAGTGACAGAAGCTTAAACCCTAGTTTATAAATTATTCCGTAAGGGGCTGATCTGGATCCATATGTTTCATTCTATGATTAGATTTATCTTAATTCTTCTTTCATAGGTGAGGATGCTTGCGAGAGGGGGTAATCATAAGTGGTTTGTTTGTTCAAGTAAGAACAACACTCCATCATCGGTCCACCCACATATCAAACTATCAAAGTAGTGAACACAAATCAACTAAACATGATGAACATAACTAGATGAAATTTCCATGTGTCCTCGAGAACATTTTACTCGCTATAAGAAGTACTTTCGACTTGTCCTTTACTACGAAAAAGATTGGGCCACCTTGCTGCACCTTTGTTACTATTGTTACTTGCTACTTGTTACGAATTATCTTGATGCCAAACTATCTGTTACTACTACTTAAAGCACTTGAAGAGAATACCTTACTGAAAATTGCTTATCAATTATTTCTGGTCCTCGTTGGGTTTGGCACTCTTTCTTATCGAAAGGACTACGATTGATCCCCTATACTTGTGGGTCATCAATGGTGTAGGCGTGCTCTTGTGCTTGGACTCTCATCGACAAGTGTGAAGCTTAACTCAAACCTATGAACACACGAGGGAGCAGGGTCAAGTAGTATACTATCATTTGAGAACCAAGTAGACACATAAAGGATAGAGTTCACCCTAGTATATGTGTTGCGCGTGTTCATTGGCGATGGGGCCATATCCGTGGTGATGACGGTAGTGTGCTCCGCACCACATGTGCTCAACTATAGCAAGTTGATGCTGACAATGAACTTGTTTGTCTCGAATATCACCATGAACTTGAAGAAATTGAGTCAATGTAACTAGCTCTTGGTGAGAATGTGTCGCCAGTTCTCCCACATTCTTATAGCAGTAGTCTACACGACTTCCACACTCATCTTGTATTATCATGTTATGCGGGATGATACAAGTTGTTGTAATTTCTCGGTGTATCTCCAGATTTCAATACCTTGTTGATCCACATACAATTGCAAAATAAGCTTGCTGAACCCCCAAAGGCACATGTGGGAGAAAAGTTTGTTCCTTTCACCATTGGATTTGGAATTGTCTTAACGAATGTGGCCCATTGGGGATAAATGACATCTGCAAGGTAATACCCATGTTGTAGTTGTGACCATTGATGGTATAATCCACTTTTGAAGCATGCCCTTCAACTGGATTTGCAAACATGGGTTAATAGGGAAGAACATTTATATCGTTATGAGATCCTGGTAAACCAAAGAAAGAATGCCAAATCCAAAGGTTGTGTGAAGAAACAACTTCAAGAATGATTATTGGCACACAATTATAGCCAACAAAAAAAATCCTTTATGTATAATAGGGCTATTTTTCCACTTACAATGCATGTAGTCGACTCGTCCGAGCATACCCGAAGACCCCCTTTGCTCTCCGACTGCAAGTAATCTAACACTATCTTTGGTATTTGGAGATCTCAGATTATGACAACAAAAGACCTCGATCACAACACACAAATCTTTTAAGATTATGTAAGACGAAGGACTTTACTAGCGGATAATACTCATGAGTAAGACCACCTGATACCAAATACCGAGGGCAACTTTTGATAATGATGTAAACCAGGAACACCAACGCTATTTATTCTTAGGAAAAAAATAGCTACCATATGCCTCTAGAGCATTTGCTATGCACGAAAAAAAAGGATGATACATTCTATACATGTGACGAGAAACTTAAATGAGACACGAAGAGCGACAAGTATGCCATAAAATAAATAAATGCACCGGTTGCATATGCGGAACAACCTTGGGTCGAAGGTACATTCCTATGTAAAATAGTCCTTGTGAAGGTTCTGAAAGCGTTTGCAAAATCGTGAGAAGAGATTGACGTACCGAAAGTGAATATCCACAGCGTGCAACCACGCTTGTTTTGCATGATTGCAACCATGATGAGTTCCTCATCTTTGGATGAGGAATCTTACCAAAATTGTCAGGTCAAGTTTTGGTGAGGACCAACATAAAAGCAAAATTTTACTGTCCATTTTTACATGGCAAGACCAGACTAAAAAGCGAAATCATTACATAGACTTGTCTAGACAGAACTGAAGAAAAAATCCAACCAAAACCAAACCGAAAAACACACGACTGAAAACTAGACACTCCCAGAAAAAGGAAAAGAAGAAGAAAGGGAGAAGCCAAGTGGCCCTTCCCGGTGCCTATCGTTTCCGGGGCCCACTTCCCCCCTCCTCGCTCACCTCGCCTGGAAGCCTTGCTTCGGTTGAGTTCTTTCCCACCGCAGCTTCCCTCCAGATATAAACCCTATCCCTCTCGTCCTCGCTTGTTGTGAAGCTCGTGAATCCCGCGCCGATCTCGTCGTCGGCCTCGAGGAGTAGCAGCCCCTGATGGCGACCGCCGTGGCGTCGCAGCCGCGACACTTCACCCTCGGCGGCGAGCCGAGGGCAGCCATCTGCGCAGCCAGGTCGGACTTCTCTCTCTCGTTCTATGTCTTTCCGAGGCTTCGCTAGCTGTCCCATTAGTCGCTAGTTGCTACTGTTAGCTCTCTGGTGGGAGGTATTGCGCAGGAATGCGCAGATTAGTCTTGCTATTGGGAGGTGTAGGTGTGACTGCTTGTGGTTTGTTGAATTGGTCTCTGAGTTGGGCGGGTGATTCGGGGTTGTGTGTAGGCTGGAAATTTCTGCCTGGTTGGTCTGGTAGCTTGCCGGCAAAGGTGATGCCTGTAGCATTGTGGTCTCACAGTCTCATCGTCAAAAATGACTTGCGAATCGGGTTCCAAAACTTGTTTTGGCTTCTGTTCTGTTGGTTTGATGGGTGGAACTAGTGGACAAATATTTGTGATATAATGAAGTTCATTTTACAGTTCTGTTTACTGTTTTGGATTATTAACTGATCTAATGGGTGTGTTTGCAGCACATCAAAGATTTGCACCCTGGACAAAGTATATGGATTCAGGTTCGTATGCAGAAGTGTTGTTGATCTAAGGAGTCAAAAATTCCATTCCCAAATTTCTAAGAGAAAGTGCTATTTAACAAGTTCACCATCGGAATTTGAGAAGATCATTTTGAGTGCTAGATGGTTAGAATTTAGGAGACAGAGGATAGCCTTTCAGAGAACTAGAAGGTGGGTTCACAGTATTCCATTGGCTTCTCAAGATGATGGCAGTGGTGTGTCTGTTAATGGAGTACCACAAGTTGATCCAGCAAGTCAAATGAAGGAAATAAGGGTGGAATTGGATAAAGCATTGCAAAATGAAGACATAAGCACTGGCCTTGTCCAATCAATACATGATGCTGCGAGATCTATTGAATTGGCTTTCCTTGATCACAGCAAATCATCAATAAACTCTTGGTTCCCAAAGATGTGGCTTGGTGTCGATAACAATGCATGGATAAAATCGCTGTCTTACCAGGTAGAAACTCCTTTGTGCTTTGCGTGAAGAGAGTGATAAATCTCTGTAGTCTTAATAGGTTTTTGTTGAGTTTTCCCCCATTCCACTCAGAGAACAGCCATGAGTATTTTGTGTAAACCGTAGTTGTTACATGCATCCTTATTTCTTTTGCTTCTTCAGCCCATTCAGGTAATTCTGTTGTTAGTCAATTTTTCTTCTTGAATTATTGAGTACAATTCTGTATTTCTGTTGTAGTCAGTTTATATACTTGGCGGTTATTTTGTATGTTAGGCGGCTAAAAAAAATTATGGATGGGTTATCAATTGTAACTGAATCCAGTAGTGTGTATTAAAACAGTAGTAGCTCTGTCACAACCTAGGTTGCGGAGGGGATAACCGTGGGACGTTGGAAGGAGGGGGGCGAGGATATTTGGGTCTTGGAGCCGTGGTGAGGTAGACATCCCCTCTTCTCTAATTCTTTCATCGATACCTGATTACATGCTAATTGCCTGGCTTTATAATGCAGCTTGGCAGTAGTTTAGGAAGGACTTGAACCGACTCAACTAACAAGGAAAGAACTAAACAGAATCTGAACTAACCAAACTAACTTGACTTGGGAAGCAATAAAAGCAATTAGGAGTTTAGGACCTATCTGTCTGGCCCAGTATCCCATGGCTGGCGTGACGTCACTCGCCCCTTCGACAAGCAGCTCGTTCTTGAGCTTGAAAGAGCAATAGTCTGCCTAAGAAGACAACGGAACCAGTGCTTGTGTCCAGTTGGTGCCTCGTCTTCGGAAACATCCACCCAACAAGCATAAAGGCACTTGCAGCGATGGCTGGGGTTGTACTTGCCGTCACCGTTGTAGCAGAGGCCCTTGGCACGCCGCTCGTGCATCTCGGTTCGTGGTAGCCGCATGAGTTGCCGCTTGCTGGGTAACGCCACCATCGCCTTGGGAGGAGCTGCATGTTCTGGAGTAGATGGCTTGACACCTCCCTAGTGGTTCCCTTGGGCACGAGAGCTTTCTCTCTTGCTGTCTTCTGGTGTGTCACACTCCTCTTACGCGCGTGCATGATCCATGGCATCCTCTAGTGTCGCTGGGTACATGAGTTTGATGTCGGTCTGGATCGACCTGTGAAGACTCACCATGAACGGCCCCACCTGGTGTGCCTCTGTAAGTCCTTCGCACCTTCACACGAGAGTTAAAAATTGCTCCTCATAGTCGTCGACGGAGCCGATTTGATGCAGGTTCTTAATCCCTGCCAGCTCGATGTTCCGGATTTTGGCTCAAAACGCCGACCCAGCATTGAACTGAACTCCCTCCAGGGAGGCGCGCTATGTGCACGTCTGAGGCGTCGGTACCATAGTGATGCCTGCCTCCGTGCCTCGCTAGATGGTAGGATGTGAGCCACTCCTTGCACTTTCCGGGGTGCCTTGTCCATTTGCTCAACATGAGTGAGCCATGGCAGTGCGTCTTCGGAGACGTCAAAGATTCGGAACTCCAGCTTGTGAAATTTGGGTTTGCACTCGTCGGTTTCAGTTGTGGGCAGGCTGTTATGGTGTCTGTCTTCAGGTTATCCCTGTACTGGCCCTTGACGGAGCCACCCACTCGAGGCACTCGATGCCCATGCGATTGGCTGCTGCTTGCTCCCTGATTTCTCAGTGCCCTCTTTAAATTTCTTGAAGACAGTGCCTTTCAGTTCACCCAGAAGTTCTTTCTGGTGGGCGGACAACTTCTCATCCAGAAGCTTGGTGATCTTGGTGACCATGGGGGATGGTGGTGGGGATTGGAGAATCGGTTCGTCTCATGCCAAGTTGTCATGACCTAGATTGCGGAGGGGATAATCGTGGGATGTTCGACGGGGGCAATGGTATTTGGGTTTTGGCGTCGGTAAACCTCCTTTTTTTTTCTATTTCTTTCTTTGATACCCGATTACATGCTAATTGCCTAGCTTTATAGCGCAGCTTGGCAGTAGTTTACAAAAGACTTGAACCGACTCAACTAACAAGGAAATATCTAAACACAATCCTTACTAACCAAACTAACTTGACTTGGAAAGCAATAAAAGCAATTAGGATTTATCCGGCTGGGCCCAGTATCTATGGCTGCGTGACAAGCTTCCTGGTGGAAGTGATTTTGCTCTGGAAAATATGTGTGAACTTGTGAAGATGCTGCCACTATTAATCACCTTAGGTCCAAGCACCACAACTGACATGCTTTATTTTAATACTCCCTCCGTTCACAAATATAAGATGTTTTGGATATTTCAAAATATGGACTATATACGGACTGAAATGAGTGAACACACCAAAACGTGTCTATATACATCCGATTTACAAAAAAGTT
Organism: Triticum urartu; assembly: GCF_003073215.2. Lineage (NCBI taxonomy): Eukaryota > Viridiplantae > Streptophyta > Magnoliopsida > Poales > Poaceae > Triticum > Triticum urartu. The sequence goes on from NC_053028.1 coordinate 384,895,096, forward strand.
AGAACATCTTATATTTGTGAACAGAGGGAGTATTTCTTAATTCCACATGGATATCTTTCAAATAAGCCAGCTGCAGATTACAATTTTTTTGGTGAGATTCAAATTTTCTTCTCCCTCAATTATTACACATTGTTTGCAGGCTGCTGTTAGCTCGTTACTGCAAGCAGTTATCGATGTTTCATCAAGGGGGAACGGCAGAGATAGAGATATTAATGTATTTGTTCAAAGGAGGTAGGTCCTCTAGCTTTTATCTTGATTTTCATACCGAATTGCTCAAAATTTGGCCGAAAATTGCTCAGAGCTTATCCTTATTACTTACTCCCTCTGTCAACAAATGTAAGACGTTTTAAATCACTAAAGTAGTGACCTAAAATGTCTTATATTTGTTTACAGAGGGAGTATATATGTGTTTCTATTACTGAGTTCAGTGTTGTGGTGGATTATGATAATCCCTTTTGCCTAATCAGCTCTTACCTATTTTATCCTTTGGTTTGGCTAGCCATCCTTTTCCTGTATATAAGCGAGTATATGTTTTCCTGTTTACACATGACTTGAGGTGCAAGGAAAGTAAACATAGACTAATAAGGACTCCTAGACCAATACTAATACTTCCGAACACACCCCCTCAAATGCAAAGCGTATGCAATAGCATTGCATTTGAAGAAGTGTAATACTACAAAAAAGATGATAATCCAAATCCGCGTCTTGAGAGTGTCGTCGTAGCATGAAGAGTCTTCAAAACATGTCTGTTAGGAAAGCAACTTATCTTTATTGAAGGCCCAAGGGGCATATATATATTACACATGACTTGAGGTGTAAGGAAACTAAACATAGACTAATAAGGACTCCTAGACCAATACTAATACTCCTTAACAACCCCCCCCCCCCCCCCCCCCCTCAAATGCAAAGCATATGCAATAGCATTGCATTTGAAGAAGTGTAATACTAGAAAAAAAATGATAATCCAAATCCGCGTCTTGGGAGTGTCGTTGTAGCATGAAGAGTCTTCAAAACCTGTTGAGTCGCCAAAGGGGATAACGAAGAGATGGCACATCAGAGGAAGACACCGCATCGATAGAAGATACAAGAGAAGTATCAAGAGAAGATGGGTTGTCGAAAGAAGATGGCACATCAAGAGAATGAACACATCAAGAGAATGAAGCATTGCTTAAAGAATCATGGCCCATGAAAACCGACGGCGAAAGAAGCTCGGCGGCAAGAGAATAGGCTTAGATCAACAATGCAAAGAGAGGCCATAGAAATCATATACAGAGGACAATGACCAGAAAAGGGCTGACGGACATAGCTATTGTGGACTCGCATGGCATGAGAAACACAAAATATCAACGGATTTGGTGGACGCAGCGGAACATAAACTAAAAACTAGAAATCTAGGAAGCACACACCAGACGAAGATGATGAAGCAATCGTGTTTGCAAAAGAGATTATGAAGGAAGTCGTGCATGTAAGATGCCGACAAAGAGCAGCAAGCAGAGATGCATGACTGCTACGAGGTTTAGCAGCAGCCAGCGCAGACAAGCATGCAGCAGCAGCAGCCAACATAGCAGGAGATAGCAGCAGCCACGCACACTGAAGTAGAAGCAGGAGGAGAGTAACACGGCTGCATGAGCGGACGCACGCGAGTGAGAAGCGGCTGCACTCGGGACACACGTGCAGAGAGCTGCGATTGATGAATTGGGATGGTGGTCGTCACGCGGCGGCGACGGTCTTCGTGCGGGAGGGCCAATCGTCCCGGTGGCAGACTTGGAGAGCAGCCAGCGCGAGCACAAGAGACTTGCACAGGGGCGACGCTGACCGAGGCGGTGGCGATCTTCAGGGCGATGAGATCCTGCGCGACGGTATTGACTGATCCAGCCCGATCTGGAGGCAGAGTTAACCGGGGTGGCCCAATCTCCTGATTTGGAGACAACATTGACCAGGGAGGACCCCGGCAGGGCACGTGAAGGAGGGAGGGCGGCGCGAGATGTCCAGAGGAAGAGGGCGGCATGGCGAGGGGAGGTAGCGTCCGACCAAGAGGGGGTTGGTGGCGGCGCGAGATTAGATCGGATCAGCACGAGTTGCGCGTGCGAAATAAAACCTAAAGCTCTGATACCATGTTAGGAAAGCAACTTATCTTTATTGAAGGCCCAACGGGCATATCTATATTACACATGACTTGAGGTGTAAGGAAACTAAACATAGACTAATAAGGACTCCTAGACCAATACTAATACTCCTTAACAATGTCGAGTCGCCAAAGGGGATAACGAAGAGATGGCATGTCAAAGGAAGACACCGCATCAATAGAAGATACAAGAGAAGTATCAAGAGAAGATGGGTTGTCAAAAGAAGATGCCACATCAAGAGAATGAAGCATTGCTTAAAGAATCATGGCCCATGAAAACCGACGGTGATAGAAGCTCGGCGGCAAGAGAATGAGCTTAGATCAACAATGCAAAGAGAGGCCACAGAAATCCTATTGAAAAAGGCTGATGGACAAAAGTTTGGTGGACTCCCATGACAAGAGAAAACACAAAATATCAATGGATTTGGTGGACGCAGCGGAAAACAAAGAAAACTAGAAAGCTGGGAACACATACTGGAGTAGATGCGATAGTAGCGGAAGAAAATCATGGCGGCGAGGCCAAAAACAGCTGAGTAGCAGAAGGGCAAGTGCCCACATACACAATGGGATCATCATGCGTACACTGAATCAGACCCAATTTGAAATAGCACTAGCTTGCGGCAATATGCAGAGGAACACGTAGAGAAGCAGCAGCACACTAGCAACAACAGTAGGCTGGAGGTGCAGAAGCAGCCCGGGACACCCAAATCGGGCAAGGAAGCAGCCGGGCAGGACCGTAGCCGGTGGATTGACACAAAGTTGACTAGCGGATCGGCGACCTTGGACGGGATCCACGAGCGGCGAGGCGCACCCAGCCAGCTACAACAGCAGCAGACACAGGTGGCAGTGACTCTGATGGAGGCGGGACTGATCTAGAGTATGCGCGAGCGCGCAGGATTGCGTCGGTGCCAGGCTTCTAGATCACGTGTGCGGACGTGGAGATGACCCAACTTGGGTCCGATCTGAGGGACGGTTGTTGGTAGCGGCACCATGGGCTGTGAGGCGATCGCGGAGAGGCCACGCAGGCCCGCAGCAGAGGAAAGCATCGAGCAGACACCGCAGACAGCAGGGCGAGATGAGGCAGGCCCGCAGTAGCCGGCCGGAGAGAGGAGCAGCGGCGGCCCGCCCGATGGGAACGACGGTGGAAGACGAGATCGACCAACAGATCGATCGCGAGGTAGAAAAAAAATTGGATTGTAAGGACGAGTTGCGGCGCCGGAGACCTAAACCTAGGCTCTAATACCATGTTAGGAAAGCAACCTAGGCTCTAATACCATATATATACACATGGCTTGAGGTGCAAGGAAAGTAAAAGTAGACTAATAAAGACTCCTAGACCAATACTAATACTTCCGAACAGATATAATCCTTGTGTGCTGTGCTTAATTAACTAGGCATTATTATGGGTCAGTTTACACCAACACTTAGCTAGTAAAAGTATTTAGTTGGCTAGTAGTCAATTTGGTTTTTGCTTGTCTTGTGCTAGAGCTATAAATGACATCAGTAAATGAGCCGTTTGTACTGGTAGTGGAGTAGCATAGGTACCTGCTTCTGAGCTGTATTGTTCAGATTGGTCTGAAGCCTTGGGGGTCAAGGTTGGTTCATGTAGGAGGGAGAGAGGGAGAGGGAGAGGGAGAGGGAGAGGGAGAGGGAGGAGGGAGGAGGGAGGAGAGGGAGAGGGAGAGGGAGAGGGAGAGGGAGATAACCTTTTCACTGCTAGTGTTGTGTGTGTATGAGATACTATGAATAAAGTCTCACTGCTAGTAGTACTTCTGTGTGTGTCTGAGAGTGCAACCGGGAGGATTACGTTCCCATACTGACAAGGACCAACTACGCAGCGTGGGCGATGAGAAGTACCTCTTGCAAGCAAATGGTGCATGGGATGCCATTGATCTTGAGAGCTCGTCCAAGGAGGTTGATGAGAGTATGCAGGAGCTGGCCTTGACAAATATGTCCCAGTCAACCGTCGACGCGCCGCTGCCGCCTGTTGGAGAGAAGGAGACCGGCCTATGATATGTGGGCAGCGCTATGCTCCATGCATGTGGGTGTAGAGCGTGTTCGAGAAGCAAGGATTCAATCCTTATGCTCGGAGTTTGATAACCTCAAGATGACTGATGGAGAGTCCATGGATGATTTTGTGGCGAAATTCACGACACTTGTGGGGCATATTCGTGAGCTTGGAGACCCGATGGAGAAGTATGTCGTGAAGAAGCTGTTCCGAGCCGTCCCCAACAAATTCATCCTTGTTGCTTCATCGATTGCACTGTTTAGTGGCATCAACAAGATGGCCACGGAGGAGGCCATTGGGTCACTCAAGGCGCATGAGGAGCTCCTCAAGGGGCTGGAGCCGAGTGGTGCGGGATCCTACGATCGTGGCCCTTGCGCCTGAGAGGTTTTCGGTCGATGGTTGTTGTACGTGGGAAGGATGAGGTCGAACCATCATGACGACAATGGCAGGTTCCCCTTTAATAGTAGAGAAGTATGCAGTTGGCTAGTAGTCAATTTGGTTTGTGCTTGTTCTGTGCTAGAGCTATAAATGACAGCAGTAAGTCAGCTGCTGTTTGTACCGGTGGTGGAGTAGTATAGCTAGCTGCTTCTGAGCTGTATTGTTCAGGTCCGTTTGGAGCCTTGGAGGTCAAGGTCAGGTTGATGTAGCCTATAAATAGACATGTATGCCATCTTTGTAAGATAAGCTTGTAGTGCATCAACAAGAAAAAGGCTTTGGCTGTGTGAGGCAACAGGTCACCAAAACAGCTTGTGTGCATGTGATAAACAACACGGAGAAAGTGAGGGAGGAGCTGAGTGATTTTCTCAGAGGGAGGGAGGGCGGGAGAGAGAGAGAGAGCTAAGCTTCAGTGTTAGGTGTACGAGATACTATCAATAAAGGCTCACTACTAGTAGTTCTGTGTGTCTCTGAGAGTGTGTGAAGCATATCTCAGGAAGAGGGGGGGGGGGGGGAGTGATTCAATTCCTACATATGTTTCATATGTGTGTGAGCATTAAATATCTTGTAGCCAAAAACTGCTTTTCTATCTTTAGATAGTACTCGTGGAAGGACCTGCTACTGACATAACCGTAATTACTGAAAAGTAGATAAAAGTAAATGACAATATTCTTATTTGCTTTATTGAGAGGGGTTGGCCCTTTTATATAGTAGACAAGAATTGACCAACAAGCTGGTAAATCTATTCAAGCTCAATACGATCTCTAAACTGACTGGACTCTTCCTAACAAAGTTGCTTCATCAATTGATCTATCATGATTCATGAAGAAATAAACTGCCAAGGTTTACCATGTGAGGTTGTATTTATATTTTGTTTAGGAAGGCTGTATTTGTGCTTTGTTAGCTCAGGGTTAATTTGACAATGGATTCGATAATAAATTCGCGTAACCGATGTATATTTGGTTGCAGTTTATCCCACCTTCTCAGCTCTCTAGATGGTGTTATACAGAATGAATTGGCTAGAAGGGAACCTTCATTATATCAGTGGTATTCATCTAATCAAAATCCATTGGTGGTGAGGACATTTGTGAACACTTTTGAAAATGATCGACGATTTAATTCTGCAACAGCAATGTATGTTTTATCAATTTCTTTTCATGTAATATGTTTACTGTACAATGCGTAATATGTGGCTCACATATATGTCTGTTTTGTATGTTCTTAGATGCAGCGAAGGCAAGCCAATGGATACTAGTGAAAGTGACCTTTCTTTGCTTGTGCTTGGTCTGTTCTGTCTTGCTGCTATTACGAAGCTAGGATCAGCAAAAGTTTCTTGTCAGCAGTTTTTCTCCATGGTCCCTGATATTATTGGCCGATTCATGGATATGCTTCTTGAATTCGTTCCTATAAGTAAAGCGTATACCTTGACGAAAGATATTGGTCTTCAGAGAGAATTCTTGTGCAATTTTGGTCCTCGTGCTGCTGTTCCTAAGTTTGCTAATGATCATGGACTTGAGATATCATTTTGGATTGATCTGGTTCAGAAACAATTACTAAGGGCTCTTGATCGTGAAAAGATATGGTCAAGACTGACAACAAGTGAAACTATTGAGGTTGGAACCCAACAATATTTCATTTCTAGTCTTAAAATCCTCTCTGATTTGATCTAACCCAATTTGTTTATTTCTTGCTGCAGGTTTTGGAAAAGGACCTAGCGATATTTGGTTTTTTCATTGCTTTAGGCAGAAGTACACAAGTATACCTGTCTTCCAAAAGTCATACAGATTCAAATGATTCTATCAATAGTATTGTAAGGTGCGATAGATGTGAATTTTAGATATTCTTCTCTCAGTGAAATTGAGTTTTACTCCCTCTGTAAGGTGCGATAGACGTGAATTTTACAGAGGGAGTACTACATAAGCTGTAGTCTTGACCAAAATCAGGTAGGAAGTGAACCGCTCTAGCGACTTCCACTGCCGCTAAATGTCCTCTCCAGCACCTCCCTCCTTGTTGCCGCCGGTCAGCCGGTGGCGGGGCGGGGCTCCTCGGTCTACTCCTCCCTCCCTCCCTGCCCCTTCTTTTAGGCTTGTATGATTTTACAGTGGCGGGTAGGTTGCAGAGGTTGACATGCTGTAGCCTGAGTGCAGTACATGGAGCTCCGTTCCGGCGGTGGTGCAGCTTTGAAAACTGGTGGTGCCGGCGGCCGTGTGAGGCCGGCGGTCTGCAGCGCCATCTGTCTGCTCCAGAGCGGGAGCGACCCAACTTTGTGTCTCCTCAGAGTTGGAATCTCGCTTCCTGTCATGGAGTTTTCGTCGTGTTTGCTTGTGTGGATGGCATCTAGGCCGGGATTTGTTTGGTGGTGTGGTTTTTTTTGTTTTAGTCTTGTCTTATGTGCTCAATTGTTTCGGTCTACTTTTAGGCTTGTATGATTGTAAATCTTTCTTTCTATCGATGCATCGAGAAGCAAGCTTTGCATTTTCTCCAAGTGTTTAACTTATCAGCTTATGGTCATCCAGGTACCTTATTGGTGGGAGCGTCCTATATTATCCACAGTTGTCCTCGATTAGTTCTTATCAGTTGTATGTGGAGGTAAGTATGCATGCAACAGAGTGAGCTCTGATGCTAATTCGCTTTTCAAATGGTTAATATGACTTTCTTGTCTTCAGGTTGTTTGTGAAGAGCTTGAGTGGCTTCCATTTTACTATGAAGATGTGCCAACGCCAATAGTTGATACTGAAGGCAGAGAAGAAATGCCTAAAAGAGAACTGATATCAAGGGTGCTAAATGTCTGCACTTATTGGATGACTAGTTTTATAAAGTATAGCTCATGGCTTGAGAACCCCTTAAATGTAAAGGCAGCACGATTCCTATCTAAGGGGTATGTCAACCTTCAGTTTTGGCGACAATTCTCTCACCTTATGTTACAGATATGGATTTGCAACTAACATTAATACATGTCAACAAATTTTGGTAGGCATGCCATGTTGAGCGACTGCATGACTGAGCTTGACATAGCAAAGTAAGCAGGAATGTCCAGTCGTATCTGCTACTCCCTCCGTTCGGAAATAAGCGACGTGGTCACTTATTTCTAGAATACCTGATATATGCTTATTTCCACATGGAGGGAATACTTGATATATGCTTATTTTACATATTGTGTAGAATGTCCATATGTTATATGATATATTTACTCGCTACATGGCAGAAATAATATGCCTAAAGACCGAAGTTTTCAAGAAACTGGAGTATTGGTTGATGCGACTGAGCTAGCTTCCATTGACAAGGTGTTTGTTATAGAATGCACTTCTGGATTGCTATTATGTTTTTCATTGTTTTGCAAACCCCAACTAAAGCAATGTTCTTCAGTATTAATGAAGTTCTTTTCCTTTTATATGTTCTGAGATGTTACTGGAAATACATTACTGATTATATTAAATATCAATGTCCTTGGGATTTCGAAGTTATAAGTCCGATTATCAGATTTCTACAATAAACTGTTGTGCAGATAATTAGATGCCCTGGTCTGTACATGAGATTCCTTTATGCATATAAACTACATGTCTCATTAGATGCATTTTAAGATCTAGTGGAGAAAGAGAGGATGGATCCAGTTTACACATATATGCTTCTCTTCGTTAGCTTTCTTCCAATGGACAGTAATCATATGTTAGATGTGGTATATGGTATGTTTCTTGTACAGACTTAGGTTGAGGTAATTTTCTGTTTCCTTTGGAGAAATCATTAAAAAACATAAGCAATTGATTTCTATGAGCTCTTTTGTACTTACTTTACCATTGAAATCATTTTTAAGTTATAATGGTGATTCCCTGGAGAGTATAAATTGCACTCTACTGGTAGATTGTCACTTGTCTCACACTGCACCTGTTTTGTAGCAATAAACACCAAGTACCAGGGTAGAGGGAATAAAATTGCACTTCGTACTGTTATGGATGCACCTTATCTCTATTAAGTATGTGCCCCCACGTACAAATATACATCTTAAACAAATATTATACCTCTTTATCATTCTCAATATACCTTATTAATTATTCTAATGTACCTCAATACAAGTTTCATGAATAAATATCATCGAAGCCCTCAATATGTACTGTATACATTTTTTTACGTACAAAAATGCAATTTACTTGTAAATAAAATAAAATAAAATATATGGTCTGAAATGTAACTTTTCATCAAACTCATTCTGGGGTATCTAGTACTCCCTCCGTCTGAAGAAGCTTGTCCCTCAAATGGATGTATCTAGCACAAAGTTAGTGCTAGATACATCCATTTGAAAGACAAGCTTGGGACAAGCTTTTTCGGACGGAGGGAGTAATTGTTAATGAAGTATATTCAAACGATAAAGAGGTATAACCAATTCATCTATGTGGTATATGAGGAGCGGCAGTATGTACTCCCAGGAGTATATACCTGAATTCGTCTATGCATCATATTTTTTGCATACTCCTTTTTACGTACAAATGTGTACATATTTCACAAATATAGTAAAGACTATGGGCTCACTTGCAAATTTTTCGTGTATCTCACTTTGGAGTATTTTAGATTGTACATTTAACATACTAAAAATGATAAAGTAGTATATATACTACCACATAGAAGCAGCCAGATAGATTTGATATATGATTTTATTTTTATTTTCCTCATCTATTGTTCCTCATCATTCTCCTCTGGTTGTTTGGAACTCGACCTCGAGTTATCTTCATAGGGCGCTTCTCACTGTTCTGGGTGGTAGAGAGTCAAGCCGGCAACATGAACATTGAAAGTGTTAGATATACCCATGTTGCTAGGAAGATCTATCACATAAGCATTATCATTTATCTTCCTCGTAATAGAGAAGGGCCCATACTTTCGCTGCCTAAGCTTCCCTTTAACACCTAAAGGCAGCCTCTCTTTTTGGAGGTAGACCATCACCTCCCCAACTTGGAATGATTTTGGTCTCTTTTTACAGTCAGCAAGTTGTTTATATTTCTGATTTTGTGCTTCCAAAACACCATGAATCTCTTCAAATAACTCAGTGTAATTATCAACAAAGGACAATGCTGATTTTGAGTTTTCCCTGATGGTAGCTTCACCAGGTCCACCACATGTGTTGGAACTTTAGTGCAGACAATGGAAAAAGGACTCCTTCCTGTGGATCTATGCTTTATTGTAGGACAGCTCTGCAAGAGATAAAGCCAAATCCCATTGTCCCTTCTTTCTCCACAAATGCAACTGATCAGATTACCCAAAAATTTGTTCACCACTTAAGTTTGTCCATCTGTTTGTGGATGGGCAGTGCTGGAAATTTTTATTTAGTGTTGAATTGCTTCCACGAAGTGAGCGAAAATGCAGCAAGAAACTTGTTACCACGTTCTGAGGCGATGGACCTTGGAACTCCATGAAGTCTGACCACTTCTCGAAAGAATAGGTTTGCCACATGATGAGCATCCATTGTCTTGTGACATCGGATGAAATGAGCCATCTTAGAGAATCTGTCTACGGCCACAAACACAACATCACTCCCTCGTCTTGTTCTTGGCAAGCCCAAGATGAAGTCCATAGAGATATCCTCCCATGGAGCAACAGGAATAGGCAAAGGCATGTGTAACCCTGTGTTCTGAACTTAGCCTTTGCAGGTTTGACATATGGGGCACCGCTGAATAAACTTTCCAGCATCTCTCTTTAGTTGTGGCCAAAAGTAACAAGCCTCCATGTTAGTGATGGTCTTGTCGCGTCCAACATAGCCACTAAGATATCACTTGAATGGAGCTCTCTAACCAGTTTGTCACGTAGAGAACTTCTTGGCATGCACAAATGATCATTTTTTGAAGAGATAGCCATCTTGCGCCAAATAGTCATCACCTAACGGCTAGCCCCTTGTGTGCTTCACCCAAACATGGCCAAAGTCTTCGTCATCCTCAAACAACTCCTTTATTTGATCCATGCCTAGAAGTTCAAACTCAAAAGAAATCAAGAGGCATGCACGCCGACTCAAATCATCTGCCACTCCATTAGTTGTTCCAGATTTATGCACGATGATATAATTAAACCTCTCCAGATATGTTGCCCATCTTGCTAGCATGCGATCAACATGCTTTTGATTTCTAAAATGCTTCAAGGATTGATGGTCACTGTAAACAATGAACTCTTTAGGCAGCAAATAGAGTTCCCAAATTTTCAAAGCTCTGAAAACGGCATACAATTCTTGCTGATAAGTACTACATTTCTTCAAGTTGAGTAGAGCTCATTTTCCTTTAGTACTTCTAGCACCTTCTGAATGTGATCAAAGTGTTCATCCTCATCCTTGCTATAGATCAAGATGTCATCAAAATAAACCACAACAAAGTGGGATAAGAAGGGCCAAAGGACTTGGTTCATCAATTGCATAAAGGTACTTGGTGCATTTGAGAGTCCAAATGGCATGACCAGCCATTCAAACAACCCTTCTTTGTCTTGAAGGCTGTTTTGCATTCATCCCTGGGTTTGATACGAATTTGATGATATCCGCTTCTTAAATCTAGCTTTGTGAACACTCTTGCTCCACTAAGCTGATTCAACATATCATCCAGACGGGGAATTGGGAATCTATACCTTACGGTGATCCTGTTAATGGCTCTGCTGTCCATACACATGCGCCAATATCCATCTTTCTTGGGCGTGCGCAGGGCTGGTACAATACATGGGCTAATACTTTCTCGAATGTGCCCCTTTTGCAGCAATTCCTCCACTTTCTCGTTCAATATTACCATGCTCTTTTGGGCTCATTCGATAGTGTGGAAGATTAGGAAGACTTGCTCCCAGAATTAAGTCAATTCCATGTTGAATTCCTCTCACTGGTGGCAGGCCTTGCGGCTCTCCAAGTATCTTATGAAATTCTGCTAATAAGCCATGTACTTTTGCTGGAATTTCAACAACCGGGTGCTCTTCTCCTTTTACAATAAGTGCAACACACACATTTGCCTCCTTCAAGTCTTCCATAAACTCATTAGAGATGTGGGAGATAGTTAACATACATTCACCCTCTTCATTAGAGATATTACCATCAGTTTTGTTTGGTAGAATAATGATCTTTCGCTTGTTCCAAATGAAAGACTAAGAATTTTCCTTGCCCTTGTGTGTAGTATCCACATCAAATTTCCAAGGTCTTCCTAGAAGGACATGACTGGCATCCATATCAACTACATCAGACAACACATTTGAGCAATAATGCTTGACCAAAGAAAGTGGCAGGTTGCATTGTTTGGTGATCCTCATATTCACCCAATAGTGCACGGGTTTGGATGATCATGAGTCTCAAGCTTTAAATGGTTCACCAACTTCTGGGAGATAAGATTCTCACAGCTACAACTATCAATCACTAATTTGCATACCTTGCCATTCACCGTGCATTTGCTCTCAAATATTTTCTTCCGTTGTGTGTCATCAGGTTGTGATGTGGAACATAGGAGACGCTGAATCACACATACCACCTCTCCACCTTCTTCTTGACAGACGTCCTGTCCATCTATATCCTCAGATTCGTATTCTTCCTCATTTCCTTCACCATCATGGATAGTTGTGTTAATAAATTTCCTCGATGGCGGACGTCTGTAACTGAACTTTTCACTTTTCAATGCAAAGAAATGCAAAGCTTTTGCGTTCTCTCGAAAAAATTTCCTCAATGGGCAACCGCTGGATATGTGTCCCTCTTCACCGCATTTATAGCATTTTGGGCCTTCATTTGCCTTAACCTTGCCTCTAGTTTGTTTTTCTCGAGAAAACGCAAATGGCTTTTGCGTTTCATTGCATTGGAAAGAGAGGGAATTTACATCCTCCTGGGAGGCAGTTTTATACAGCCGTTAGGGGCTCAGTGGATATCCCAGGATGATGGCAAAACGACCCTGAGCCCTTGAGCTCCGGCCTTTGCCCAACATCGGGCCTCGTCCTTGATCGTGTCTAGAAGCTCATTGAGCGAGGGGCTAACATGGTCAAAAACGCACGCGTTCCGAAGCCTCTAGTTTGCTTCGGGATGGGCTGTTTTGCCTTTGGTGGAGCAGTCTTTTCTTCCACTCTATTAGTGTGACTCCTAGATGAGCCTTCAACATGAGGACATGTAGTCTTAGTTGTCTTTCTTGTCCTCACAAACCTCTCGGCCTTTAAGGTTAGAGCATGTGCTTGATCAATGGACCAGATTTGTTGCACCATCAATCGGTCTTGAATAGCATCATTGAGACCATCGATGTACCTCGCAACTTGTTAATCTGCAATTTCGGTAATCTGAAACAGTTCTATTCCCTTGAATACAGTTTTGAAATTGGATAAATAGGATCTGATCATAATCAGCAGGCAAAAATCTCCCTTTCAAAAGACTCTTCATTTGCCGCCAAGTTCTCACACGAGGTTCTCCTCTCAGCCTATGCTCTTCTTGAACGCGGTGCCACGATGCACCGGCTCCTCCTTTCAGCTTGTACGCGACCAAAGGAACTCTACGATCTTCCGGAACCTCCATGACCTCGAAGAAAGTCTCCACTTCATATAACCAATCAAGGCACCCTTCAGTATCAATATTTTCATTAAAAGTTGGGATCTCAGCTTTCAGCTTGTATGTATCCCTTGCATATGTAGGGTTGGGTACTCTCCGATATGCATAGAGATCAGGTTCTTCAAGGGCATCATCATATTCTTCACCTTCAGAAGTTTCAACATAAATGGCCTTCTTGAAGTACGCTGAATTGCACATTCTTGTGGTGGTCTTGCTCCAAGATTACCTCCCCTTCTTCGTCGTTGAACATCTTCTTTAGATGAATCTCCTTCATTGGCAGCAGGGGAAACACCCTTTCTTATCATCTCAACCAGCTGATCGAATTTCCCATTAAGATCTTCACACAACTCTTTGATCTGTTGTTCTGCAACATCCATCCTCTTTTCCAATTGCTCCATTGCTTGCTGCAACTCGCTCTCAAAGAGAACATGAAGAACTAGTATGGATCAACGGGGCTCTGTTACCACCTGAAGCAGCACAAGCTTGTGGAGGAGCAACTCCACTTTGCTGCTACAATGTGTTCAACACAAGTGTTGGAAGGAACAACTTCAACGTCTTGTGCTAGATATCACTCTAGAGTCAGAGATAGGGCCGATATGGCTGCAGGAGTTCAATCCAAAACTCCTAGAGCACAAGATCTAGTCCAAGATCTTAGATAAAAACAAGTTCTATTATAGGTAGTGGGTACATAGTCTGGGTTACAAACTAGAGGTGAGGACCTATATTTATAGGGCTTTGGGAAGTCTTCACATCTCATTTCTATTTATGGCTAGATTTAGCGAACGGTGGAGAAAGGCCCAGTGCCAGCTAGCAGGTCCAGTGGTCAGAGGAAACAGTGGCGAGCAGGTGCAGCAGGGAGAGGGAGCGGCGCACTGGGCAGTCTCCTGGTGAACAGCAGCGGCAGCCGGGAGCTTGAAGTTGACATCAGCAGCTGTCCTGGGGAGAGGAGGGAACGTCAATCTGGGGACTACAAGCTCCTCGTCACGAGCGCTAGTACAGGAAAAGGAAGTAGCAGCCCAGTCCAAGGAGGAGATGGGTGATCCAAATCAGGATGGCTACCTGGCGTGACTGGTGTGCGAGAAGATGCGCACGAACCAACAGGGGAGACTGAGATCGATTCAGGGATAAAGCACGAGTTGCACGGTGCCCCCCCCCCCCTCCCCCCCCCCCTCAAAACCATAGGCTCTAATACCATGGATGAATGCAACTTATCTCTATTGTATTCCAAGCAGCATAATGTATACTCCCTCTGTCCCAAAATAAGTGTCTTAACTTTAGTACAAAGTTGTACTAAGATTGAGACAGTTATTTTGGGACGGAGGGAATATTACACAAGACTTGGGGTACAGGGAAGGACACATAGCCTAATACGGACTCCTAGACCAATACTAATACTCCTTAACATGTACCACCTCCCTGCTACTTCTCATCGCCTAAGGGAATCTACATATGTGAACCACTTGTGAGTCAGTAGCCAAGGCCCCACATGTAAGGCTTGCCTTCTAGTTCTGCCCCGTCCTATTTTTCATGTAGTAGCCTTAGCAGGGCAAGGTCTCAACGGGAGGGAAGAAAGGCTCTATGGAATCTCATCTTGTGCAAAGCGGAGCTGGTGAGGAAAGAAAGGAGGACCATGCCAATCTTGGGAGAGAACAGAGGGCTTCATAGGAGTTAGAAGTGATATGATCTGTGCAGCGGTGTTCCAGAGGTGGTGCAAAGTGCAATATTACTCCCTCTACCATGGTGTTTTGTGTTTATTGTTGCAAAAAGTGGTGACGTGTGCCACACGTGGCAATCTACTTGGTGCAAAGTGGGAGTTACGCTTCCCTGAATAATGCTATCTCTTGGTAAAGCTTGATGATCGTAGTTTCAATTATTGCAGTCACTTGAAAGTGTTGAGGAAGCTTTGGTTAAGTTAGAAAATTTGCTTCAAGAATTGCATCTTTCCAGTACCAACTCTGGTAAGGAGGATCTAAAGGCTGCATGTTCCGATCTAGAAATGATCAGAAGACTGAAGAAGGAAGCAGAATTTCTTGAGGCTTCCTTTCGAGCAAAAGCAGAATATCTGGAGGTGAGCTTAGTATTTTTACTATTTTTCTTCTACTGCAATTATCTGCAGTAGACATGTACTTTCCTATTTGAAAATAGTCAGTCTTGCATACAAGTAACGTGATCACAGTGATTTCTTGAGGTATTTCACTGCATAAGGGTTGAGGAGCATTCCACCAACTATGGTGGCTATGAAGGACTCATTGTTCCTTGCACTTTTTGAAGAGAACACTAGATCTCTTTTCTTTTGGTTTTCCAATAGAAGTAGTTTAGGCTCCTGAGCTCCTTTCTGACTGGTTCTGGAGATGATTTATTTGTTTGAAAACGTTTGTCCATCCTTCCACATGCTGCAATTGTACATGGTTTATATCATGAACATGAAGTTATTTAGTTGATTCCAGTAATACTACCATGACTCTAAAGTTTTTGATGGTTGACTACAATTCCAGTAAGGCACGCAAACATGTACCCCAATTGTATAGTCAATAATATCATAGGGTGACACAATAACGATTTTGCACAACCATGATACATGTGCTAAAGTTTTTGATGGTTGACTAGGCTGATACTATTAGCAGAGTGTTACCTCCTGCTGGCGAGGGAGAACACGGAAAGACGGGCAGCATGGTTAATGAGGTTTTAACACCACAAAACCCAGTAAATAGGTGATATTCTCTTGTAACTAATTCAATTATGGTTGTGATAGGTGATTTGACGGTGAAAATAAATGATTTCCGGTTTTTGTTATTTTTATTATGTTAGGATGGAGAACAATCGTCGTCCGTTTTGGGACATTTTTGGTATGACTTCTGGAAGGAAAATTGTGCCAGCACAACAAGCTGTGGATCAGGATGTATGAATTTGTGCATTATATCTTCTCTACATCATTTCTCTGCATTCGGGCGGTGTGATTCTCCTCTATGGTTTGTGGGGTCGCTGGGTGGGTCATTGAGCTGCTGCAATGGGGGGGGGGGGGGGGGGGGGGGTGACACAGCTTTGCTGGTACTGGGACAGCATGCAGTCACCACGCAGCCCTACACACGTTCACACCTCTGACTATATTCCCCGCACCATATCAGTGCCCATGTTTAATTATTCGTAGGAAAACGCCCACATTTTGGCCACCAATCAGTCTCCAACTCATGTTGACCGCCCACACACGTAAAAGAAGAGAAAAAATAGGCAGCACACATACACAGGCCTTACCCATCAATGACATTACGTGGGGCTGGCCCAACTAAAATCAGCAGCAATCTATGCGCCTATTGCTGGGCGCGGCGGAGCGCGCCATTTCTTCTAGTCATCATCACCTATTATGCAAATGAGTTTTTGTAAGAAGTACATATTACTGGAAAATAATATCTATCTTCAACAAATTTATCTCAAAAGATGTTTTCTTCCACCATGTTAAACTTTCTTATAGGATTTCCCTGTTTTTTTCATTTGCGGAAGGCTTCTGCTGCCAAGGTGGATCAAATAGACATGGAGTCAAATGACATCCGCCGCTTCGAACAGTTGAGACGTGAGTTGATTGAGTTAGAAAGGAGAGTGCAGAAGAGTACAGATGGTGCTAAAAAAGAGGAGGTATGCTTGTTTAAGATATATTTTTAGATAGCAAACGAGAATGCAGTTGGTATTTGAGCCAACACTTGAACCTGAGACTCTGCAACCTCCATGGAAACGACATGACGATCAATCAGTCATGTTCTATTTGCAGTTCTGTTATATACCATGACCATACCATAATGGCTGGCTTTGTTATTGTAGAAGTTTCTTCAGCTTTGACGAGTTATTCATCCAGCCATGTCCTATTTTCAGTTCCAGGAAACGGAGGTTCCAGATGAAACAATGAGCCCTTCTGAGTCAGCACCCCCTCTGTCAGGGCCTTCTGGTTCAGTAATCAAGAAAGAAAATGTTATTACAAAATCGGTAGAGAAAGTTAAGGAGAGTACAACGGTATGACAATTTGAATTTTATTCATCCTGCATAAGAAAATCCTGTAACATAGTTACTTCCACAAACATTCAAAACAACTTGTGCATCTGGTCATTTCTTACCAGATTTTGTGTTGTTTTCTGACACTAACGGTGCTTGATGGCATCACAGGGTGTTAATATTTTTTATGGTGATAAATTTTGACAACACACAACAGTATTAATTGGATATGATTGCGAATTATTTTGGTAGGGAATCTAGTAGTCTGAGTAGCTGTTGCCTCTTTTCATTCCTTGCATTAAACTAATAATAGTATTAAAGGGTTAAAGTCTATTTCATCTTCTTTGTGCTGCACAGATTGTGTTGCAAGGGACACAGCTCTTAGCAATTGATACAGGAGCTGCTATGGGTTTACTGAAAAGATCTCTTATTGGGGAGGAACTAACTCAGAAGGAGAAACAGGCTCTTCAGAGAACCCTGACAGATTTGGCATCTGTCGTTCCAATAGGAATACTCATGCTTCTACCAGTGAGTATTTCTTTCGGATTTGTACCTTCTGAACATGTTACATGGGGGCAGACATATAAGCGTCGTGGTTGCCACCCGGCGCCTCCACAGTCTAGTTCAGAGATAACACCAATACAAGATGGAACCGCTCTTGGTAATCCTCCAGATTAGGGGAACGCATCATCAGGAAGAATTCCTATTGATGGGGGGATTGCTACTGCAAGCAGAGTCCTCAGGTGGAATTACTATTGATAGGAAAGCTACAGGTTAGTCCGTATAGAATAGACCATAGTTTCGTTCGTATTAGACATGGAGTCAGAGCTCAGAGTCGGTTTGTAAGGCAGATCCTCTCTATATATGAGGTAGCCACGCACAACATCTGTACCTAGGGCCTCCAGCCCTAGCTGCATCTTCCCTTCCATGGCTCCCAAGTGCTCCCGTATTGGTCCTAATCTAATCCTCTACAGATTGCGTTCCCACAAATCAAGTTGTGACATTTTGGTTTCAGAGCCAGCCATTCCTTCTTCCATGGGGACCAACGACAGTGATGATGCTTGGAAACAAGAGCTCATGCAGCTCATGAAGTTGATGGCTGCGACGAACCAACGTCTTGACGACACCATTGCTCGTTTGGACAGCCATGATGGCCTGCTTGACTCCCTCGCCAAGCATCTGGACTGCTATGGTACTCATCTGGCACGTATTGAAGACGCCAGCCAATCGGCACGGATGCCGACAAGGAAGACGCGGAAGGTGCAGCCGCCGGAGACAAGCTGGTGGGCCCCGGCGATCTGCCCACCTCGTACAATTGAGGAGAGCAAGGCCACCAGCATTTTGGCGTCTTCAAGATGTCGTTCACATCCTTTGGCAGAACGGAGGATGCCTTAAGAGCATCTACAGCCGGGCTCTTCAAACGCGCCCGCGGACGGCCTGGTCAGTGATCGGTCACAAAATCGTTCCTGACCGGCACACCTCATATACAACCCATATCTAGGATGGATATGGGGAGGCCCGGGCGCGTCCGTTACGTCGGATCTGACAGACAGGACCCACCACAAATTTCACCAAATCCGCCCCCTGACCTTGCTGGATCAACCCTTTTCCTTTCCTCTCTTCTCCCTCGTCCGCGTCGGCCCTCCCCTAGCCCCGCCGCCGTCCTGACCCCTCGGCGCCGCCCCAGACATTGTCATCGCCTCGGCCGCCACCAGTGGTACGTCTGGCTATTCTCGGACTGTACCATGCCCTCCATGTGTTCGACAAATTGTCCGACCAGTCTTTTTTGTTCTTTTGTAGGCAAAATGATAGATTCGGAGGGTTAACAAGGAGCTTGATGAATTAATGCAAAAGGAGTTCTTCGATTCGGCAGAGTCGGATGGAGATGCCGAGATGATGATGATCATGAGCATCCAAGAGGAAATGGACAGGGAGGTGGGGCGCATTCTGAACTTGATCAAAGGGAGAAGAGTTTTCAACCAGGATAGGGTCGATGGAGGACGGTTGCTCTATAAGGACTACTTTAAGCCCGGCCCAACAGTCCCTGATAATTTTTTTGCCGACGCTTTTGTTTGCAAAAAAAAGACGTTTTCGTTTGCGCAAACCCTTGTTCTTGCGCGTGGTGGAGGGAGTGGAGGCACATGATTCGTACTTCAGGCTCAACAAGGATTGTTGCAGACAACTCTCGTTCTCTCCTAAGCAGAAATGCACGGTTGCTATGAGGATGCTTGCATTAGGTACCGCCATCTATGCCATTGGTGAAATGGTTCGGATGGGAGAGAGCACATGCCTGAAGACCACTGTGAGGTTTACCCGAATAATGGTGAAGGTGTTTGGAATAGAGCATCTAATAGAACCAAATGTGCAAGACACATCAAGGTTGATGGCTATTGGAGCGGCTAGAGGTTTTCCAGATATGTCCGGTTCAGTTGATTGCATGCATTGACTTTGGAAGAACTGCCTCAAAAGGTTCGCGTGAGATGTACCAAGGTCAGTGTTGAGGAGAAGAAAGGGAATGGGGTTCAACACACTCGATTATGCTCAAAGGCTGGGTTTGTACAGGTTGCCGTCAGCCGAGCAGGATCGTGGGCATGCCACTACCTCAGGATGTGCATCACTACCTACACAACTGCTGCACGATCATGGCTATGCCGTATGGCAGGCTATACAGGGCGCATACGGTATAGAACTACCTAGTCTATCAGTCAGATAAAAGAAACCACCATCATACTCGACGCAGTGGCATCAAGGGACTTGTGGATTTGGCATGCCTGGTTCTCACAATGACATCAATGTGCTCCAGTGATCTCCCCTGTTCAGGAGACTTTGTAATGGGAAAGCGTCACCGTGCAACTACACAGTCAATGGGCACGACTACAACATGGGGTATCCTCAGTAGTGCGGCGTTTGTGAAGACCATATTCGATCCCCATGGCAACAAATAGTCATTTTGCAACAATGGAAGAAGCAACTAAGAAGGATGTGGATGTTGAAGTGTATATGTGGATTGCCCAACCCTTTTCACCAGTTTGAACTTTTGGTTGCGTTGACTAGTGCATGAAGCGTAACGTGGTATCAGGGTCTAAGGTCTTGAGTTCAAGTCCTGGCTTTTGCAATTTATTAAAAAAAATGTTGTTGCCCCCTCTTTGTCCATGTATAGGCCTCTTGAGCCATACCTATGCGTCTATTCACATGTTGACTTCCTGTGTCACACGTGAGAGGGGGTGTTGGAAGTGTATATTGGATTGCCTAGCCCTTCCCATCAGTTCAGACTTTTGGTTGCGTTTGCTAGTGCATGAAGCTTAACAGTGGAGAGGGCATTTAGAGTGCTCCAAGTTTGTTGGGGTATTGTTCGTGGAGCTGCAATGATGTGGGAATCTGAGACTTTGTGGCAGCTGATGACATGTTGTGTCATTTTGCACAATATATGATTGTCAAGGAGGAGAGGGTGAAGGGGCAGCCTGAATCCATGATTTCGGGAAGTCTCGAGAACAAGTCCACATCCCGAAGCAAGAGACAGATCAGATTCTGAATTTTCTGCATATGTATCAGAATCTTTGAGATCAACAGGTGCACGTGTAGCTACTCAATGATATTGTGGAGCATATGTGGACCCACAATGAAAACCGAGGAAACCCAAAAAGTTTAATGTTTGAATTATGCACTTCAAATAAATTTTATGTTTGAACTATGTAACAAATGTTATTTATGTGTGATATTCATGTGTATGATCGATGTGCATGAATTTGAGGGTTTTGATATGAGGAGTGTGGCTGTCCGACAGGACATATGATGAATTTGAGGGTTTTGATATGAGGAGTGTGGTTGTCCGACAGGACATATGAGGGGCCGTCCGGCGCTGTTCGGGGTCACGTCTGGGCTCGTCGGTGGACGTTTAGGAGGCGGGATTTGCAAAGTCCGGCTGTAGATGCTCTAACTTGGCTAAATTTGTGTGAGCAATTTTTGAAGCCTAGGACACACACCCCAACGATAAGGTCTGGATGGCATCCTATCACATGTCTGGCAAGGCCCGCAAGTGGTACATGCACCTTCTACGTGCTGAGGACAGCCGCCCAGGCTGGGATCGTTTTCCTGCTCTTGCAAGCAAGCGTTTTGGACCATCCACTTGGCGCAACCTCATTGGGGATTTGATAGAGTTGCGCAGGGGTGGAGGTACCTGGAGGACTACATCAACAATTTTTTCAACCTCTCGGCATGCACGACCAACCTATCCCTCCAGCATGAAATGCAAATATTCATTGCAGGGTTGCAAGATCCGATCAGGATGCCTGTTGAGCTTCGGGAGCCCTTTGATCTAGAAGAAGCTACTAAGTGTAACTCGTGCTTTTGAGCGTTTGGAGTCCCTGGACACAGGTCCTCGATCTTCCAGCAAGTAGTCCTCTAGCAAGTGACTGGGTTAGTCGTTCCATAACTTATGCGGGTAGCTCATCTATCATAGCAGGAGCAAGAACCACATCATCTGCTGGCGTCACAGGATCAACTCGAGCATTCAAAAGCTTGACACCACCTGAGATGGAGGAGCGCCGACGATAGGGCCTCTGCTATAATTGCGACGAAAAA
Organism: Triticum urartu; assembly: GCF_003073215.2. NCBI lineage: Eukaryota > Viridiplantae > Streptophyta > Magnoliopsida > Poales > Poaceae > Triticum > Triticum urartu. The sequence goes on from NC_053028.1 coordinate 384,916,747, forward strand.
TTCCAACTAGGGCACCGTTATAAGAAGCTATTCATGCGTCACATCATACGTGAGTCCGATGATGACGAGGAGACAACTAACAACACCCAACAGGAGGAACCGCCACAAATTTTGCTGCACACCCTTACGGGTATCTGGAGCTCCAGTACCATGCAACTTCGGGTCGACATCGGTGGTGTCTTCCTTCTTGCTCTTGTTGACTCCGATTCGACTCATATCTTTCTCACCGAGGAGCTAATCAGCAAAGTGGGTGCGGTACTTAACCTCTGTGCTGGGATTCGGGTTGCAGTTGCCAATGGCGAACATGTGATCTGCAGCGGTGTTTACTGTAACACTAGCAGTGCCATTGACATGGAGCCATTTTTCATCGACTTATTTGCAATACCACTCGGTGGGCTCGATGTTGTCCTCGGTGTGCAGTGGCTGGGCATATTGGGTCCCGTCCTTTGGGATTTCAAACGTCTCCGGATGTCCTTCTGGCGTGGCCGACCATCAAGTTGCATGGAATGGGGAGGTCATACTGACAAACCCAATTCGCCTTGCAACAACTTCTGGGCCAGTCCCTGGACCTCCCAACGGAGCTTCTTCTCGAGTTTGACTCCCTCTTAGACGACCCCACAGGTCTTCCTCCTGAGCGCAGTCACGACCACCACATCCACTTGCACACTGACACAACAGCCATGCTGGTGCGGCCTTATCAATATCCAGCCTTACAGAAGGATGAGTTAGAACAACAATGCTCTGCGCTCCTGGCTCAATAGTTCATCCGCCTAAGCAATTCTGCACTATCAGCACCAGTCATCCTTGTCAACAAGCATGATGGATCATGGCGCATGTGTGGACTATCGAACGAAACAATTAAGGACAAGTATCCTATTCCTGTAGTGGAAGAACTTCTGGACAAACTCAAGGGAGCGCATTACTTCACCAAGTGGGATCCGCGCTCAGGTTATCATCAAGTTCGTATGCACCCTGCAAATATCAAGAAGACCGCTGTCAGGACGCATGAGGGCCTGTTTGAGTTCTTGGGCATGCCTTTTGGGTTGACTAACGCACAAGCCACATTCCAAGCATTGATGAATGATATCCTTTCCCGTTCCTGCATCTTTTTGTGCTTATATTTTTCGATGAAATCTTAATTTACAGTGCTTGCTGGGCAGATCACCTATGCACGCACGCGCAGTGTTCAAGCTACTTCAGTAACACCAGCTCTTGCTCAAGCGCTCCAAGTGCCTTTTTGGGGAAACCTCTGTAGCCTACCTTGACCACATTATCACGATCAAGGGAGTTGCCATGGATCCGATGAGTTGGCTGGTGCATGAATTCAACAGGATGCACACGGCCAACACCAACGCACACACACACACAAAACATGCCGGCGAATAGCAACGTCATGTAAGATCAAAGCTATCCATAGGCAAGGAAAAAAGAAAAGAACCCCAAAGAGACTGGATCCGCGATCGTCAAGCAACAACAATGACCATATCCACACCAACCATCCGATGACACCACACGGACGACAAGATTCTTCAACAGCAATGCCTTAAGGGAGCGACACTCAGTTGCCGTCGTCAACGGATCCAACCATCCAAGGCTAGAATCTAGGTTTTCGCCTTGAAAAATCAGTTTGAGCATATCCTAGCAAGGCTACGAGACTCTTCTCGTTTCGTCCACGTCTCTCCCGCGAGAGACCGGGCGAAACCCTCGTCGCTGCCAACCCTCGTTCCCCTCGCCCCACTTTTCCCCTCGCCGCCGCCGCCGCCAGGGCGCGTCGTCAGGCGAAGCCCAGCTGGTGTTGGCGGCGGCGGGGATCCTGTTCCTTCTCGGCTCGTGTGTGGTGGCGCGGGCGTTGACATATATATTGGTGGGGGCACCTCGCTTCGGCGCAGTGCGTCATGGCGGGGCTACGCTGGTGGTGTGGCTAGGCGGCTGTTTTGCGGCGGCTACGTGGCGTACGTGGCGTTCCTCTCCTCCCGCCTCCGAAGCGTCTTTTTTTTGAAGCTTGAAACAGTAGGAAAGGCTCCTACTGCATATATATTAAAGAATCAGAGTCACTGTGGTGTTACATGCATTTACATATGGACTGGGGTCAGTTAACCTAAACAGGTCAGAATTCTAAGATCTAGTCTATGAGGGGGAGTGAGCAAGATTTACAAAAGTCACAAAGACAATCAGGGTACTGCAGCCAGGAGGTCGAGAACTAGGTGTCTTTTTTGGGAAGGCAACCTATAGGCCATATTGCCAAAGTCCTCCTTGAATCTGTTCTTCCAAGAGCTCATCGAGGGGCACTCTTTTGAAGTAGTTGTTACGTTCTTTCCACAGGCTCCATGCTGCTACTAGGAAAACTTCCATGATCATATTGCGTTGGTGGCTTGCTTTCATGCACTCCACGAGTTGCAATCTGTTTAGGTGGTTGCTCCATGTAATGTTCAGAATCTGCCAGCATCGTTGACTGAATCGACAGTGAAAGAACAGGCGTTCCACTGTCTCCTCGAAATGTTCTTCACATAGGAGGCAGTCAAGGTTGTCTCCAATGTTATAATGTCTCCTTTCCAACATGTTTCTGGTATTTAGGCGATCAGACAGAAGCAGCCAGCCGAAGACTTTGATTTTGGGGGTACATTTTGATTTCCACAATCAGCCAAACGCCGCGCGCGCATTGATTTCTCTGAAGTAAAAGTCGTAGTACGTTTTGGTTTTAAAGCTGCGGCCGTTCCAGGTGCATCGCTAGGTGTCATTCCCCCCCCCCCCCAATATGTCCACATTAATCACTTCAGCCTGTATCTGTCTCAATTCTGCATGAGCTTGCATCGAGAGTGGCAGGTGAAAGGTTGTTGACAGGTAAATAGAAAGCCAAGAAGATCTCTACGGCGTAAACTGAACTGGTCCTTCCTTGCCGACCCCCTCCTCTCCCCTCCCGAGGCGCTCCCGTGGCGTCCCCGGGAGGCAACCCTAGTGCCGCCGCCCCCGTCTCCTCGCCCCGCTCCCCATCCCTCGCCGCCGCCGGTGGCGTCGCCGGCCAAAGGCCGCATGGCGCAGGCGGCGGCGGGGCGTCTTCCTCCCACGCGCAGGTGACGGGCGGCGCGGGGCGCCCTCCCCTGCTCGGTGGCGCTGGGCGCCGGTCGGCCGCTGCTCCGTTTTCCTCCCTCCTGGCGTCCTGGTGGACTGCCGACACTCCCTCCCCTCCCCCCCTCCTCGCTCGTGGGGGCTGGAGGCCCGGGGGCGTGCTGGCGGCGGATCTGGCAACCCCTACCCAGATCCGGCTGCTAGTGGTGGTTGGCGGCGTCAGGGGTGGCCGGTGGCCCTTCCAAGGTGGTGGCGCTGCAACTGGTCCTCGTTTTGCTCCGGTGGGGTGGCGGGGCATCGACTGGTCCTGGCCAGGGCGTGGAGATGCAGGTGGTGTGGTGGTGGTTGACGCTCTTGGCGGCCTTCTTCGGCGGCTGGGTGTGGTCGATCCGGCGGCCCTCGCCGGCGGACGGGTGGCAGCCTCTTCCTCGCAGGTTCTGGCCGGAGGCCGTGGTAGGGCGTCAGGGGTGACGCAGGGGAGGCTGCTGGAGGGACGGGTAGACCGACTACCTGTCACTGGCGCAGGGGTGCGTCGGTCCGGACGAGCTCCGCTCCCCCCTCCCCTTTTCCTGGCCTAGTGCCTCCTTGTCGCTGACAGTTGTTCGGGGCGGGTCGGTCACCGGTGGTTCCGATGGTGCTAGGGGTTTGCCGGTCGGCTCAAAGCTCGTGCCTTTGATGGTCTCCGGAGTGTCTGGATGCAAGGCGACGGCCTTGGTGGTGGGAGCTGCTGGTTGCTCGTGGGCGGAGCTCATGGCTCGGGCGCTGACGGGCTTGCTGTCATGGCCGCGTGGGCGGCATGGGGGTGGGCCTTCGACGATCTCGGTGGTGGTGCGGCCGGTGCTCTCATGTAGGGCCGTACCTTGGACGGAGGCTGAGGGTGGTGGCTGGGGTGAAAACCTCATCTGGCTCGGAGCCAGACCGATGGCGGCGGCGTCCATGCGTCGTTCCCTTCTTGAAGGCTCCATCGCGGTGACCCTGCGTCCTTCGTGTTACTCCGGGTGAAAACCTAGATTCCCTGGATCGGGCGGTGGCGGCTCTTCGGTGCCGTTTCTTTCTTGGAAGCACCGCTTTGGAGTCCCTGGTTCGTCGAGTTGCGGCTTCGTCTCCTCGCGGTGACTCGTTCACGGTGGAGAGCTCTTTAGACCCTTAGCTATGCTCTTCTGCCTACTTGTTGTTTGCTTTGGGGTGTTTAGAGTAGCGTTGCTGTTCGTCAGCTCCCTTGTATCTGCCTTGGGTGTGGGTGTGGTGTCGGGTGGTTTGCATCATGTATGTCGATCGTTGCTTTATATATAAAGCGGGGCGAAAGCCTTTTTCAGCGAAGGTTGTTGACAGAGACATCTTCATGTTTGTAGTACGAGTATGCTCTTGGGAACTTTTCTATGTTGGTAATACCATGATAAATGGGCATTAATTGTATCAGGTCTCTCCACCAGAAGGAGCCGCAGGAGTCGGCTGCATGTGGCACAACATTTACGTAGTACGTATCCCAAATAAGATTATCGTGCCGGTTGTAGAACTTGTGAAGAAATTTGAGTCGCAGCGCATCACTTTGGACTTGGAAGGTTCAGAACTCCGAGCCCACCACTTTTTTCCAGACGACACACCATATCCCAGGCTGCTAAGGAGTTGCATCTTTCCCCATTTCCAGTCCTTTTGTTCATAGACAATGTCGTCTTATCTTATCTAATTGCGCCAATATTTTTGGGGGAATTCTGATGGTGCCCATGGGGTAAATTACCAGAGACGTGATGATAGAGTTCAGCAACGCAAGCCTTCCTGCATGTGACATCAGTGACATGGCTGCCGTAATTTTTCTTTCTGCCTTGCATACCATAGGTATCATGTCAAGAACAGATGGTTTAGTAGTGCCCAGAGGAAGCCCCAGGTATGTAAACGGCATGCTAGCTTGGTTGCAACCGAAGAGAGTGGCTATAGCGTCACAAGTTTCCTGTTGAGTATTGATGGGCACGAGGGTTGACTTATGGAAACTGATCTTAAACCCAATAGAGGTGGCATAATCTTCCAGGATCTGCTTAATCTTGGCAGCTTGGGTGAGGCAGGCTGGAAGCACAATGATCGTGTCATCTGTGTATTGTGTGACCGGATATTTTGCATCTCCTTTGTGGGGGATGGGGTGTTTGAGGAGGTCAAGGTCAAGGGCCTCATTAAGAGCAAATTGCAAGAGATCGGCCGCAAGAACAAAAAGTAGAGGCGACAGCGGGTCACCTTGCCTCATTCCGCATTTGCAATGGAATTGTCTGCCCGGTACACCGTTGAGCAGAACTGAGGATATGCCCGAGGAGAAGATAGAATGCATCCAATCAAGCCATTTGGTGGGGAAGCCCATTTTCTTCATGATCAAAAGCATGGCCGAGTGCTCGACAGTGTCGAAGGCTTTGGCAAAATCCAATTTAAGTAAGACAATCTCCTTTTTTGAAGCTTGGCATTGGTGAATATACTCAAAGGCCCACGCTAGGCAATCATGTATCGATCTTCCTCGAAGAAAACCATATTGGTTATGATGCACAATTTGCAAAATAATTTTTTGGAGACGATTAGCTAAGATCTTTGTAATCAGTTTGAGACAGCAGTTTAGGAGGGTAATGGGGCGATAGTCATTGACTGTCTCAGGCGCATTGGTCTTCGGTATGAGGGTAATGTAACCAGTGTTCAAGCTTTCTAAGTTGAAGTCTCCATGATGGAATTCCTCGCAGAGAAGGTAGAAATCCTGTTTTATGATAGGCCAGCATGCTTTGAGAAAAGCACCGTTAAAACCATCTGGCCCGGGTGCTCTATCAGGAGGCATTTCTTTTACAACAGCATCAATTTCCTCATGAGTAAATGGCGTGGTCAGGCTCGCAAAATCTACCACATCCCTCAACAGTCGTGAAAGATTAAATTTCATGTCTAGGGGGTTATTTTTGCCCATCCGGGCTTTGAAGGCTGCAAAGAGGACTGATTCCTTTCCAGAATGATCATCCACAATTGTCCCATCATCAGTCTTTAAGGTTTTGATGCAGTTTCTCCTGTATCTTTCTGTGGCAACGGCCTGAAAGAATTTTGAATTTTCATCACCGAACTGAATCCAACGAATCGTGCAACGCATTTTCCAGTGTTCTTTTTGATAGCGCAGCAGTCTGAGGAGGTGCCATTTGAGAATGCCTCTGAAGTTACTTTCTGGAATGGTGAGAACATGGCGATCTTCAATGTTATCAAGTTCTAATAAGGCTTTGTTTGTGTTCTTGAGAGCAACCTTCAGACGAGAGATGTGCTTGCTCCAATTCTTCAGGGCATGTCGAACAACTTTAAGTTTCTGGCCCATTCTAGAGGCTGCATTGGAGGTTTTACCATGTCTTATGGGCTTGTGCCAAGCTTGTTCCACCACTTCCATGAAGCCATGATGAGCTATCCAGTAATTTTCAAAACGAAAAAGTCTGCTTTTTGGTATTGTGGTCTGAATAACAATGGAGCAGGGAGTATGGTCAGATACGGGCTTACCCAACGGGGTTACCAATGTATTGGGGAAGGAGGGGGTCTAGTTTGTCGTCGTGAAAAACCAGTTAAGTTGTTCGAGGAGTGGATTTTGTTGCATGTTGGACCGTGTAAACGATCTACCTTTAATCAGAAGCTCAGTGAGATTTTGTTCTCGAATGAAATCGTTAAATGTGAGCATGTCAGACACATCACCACCTGGTTTATTGCGGTTATCAGGAGAACGATAGTTACTGAAGTCGCCGAGGAGTAACCAATCTTCAGAAGGCGGGATATTAAGATCAAAAAGCCATTGTGTGAAAGTAACTCGATGTTCACCCTGACAAGGCCCATATATATTGACAAGTTTCCACGTATGGCTTGACTGTGTAGACATAAATTCAATGCCCTACGCAAAAGATTCAGATAAAAAGACTCGGCCTGAAAACAAACTGCCATTCCAAACGGTAATAATACCACCCGACGCCCCACATGACGGGATATAAGCGAATTGATCAAAACGACGAGGGCATATTGCTTTAAGAGAGGAAGCATCAAACGTCTGCATTTTAGATTCTTGTAGACAGATAACCGCACAACCGCTAGAATTGATCGCATTAGAGTGCGCTAAATGCTTGTCCGGAGAATTAAGGCCGCGAATATTCCAACAAAGTATGTTCCAATTATGCAAAAGAACCATGCAGTAAATAAAAGAGCAAGTAACTAGTTGGAGGAAGACGAGCCTTCCTGAGGCTTGTTAAAAGCTTCAACAGACAGCTCTTCTTCAGGGATGGCGCATAGCTGGGCGCCGACGGCTTGCATGGAGGAGATGGACGTTGGCGGTGGGATCTCCATGTCACAGACTGCAGAGCGATCATCTTCAGCAGTGGATTGCGCAGATGGCACAGAGCGGGGCCGAACCTTAGACTTGGACATACGAGAATCAGTGGGCTGCATAACTCTAAAACCATCATACTTGGTGGATCTGTTGCTGCGTCTAAGAGAAGAAGTATCCACAGGAGCTTGCCTTTTGCCCTTCCTCATCTTAGGTGCCATGCTTGACGAGCCAAATTGTCCCTCTGAATGTATGTCCAGATCAACTTCAGAGAAATTGCTACTGTCAGACAGCACAGACTGGGTGGACGAGCCAGATTAAGAAATGCTACTGTTAGTTGTGTCAGTCTGTGTAGTAACATCAATTGCAGAGGGATTGTTGCTGACAGAAAGATCTTCCATAGAAATTGCCCGAGACAAAGACTGATCAGCGGCGACCACAATGAGCTGAGAGTGCTCTGGAGGTGCCTCAGCAATCTCATAACCATATGCTCCATCCAGGGATTCCACAGGACCAGGAGGCGCCAACATATTGTTGGTAGCAGGCTCCAAAACCTCAGAGATCTGAAGTGCATTGCCTCTCAGTTGGGCGTGTTGTGCATCAAGCTGGATGAACTGAATTCCTGCAGCATCAACAGTAACTTGTATCTCTACTTGGATGTGCTCCTGTCTCAGACCATATCCGTGGCTCCACGGCCCCATAGTTGCCAGCATTGGGCGCAGAGTCGAGAAAATTGCTTGGTTAAGCAGTTGGCGAGGTAGTGGGTCAGATAGCAGCAGGTTCATGAGGTGATCACCATGGGCCGAAAGGTTTGATTGTGCAGTGCAACTGACACTGTTAGGTGATCTTCAGCGAGCATTGGTGCACTAGTCTCAGCATCTAGAGCAAAAATGATGGCCAAAGCAGAGTGATCCAAAGCAGAGTGATCCAAACTAGAATCATCTGACTGAGTGATAGAGTCATTCCATGCCTGTGCAGCACTGTCAACTAAGTTATCTTCAGGGACCAAACCATCCCACACCTGTAAACCTTGTTCAGCAAGCCAAGCCTGATAGTTCATCAAGAACGAAGGCAGAGGAGGCAGAGGAGGGGCTGGGGGTGCAGGCCAGGCACCCCAGCCCTGATTGCCTTGACCTAGGCAGCAGCATGTCCATTGGGGGCACCATTGTTGGGAGCAGCATTCTGAACCAACCACTCATGAACCTGTTGTTGATATAGTTGTTCTGCCGTAAGATCGGGGCCAAATTGGGGGTGAGGAACCATCAGGTGGAGGATGTTCTTCACCGGCGGGGGGCACCTCCGGAAGGAGAGCGTTCCAATCATTGCTCCGGAGAATAGTAATCTGCACGGTCCAACAATCGCGTGCACCACCCAATTGCCAAACCACAAAACTTTTAGGAACCAAGCGCAGACTGATTACTCGAGCCTTGATCAACATGAAGCGTCGATCTTGCCTAGGATTGTACCATGAGACAAGAGATCCAAATCCACCAAGAGACTTGTTAATGTAATAGTGGGTCTGGTAGTCATACGGAAAGCCAAAATACTTCATCCAGATTTCAGGCCCAAAGGTGGTGGTACGGCGATTCAGAGCTTCATGATGAGGAACAAAAGAAATGAGGAAATCTTCCTCTTCTAACTCAATAGGAGTCGCTACAGCCGTATCGCGAATAAAGGAGTCCACAAATCCAAAGATGCCAATACCGAACGGGTGATCACTAGCCTTAGTGGTGAACAGTTGAGCTTCATGGAGCAAACCTTGGATTTGGTGACGAATGGCAGCGCGGCGATGCAGAGGTACGTACGTACTGACTTGATTCAGCAATCGCCAGGTAGTGATGGTTCAGAGGCGGGATTGGCCCGACCACCATTCCGCTGCGGACGACGTGGTCCGCCGGCCCTGGTTCCACAGCAAACCGTGGTGGCAAGAACGACACGGGGTTCAGTGGATAGTTCGCCATTGTTGCGAGGTGGAGTGAAGGTGGCGGGTGTGGTGAATGGGCAGGGCGGGGCAGTGGCGATTGAGGAATCGAGGTAGAAGCTGGACCGTGAGGGTAGAATAGGTATGACAGGACTGCTTGGGGACCCATTTCCAGCACTCGTTCCATTTTTTGGAATGCCAAGATCGTGCCACATGTCCATAGTTGCCACAGAAATCACATCTAATCGTTGAAATTTTGGGAAGCTAATTACTCAAATTCAGGGGTAACTGCGCAGAAGATCCGGTCTGAGTGATATATTTCCCATGGGCAGGTAGATTTGAATCATAAAGCTTAGGATCGGTCAAGGAGGGGCAATTAATTACCTTGTGATCAGGTGCCGAGCAGTGAATGCAAATAATCCGTGCTTGGCATTAATCTTTTTATGCCCCCATTGCAGGCAGCGGGCACAAAGAGATGCCCAAAAACGATCCAGCGTCAATATTTCCTCCTCTGAATAGGAAGCCTGGGCCAGGTCCGCTTTATGTTGGGCTGAGAGGGTTGGAGGCCAACTATTATGGGCCGGAGCATATTTGAAAGCCGAGGAAAGAAAACATTGAGGGGGAGATGGATAAGGCACATTAAGTGGGCATTGGAAATCTCCCAAGGCAAGGAATAAAGGTTGGTCTGTTTCCTCAAATTTCGCCTGTTTGAGATAATGCTCCATTAAGACAAGACGTGGGCTGATTGGCATCATTGTCGGTCTATCTTTGGCAGTTACCTTAACTGGCCCAATTTTGAATTGTGCATCCATGGGGCAGCCAATAGGATTAGCTTGGTGCATCAACGTAGAAGATGAAGCCTCGGCTGAATTTTTATTGGAAAAGCTCATATGATCCATAGGCACAAGGTTGAATTTGCTAAGTTCACATTTGGATGAATCGCTGAGATGTGTATGGTGTTTGAGAAAATCCAAATGTGGTTTAATAGCCATCGGTCGTCGAGACGACAAATCAACCAACTCTTCATCAGCATGCCAACAATGACCCAAAATGGGAGCACGAGTGAAACGACCCTTGAAAAGTTGAAAGTGACAAACAAAATCCAGCCATACTCGATCCTTGAGACCATATATGAAATGCCCCACTTTGTTATTGGCAACTGAGAAACGGAAAGCTCGAGGATTGATTTGAACAACCTTAAAACCAGAGCTAATACCACCCAAGCAACATTGCAAAGCAATTCCAGCTGAATCCACCGTGAGAGGGAAGGAGGCAGAAGAAAACGTGGCCACAAGAAAGAATTCCTTGCGGTCTCGAGAGGGGGAAAAATGCATCATAGATCCAAAACGTCGTCTCACGTGATCCACAAGGGCTAGGCCAGGGGCAAAATCCCAATGCAGAAGACTCTCCATCTTGATCAATGTTCCTCCGGCCGGTCAGGCTTCAGATCCGGCCGTCCTGGTGGCTGGCGACGCCGGATGCGTTCGCGTTGGCCCGTGGAGCGCGGTGGTATGTGGATCCTCTGCCCTGCGGGGGCTCAACCTCCTGGGAGTTCGTGGCTGTGGGCAGGGGGGCCGCGGCTGCTTCCTTTCCTCGCTCGGTGGTCAGGGCACCGCCGTCCGTCTTGTCTTGGCGGGTGGGGGAGGTTGGGGAAGGCTGCTCCCGGTCAGATCTGGTCCCTTGTGGTCGATTTTTGGGTTCGCTGGTCGCTGCCCAGTGGTGGTGGCACCGAAGTGGTGTGCGGCTTCATCCATGGTATGCCGTGGGACTGGAAAGGAGGAGCCTTTCCATCCCGTCGCCGGTGAGAGAGGTTGTCGGTGGTCGGTGCGGTTGTGCGGGGTCGAGGGTGGGACCTTGGACGCCGGGGCGGCAGCCTTGGGTGGTGGTCTGTCAGATTGGCTTCTCAGCAGGTGTCTTGGCGGCGGTAATGGTTGCGTCCTTTGGCCGTGTGGGTGGTAGAGGATGTTGCGTTCAGTGATCCTGGTATCAGCGTTGCCTTGGCAGTGGCGGTTCCCAGATCGTGCTCTGGAGAGGTCTTGCTTGGTGGCGGCATGTCTTTCTTCTGGGTAGACAGGTGCACGGAGTTCCTCGGGTGGCGTGGGTGAGAGGTTCTAGGTGAAAACCTTGTGCTTCGGTGCCAACGACGGTGATGCTCGTGGGTGTCATTTCCCTCTTGAGGGCATCGTTGCGGTCCCTCTCGCTGAGCTAGGGCTCCGGGTGAAAACCCTTGACTGACTACTTGGTCTCACGGCAATGACGTGCCGTTTCGTCTTCCTCCTGAGGGTGTCGTCGTGGAGCCCAGATTTCCTCCAGTGCACCGAGTCTCCTCGACTCTGGCATGGGTGGTTGCACTTGCCTCCGTATCTTCTACACGGGTCCTCGTTGGCGCCACCCACGGTCCTCGCTATTCGCTTGCAGGTTCGGGCTCCACAATCCGGAGCGAGAGGGTAGGGGGCCCTCTCCAACAACAGCTTGTTGAGTGTGTCGGACTGAGGTCCGGTGATTTCCCCTGGTGGCTAGTCATCTTCTTCGTCAGTAGTTTAGGGTGCTTTGTGGTAGGGTGTGGATTCTCCTGTATTTCTGGCTTTCTTTCGATCTGCTTTGTAAGAGGTTCTCCTCATCACCATGAGTTTGGCTGTGTTGCTTTATATATAAAGCCAGGCGAAAGCCTTTTTCCATATATCCGAGCAATGCCTTCAACAGGTAATGACGTAAAAACATCGCCATTGCGAGGTATAACTAACTCATGTCAAACCTAGGGTGCTCGAGTAGCACTACCATCGACGTCACTTATGTGTTGTTGCCATCACTTTTCCGCGATCCCAGCAGCTACATGCGATGTGCGACCGCGGCTGCCCACTGAAGCTGTTGGAGAGGGCCCTCTGCCCTCCCGTATATGACTCCCCACTGAAGTTAACCACCGAATCTAGAGAGAGGACACTCGGGAAGACCTTTCGGTGGCCACCGTCGCCAGCCAAGGTCTTTCGAACCAAGCTGTACAGAGGTGTGTGGCAAGTGCTTATTCAGTGGGAAGGCCTTCCAGCTTCAGATGCTTCATGGGAAGATGTTGAAGCTTTCAAGCATGTTTATATTGCGTTCCAGCTTGAGGACGAGCTGTTCGTCGACGGAAGGAGAGATGTTATGTAGGGGCAGAGATATACGGGTCATGGTCATGGTTGCCACTCGGTGCCTCCACAGTCTAGTTCAGAGATAACACCAATACAAGATGGAGCCTCTCCTGGTAATCCTCCAGATTAGGGGAACACATCATCAGGAGGAATTCCTATTAGAGTCCTTAGGTAGACTACTATTGATAGGAAAGCTATAGGTTAGTCCGTATGAATAGACCATAGGTTTGTTCGTTAGTCAGAGACTCAGAGTCGGTTTGTAAGGCAGACCCTCTATATATTATTATATATAAATGAGGTAGCCACAGTGAGATTTAATGACGCAGAGAATTAGAAGACACCCCTTCTTTCTCTGCCCCTCGGCTCCTCACGCATAACATCTGCACCTAGGGCCTCCTGTTAGAATAAATCCGAGGCATATCGTCGATCATCCGAGGACCAAATAATCACATGAGCACGACACCGAGATTTGTTAACGAGGTTTACCGATATGGCTACATCCCCGGGGCTTGACTACGGGCGCTCCTCCCCGTGACACCGTCACAATACCGCACCCGGTCGCCCTGGACACCGGCACATGCCGTCGGCTTCCCCTGCGTTCCGATGCTATTATGTTGGCATAGGTTACATCGTGTGTCTAGCCCCGTTATATATGAGAGGCTTAGGATACAAGTGTCCTACGAGGACACGACTCCATATCCTATCTAAACACAATACAACTACAAGTCCAACTGTAACCTAACTCATACACAATATTCGACACAACTCTAACAAACTCCACCTTGGCGAATATTCTCCACCACCTTGAATTCGTCAATGCGTAAAACTTCCATGTACATTGGACTTGAGTTTATCCCATGAGAACCGCTGCTACTCCAAAGACTCCATGTGACTCCACCTGCAACTTGTAGTCCCTTCTTTTCTTGACCACAGTCAACGCTCGAGCAAAATTAAGTTCCTTGTTACTCTAGGTGCTCCCAACTTCCAGAGTATCAGTCCAACGTCATCACACACTGACCACTGACCTGCGTGAAAGTGAACAACTCACATATTGGGTGTCACGCATAAGAGTTACCTGAACTCAACATCACCGCTCCTTTCTTGACCGCATGTCTGAAACTTGAAGAAATTTCACCATTGCTTGTAGTCATCCCGAGTCAAATTCGTAGTTGTCTCACCACATGTATGACCACCAGAGCCCTGGCCCGTCTCCATGCCCCGTGCATACCGCACGCCTCGCCGCTATTACCGCGTCGAGCCTCCGCTGTCCTGGTCGAGTCTCAAGGGTCGCGGACCCACACCACTCAACCCCACTGCAGAGTACCACCGATCATCACAGACCGATGACGAGTTTCACGCCTCCATCAGACCACTGGGCTCCAGTCCGAATTACGTGTCACTCGCTTTTTCCCAGCTGAATAGGCTTCGATTCTCTGGATCCTTACACCGTAGCCCCTCAATCCAGCTCCACCTTCAACATGACTCCATGGTAGATAATCAGTCCACCCTCGTGCCCTGTCAACTTCAAGCTCCGTGTGCACCGTCTTGAATCAACCTCGTGCCATAGTCTTGTTGAAGCCACACAAGTCCTCAGACCTGCGCCACGTGTTTCCACGCCCAGAAGTCGGTCACCATCAGCATTACGCTCCTATGTCGCCGTCGCCGATCCCGCACCGTCTTCTGTACCAACCGACTTGCGTCGATCCGTTAGATTGTCTAGTCCGACTCAGTCCCACGGGCCTCCGCAACCTATCCACGTGTTTCAAACCATCTCAACAAACCGACCCAGAAAAAACTCCCATGCAAACTGCACAAATTTTCCTTTTTTCCTGTCACTATTTGCTGTTGCTTCTCCATGCACTTCGTAGCAGAAAATTGATCGAATTGACCGAACCAAAACTGCTCCTGTGCACACACGTGGTCCTGATTGCTATCCTTTTTTTCTCAAACAAATCCTCACGATGCCTTGCTTCGGCTCCACATCATTACCAGCTCCCTTTCGCGCAACGCACGCGCATGCGTGAACCCCACAAATCATCCAGCCCATTGCCTGGGCCTAGCCCTCCAGCGTAGCACTGCCGCCACCTAGAGAGAGCTGCAGCGCCGCTGGCCCAGCCCACTAGCCGGCCTTGGCCTCGACTTGTCAATGCCACGCGCATCCGCGCGTACGACTGCCGCCTCACTCGACCGGATCGCGCGCTCCCAACGCCGTAACCCGTTCTCGCCTAGGGTTTGCCACACACGCCACCAGGACCGATCTGGATTGATCGACTCCGCCGACGCCAACGACTGCAGCCATAAGCACACGTGCCTTCTACTGATCTTGCTTTTCTCCAATTTCGTCGAGAACCACGTCCGTAGCACGGCTGCATCTCAAACTCAATGATTCCTCTAGATCAACACGATTAGCACCTCCGAACAACCTAGCTCATGATACCACTTGTTAGAATAAATCCGAGGCATATCGTCGATCATCCGAGGACCAAGCAATCACACGAGCACGACACCGAGATTTGTTAACGAGGTTCACCGATATGGCTACATCCCCGGGGCTTGACTATGGGCGCTCCTCCCCGTGACACCGTCACAATACCGCACCCGGTCGCCCTGGACACCGGCACATGCCGTCGGCTTCCCCTGCGTTCCGATGCTATTATGTTGGCATAGGTTACATCGTGTGTCTAGCCCCGTTATATATGAGAGGCCTAGGATACAAGTGTCCTACTAGGACACGACTCCATATCCTATCTAAACACAATACAACTACAAGTCCAACTGTAACCTAACTCGTACACAATATTTGACACAACTCTAACACCTCCAGCCCTAGCTGCATCTTCCCTTCAATGGCTCCCTAAGTGCTCCCATATTGATCCTAATCTAATCCTCCCCTACTGATTGCGTTCCCACAAATCAAGGTGTAGGAGAACAAGTCTCCGGAGGTCCATATTGTTTCTTTCTTTCAGTTTTGTGCCATAATCCTGTAATCTCTTTGCTTCATCCACTGTCACCCATACTGACTAGACAATCCAATCTCGTTTAACACCAAGTTGTGATGGTCAAGGTTTTTGTTTTGTGTGCCTAAGAGTTTAAATCATATTTCTTAGCTTGTGAACTTCGTCTTTAGTGCAGTTGTCTCCATGTCAGAGCATTATAAACAGGTGCCTTTGTTTGCAGGTTACTGCTGTTGGGCATGCTGCTATTTTGGCTTTCATCCAGAGATATGTGCCTTCCATGGTTTGTAACTCTGTACAAACCCTTATTACTCCCTTCGTTGCAACATGTAAATGTAAGTGTATATTTGTGTATTCTAGATCCCATCCACATATGGCCCCGAGAGGTTAGATCTCCTCAGGCAGCTTGAGGAAGTGAAGGAAATGAAATTGCCTGAAGGCAGCAGTGAAGATATTTCTGACGCAATAGGTTTGAGAGGTGACCAAGTGAAATAAGCTGACCATGTACAGACGGACACAAGTATATTTCTGATTGTCTTTTCTGTAAAGAGTAAGTAACAATTTGACTTGTGCATGCTTGTTGCATTTCTTCATTTCCTTGTTTTTAGTAACTGCCTGCATTCTGGCTTCCTTAGAACTAAAACTGCTCCACTTAGTTAACCACACTATCTGCTTACAAATGTTTGTCCTTTGCCCGCGATGAATTTCTCTAAGTATGACTACGAATTGTAGGTTCACAACACAACGCAGCCTCTCGTAATGCGCATTAACAGAAGTTCTAGATTGTACATGTATTTACTCCCTATGATCCATATTAATTGACACCGGGTTAGGTCAAAGTTAGTACAACTTTGTACTAAACCAGCGTCAATTAATATGATTGGAGGGAGGATTTATTTTTGCAAACAGTGCATGTGAAAAAAATGACAACTTTACTTTCTTCTGAAAAATACATTCAAAACATCGTAATTTTTCTGAGTTACACTTATAGATACAATACATGTTAAAGTCTGCAACATACATAATATCAGTCTAAGAGGGACAAGAGTATATGATTTTTACAAAGGGATACAACTCATATAGGTCCTGTTTTTTTTGCGGGTGATATAGGTCCTCTTCTTCGGAGACTTCAAATTTAAAAAGGCTCTTTGTTTCACTTAAAGATGCTGTTTCTTTGTAGCGCTTTTGCCTGTAATTATCTCACGGATGATGCTCTGAACCATTTTCTCAACATTTGTGTAGTGTTTTTGAACAAGAGGCGGGAGGGTTCGTTTCCTTATACTCTACTCCTAGAAGACCTCTCAGTGCATGCTGATGGGAGTAGAGCTACACATGTTACAACCATACGATGCATGGGCATATGTTGAGGGGCTATTCTTCCTAAAGTTATATGCCTTCGTAGATCTTTGTCCATACTTAACAGTTACAACTTACAAGAGTATTTGGTGCCCACTCAGCATATATGATCAACATCCAAGTTCCTTTTGCATAATGGCTTTGTAGAGTAGGCATTTTGATAAGTGGATCGAATACCTAGCTAGATATTTGTGTATCACATGTTGTCATGTAACCCCATGTATTTATATTTGAGATAATTAGCTGTTCATACATGAACTTGCCTAGGACCTGCAATTTCGTACATGTCGCAAAATCGCTTTAGTTTTTTTGAACACAGTAGACATAGGCGCTCATGTATACACACATACATTCACATCTATGAACACATGCATGCACACTGTACCCCTATGTGCTCCTTTGAGAGACTGAGCTAGCACGTCATCTTAGATTGATGCAAATACTATAGGAGCCTCTGTAGTCGACGGGAACGTCTGCTTACACAGAATAAACATCGTCGGAAAGCCTAAACTAAAATGCTAGCAGCAGTGCAAAGTCTAGGATTTGAACCCTGATGGGTTGGTTTCACCACAAGTAACCTAACCATGTGAGCTAGACTTAGTTCGCCAAAAGTGCATTGGTTGATCAATTAACTTTGCAGTGTGTGTGATTTCATATAAAAGTAGCTGACCTGAGCCCACCTTGCTGACTAACTCTACTTGCGATCAAGCATCTCTTATGAGTTTTCTGGTGGGACTTCTACTTCTACACATCTTCTTTTCCCGTGCACCCCTCGATCGCCCCTGCCAAGGGCGACGTGAGGGAAGCTTCCCCACCAGCAACTGCCGGTGCCAACCCTCTCTCCCCACCCATTGGTGGCGGCAGGACCTCCTTCATTTGATTCCATGTTGTGATGGGTGGGTCGCCTTTAGGTTGGAGCCGCTCTATGACTTGCTCCCACCAATTAAGGATGTAGTCTTGGAACTCAAGTGAGGCCATGGCAATCTTCTTTTCCACTTCATAATTGTGAACACGAAATATCTTGTCGACCTTCAATGTCCATGAGAGGTAGTCTTTGGGATCGTTGCTTCAGGAGAACTTAGGCATGTTGAACATGAGCTTGTCGTAGCGTTGCTCTTCATTATGTTGGGGGCGATGGCGATGACACTCTTGCCGTGGTTGAGGGTCTTCAACCGCTTGCTCCTCGTGCTCTGCTTGATTAACTTGACGTTGAGGGCGTGGAATTCTTGCACGATTCCTCGTTTCTTGGCGCTCCTCAAAGTGTGCGGCTTCTTTTTGTCGCTCTCATCGGAGGGCCTCTTCTTGTTCACACACACAACAATTGTGCTCATTGACGGCGTGTGTTGCTTCACATAGAGCATGTTGGGCTTCAAGCACTTGTTCCTCACGACGTTGTTGCTCTTGTCGGAGGGCGTTGCCATCTTAGTTTTCTTGTTGTTGTTGTTGTTGTTGGCGTCGTGGAGCTTGTTCTTGTTCCATAAGATCATTTGCTTGGTGAGTATGTCGTTCATGTTCCCGAAGGCGGCCTTGTAAACCATTGCCATGAAATGGTTTTTTTGGAGCTTGATGATCTTCATGATCTTGACGACGATGCGGACGAGCTTGGGGAAGACTTGCATCCGAAGAAGTGTCCGAAGAGTGTCGGCTTGAATGGCGCCGTCTTGATGATGATGATGTTAGAGAAGAGCAGTTGACTATCAAGGCACGAAACTCTTACATTTGGGATGATAGCATATTGTCAAGGTAGTCCTTTCTAAGTTGTTCGGATTGTCGCAAGTCGGTGGTGAGTTGGTCGATGCGGTCGCTCAAAGCTTCATTCTCTTGATGCAAAGCTCTATGTGCGTCGAATAGTTAATTCTTGGCAACGTAGTTGCTCGGCTCCTCTTCTTGCTCGATGAAGAGTGGGTTGGTAGAAGTGATTGGCCTATCCATCATCTCAAGCAAATATGTGAGTGGAAGAAAGGAAAGAACTAGACCAAATGTACCTTATCCGATGTTGAAGATGGATCAATGATAACTCAATATGGTATTATGGAAGTAGCACAACTGGTACCGGATCTTGTCAATCTCACACCTACACAAGTAAAGCTTTTGGAGTAGCTTGGTGAGGATGGTGGCATAAAATTTATGCAATTGTTAGCAAGAGTCAATAAAGTTGAAAGAGATTCACAAATTTGTAAGTGAAACAAGTAGACCAATAGCCAATATGTGCCATACGAAAACACACACACGGATAGATAAATGGGGTTGTGCAACCAAGAAATGATCTCAAAATGTGGATACCACGGAAAATGCTCTTGTTGCACAACTCTAGAGAGATGCTAGCACGATTGCTCAATAGGCGAGATACGACACTTGTGCACAAAACCTATGAGAAACGAAACATATCGACTTCTATCCCGATTATGCTATGTATGTATGGTTCCCTGTGGTTCTCTCACGATGATCCAAGATGATCGAATTGGCAATTTGATATGCAATGTGGTGATGCTATGGCTATTGCTTACAAGCTCTCTATTGTTCTCTTTGCTTAAAAGCTTTCCTTCTCTCTCTCTCTCTCTCTCTCTCTGATATGGCCATGATACGAAATGCTCAAACCAAGATAGCAATGTATATGCGGGAACAAACTATGACACAAGAGATGACACGATGGTATATGCACGCTATGATTGCTATGTGGAACGGTATCACTAAAGTGCACAAGTAACTTTACCCGACAATACTCAATGGCTAGTCTTGATGTAGGTTGGAACCCTATACGGCCAATCTTTCACGAAAGGAGTGGATCCCGCGATGAACACGAAGAACACAAGAGAAATCACGAAGGGAAACACAAGAGAATCACTCAAACCAACGAGATTAGGTCACAGATATGCTAGATCCGAGTACACATAGAGATCACACGGTCCAAATCCAACAAGGGACGATACATAGGGTAACCGGTTCTTCTCTGTGAGGAGGTCTTGAGGTCTTCCCGTTAGGGCCCTTGAATCCAAGTGGATCTTCTTCAAAGAGGTGTCGGTCCTTCGCGGTGGAGCAGATATAGTTGGATGAGCGAGGCTCTATCTCACATATGAGCTATCACAACGCTAACCCTAGAAAGAGGGAGGAGGATGAGTATATATAGTCTAGGGGGCGAAGGGGTACATGGGCCTCGGCCCTACACTGTGCGCAGACAGGGGAGGCCGGACGTCCGGGCGTCAGGCCGGATGTCAGGGTTGGGGGGCCGGATGTCCGGGCTGGCGGGGTTGGTCTTGATGCATTCGGGATGGAGGACGTCGGATTTCCGGGCATCAGACGGATTTCCGGTCTTGGCTAGATGTCCGGGATGAGGTCGGATGTCCGGGGCCTATAGGTTCTTGGGGGCTGTCATGGTGGATGCTCCAGGGGCCGGATGTCCGGGGTCATGGCCAGATGTCCGGGTCCTGGAAGCTGCTCTTGACTCCTTCCGTTGGTTCTCTTCATCCGTGAACTTGGGGACTTGTCCGTCTTCACTTGCATCTTCGGGAGGGTCCTCTTGGTACCTAATCATGCACAACATTCCGGACTTAGGTAGTAGCCATGTCTCGAGTGGATCATGTGTGATATCACTAAGGAAGGGAGTCACCTCGGTCTCGAAGCTCTAGCTGTAGCTCGTGTCGTAGGTCCTCTTGGCACTTGTTGAGACGATGGTATGTCCATGGGGATGACCGTAGGATGCTCCGCATCATCTCCCCTCCCTTGGGAAAGATCCGACCTTGGATCGAAATCTTCATCACCATGGTAGGGAGAGAGATCTTTGACGTTGAAGATGTCGCTCACGGAGTACTTGTCTCGTGGAATGTCGATCTTGTAGGCATTGTTGTTGTAGCGTTCAAGCACCTTGAAGGGTCCGTCCGCTCGTGGTAGAAGTTTGGACTTGTGTTCGTTGGGGAAGCGGTCCTTGCGAAGGTGTAGCCACACAAGATCTCCAATGTTGAATACCATGGGGTGCTTGTTGATGTTGAGTTTGGTCGTGAGTCATTGTACTTGGCGCTCGGTGGTGTGCCTTGTATCTTCATGCATCTTCTTGAGGTAGTTGACTTAGGCACTCGTGTCTATGTTTGTGCGCTCTTGTAGTGGTAGGGGAAGAATGTCCAATGGGGACAACGGGTTGAAACCGTAGACGACCTCAAAGTTGGACTTGCCGGTAGTCGAATGTCTTGCACGATTGTAGGCATACTCAGTGATAGGTAGGCACTCCTCCCACTCCTTGATGTTCTTCTTGATCAACACACGTAGTAGAGTGGAGAGCGTACGGTTCGTCACCTCCGTTTGGCCGTCAGTTTGAGGATGGTATGCCGAAGAGAACAAGAGCTTGATTCCGAGCTTGGCGCATAAGGTTTTCCAAAAGTAACTCAAGAACTTGACGTCGCGGTCCGAGACAATCGTCTTTGGCACTCCATGTAGGCGCAAGATTTCCCTACAAAAAAATTGCAACATGTGAAGCATCGTCTATCTTGTTGCATGGTATGAAATGTGCCATTTTAGAGAATCGGTCCACAACAACAAACACGGAATCCTTTCCATTTCTAGTTCTAGGCAGACCAAGGACAAAATCCATGCTAATATCTTCCCATGGGTGATATGGAATTGGAAGGGGCATATAAAGGCCATGAGATTGAGCTTTAGACTTAGCTTTGCGACATGTAGAACATCGGTTGGTGAAGCGTGAGACGTCGCGGAACATCTTGGGCCAAAAATAGTTCTTGGAGAGTGTGGCAAATGTCTTGTCGCATCCAAAGTGTCCCATTAGTCCTCCATGAGATTCTTGCAAAAGTAACAAACGAAGAGAAGACTCGGGGATGCATAGTTTGTTAGCTCTCATAAGATAATCATCTTTGTTGTAATAGCGTTCCCAAGATGTATGTGTCAAACATTTGGCATATGGAATAGCAAAAGTAGGATCATGCGCATACAAGTCTTTTATGTGCTCAAAGCCAATGACATTCAATTCAAGTTTGGTGACAAGCATGTTTATGCGGGAAAGAGCGTCCGCCACGACATTTTCCTTACCTTTAATGTACTTGATGACATAAGGAAATGACTCAATGATCTCACTCCATTTAGCATGACACTTGTTCAACTTAGTTTGACCCTTAAGGTATTTAAGCATTTCATGGTCGGTATGGATGACAAATTCATGAGGGCGAAGATAATGTTCCCATTCATGCAAAAATCACACTAAAGCATATAGCTCCTTGTCATAGATGGGGTAATTGAGTTGCGCTCCGGAAAGTTTCTCACTAAAGTAAGCTATGGGGCACTTCTCTTGCATTAACATACCTCCTATGCCATTACCACTAGCATCACAATGAATTTCAAAGGGTTTGTCAAAGTTTCGTAATGCAAGCACGGGAGCATGAGTAAGCAAATTCTTAAGCTCATTAATGAGATGGTCCCCAAACAAAGGGTGCATTCTTCTTACTCAAAGCATGTAATGGAGAAGCAATGGTGCTCCGGGGAAGGGGTGCTCCGGGGATGAGGTCGATTCGGTGTTCGATGCCTCTTAGTGGAGGTAGACCCGGGGGTAGCTCGTCGGGGAAAACGTCTTGGAATTCCTGCAATAGAGAAGATAACACTAAAGGAAGATTGCGAGAGGTGTTAGCTTTTAGTGCCTCGTCCTTGCACAAAAGGACATGTGCATGACACTTGATGGGTTCGCACATACTTCTCTCATCTCACTTTTGGTGGCAAATAGGACTAGATTTTTCTTTTTGCTCATCGTGGAGGCACTCAATTTGGGCTTGTGGCGCTCACTCTCTTTTTGGTGGTTCGCTCTCTCACTATTC
Organism: Triticum urartu; assembly: GCF_003073215.2. Taxonomy (NCBI): domain Eukaryota; kingdom Viridiplantae; phylum Streptophyta; class Magnoliopsida; order Poales; family Poaceae; genus Triticum; species Triticum urartu. The sequence goes on from NC_053028.1 coordinate 384,939,288, forward strand.
TCTCCACGATGGGTGGCTTGCTTATCGGCGATAACTTGGCCTGGAGACATAGGTCAAAGTACGTGCCCCTTTCCTTTCATCTTGAAGCTATAGAGATTCGTTCGGCCGTTGTGGATGACACCTCGATCTAATTTCCATGGTTGCCCAAGAAGAAGGTGGAAAACGAACATTGGAACGACATCACACTCCAAAGTGTCTTCACAAGCTCTAATCTTGAAGGAAACTTGTACCCTATGCTCGACTTGGATAGTGCCGGAGTCGCTTAGCATTGAACTTTGTAGGGGTGTGGGTGCTTCATCTTGACCAATTGGAGTTTGGAGCAAAGTTCTTCACTTGCCAAGTTATGGCAACTCCCTCCATTGATGATGATCTTCATGGACTTTCCATTGATGCCGGTGTCAGTGTCAAAACTGGCCGATCTCGGGTAGGGGTCCCGATCTGTGAGTCCGAGGATCGAAGGTAACGAGAGACAACGGGGACAAGATGTTTACCCAGGTTCGGGCCCTTTTAATGGAGGTAATACCCTACTTCCTGCTTGATTTATCTTGATTGAGAATAGGGGTTACAAGAGTTGATCTACCTCGGGATCGTAATGGCTAAACCCTAGATGTTTAGCCTATATGAATCCTGATAGCCTCTACAAACTAAGCCCTCCAGTTTATATAGACACCAGAGGGACCTAGGGTTGTACAGGGTCAGTTTACAAAGAAAGGAAAGCACACATCCAAATGCCAATCGTGCCATCCACGCAAAGGAAAGTCCTATCCGGACACGGGGGGAGGCCTTCTACCTTGTAACTTCACTGCCCATCAGTCCGGCCCATGTCACATACACTACTGCAAGATGGTGCTAACGCGGCACTACGATCAGAGACCCTTCGACGAAACTGTGTGCGATGCCATAATCGCAAACAGTGGTGTAAAAAACCCGTCAAAAAGGTGCAAAACGTTTGCGATGATAGATGCATCAAACACGATTCAGATTTTAGTTTTGTGTGCGAAGCAGGGCATACGGTTGAGCCAGACGAACTATTTGCGATTAGACAGAACAACAGAAACGGGCAACCATATTAATGTGTGTGTGATATACGACATACGGTTCGCTCCGATGAACTGTTTGCTATTAGGGAAAGCAACAGAAACGGCCAGCCAGATCAAGGTGTGTGTGATATACGGCATACGGTTCAGTCGAATGAACTGTTTTCGATTAGGGAAGAGAACATAAACGGTTCAACTTAACAAGATGTGTGTGATAGGCGACAAAAAGGCCCGGAGATTAATTCGAGAACAAGTACACATAGGTTAATTTGACATACATGACTTATAAGTTTCACAGAAATCATATCACTTTTTTTGCAAAACATTTAATTGCGTTGATTGTATATAATGCTCCGTCCTATTAGTTGAATTAACCTCGAGGTCCATGTTTTGGAAACTTGTCGTAAAGTAATGGGAGTTTTGTTAGATAAGCTATTGGTAGGGAAGCTGGTCCTTGCTGCTGTAGGATCCCTCTTTGCATCCTTTATTAGGCACCCAGATGACCGATTGTTGCCGCCCAATGGTCAATGCCACGTCCCCCGCATGGTAGTTTTTGCAGTGGGTAACTGCATCGTCGCGCCGTGCCCGGTGCAACCGCATGCACACGAACATGCGTGATCATGCGCCGGCCCCAAACACTGGCAACACAAATTATAAATTGACGGATGGAGTACTAGTTACAGTGATGCATATAATTAAGCAAAGGGATCGCACATGTCTGTATTGACTAGAACGAGAATGCAATAGCACAATAAGAATTAAGGCCACGATGATGCGATCGCAATGGTAGTTACATGAGGCAAGAAGAAAGATGCATCCATCAACGTACGACCTCCTCCTCCTCCTCCTCAACTCAGTCCGCCGGGCCATCGTCCGGTGGCTAAGAAGCGGCGCCTTTTGTGGCGAGGTCAAGGTGCTTCTCAGATAAGGCATCCAAGGCTTCCAGCCGGTTGAAGAAGGCCAACGTCGTAGCATCCTCACTGGCCTTATAGATACCTATGTACACGATTCGCTCGTACACATGGATGTGTAGGTCTATAGTTTCTTGTAGGGCGAGGCGCCTCGCGGCGAGCGTGACCTCCAGGTGGACATTCTTCGTGGCGTCAGCGGGCAGTCACAGGGCCACCAGTGCTTGAAAGAGGTTCCGACCATGGAGGCCGATTAGGGTGGCAGGCAATGAGGAGCCCGGGCGCACGGGCTGGAGGAGTACGGCGATGTTGTCCGCGAGCTTCTTGACAACGGTGAACCTGTTGGTGGTGCGAACGATCATCTGGTCATACTGAGAGTCGTAGCTGGCGTCGACGGCGGCCATCCGCCAGCCGGTCGCCAACACCGTATGGAGACGATCCACGGTGCCATGCCGCATGCCGGCATCGTGGACCATCTGGCATAGCCGCTGGCCACTCGCGCGCATCGCCGCCATGGGTCTGGAGTGAGCACTTTTGTGCTTATTAGTGTAGGTGCTTAGGCAAGTGCTTAGGTGCGTATGATGTGGTAGATGCATTGGAATGGAGTGGCGCCTTTACATGAGTGCAAATTGCGTTGCATTCACATCGTGCTGCCTCTTTTCTCGGTCCTCCTCCCGTTACTTCCCTCATGCATTCACACGATGCTAATTGAAGGAGGATGCATCATTGGCTGTTCAACATTTCGGGAACCGCTACCCTCTCCCTCGTCTGCATTAAAGCTGTATCGGGAACTGCGCCGCCCGCTGTCAAATCGAATAGTACTGCGCCGCCCACTGCACGCCCGGCTGAACACGCCTCCTTACCTCCATCTATGCTTAATTACTGAATTTTAGTTGCAAAAATTAGATACTGCTAGTGATTTTTAGCTTCATATTTTGATAAATCGCAGTGTTACACGGTTGGAAATGGCAATGTTACTAGATCAACAAATGTCAATCTTTCTAGTTTGACAAATGGAAACATACCCAATATGATAGATGGAAATCGCACCAAATTGTTTGTAAGTGGTTCACACGGGTCATCCAAAAGAACCATTTGTGTTCATGAGATGCACAAATCCTACTCTCACTTTGCATACGTGTGTTCTATCTAAAACGTTTGCGATAAAGAGCCATTAGAACCTATAGCCATTAAAACCAAGATACATGGCGTCACGTGAATGGTTAACATAACGCACATGGTTTGAATTATACAAAGTTTGAGATATTAAAGTGGCAGCTATTTTTTCAAAAAGCCTTTGTTGTCTGTTATTCGAGTGCACCTTCTCTCAAAATGGACACGAAAAATACCACAACATCTTTGGTGCCATTCCATTATAGCATGCCAAGTTTCATGAATTTCAGACGAGTTTTGGATTTACTAGAATTTAAAAACAAAGTATCTCAGTGATGGTGGCAGGGTGTTTGACATTCATTCCCATTTCTTGCATGTGACCTAAGCATGCACCCAAGGACAAATATTTGATTTTTCAACCAATTTATATGCACTGGAGCATGTGCATGTAGTTCAAATTTGAATTATGCACATTAATGATTGAAAACTCACTTAATGCATAAAAATGTCCAAACGAACCCTGAAAAATCACAAAAAATAACACAACACTCCTGTTGTTCTATGTTGACATGAGAATTTTTTTGAAAGTAATAAGAGGCAATGGATATCGTTTCGTCCCCAAAGGTGGGGCATTCCCTACCGAAACCATCATGCTTGTTGAGAAGCTCTGGTTTGTGAGAAACATATACCCAAACCTGCCCCAAATGGGACAAACAATTTACCATGGCATGTTGATGCCATTCCATGAAAGCATGCCAAGTTTCATGAATTTCATACGAGTTTTGGATTTACTAGAATTTAAAAACAAAGTATCTCAACGTTTTGTCGGCAATCAACGTTGCCTTGGCGTTTGAAATTCATTCCAATTTCTTGCATGAGACCTAAGCATGCACCCAAGGACACATATTTGAATTTTCAACCAATTTATATGCATTCGAGCATGTGCATGTAGTTCAAATTTGAATTATGCACATAAATGCATTGAAAACTCAATTAATACATAAAAATGTCCAAACGAACCCTAAAAAATCCCAAAAATTGACACAACACTCCTGTTGTTCTATGTTTACACGAGAAAAAAATTTGAAAGCAATAAGAGGCAATGGATATCATTTCGTCCCCAAAGGTGGGACGTTCCCTACCGAAACCATCACGCTTGTTGTGAGAAGCTCTGGTTTGTGAGAAGCATATCCCCAAACCTGCCCCAAACGAGACAAAAATTTTACCAGGTCATGTTGATGCCGCTCCATGATAGCATGCCAAGTTTCATGAATTTCGGACAAGTTTTAGATTTACTAGAATTTAAAAACCAGGTATCTCAATGTTTGCGACCGAGTGACCGTGCCCTGGTGTTTGACATTCATTCCCATTTCTTGCATGGGACCTAAGCATGCACCCAAGGACACAGATTTGATTTTTCAACCAATTTATATGCATTAGAGCATGTGCATGTAGTTCAAATTTGAATTATGCACATAAATGTATTGGAAACTCAATTAATGCATAAAAATGTCCAAACGAACCCTGAAAAATCCCAAAAATCGACACAACACTCCTGTTGTTCTATGTTGACACGAGAAAAATTTGAAAGCAATAAGAGGCAATGGATATCGTTTCGTCCCCAAAGGTGGGATGTTCCCTACCGAAACCACCCGGCTTGTTGTGAGAAGCTTTGGTTTGTGAGAAGCATATCCCCAAACGTGCCCCAAATGGGACAAAAATTTACCACGACATGTTGATGCCGCTCCATGATAGCATGCCAAGTTTCATGAATTTTAGACGAGTTTTGGATTTACTAGAATTTAGAAACAAGGTATCTCAATGTTTGCGGCCGAGTGACGGTGGCAGGATGTTTGACATTCATTTCCATTTCTTGTATGGGACCTAAGCATGCACCCAATGACAGAGATTTGTTTTTTCAACCAATTTATATGCACTCGAGCATGTGCATGTAGTTCAATTTTGAAATATGCACATGAAAATCAGTTAATGCATAAAAATATCCAAACAAACCCTGAATAATTCCAATTCTTTTATGACACACATATAGTTGCATGTTCACTGCAGATAAAAGGTCTAGCAATTTAAACACCATCCATGGCCGCTGTGACCCCATTATGTAATTCAAATCGAGACGAAAAATCAAGCAGATCCCACACAGTTTATTATAACCAACCGTGTGAGATGCACCACAAAATATCTTGGTGCGACGGCTATAGTCCATAGCCTGCTCTGAATAAGGGACCATGTCTGATGACACTTTGCGCGCCAGTTTTTTCGCTGAAGCGATTCCAAATTTTTGGCTTTCGCGGAAATATCTACATCCCCGCCCCCCCTTACCAAAAGCCACATTTCCCCTGTTTCCGCCTTCCTTTCCAAGTTGAATCCTTCACTCCTTGCTTGCAGCGCCGCCTCCTCGCCGGCGACCCTCCATCACGCTGCTCGGCCTCGCCTATCCAGGCAGGTAATCCACACCCGACCCCCATCCTCCTCCTCCTTCCACATCCCACATGCCCTGACCGCCGGCGCGAGCGTGAAAACTTCCACCCAAATCACCAACCCCTCCACCAAATAAGCGCCGGCCTAAGCGATGGTGCACGCAGTATAGCCAGGATCTCAAGAAGCATTTGGCACCGGAGAAGCAAAACGCGGCCGCACGCGCGGATGAGGTCGCGATGGATGCCATTCGTGCCGACCCCCAGATCTTGGAGGAGCAACTCGTCGCCGAGGCCACCGTTGATGCCTAGCGCGCCGATGCCGCGGCGCGGTTGGGTGCTTTAAACGACAGTTCGTGGCGTTTTCTCGAGGCCACCGTCGGTGCCTTCGACGAAGACTACGAGGTGTTTTCTCAGCGTGCACGTGCTTACCTCATCTCGAGAGCCAGTCAACTCACCACTACAACGAGGGCACCCACAATGCGGAGGCCTCGCCCTCTTCCATGTCCAAGGAGCCAATCATCATCGATATCTCCGACAATGAGGAATAGCTTGTCTTATTAGCTCACTATAAGGACCCATGTTCAGTTTGCTAGCTACTGCCTTTCCTTAACAAATTCTAGTGAATTGTGCTATCTACTTTTACCATGCAATCTTCTGCTATAGTGTATATGTTCTATATGTCGTGCAATGTGGTGTTCAGTTAATTGCTTGGTTCAATTATGCAAATGTGATGTTCAATTCTTCAGGGTGCAGTATTTCCAAGTTGCTAAGCATGCTTGGTTTGGTTAACTGTCTGATCTTCTATTATGAGTATGTTATATTGTGCAATGTGGTGCTCAGTTAACGTTTGGTTCATTTGTTGTGGTGTTTAGTTAACTGATTGGTTCAATTCTGCAATGCGATGTTCAGTTCTTGTGGCTGCATTCTGTTATTGTATACCATGTGAGAAATAAATCGAATTTGGCTGCACTTAATACATGAGAAACATATACAAGTGCTATATTTCCTAGTTCTTAATCATGCTTGGTTTGGATAAATGGGTTTTCCATGTGGCTTGAATTAATCTGATGAATCTGCAATGTGCTTATTTATCATCAACATATTTTGCTGATAGCATGCGAACCCTTACTTAACCTGATGACTAACTACCTTATATGTGTTGTAGGGAAACAATGGGAAGGACTGAGGTTTACAAGATGATACTAACTATTATACCTTGCCTTTTTAATTCCTTTGCCCCATTTCCAATATAGATAAGATATTTATGCACATCCTTGTTTTCAGGCTTCACTGATGATTACCTCTCAAACCACCTCTGTGGTCAGGAGGCGAGGAAAGTTTTCATACAACAACCACGGTTCAATACTGAAGTGTTCCTGAAGAGGTCGAAGGATGGATGGTCAATCATGCACAGACACTGGCCTAAAGTTGCAAAGACCTTCAACATGAATGAAGGCTCAATATTCGCCTTCCGTTTCAGCAGTTTTCCAGATGAGATGCATCTCTTTATGTACCTGATGCTAATTTCGAAAGGTTCTACATGTTGCATCTCAACCCGGAGACATTTGCCACAACAACTTAGCTAGAGGTTAGAGTTAGTTTCTAGCTCATTACTAACCCTGAACTAACTCCATCCAAAGAGTTGTTTAGATGGCAGGGTTAGATTGACAATAAATGCACTAGGAGAACTAGCTCCAATTAGCACCTCTTGGGTTGGATAGTTTTTTGGGTGGGTTATAGATGCAACTAGCTCAAACTAGCCCTCATGTTTAGATATACTTTAGGGCTATTTGAGCCCGAACTAGCTCAAACTAACTGTAACCCCTGGATACAGTAGCAGTTAATCAGCCAATAATTTGTAAGAATGCACTAAACTCCTTCTGGCCCATAATATAAGATGTTAATTCATCTGATATGTGAGTATATTGGATGTTATAAGATACTCCCTCCGTTCCTAAATATTTGTCTTTTTAAAGATTTCAAATGGACTACCACATACAGATGTATAAAGACATATTATAAAAGAGTGTTGTACTACGTCATGTGCAATTGATGTTTAGCTTCTAATATTAACTTGGTGCTTTTAGGTACATATGTCATTGGTATAGATCCGTGCTTTGACCCTTTCTGCGTATGGGGCAATGAGATATCGATGAACCAGCATCAAGTGAGGAAGCTGATAAAGATTGTTAGTAAAATTGGTCCAAAGATGGAATTAAACTATTTGTTTACACTTTATCCAAGACAACAACGAACTGCAGGATGGTAAGTAAGAACTCTGCAGCCTTATTTTTACTGCCCATAATGAGTTGTGTTAGATGACAATGTCTGAATCTTTTTCCTTTGCAGTGGTTGCTAAAGCAGTTTCCTCAAGATTACCTCTCAAACTACATGATTGGTGGGCATGCAAAGGTTAAAGTATTTCTACCAGAACATGATGATTATCTAGATGTTTTCATGAAGACCGTGAAGGATGAGCGGTCGACCATCACAAGGGGTTGGACTAGAGTCATGCACGCCTTCTGCATGGAGGAGGGCACAATATGGGCATTCCGCTTCACCTTGTTCAACAACCAAAATGTATTTCACCTCTTTCTTTACCGTCTTTAATAGTACAAGTATACAGCTGTGGTTCATAATTCTTTATTTGGTTCTTATGTAATTCTTTATGTACCTATGAATCGAATAATGCATTGGTTGTTTGAACCTGATTGATATGAATAAAGCTGTAGCATACATTCAAATTCAAATCCGGTACAATTTGAAATAGCAGCAATTAAATTACGGTGAAATTACACTCTCCAGGTTGTTACGACACACACGGTTGGTAAAACACAAACATTTGCGATATACACCATAATCTGAGACGGTTCACAAAGAGGAAACGTGTGCAAGCATGCACACAGTTGCCATTTCCAAAGCGTGTGCGATGTCAGACAATATCACAAATGGTGCGGGCAAACTAAACGTTTGTGTTAGTTGCCTTATCATACACGATTCACAACCATGAACTGTTTTCTAATGAAGTATGCATCATAAACGTTGCACCACAGAATAGCGTGTGCGATAGTTGTCGTGTACGACGATGTTACGATGGTCCGATGTTTCGTAATCCCGTCCGACACTCGTACAATGATTAGCTAATCTTCTTAACAGTGAACCGTTTGAGATGGGCCGCGCATCATACACGTTTTATAATAGTGAGCCATTTGTGATGGGCCACGCATCATAAACGTAGCACCATAGAATACCGACTGCGATGGCAATGCGAGCAGAAACGAGTAGGAGTACTGTAGGGTATCTATCCCCGACGGTTTCTGGGTCGTGTGGGAAGGACCCCCTATCGCCCACACTCACTTGGTGACGGTTCCAAATGCCGTCGCGAAAAGGGGTTAAAAACCATTTGTTTAGGACCGACGCGCACCAGTGATAGCCCAGACACCCGAGGACCCCATAATCCAGGACTCCCTCAGTAGCCCTTGAACCAGTCTTTCGATGATGATGTGTTCGGCACGCAGATTGTCTTCGACATTGCAAGGCGGTTTCCTCCTCCGAATACTTCAAAGTGGTCTTCTGAATAAGAGATCTGTATCCGGCTCTGCATAATAGCCACAACCCTCAACCACGAAGGCAATATACTTAATCAAAATAAGGCTTGTCAACTGACAACTTTTTTGGCAAAACGTTACGTCTGGCCTCTTAATCATTTCAAACCGTTTTTTAGCCTCCGGCTTCGCGTTTCAAGGAGCAGCCTCTATTGACACGTCTTGTCAAAGTAGAGATCGTGTCCCCTTATTGCGGGATTCTCATCAATACGGGGTTGGGTAATCGAACCGTGTCATTCGCACGACCCTTTGGGACTAGGCGAGTTTTAAGGCTTGTGGGGGGGGGAGGGGGCGCTTGATATTCACTGCCTATATAAGCAGATAAAGACCCATCTTTTTACCCCACGCCTTCTTCTTCCCTCTGTCTTCCCAGCCTCGAGCTCCAGCGCCCAAACTTCGATCTTTCCCACCTCCAACAACTTCTCCAGCCATGTCCGAATCCGGCTCACAAGGCAAGTGGATGGCCTCCTCCATCACGGAGAAGGACATCAAGGAGCTCCGGGAGGCGAGGTACTTAACCGCGGAAATCACACACAGGCTCCCTGCCAAAGAGCAAGTCATCCCCACTCCAGAGCCTGGCGAGAGGGTTGTGTTCATCCCTCACTTTCTCCGCGGGTTAGGTTTCCCCTCCACCCCTTCGTCCGTGGCTTGATGTTCTACTACGGGCTAGATTTCCATGATCTAGCCCCGAATTCATTCCTCCACATCTCGGCGTTCATTGTCGTATGCGAAGCGCTACTCCGCATCCCCCACACTTCAGCCTCTGGCTAAAAGTCTTCAACATGAAGCCGAAGGTGGTCGACGGGCAGCATGCGGACTGCGGCGGCGCCATGGTGAGCAAGCTTCCAACACCACTTGGCCCAAAGGGGCCCTCGTGGAGACCGTGAAGGTATGTCAACCGGAGTGGTTCTACATCACCGAACCCCGTGGTACCAAATGGGCGGCCGCTCCTGAGTTCAGATCCGGGCCCCCTATGCTGCTCGCATCATGGACCAACAAGGGTCTGGATTGGGGGTCGACCGATGAAGTGATGATGCTACAAAAGCGCATCAAGAGTATGATAAATAAGAACACCAGTCTCATCGACGTGATTCAGGTGATGATCTTCCGCCGGATCCTACCATGCCAACGCCGGCCTCTCCGTATGTGGGAGTTTAATCCGGAGCGCCCCCGGACCCTTCAGCGTTTCTTCGGCACAACGCACGAAGAGATCTGGAAAATGCTTTTCAAGGCCCAGAAGACATGGCCGGAGAAGATCGAAGACATCGGTCTCGACAGTGCGAATCCGGCTACTACGGTAAGCATTTTATTTCCGAAAACAATTTCGGTCCATAAGTTAAAGGGTATACTGAGATGTCCATTCCTCATTCAGGGTTGGACAACGAAGGCGGAGCGGATCAGGTGTCCGGCGCTGCTACCCGAAAACCCAACCACTCCTCTGCTAATGAGGATGCTGGTCCCGGCGCCTTATCAGGCGCCGGAGAAGAAGGCCAAGAAGAAAAGCAAGGAGGCCAAGGGTGGCCTCCGCCGTAAAGGTACTTCAGACGTAATGTCCGGAGAGACCGAAGCTCCCTCCTCTCATGAGGGAGATGAAGATGAAGAGGAGGCAGAAAGAGATTCTCCCCTTAAGGGGAGGAAGAAGAAAAGGGAGGCTTTTGTAGATCCGGAGGCGGAGGCGTCCAAGAGAGGGAAGATATCCCTTTCAGATGATTCAGACACGGATGCCGAACACTCCCCCACGTGGTGCCCCAGTGAAAAGCCCCTGGCCACATCGTAAGTGCCAAAGGATACCCCGATGTTTATCCAATTTTTTTATGATTGTAATTATAACACATCATGTTACGTGTTGCAGTCCGGCCCGTGGCCTCCCCCAACAATCGTCATCTGAGGGGAATTCTTTGGCATCGGAGATGGTGGAGAGCGACTTGCCTCCGCGAGCCTCTCCGCCTACCACGAGAGATGACACCGAGGTGTTGTCCCAGAGGACCTCTCCGGGCCACGGAGATGTGAGGGAGGCCCCTCAGACGACGCCAGAGGGTAATGCCTCGGCTGCCGAGAACATGGGGGGTGCTACCCCCATGGAGACTGATGATGGGGGCACTGACCAGTCCGGCACCCAGCCGAACACCGTTCTAGAGACCCATGTAGCTCCGGAATCAAGCGAACAACCCCCTGCAAAGGAAGGGGGAGCGCCCATTCTAACAGCGTCCTCATCTAGTCCGGAGGCGCCGAACACTCTGGTGGAAGCACTGCAACATGCTTCCATCGTGGAGGAGCACCGTACCCTGATGGGTACGGTGGTTGAGAAGGTTCAGTCCGCAAAGAGCGGGTTGAACAAAGCCTTCACCAGCCTGCTAACATGTTTCGAGGTATGCGGTGTAATATTCTTAGCCGCTTTTCATATGAAAAATATGCCTGTGTATAGATAGTAGCCCCTAAGACTCTGATCAGTTGAAAAATCAACCAAACATAGGATCAAATAATAAACACATGAGGTAACGTACTGTTCTATTGCTAAATAGGCCTCCCTGTTAGCAGTGACCATCCAGTCCGCTGAATTGTCCGAACTTCAGCGGAAGCTGAAGCTGGCCGATGAGGATCTCATCCGCATTAACAAGCGGTTCGATGAGGCGCAAGGTATGTTTGAAAAAAAGTATTCACGCACCCGAAGTGATATGCCAATGCGGAGTTTAAGCTCATGCATTGCCTTGACCATTATTGCAGGTAGTGCGGCCGAGGTCGAGACCCTGAAGAGTGCCCTTGCCCAACCCGAGGAACAGGCACGGGTGAGCAAAGCGGCCGCTGATAAAGCGGCTGTGGACTTAAAGGCCGAGCAAGTCGCCCGCCACCAATATGAGGAGCGGGTGACTGAAGTGGAGCAAGAGCTCAAGGACGCCGCCGACAAGTGCCAGTCTTTGGAGGAGAAGAATAAGGCCCAAGCAGTCGATCTTGCTAAGGCCCTCCAGGAGGCTAAGGAAGCGCGGACCGAGTCTCGGGCAGCTCGCGAGGAGATCAAGCAGGCCGAATAGATAGCGGTTGGTAAGCCCTTTCTTTTGTAGAGTAAATTTGGCAGTCAGAAATATACCTTTCTTACTCGACTATGGAGTTCTCCAGACGCCTTTGCGGATCTTCCTAAGAGCGCTGCCGACGCTGCATAGTATTTCCGGGCCCAAGATGGGAACACGACGAAGAAGCTCTTCTGGTCACAGTACCTGGCGCCGGAGCGTCCGGCGTTGTTGACCAACCAGATGATGCAGTTGGCGGAGCTGCATAGGATGTCCGATTTGGCCATGAAGGACATTATAGTCCGGCTGTGGCCAGCCGAACCCATTCCTAGCAGCTACTTCGGCCTGGTCAAGCGGCTTGGCGACGCCCTGCCCTGAGTTGAAGCTGTGAAGCGCTCAACGTGCATAGAGGGTGCGCGGATGGCCTTTGCCTGTGTCAAGATGCACTGGGCAAAGATGAAGGCCGCCATCATGGCGGTCGAGGGTCCACCGGAAGGCAAGGACCACCGCAAGCCGAAGTGGTATTTTGAGGATGTCCTAGAGGGTGCTCGTTTAATAGAGGGTCAGTGCTTGAAGAATATCATATTTGAGTGAATGTATCCAGGCTGCCCAGACGTTGTATTATGAACCAAGGCTGTGTAATATATTTGTGCCTTTTATCTGAAATTACTTTCCTCCTATACGGCCGTTTATTGATCTTGAGAGTTTTCAGTCGTCGGCTTCAGCCCCCACATAGATGCTACGGGGCTGTTCGGTATAGCGCACGACCACACTTGACCCAACGTCTTGGTCCGTCAAGGAGGTGTCTGCGCAGCGAACTAGGCAATCAGACTATGCGACTTTATCGCTCTCACTTAGCCATAGGAGTTTGACAATGGGACTAGGAACTAGCCCCTGGTGCGTGTGCGGCTATCCTCACTTGGATGCCTTAGGCGCGTGACTGGATGAAGGCCAGTCCTTCGTATAGTACGGAAGAAATCGCAAGAGATTTATGGTGAGTCACCGAATCGCTGACCAGCTCTAGCCGTATAATGACAGTCAGTTTTCGACTTTCTCTACTGAGGTGCTTGACCGGACGAGCCAGAAACACAATTGCAGTAGTTCTCCCTTTACCACCTTAGCCGAACAAGCGGAACGTAAGGTAGCAACCACAGGAGCTGGGCAACCCAACTATTGACCAAAGACGTGATTCGGAGCTGATGCATATAATGCAGTATTTGGGACGCCGAAGTGTACTTCTCAAAGTATTCAGACTTTTCTTTCTTGAGCGTATGTGTGGCCGAATAGAGCCCCTGGTATTGAATCTGTACTAGAATGTATATGTGGCCATCTTAGCACAAACGAGGAATGCAGATTATGAAACAAACCAAGACCGAATGAGGGTTGGTGAAAACTTGTTTTCATTGTAATCCGGTTGATACGTCAAGACGTGCTATTACAGATAGTGCCAAGGCTATTTTACATGCCAGAATTTGTACACAAGGGAAAGCTATATACGGGGCCTAAAAAGATGGTCTTGACGATCTCATTGATGCCTTGCCGCATGTCTGCGTCGCTTTCGTCCTTGTGGAAAAGATTCCTTGAGAGGAATGGTACATGGTTGTTTATACGAAAATGGGCCTACAAAGAGTCCCTGCATGACCGTGAAGTAGCTAGGCTTTAATGCACCTGTGGTATTTGAGAAATAAAAAGATCAAAGGAAAAAGGGTCATGGTCACATAGGGTTGAGCCACACTATGGACTTATCCGTATCGTGCCTCCGTCGTTGCCCAGGGTATTTTGAGTGCGTAATTATGCACACGCGGTACATATGCCACGGATGTGTGTGGCGATCGACAAAGGCAAAACTGCTAGTCTAGCTCTGGAGTCACCGAGCTGTCATCATGTAGAGTAGACCGGACGCGTTTAGCAGTGTCCGGAGGCTTGATGGCCGATGAGGTGTTCGGCCTAGGAAGGCCGCTCTGCACTTCAGCCACGAGGGCCGCTGTGTGCTCCTCGGTTCGGAGGGAACGCTCCGTGTTTCCATTGACTGTGATAACACCGCAGGGTCTGGGCATTTTGAGCTTTAAGTAAGCATAATGCGGGACCGCATTGAAGCGGATGAAGGTAGTTCGTCCGAGCAGTGCATGATAACCACTGCGGAAGGGGACGATGACGAAGATCAAGTCTTCGCTTCGGAAGTTATCCGGCGAACCGAAGACTACTTCCAATGTTATTGAGCTCGTGCAGTGGGCTTCTATGCCATGTATCACTCCTTTAAAGGTGGTGTTAGTAGGCTTGATTCTTGATGGGTCAATACCCATTTTGCGGACCGTGTCTTGGTAAATCAAGGTAAGACTGCTGCCGCCGTCCATGAGGACTCTAGTGAGATGCTATCTGTCAATGATTGGATCGAGGACCAGAGCTGCCGAACCTCCATGACGGATACTGGTCGGGTGCTCCCTGCGATCAAAGGTGATCGGACAAGCCGACCATGGGTTGAATTTAGGGGCGACTGGGTCTATGGCATAGACGTTCCTTAGCGCGCGTTTGCGCTCCCTCTTGGGGATATGCGTGACGTAGATCATGTTCACTGTTTTCACCTTAGGGGCCGGGAAATTTCTTTTGCCCCCCCTGTGTTCGGTGAGCGGGGCTCTTCATCGTGCTCGCTTGGCGGTCCTTTCCCCTTATGTTCGATGTTTAACTTACCGGCCTGTTTAAAGACCCAACAATTTATGTTGGAGTGGTTGGCAGGTTTATCAGGGGTGCCATGAATCTGGCAAGTCCGATCGAGTATTTTGTCCAAATTGGATGGACCATCTTTATTTCCTTTGAATGGCTTCTTCCACTGACTGGATTTAGCTCTACTGAATCCGGCGTTGACCGCCGTGTTTTCGATATCTTCATTGTTGCTTCGACGCTTGTGTTTGTTGCATCGTGGCCTGCCGTTGCCGTCTCTGGCTTTGGAGGTGCCGGGGTCGCTGGTACTGTTACTTCTATGAGCTAACCAGCTGTCTTCTCCCACGCAAAAGTGGGTCATAAGTGTGGTAAGGGCTGCCATGGACTTTGGCTTTTCTTGGTCGAGGTGTCGGGCGAGCCATTCGTCAGGGACGCTATGTTTGAAGGCCGTGAGGGCTTCGGCGTCCGGACAGTCGACGATTTGGTTCTTTTTAATTAACAACCTAGTACAGAGTTTGCGGGTTGATTCTCCGGGTTGATGGACTATATGACTGAGGTCATCGGCGTCCGGAGTGATGAGGACAACAATACCATTGTTACACCCACAACCCCTACTGCTATACATACTGGACCAATTACTAGAGCTCGCGCACGCCAATTGAATTATCAGGTACTTTCATTTCTTGGTAACGATTCTAATGTTCATGAGAATATGATGCTGCCTAAATTGGATACATTTGTTTTGCTTACAAATGAAGGGCCTAGCTTGGACAAGAAAGATGAACCTTGGAGCAAGTTCAAGCATGGAGATGATGGCATGCGCAAGGGGAACAAGAACAGAGTTACAAGTGACGATTCCAGGACTTTGAAGCCACCATAATGAGTGCATGAAGCCTTGGACGAAATATACAAGATGCCACTTCATAAATTTCATCCAGAGGCTATTCTAGGTGCTGCGTCACCTTATTTTTGGGCCAGGCCCATGTAAATTCGAAATACTTGATTATAGGCAGTTTTTAGAGTCCGTATGTGTGGGGAAACAAGAGTTAGGGTTGGTTTTAGACCCCACCTCCAAGGGCCACGAAATCCCCCCCTCTCTCCTCCATATATACAACCCTTAGGGCATCGTTTAGACTTTGGGTTTTGTTTAGATTAAAGTTCGCCATAGGTGCAACTTTGCGTACTTCGTTTGTGTTCAACAACCAGACAAAGGCATCACAGAACCCCACCTTGATCAATAAAGCTTTCATCTTATATTCGCAATATCCAGATTGCAATATCAGTTTCTTGCTTATTCTTCGTTTGCTCGCAGGAAACAAACCCTCGTGGTCAGGTTGATCGTGCTCTGGCGTGGTCAATAACCCCTCGGAAGTTGGTTTAGAGATTGCTAAGGCGCGACGTCTTGCATGTTCGTAGTCGGATCGACAAGGTCGACTCCCATAGAAAACGATAGCCACCATCTCATCGAAACATCGGGACACCTTCGCCTCTATCAAGTGGTATCAGATTTCCGGGTTGCTCGGTGATATTTTATAGTTTTTTCGTAGTTTAGATCGAGTCTGTCTTCATACCTACAGTCCACGAAAAAGCCAAAAAAAATTAGGGTTAGTTCATCATATCCGAACCAGTCTCAGCCTTTGCATAGTATTTTCAATATTTTGCTTTGTTGAATTTGCGGTTGCATCGTCGTGTCTAGTTGCCGGTCTTAGAGTCTATTCTTTTAGAGTTTCGAGTTCTGGTCATAAGTTGTCACGTCGCCGCCGTACCATCATCATCGCCCCTGCCTTCTACCACCACAGCTTATCCGCCACTGATCCGTCTCCATATACCATCACCAATCCGTATCCATATACCACCACAAATCCGTATCCATATACCACCACCGCTGCCATATCCTACCACCATATATCCACCACCAATCCGATTTCCTTTCATATTAGGTTTGTTTTCGAGATTCGTCTAATTTCTGATTCGTGTTTTCTTACCTGAGTAGGTTTCGGAAAAAAAGAGTCTGGAGACCCCCGGGCAGTTTTTAGGCCAAAATTTTCATAGGCAAAAATATTTTTCCCTATCCTATTTTTAGGCTTTTTCTGAGTCTTTGGAGCCACGTGCCATCATAGTGATTTTTTGTCGCACTTTTTTGTCGTCGCTGCCCTGATTTCTGAAAAAGTCAATTTTTTTCGTGCTCATCCTGTATTTTGACGAGAGAAGAGTGTTGAGACACTCGCCATTATAGTGATTTTTTCGCAAAAAAGAGGCGTAGAAAAAAAGGAGTGCAAAAAAAATACAGAGCGAAAAAAAGTTCCAGAGTGTGCTTTTCCCTTGTTTACGTGCAGCGCCGTGATTTTGTTAGTGTTCTAGGATCGCGTCTCTAGCACGGTCTAGCCTAGGACCAGCACAGTACCGTCGTTGAGCGTTTATTCAACTTTGCATCTCTGAATTGATTATTGCTGACCCTTTTTGCTACCATATTATAAGCCTTCCCAAATCCACATACATCTACGTCATGTGTTAGACTCTCCCTGGTAATCGCTCTATCCAAGCTTTGAGAGTTTTGACTACGACGGTTGCAAATCTCAAATTCTTTCCAGTTCTCCCACCACCATGTTCTCCCACAACCACCTCTTGTTAGTAGTCTATTGGATAATATTCTTGTGTGTTTCTATTGCTGCTAACCATGGCAGGATCACAAGCCGACGAGACTGACTGGGAGAACATGACGAATAGGGAGTTGCATGATAAATCTCAGCAAATGATGAGTGGACAGGTAGAAGATGTGCTAAACAGATTTGAAGAGGCCATGGAGAAGATAGATGGCATTGAGAAGACGTTTGAAACAAAGCTCGATAACAAGTTTAATGAATTGCTAGCGTGTCTTCCACCACCACCGCCGGCCGCACCTATCGCACCTCTACAACAACAACAACAATGTCGCCTTCCAAATCAAGTGGGACGAGCACAACACATTCGCATTGACCCTGGGAAAAACTCTGGTGCCGCTGTTGATGCTTCTGTCGCTCCTGCTGCTACTGCAGAGGTGGAGGACCATTACGAGGATGAGGTTGATCAAAATCAGAACTACATGCAACCACCAGCACTACCACCACCAGGTCGTCCTCAGGTATATCACCGCAATGGTAGGGCTGCACCACCACCTGAGGTACGAGATCATGACCTTTTTCCTAAACTGAAGTTGAATATTCCAGCATTTGAGGGTAGATATGTTCCTGATATATATCTTACTTGGGATTTATAAACTGAACAACGTTTTACATGTTTACAATATCCCGAGGAGAGATGTGTTCCTGCTGCTGTTTGTGCTTTCACTAGTTTTGCATGTGTTTGGTGGTCTGAACATTGTAGATTATATCCTATTCCAGCTACTTGGGCTGCTTTGAAAACTGCTATGCGTACTCGTTGGGTTTCACCATATTATCAACGTGAATTACTTCAAAAATTTCAGCGTTTAAGACAAGGAAAAAATTCTGTAGAAGAATATTACCAGGAATTACAAACTGGCATGATTAGATGTGGTATTGTTGAGGAGAATGAAGCTATGCTTTCTCGTTTTATGGGTGGATTAAATAGAGGGATTCAGACCATCCTAGAGTATAAGGAGTATAATAATATCACTCGTTTATTCCATCTTGCTCGTAAAGCTGAACGTGAAGTGCATGATCGATAGGCATTGGTGCGAACTAACTTTTCTGCAGGTCGATCTTCATCATGGACACCACGTGCATCCTCTACTTCCACTGCACCAGCACCGACATTAGGTGCCACCTCCAGCCGTGATACAAGAAAGCAGGCACAACCACCACTATTTGCCAAGAGCACACCTGTCGGGCCTGCGCAGAGCTCTTCTTCTTCCATGGCATCAACAGGGCACACAAGTGATATTATTCGTCGTTATAAGGGAATAGGACATTTTGCGAGAGAATTCAAATCTCAGCGTGTTATGATTGCTACTGAGGATGGTGGGTATGAGTCCGCTAGTGACTATGATGAGGAGACTTTGGCTCTTATTACACATGAAGAACACGGTGGAGATGATTCTGATCATGAGACGCAATACATGGCTGCTGAAGATGCTGACATGTATGAATGTTTTGTTGGGTTTCGTAGTAATTCCAAAAAATTTCCTACGCACACGCAAGATCATGTGATGCATAGCAACGAGAGGGGAGAGTGTTGTCTACGTACCCACGCAGACCGACTGCGGAAGCGTTGACGCAATGTAGAGGAAGTAGTCGTACGTCTTCACGATCCAACCGATCAAGTACCGAAACTACGGCACCTCCGAGTTCGAGCACAAGTTCAGCTCGATGATGATCCCCGGACTCCGATCCAGCAAAGTGTCGGGGAAGAGTTTCGTCAGCACGACGGCGTGGTGACGATCTTGATGCACTACAGCAGCAGGGCTTCGCCTAAACTCCGCTACAGTATTATCGAGGAATATGGTGGCTGGGGGCACCGCACACGGCTAAGGAATAGATCACGTGGATCAACTTGTGTGTTCTAGGGTGCCTCTACCTCAGTATATAAAGGACCAAAGGGGGGAGGCTGGCCGGCCA
This sequence comes from Triticum urartu, assembly GCF_003073215.2. NCBI lineage: Eukaryota > Viridiplantae > Streptophyta > Magnoliopsida > Poales > Poaceae > Triticum > Triticum urartu. The sequence continues at coordinate 384,958,626 of NC_053028.1, forward strand.
CAAGGGGTGCGCCAGGAGAGTCCTACTCCCTCTGGGAGTAGGATTCCCCCCAATCCTAGTTGGAATAGGATTCGCGGAGGGGGAAAAGAGGAGGAGGGGGCCGGCCACCTCTCCTAGTCCTAATAGGACTAGGGGAAAGGGGGAGGCGCGCAGCCCATCTAGGGCAGCCCCTTCTCTTTTCCACTAAGGCCCACTATGGCCCATATAGCTCCCGGGGGGTTCCGGTAACCCTCCCGGTACTCCGGTAAAATCCCGATTTCACCCGGAACACTTCCGATATCCAAACATAGGCTTCCAATATATCAATCTTTATGTCTCGACCATTTCGAGACTCCTCGTCATGTCCGTGATCACATCCGGGACTCCGAACAACCTTCGGTACATCAAAATGCATAAACTCATAATATAACTGTCATCATAACCTTAAGCGTGCGGACCCTACGGGTTCGAGAACAATGTAGACATGACCGAGACACGTCTCCGGTCAATAACCAATAGCGGGACCTGGATGCCCATATTGGCTCCTACATATTCTACGAAGATCTTTATCGGTCAGACCGCATAACAACATACGTTGTTCCCTTTGTCATCGGTATGTTACTTGCCCGAGATTCGATCGTCGGTATTCCTATACCTAGTTCAATCTCGTTACCGGCAAGTCTCTTTACTTGTTCTGTAATACATCATCCCGCAACTAACTCATTTAGTTGCAATGCTTGCAAGGCTTAAGTGATGTGCATTACCGAGAGGCCCAGAGATACCTCTCCGACAATCGGAGTGACAAATCCTAATCTCGAAATACGCCAACCCAACATCTACCTTTGGAGACACCTGTAATGCTCCTTTATAATCACCCAGTTACGTTGTGACATTTGGTAGCACCCAAAGTGTTCCTCCGGCAAACGGGAGTTGCATAATCTCATAGTCATAGGAACATGTATATGTCATGAAGAAAGCAATAGCAACATACTAAACGATCGGGTGCTAAGCTAATGGAATGGGTCATGTCAATCAGATCATTCAACTAATGATGTGACCTCGTTAATCAAATAACAACACTTTGTTCATGGTTAGGAAACATAACCATCTTTGATTAACGAGCTAGTCTAGTAGAGGCATACTAGTGACACTAAGTTTGTCTATGTATTCACACATGTATTATGTTTCCGGTTAATACAATTCTAGCATGAATAATAAACATTTATCATGATATAAGGAAATAAATAATAACTTTATTATTGCCTATAGGGCATATTTCCTTCATGTTTAGTTGCTCAACGTGTTTTGAGTGTGCAGGTTACACAAGCTGAGAAAAATCAGAGGCATACTTTGTTCCATACAAAGGGAGTTGTGAAGGAACGTTCTGTTCACGTCATCATAGATGGAGGGAGCTGCAACAACTTGGCTAGCATGGAGATGGTGGAGAAGCTATCTCTCACCACAAGACCACATCCACATCCTTACTACATCCAATGGTTCAACAACAGTGGCAAGGTTAAGGTAAAACGTACCGTTTGTGTGCATTTTAGTATCTCTACATATGCTGATTATGTTGATTGTGATGTGGTACCTATGCAAGCATGTTCCCTATTACTTGTTAGACCATGGCAATTTGATAAAAATTCTGTACACCATGGTAGAACTAATAAGTATACTCTTGTTCATAAGGACAAGAAATATTACTTTGCTTCCTATGACTCCTGATTCCATTTTGAAAGATGATATTAATAGAGCTAATAAAGCAAAACAGGAGCAAAATAAGAGTGAAAATCAGATTGTGGCAAAAGAATTGGAGCAACAAATGAAGCCTAATAATAAACCATCTAGTGTTGCTTATGAAATTAAATTGAAAAGTGCATGTTTACTTGCCACCAAATCTGATATTGATGATCTAGATTTTAGCAAATCTATTTGCTATGCTTTTGTGTGCAAAAATGCATTATTTTCATTCGAGGACATGCCTTCCTCTTTGCCTCCTGCTATCACTAACATTTTGCAGGAGTTCGCTGATGTCTTTCCACAAGACGTGCCACCGGGATTACCACCTATTCGAGGGATTGAGAATCAAATTGACTTAATTCCCGGTGCATCATTACCCAACCGTGCGCCATACCGTACCAATCCAGAGGAGACGCAGGAGATTATGCGTCAAGTACAGGAGCTGCTCGACAAAGGTTATATATGTGAATCCCTTAGTCCTTGTGCCGTTCCTATCATTTTAGTGCCAAAAAGGATGGTACGTCGCGTATGTGCATTGATTGTAGAGGCATTAATAATATTACTATTCGTTATCGTCATCCTATTCCTAGGCTAGATGATATGCTTGATGAATTGAGTGGCTCTACAATATTCTCCAAAGTTGATTTGCATAGTGGATACCACCAAATTCGTACGAAATTGGGAGATGAATGGTAAACATCATTTAAAACTAAGTTTGGATTATATGAGTGGTTAGTCATGCCTTTTGGGTTAACTAATGCACCTAGTACTTTCATGAGATTAATGAACGAAGTTTTACGTGCTTTCATTGGACGATTTGTGGTAGTTTACTTTGATGACATATTGATTTATAGCAAATCATTGAAGGAACATTTGGAACATTTACGTGCTGTTTTTATTGCTCTACGTGATGCATGTTTGTTTGGTAACCTTGGAAAGTGCACCTTCTGCACCGACCGAGTACCTTTTCTTGGCTATGTTCTTACTCCACAGGGAATTGAAGTTGATAAAGCCAAGATTGAAGCTATTGAGAGTTGGAAGAAGCCCAAAACGGTCACACAAGTGAGGAGATTTCTTGGCCTCGCTGGATTCTATAGGCGTTTTGTGAGAGATTTCAGCACCATTGCTGCACCTCTCAATGAGCTTACAAAGAAGGATGTGCCTTTTGTTTGGGGTACCGCACAGGAAGAAACCTTCACGGTATTGAAAGATAAGGTGAAACATGCTCCTTTGCTCCAACTTCCTGATTTTAGTAAGACTTTTGAGCTTGAATGTGATGCTAGTGGAATTGGATTAGGAGGTGTGTTATTACAAGATGGCAAATCAGTTGCATACTTTTCTGAAAAATTGAGTGGGCCTAGTCTAAATTATTCTACTTATGATAAATAATTATATGCTCTTGTTCGGACTTCAGAGACATGGCAACATTATTTATGGCCCAAAGAATTTGTTATACATTTTGATCATGAATCTTTGAAACGTATTAAAAGTCAAGCTAAACTAAATTATAGACATGCTAAATGGGTTGAATTCATTGAGACTTTCCCTTATGTTATTAAACACAAGAAGGGTAAAGAAAACGTTATTGCTGATGCATTCTCTCGTCGCTATACTATGCTTTCACAACTTGACTTCAAAATATTTGGTTTGGATACAATCAAAGATCAATATGTGCATGATGCTGATTTTACAGATGTAATGCAGAATTGTAAAGAAGGAAGAACATGGAACAAGTTCATCGTTAATGATGGATTTGTGTTCCATGCTAACAAGCTATGCATTCCAGCTAGCTCCGTTCATCTTTTGTTGTTGCAGGAGGCGCATGGAGGAGGACTAATGGGACACTTTGGCATGAAGAAGACTGAGGACGTACTTGCTACACATTTCTTTTGGCCAGAGATGAGACGGGATGTTGAGCGTTTTGTTGCTCGCTGCACTACATGTCAAAAAGCTAAGTCACGACTCAATCCTCATGGTTTATATATGCCTTTGCCTGTACCTAATGTTCCTTGGGAGGATATATCTATGGACTTTGTTTTAGGTTTACCTCAAACAAAGAAGGGGAGGGATAGCATATTTGTTGTCGTGGATAGGTTCTCGAAAATGGCACACTTTATACCATGTCATAAAAGCGATGATGCTGTTAATGTTGCTGATTTGTTCTTTCGTGAAATTATTCGCTTGCATGGTGTGCCAAATACTATTGTTTCAGATCGTGATACTAAATTTCTTAGCCACTTTTGGAGATGTTTATGGGCTAAGTTGGGGACTAAACTGCTTTTTAGTACTACTTGTCACCCCCAAACTGATGGACAAACTAAAGTAGTCAATAGAACATTGTCTACTATGCTTAGGGCTGTTTTGAAGAATAATAAGAAAATGTGGGAATAATGCTTGCCTCATATTGAATTTGCTTATAATCGTTCATTGCATTATACTACTAAGATGTGCCCTTTTGAAATTGTGTATGGTTTCCTACCTCGTGCACCTATTGATTTGTTGCCTCTTCCATCTTCGGAGAAGGTTAATTTTGATGCTAAAGAACATGCTGAATTTATTTTAAAAATGCATGAGTTAACTAAGGAAAACATTGAGTTAATGAATGCTAAATATAAACTTGCTGGAGATAAGGGTAGAAAACATGTTGTGTTTGCACCTGGAGATCTTGTTTGGTTACATTTGCGTAAGGATAGATTTCCTAATTTGCGCAAATCAAAGCTAATGCCACATGCTGATGGTCCTTTTAAGGTGTTAGAGAAAATAAATGATAATGCATATAAACTTGAGCTGCCTACAGATTTTGGGGTTAGTCCCACTTTTAACATTGCAGATTTGAAGCCTTATTTGGGTGAGGAAGATGAGCTTCCGTCGAGGACGACTTCGTTTCAAGAAGGGGAGGATGATGAGGACATCAATACCATTGTTACACCCACATCCCCTGCTGCTGTACATACTGGACCAATTACTAGAGCTCGCGCACGCCAATTAAATTATCAGGTACTTTCGTTTCTTGGTAATGATTCTAATGTTCATGAGAATATGATGCTGCCTAAATTGGATACATTTGTTTTGCTTACAAATGAAGGGCCTGGCATGGATAAGAGGGATGAACACTGGAGCAAGACCAAGCATGGAGATGATGGCATGCGTAAGGGGATCAAGAACGGAGTTACAAGTGACGATTTCAGGACTTTGAAGCCACCATAAGGAGTGCATGAAGCCTTGGACGAAATATACAAGATGCCACTTCATAAATTTCGTCCAGTGGCTATTCTAGGTGCTGCGTCACCTTATTATTGGGCCAGGCCCATGTATTTTCGAAATACTTAAGTATAGGCTGTTTTTAGAGTCCGTATGTGTGGGGAAACAAGAGTTAGGGTTGGTTTCGGACCCCTCCTCCAAGGGCCACGAAATTCCCCCATCTTCCTCCATATATACGGCCCTTAGGGCGTCGTTTAGACTTTGGGTTTTGTTTAGATTAAAGTTCGCCATAGCTGCAACTTCACGTACTTCGTTTGTGTTCAACGACCAGACAAATGCGTCTCAGAACCCCACCTTGATCAATAAAGCTTTCATCTTATATTCGCAATGTCCAGATCGCAATCTCAGTTTCTTGCTTGTTCTTCGTTTGCTCATAGGAAACAGACCCTTGTGGTCAGGTTGATCATGCTCCGGCGTGGTCAATAACCCCTCGGAAGTTGGTTTAGCGATTGCTATGGCGCGACGTCTCGCACGTTCGTAGTCAGATCGACAAGGTCGACACCGACAGAAAACGATAGCCGCCATCTCATTGAAACATCAGGACACCTTCGCCTCTATCACAGAGGATGGACATAGGTGCCTTGAAAGTTTTCTCTAAAGGAATCCTCCAGATCTTCCCAGCTACTAATGGAGTTCTCTTAGAGGCTGTTTAACTAGTGTCTTGCTGGTCCTTTCAACTTTAAGGGGAGGTATTTGATGGCGTGGAGATCGTCGCCATGATCCATGTGAATATGGAGGAGAAAGTCTTCAATCCATACCTCGGGATTAGTTGTTCCATCGTATGCTTCAATGTTTACGGGTTTAAACCCTTCTAGGAGCTGGTGCTACATTACCTCATCGGTAAAGCATAAGGGGTTTGCGGCGCCTCTGTAACGGGCAACTTCACGGCGGAGTTCGGATGAAATTCGTATTCAGTTTTCGGCCCGGGTGTGGCACCCTGGCTCAGAGAAACCGGAACACCCCGTATTCCAGCCCAGAGATTGAGGAGAAGTCTTCTGGAGTACGACACTGCTTAGAATAGAACAAACCAACTTTCTATTATAACACAAATATGATTACAAGGTCTCCGATATTACAAGGAATAACATTGGCACGGCGACACTACGCCACCCTTAGTTGCTCTATGCAAGCAGCAGAACAACTCGAAGCAACGGAAAAACTTCTAGCAGCGGAACAACGACGACGGTGGTGAACTCCACTCCACTCCGCAGGGATTCTGGCTAGAACGTTTATCCTGGCTCGCGAACACAGGAACAACACCAAACAAGCAAGCAATCCAGGCACGACCTGCAAACTGGCATGAGACGCCAGGTCAGTACATTGAATGTACTTGCAAGCTCACAATAACCATAAGCATTCAAGACAAACAACAGCATGGCAATTACAGGTTAAATAGGAATTATAATGAGATCATCAGGATAACATAACATGAACATAATATCGCTAGAACAATATGATCATGGCATGAACATATATATATATCTAATGATACTAGCATGCGACATGATGACACTACATGCACCATTTATTCTGCTCGGGTTACCTCGTAACCATCACATGCATCACTTAACAACCTCGGACATCACACGATCATCTCAGGATCAAATCAAGCTTGGTATAAACAATACTGTAGTAATCATTAAATGACCACAAGGAGCTTGATTTTTACCCACAATTCTCGCACAACATCACGAATATCCAACAACTCGGTATCCGCGATACCATGGTGATCATTCCGGCGATCACAACCATGACCAACACTTGGTCTCAAACTGTGATCCTTCCGGCGATCACAACCATGACCAATACCTGGCCTCAAATAGTGATCCTTCCGGCGATCACAGCCAACTTATCTCAAACAGTGATCCTTCCAGTGATCACAACCAACTTATCTAAAACAGTCATCCTTCCGGCGATCACAACCAACTTATCTCCTCATCGAGCACATTATTATTATTATTATTACTGTTGACTCATAGTGTTACCAACTACGAATTGGGCCCTTATTCGCGGGCGCGGCCATCGATAGATTTAATATACACTCTGCAGAGGTTAGCACACTGTACCCACACTGCGGAACCCATGGCCTCGGACTCCCATTCGGGTGGACCAACGGCGTTCCGACAAAGCCGATCTACTTCCATGACACTCTCCCGGCCACTCTGACTCACTCCCCACTGGGCTAGTCCTGGGTGGGCCCGTGTCTACCAAAGACAGAATGACCACCGTCGTGGCCAAAACGTCCCTCACGGGGACCGTCCCTCACGGGGACCGGATCCATAGTAACAACAACGGGCACACAAGGCTTATGTCCGCCTACCTGATCAGGGTAGCGCACGCCCATAACCTTCCCTCGTTGGAGGCACCGGCGAGAGGCACGACAATAGACCCAGTTAGGACCTTCCCATAAAGGTAAGCGTGGTTGCACTGGTCAGTTCGATATGGTGGCACCATGACTCAGCCAACAGTTGTTCAAGTTCAATTTAATCTGGTTAAACTTGAATGCAATATGCTGAGCCATGATAAAATAACATGATGCAATTACAATGCGTGAGCATGATATCAACATAAGCACGGGTGCAACATAACTAGCCACCATATCAACAATGAATCATCTCCAATTGAGCATGGCATAATGAAGAGCATGAATATTACCAGTACAACACTACTCATAGCATAACATGACCATTATCATCAACCATAAATAACATGCAAGAACTCATCAATAACATTACCGAGTAAACACTTAACCAACTAACAGCAAAGGAACAATGCATATTAATAGTACTCGGTAACCGACGTTAGTCATGCACCAAAGAACATGACCAACCCAACATGTACTACTATCAAGCATAGCAATATGAAAGTAATACTAACAAGTAGTTGATACGTCTCCAACGTATCTATAATTTTCGATTGCTCCATGCTATATTATCTACTGTTTTGGACATTATTGGGATTTATTATCCACTTTTATATTACTTTTGGGACTAACCTATTAACCGGAGGCCCAGCCCAGAATTGCTGTTTTTTTTGCCTATTTTAGGGTTTCGAAGAAAAGGAATATCAAACAGAGTCCAAACAGAATGAAACCTTCGGGAACGTGATTTTCTCACCGAACATGATCCATAAGACTTGGACCCTACGTCAAGACACAAAAGAGGAGGCCACGAGGTAGGGGCGCGCGCCTTCCACCCTCGTGGCCCCCCTGTTGCTCCACCGACGTACTCCTTCCTCCTATATATATCTACGTACCCCCAAACGATCAGATATGGAGCCAAAACCCTAATTCCACCGCCGCAACTTTCTATATCCACGAGACCCCATCTTGGGGCCTGTTCCGGAGCTCCGCCGGAGGGGGCATCGATCACGGAGGGCTTCTACATCATCACCATAGCCCCTCCGATGAAGTGTGAGTAGTTTACCTCAGACCTATGGGTCCATAGTTATTAGCTAGATGGCTTCTTCTCTCTTTTTGGATCTCAATACAATGTTCTCCCCCTCTCTTGTGGAGAACTATTCGATGTAATCTTCTTTTTGCGGTGTGTTTGTTGAGATCGATGAATTGTGGGTTTATGATCAAGTCTATCTATGAACAATATCTGAATCTTCTCTGAATTCTTTTATGTATGATTGGTTATCTTTGCAAGTCTCTTCGAATTATCAGTTTGGTTTGGCCTACTAGATTGATCATTCTTGCAATGGGAGAAGTGCTTAGCTTTGGGTTCAATCTTGCGGTGTCCTTTCCCAGTGACAGTAGGGGAAGCAAGGCACATATTGTATTGTTGCCATCGAGGGTAACAAGATGGGGTTTTCATCATATTGCATGAGTTTATCTCTCTACATCATGTCATCTTGCTTAAGGCGTTACTCTGTTTTCATTAACTTAATACTCTAGATGCATGCTGGATAGCGGTCGATGAGTGGAGTAATAGTAGTAGATGCAGGCAGGAGTCGGTCTACTTGTTTCGGCCGTGATGCCTATATACATGATCATGCCTAGATATTCTCATAACTATGCTCAATTCTATCAATTGCTCAACAGTAATTCGTTCACCCACCGTAGAATACTTATGCTCTTGAGAGAAGCCACTAGTGAAACCTATGGCCCCGGGTCTATCTTCATTATATTAATCTTCCAATACTTTGCTATTTACTTTGCTTTTATTTTACTTTGCATCTTTATCATAAAAATAACAAAAATATTATCTTATCATATCTATCAGATCTCACTCTCGTAAGTGGCCGTGTAGGGATTGACAACCCCTTATCGCGTTGGTTGAGAGGATTTATTTGTTTTGTGCAGGTACGAGGGACTCGCTCGTAGCCTCCTACTGGATTGATAACTTGGTTCTCAAAAACGTAGGGAAATACTTACGCTACTCTACTGCATCATCCCTTCCTCTTCGGGGAAAAACCAACGCAGTGCTCAAGAGGTAGCAAGAAGGATTTCTGGCGCCGTTGCCGGGGAGGTTCGCGCAAGTCAAGATTTGACACCCGACAACGAGCCATTTCTGGCGCCGTTGCCGCGGAGTCTACGCAAAAGTCAACATACCAAGTACCCATCACAATCCCTATCTCCTGCATTACATTATTTGCCATTTGCCTCTTGTTTTCCTCTCCCCCACTTCACCCTTGCTGTTTTATTCGCCCTCTCTCTCTATCCTCCCTCTCTTTTCCGGTTTGCCTCTTTTCCATTTTCTTGTCATTATGGCGAGTCCTCTGTCTTCTCCGTTGTCTCCCGAGAGTGAAGTTCTAAATTTTAAGCAAAGGGAGGGAGAAAATCTAAAAGATGCTTGGTATAGAATTTGCAATGCTCAAAATAGATCTACCAGGAAGCAATCTACTTCCGTTCTCCTTCGTAATTTTTATGTAGGCATTGCTCCTTGGTACAGATATGTCCTTGATACCATTATTGGAGGGAATTTCTTGGATAGCCACACTTTTGATTCTTATAATGCTATGATAGATTTATTTGGCTCACCACCTCTTTTGGTTAATGGAACTATATTAACTTTGGAGCATGTAATGCAAAGGCTCGAAATTATTGAAAATAAGGTTGCTACCGTAGAGTCAATTGAAAATCTGGATAAAAAGATCCACAACCGAATCTCTCAATATGGATCTAAAGTAGGAGTCACTTTGAAAAATATTAAAGAGAAGGAACCCATAGTTAATGAGAAAATAAATCATGATTCCACTAGAATCGATAAACTTGAGGGTATCAGCACCAACTTGGGAACCTCCTTTTCTTCCGTAAAGAATACTCCAAGTCCTCCTACTAAAATTGCCAAGCTTATGTATGTTCCTAAAAATAAGGGTGAATCCTCTAGTAAGGAAACTGCGGATCTAAAATCTATAAGCATTCATCCCAATCTTGTTGCTATCATTAAGGAACCATTTGTTACAAATGAATTTTTCGATCTTGTGCCTAAAAGTTTGATAATAACTAAAAATAAAGAAATTCCTAAGGATGGTAGATGCCTCATTGAAGAATTACCAACCAAAGATGGCAATACCTAGATCTATCCTTGCTTTTTATGCCTAGCTAGGGGCGTTAAACGATAGTGCTTGTTGGGAGGCAACCCAATTTTATTTTTATTCCTTGATTTTTGCTCCTGTTTAGTAATAAATAATTTATCTAGCCTCTGTTTAGGTTGTGTTTTTTGTGTTTAATTAGCGTTTGTGCCAAGTAGAACCGTTGGGAAGACTTGGGGAAAATCTTGATATCTTGCTGTAAAAAACAGAAACTTTAGCGCTCACGAGAACTGCTGCTATTTTTTTTGGAAAGTGATATTTAGTTAATTCTTTTTGCAGATGATTAATAGATAAATTACTCACGTCCATCAATTTATTTTAGAATTTTTAGGGTTCCAGATCTTGCGCTAGCTACATATTACTATAGACTGTTCTGTTTTTGACAGATTCTGTTTTTCGTGTGTTGTTTGCTTATTTTGATGAATCTATGGCTAGTAAAATAGTTTATAAACCATAGAGAAGTTGGAATACAGTAGGTTTAACACCAATATAAATAAATAATGAGTTCATTACAGTACCTTGAAGTGGTCTTTTGTTTTCTTTCGCTAACGGAGCTCACGAGATTTTCTACTTTAAGTTTTGTGTTGTGAAGTTTTCAAGTTTTGGGTAAAGATTTGATGGATTATGGAACAAGGAGTGGCAAGAGCCTAAGCTTGGGGATGACCATGGAACCCTCAAGATAATCTAAGGACACCTAAAAGCCAAATCTTGGGGATGCCCCGGAAGGCATCCCCTCTTTTCGTCTACTTCTATCGGTAACTTTACTTGGAGCTATATTTTTATTCACCATATGATATGTGTTTTGCTTGGAGCGTCTTGTATTATTTGAGTCTTTGTTTGTTAGTTTACCACAATCATCCTTGCTGTACACACCTTTTGAGAGAGCCATACATGATTTGGAATTTGTTAGAATACTCTATGTGCTTCGCTTATATCATTTGAGTTATATAGTTTTGCTCTAGTACTTCACTTATATCTTTTAGAGCACGGCGGTGGATTTGTTTTATAGAAACTATTGATCTCTCATGCTTCACTTAGATTATTTTGAGAGTCTTAAATAGCATGTTAATTTGCTTAAATAATCCTAATATGCTTGGTATTCAAGAATAATAATAAAACTTTCTTATGAGTGTGTTGAATACTATGAGAAGTTTGATGCTTGATAATTATTTTGAGATATGAAGATGGTTATATTAAAGTTGTGCTAGTTGAGTAGTTGTGAATTTGAGAAATACTTGTGTTAAAGTTTGTGATCCTCGTAGCATGCACGTATGGTGAACCGTTATGTGATGAAGTCGGAGCATGTTTTATTTATTGATTGTCTTCCTTATGAGTGGCGGTCAGGGACGAGCGATGGTCTTTTCCTACCAATCTATCCCCCTAGGAGCATGCGCATAATACTTTGCTTTGATAACTTGTAGATTTTTGCAATAAGTATATGAGTTCTTTATGACTAATGTTGAGTCCATGGATCATACGCACTCTCACCCTTCCACCATTGCTAGCCTCTCTAATATCGCGCACCTTTCGCCGGTATCATACACCCACCATATACCTTCCTCAAAACAGCCACCATACCTACCTATTATGGCATTTCCATAGCCATCCCGAGATATATTTCCATGCAACTTTCCACCGTTCTGTTTATTATGACATACTCCATCATTGTCATATTGCTTAGCATGATCATGTAGTTGACATCGTATTTGTGGCAAAGCCACCGTTCATAATTCTTTCATACATGTCACTCATGAGTCATTGCGTATCCCGGTACACCGCCGGAGGCATTCATATAGTCATATTTTGTTCTAAGTATCGAGTTGTAATTGTTGAGTTGTAAGAAAATAAAAGTGTGATGATCATCATTATTAGAGCATTGTCGCAAGTGAGGAAAGGATGATGGAGACTATGATTCCCCCACAAGTCGGGATGAGACTCCGGACGAAAAAAAAGAAAAAAAGAAAAGAGGCCATAAAAAAGAGAAAAGTCCCAAATAAAAAAAATGAGAGAAAAAGAGAGAAGGGGCAATGCTACTATCCTTTTACCGCACTTGTGCTTCAAAGTAGCACCATGATATTCATAGTAGAGAGTCTCTCATTTTGTCACTTTCATATACTAGTGGGAATTTTTCATTATAAAACGGCTTGTATATTCCAATGATGGGCTTCCTCAAAATGCCCTAGATTTTCATGAGCAAGCAAGTTGGATGCACACCCACTTAGTTTCTTTTGTTGAGCTTTCATATACTTATAGCTCTAGTGCATCCGTTGCATGGCAATCCCTACTCACTCACATTGATATCTATTGATGGGCATCTCCATAGCCCGTTGATACGCCTAGTTGATGTGAGACTAACTTCTCCCTTTTTGTCTTCTCCACAACCACCATTCTATTCCACCTATAGTGCTATATCCATGGCTCACGCTCATGTATTGCGTGAAGATTGAAAAAGTTTTGAGAATGTCAAAAGTATGAAACAATTGCTTGGCTTGTCATCGGGGTTGTGCATGATTTAAATACTTTGTGTGGTGAAGATAGAGCATAGCCAGACTATATGATTTTGTAGGGATAACTTTCTTTGGCCATGTTATTTTGATAAGACATGATTGCTTTATTAGTATGCTTGAAGTATTATTATTTTTATGTCAATATGAACTTTTATCTTGAATCTTTCGGATCTGAATATTCATACCACAATTAAGAAGAATTACACTAAAATTATGCCAAGTAGCATTCCGCATCAAAAATTCTGTTTTTATCATTTACCTACTCGAGGACGAGCAGGAATTAAGCTTGGGGATGCTTGATACGTCTCCAACGTATCTATAATTTTTGATTGCTCCATGCTATATTATCTACTGTTTTGGACATTATTGGGCTTTATTATCCACTTTTATATTACTTTTGGGACTAACCTATTAACCAGAGGCCCAACCCAGAATTGCTGTTTTTTTTGCCTATTTTAGGGTTTCGAAGAAAAGGAATATCAAACGGTGTCCAAACGGAATGAAACCTTCGGGAACGTGATTTTCTCACCGAACATGATCCATGAGACTTGGACACCACGTCAAGACACAAAAGAGGAGGCCACGAGGTAGGGGGCGTGCCTACCCCCCAGGCGCGCCCTCCACCCTCATGGGCCCCTTGTTGCTCCACCGACGTACTCCTTCCTCCTATATATATCTATGTACCCCCAAATGATCAGATACGGATCCAAAACCCTAATTCCACCACCGCAACTTTCTGTATCCACGAGACCCCATCTTGGGGCCTGTTCCGGAGCTCCGCCGGAGGGGGCATCGATCACGGAGGGCTTCTACATCATCACCATAGCCCCTCCGATGAAGTGTGAGTAGTTTACCTCAGACCTATGGGTCCATAGTTATTAGCTAGATGGCTTCTTCTCTCTTTTTGGATCTCAATACAATGTTCTCCCCCTCTCTTGTGGAGAACTATTCGATGTAATCTTCTTTTTGTGGTGTGTTTGTTGAGACCGATGAATTGTGGTTTTATGATCAAGTCTATCTATGAACAATATCTGAATCTTCTCTGAATTCTTTTATGTATGATTGGTTATCTTTGCAAGTCTCTTCGAATTATCAGTTTGGCTTGGCCTACCAGATTGATCATTCTTGCAATGGGAGAAGTGCTTAGCTTTGAGTTCAATCTTGCGGTGTCCTTTCCCAGTGACAGTAGGGGCAGCAATGCACGTATTGTATTGTTGCCATCGAGGGTAACAAGATGGGGTTTTCATCATATTGCATGAGTTTATCCCTCTACATCATTTCATCTTGCTTAAGGCGTTACACTGTTTTCATTAACTTAATACTCTAGATGCATGCTGGATAGCAGTCAATGAGTGGAGTAATAGTAGTAGATGTAGGCAGGAGTCGGTCTACTTGTTTCGGACGTGATGCCTATATACATGATCATGCCTAGATATTCTCATAACTATGCTTAATTCCGTCAATTGCTCAACAGTAATTCGTTCACCGACCGTAGAATACTTATGCTCTTGAGAGAAGCCACTAGTGAAACCTATGGCCCCGGGTCTATCTTCATCATATTAATCTTCCAATACTTTGCTATTTACTTTGCATCTTTATCATAAAAATACCAAAAATATTATCTTATCATATCTATCAGATCTCACTCTCGTAAGTGGCCATGTAGGGATTGACAACCCCTTATCGCGTTGGTTGAGAGGATTTATTTGTTTTGTGCAGGTACGAGGGACTCGCGCATAGCCTCCTACTGGATTGATAACTTGGTTCTCAAAAACTTAGGGAAATACTTACGCTACTCTGCTGCACCATCCCTTCCTCTTCGGGGAAAAACCAACGCAGTGCTCAAGAGGTAGTAGTAGTTCATGATAACAAGGTGCAAGAACATAGCATGGCGATAATCACCGATCCACAAGCATGACCGAAACAACGACAACAGTAGCAAAACAATCATACAGTTATTAAAGATTCAAGTTGAGAACCAATGCTACTGCATGGGTATCATGCAAATGGTGGTTGTGGCTTGCCTGGGGTGGAAGAAATCACCGGGGAGAAGTGCAGTGAAGCTCGCGGAAAGATTTGCTGAAAACAGTTCTCTCTCGGAGGGGCTGTTTATGGTCAAGGGAAAAGTGGTCATTTCCAGTATGTCAAATCATAGTGAAAATTAAACCAACAGAACGGGCTCGATGAAATGAAGATGTGGGCTTTGGATTCACCTTAATCGGAGTCTCGAGCAAAAAGTTGTGATAGTTTTTCTGCCAGGGACCTATCTATAATACAAATTTTTACAGACTAGGCCAAAACAGAAAAGCTGAAAGCGCATTCCAGGGTCGCGATGCCGGCGGTGGCCCGGCCGGCTCAGGCCGCCTCCGGCCAAGCCGAGGCCACCGACGAGACCGGCAAGGAGTGCCGCATCCACCCTGATGGGAAGGAGACACCGAAGATGAGCGGGAGGGACGGCTCTGCGAGGGGAATCAAGAGGCACCGACGGTGATTGAGCTTTGGGCACGCGGCCAAGGTGGCTCCGGCGGAGGGGAGAGGACACGGGGAAGATCTCCGGGGTCCGGGTGGAGCTATGGTGAGGTCAGGAGGGAGGGGAAGGCTCGGATGGCTCGGATTCGAGAGGAGACCCAAGGCGGCCATGGTGGGCACAGGGAGCTCCTCGAGCTCGAACGAGAGGCTGGGGAGGGAGCTGGGAGTGAGGCGAGGCTGCTGGTGTGCTCGAGCGGCTCGGGGAAGGGCTATATATAGCCGGGCGAGGGAGGCAGTGGCCGAGTGTCGCCGCTCGAGCTCGGCCAAAGCTCTGGCGAAGCTCAGCGAGCACGGGAGGGCGCGGGAAGGCGACGAGGAAGGCAACGGACGAGCTACAGAGGCGCACAGGGTGATGGGGGCTGAGGGCGCAGAGGAGAAGCGGCCGAACGCCATTAAAGCCTCGGTCGGCCACAGTGCGTCCATGGGCGCAAGGCGACGAGAGCTGACGGAGGGGCTGACGGAGGGGGAGAAGGCTCCAGGAGGACGGCGACGATGCGGTGAAGCTGTTGGACATGCTCACAAGCGCGAAGACGACGAGAGGGAAAGGGGCCCGAGCAAGAAGACGCCCTGGGCGTGGCCAACGCCAGCAGAGCGCATGCAATGCATGCCAAGGCTCGTGATCACCACGTTCACTGGTGCCCAAAGTGCCACAAGCTAAGCCAAACGATGTCTGGGGTGGAGTCCTTCCTGGGGAGGTCGCAACCGCGGTGGTAGTTTAGTGAAATGAGCTCCGGTTGAATGGTAATTAACCTCTGAAGTTTACTGCAGTAAATTTGGATGAGAACTGCTGATCAACAGGAAGGAGTTTGGAAGCAATGGAGTTGTCTGGTAGGTTTAGGGTAAGAAGGACTTTCACCCTGGTAACTTGGAGAGGATTAGAATCAAGATTTAATGTAGTTGCTTAACAACCACATAAACTGGTCCAGAAACAAGATTAGGATGATGCACTCTGATGAAGCATCAACTTCAGCTGAAATTTTGCAAGGCCTAATGATTTGGTCATAGTAAGATGTTGTAAAAATTTCATACCAAATGGATAAGCCAAAGTGGTACTTGCTTCACAAACATCCCCACTCACCAGAATCTTGCAAAAATTCTAGAGAAATATTGGCTAGGTGAATTGGTGCAAAATTTTTTGGAGAGAAGTTATTTAGGTAGGAGAACAATCTAGTAATTTATTAGGATTTTTAAAGCAATATAAATTATACTTGCTTCACAACCTGAAAATAGTAACAGAATCAAAGATTTGGTCCTGTGCTCACATAGATGATAGGATGGGGCTGAAATTTGAAGGCATGTCAAAATATGAGCACATGAAGGAGTGTGAAAAATTTCAACTCATTTGGATAACCCTAGCTAGTATTTCCTTCGCAATGCCTTCTGTGTGACAGAAAGTTGGAAAAATTACTTAGGAAGATTGGCTAGGAAAATAAAGTTAAATTTTGGCACAGGTAAATTATTTGGACAGGAAAAGATGTCCAAAACGTTTGGGGTCAAATGGGCAAAGATAAATAGCACTTGCTTCACAATGTGCCATTTAGGAAAGAATGGGAAATGAATTTATTGAGCATGATGAGAAATATGGCTAATGAAATATTTTGCCATATTTGAGGAAGATATGACCCAAATAATTTATAAGAATTATTTGAGGATTTTTGGATGGGCAGGAATATAGGTTGCTTCACAACCTAGGGCAGATATGGTTATTCCTTTAATAGAAAAATAAATTTTCCCTAGAGAAAGAAATTAGGGTTTGGTCATGGAGTGAAGTGACATGATCTTGTCAAAGTTTTTAGAATCATAAGTCACTTGGGAGAGGAAATGAAGATGATTTCCCTGGTGACAAGGCCACAAAACCACTCCAAAAAGAAAAACAGAGCAAAAACCAAAAAAATCAAAAGAAAAGGAAAAGGGCCAAAATCCAGGCTGTTACAACTCTCACCCCCTTAAAGAAATCTTGTCCTCGAGATTTAGTTGCTCAGGGAACAAGTATGACTTGAGGACACCGTTTCTGACCCCGGTATCCTTTTTCCTTTATTTATTGTTCCCCCAAGAATTTCATACGATTTTCTTCCCTTGCTCTGGGGTGGTTTGCTTCACCTTTCCCCAAATCCTGATAGGTCTTTGCTCATATACCATTGCCTTTTTACTGACGTTGATTCTCCACACCTTTGGTGATATCCAATGGACCTGAGCATAAATTTTATTTTGGTCATGAAAACCTTTTTACTTCTGTCATGGGGTGCTTTTAAATAAATGCAGGCCTTTTGGTTTCAATAAGCGAGAATTAATCATGGCCATCTCTGACGGAATCTGACTGCTCATAAGTGGTACTGATTTATTTTGATTTACACCTTTGGCTTGAGCATGAGATATGTACCAATGATTCGACTGCCTTTTGTCAGGAGCAATATAACGGTGTATGGACTCATAGGTGTGTCATACCTCAAATATTTTTATCTTGAGACTGGCCTGGCAGAGGTTGACGGACAATTGCTTTTCCTGACAGACTGACCGTGTACTTGATTCTTCTACTGAGTATACCGGGTCTGAGCTGATTGTTTGGATGTTGATTTTCTCATTTTGTCGGTATACCCATTTGGATTTTTCCACACTAACCATTCCAAGCGGGTCAGTGGGATATGAAATCCTTGTAAAACAGAGTAGGCCGCTGAGGGTATGCCTTTTTGGATCCATATGGAATTACGGCCTCCGACTAATTTTGGTATCCGGACCCTGATGGTCGTGCAAAAATCATCATACCTTTGCTGTCAGTCTGACCCTTTTATGGTCATGATTTTCTTTGTGAGGACCAACCCAACATGTACTACTATCAAGCATAGCAATATGAAAGTAATACAAACAAGTAGTTCATGATAACAAGGTGCGAGAACATAGCATGACGATAATCACCGATCCACAAGCATGACCGAAAGAACGACATCAGTAGCAAAACAATCATATAGTTATTAAAGATTCAAGTTGAGAACCAATGCTACTGCATGTCTATCATGCAAATGGTGGTTGTGGCTTGCCTGGGGTGGAAGAAATCACCGGGGAGAAGTGCGGTGAAGCTCGCGGAAAGATTTGCCGGAAACAGTTCTCTCTCGGAGGGGCTATTTACGGGCAAGGGCAAAGTGGTCATTTCCAGTATGTCAAACCATAGTGAAAATGAAACCAATATAATAGGCTCGACGAAACGAAGACGTAGGCTTTGGATTCACCTTAATCGGAGTCTCGAGCAAAAAGTTGTGATAGTTTTTCTGCCAGGGACCTATCTGTAATACAAATTTTTACAAACTGGGCCAAAACAGAAAAGCTGAAAGCGCATTCCAAGAACTACACTTTCGGGACAGTGAAGGCATATTTTCGGCCGAAGCCGCAGCTATTTGCACTTTCACTGAAATGAAAGCGTATTCGTGAGATTACGCTTCCACTTAACTAACGTGGCAACGCGGGGTCAACGCGCAGCCGTTGACAGGTGGGGTCCGGAGGCGATGCGGGGCCCAGTTGGCCTTGTCTTCTTCCTCCTCGCTGCACCCCGATGGGAAACAGAGGAGGTAGGGGCAGGGTCGTGATGCCGGCGGTGGCCCGGCCGTCTCAGGCCGCCTCCGGCCAAGCCGAGGCCACCGGCGAGACCGGCAAGGAGTGCCGCATCCATCCTGATGGGAAGGAGACGCCGGAGATGAGCGGGAGGGATGGAACTGCGAGGGGAACCGAGAGGCGCCGGCGGTGATTGAGCTTGGGGCACGCGGTCAAGGTGGCTCCGGCGGTGGGGGGAGGACACGGGGAGGATCTCCGGGGTCCGGGTGGAGCTATGGTGAGGTCAGGAGGGAGGGGGAAGGCTCGGATGGCTCAGATTCGAGAGGAGACCCGAGGCGGCCATGGCGGCCATGGTGCGCACAGAGAGCTCCTCGAGCTCGAACGAGAGGCTAGGGAGGGAGCTGGGAGTGAGGCGAGGCTGCTGGTGTGCTTGAATGGCTCGAGGGAGGGCTATATATAGCCGGGCGAGGGAGGCAGTGGCCAAGTGCCACCGCTCGAGCTCGGACAAAGCTCTGGCGAGGCTCAGCGAGCACAGGAGGGTGCGGGAAGGCGACGAGGAAGGCAACGGATGAGCTACAGAGGCGCACATGTGAGGGGGGGGGGCGAGGGCGCAGAGGAGAAGCGGCCGAACGCCAATAAAGCCTCGGTCGGCCACAGTGCATCCGTGGGCGCGTGGCGACGAGAGCTGATGGAGGGGGAGAAGGCTGCAGGAGGACGGTGACGACGCAGTGAAGCTGTTGGACATGCTCACGGGCGCGAAGACGACGAGAGGGAGAGGGGCCCGAGCAAGAAGACACCCTGGGTGCGGCCAACGCCATCAGAGCGCGTGCAATGCATGCCAAGGCTCATGATCACCGTGTTCATTGGTGCCCACAGTGCCACAAGCTAAGCCAAACGATGTCTGGGGTGGAGTCCTTCCTAGGGAGGTCGCAACTGTGGTGGTAGTTTAGTGAAATGAGCTCCAGTTGAATGGTAATTAACCTCTGAAGTTTACTACAGTAAACTTGGATGAGAACTGCTGATCAACAGGAAGGAGTTTGGAAGCAATGGAGTTGTCTGGTAGGTTTAGGGTAAGAAGGACTTTCACCCTGGTAACTTGGAGAGGATTAGGATCAAGATTTAATGTAGTTGCTTAACAACCACATAAACTGGTCCAGAAACTAGATTAGGATGATGCACTCTGATGAAGCATCAACTTGAGCTTAAATTTGGCAAGGCCTAATGATTTGGTCATAGTAAGATGCTATAAAAATTTCATACCAAATGGATAAGCCAATGTGGTACTTGCTTCACAAACATCCTCACTCACCAGAATCTTGCAAAAATTCTAGAGAAATATTGGCTAGGTGAATTGGTGCCAAATTTTGTGGAGAGAAGTTATTTGGGTAGGAGAACAATCTGGTAATTTATCAGGATTTTTGAAGCAATATAAATTATACTTGCTTCACAACCTAAAAATAGTAACAGAATAAAAAATTTGGTCATGTGCTCACATAGATGATAGTATGGGTCTGAAATTTGAAGGAGTGTCAAAATATGAGCACATGAAGGAGTGTGCAAAATTTCAACTCATTTGGATAACCCGAGCTAGTACTTCCTTCACAATCCCTTCTGTATGATAGAAAGTTTGAAAAATTGCTGAGGAAGACTCGCTAGGAAAATAAAGTTGAATTTTGGCATAGGTAAATTATTTGGACATTAAAAGATGTCCAAAAAGTTTGGGGTGAAATGGGCAAAGATAAATAGCTTTTTCTTCACAATGTGCCATTTAGGACAGAATGGGAAATGAATTTATTGAGCATGATGAGAAATATGGCTAATGAAATATTTTTCCATACTTGAGGAAGATATGACCCAAACAATTTATAAGAATTATTTGGGGATTTTTGGATGGGCAGGAATATAGGTTGCTTCACAACCTAGGGCAGATAGGGTTATTCCTTTAATAGAAAAATAAATTTTCCCTAGAGAAAGAAATTAGGGTTTGGTCATGGAGTGAAGTGACATGATCTTGGCAAAGTTTTTAGAATCATGATTCACTTGGGAGAGGAAATGAAGATGTTTTCCCAGGTGACAAGGCCACAAAACCACTCCAGAAAGAAAAACAGAGCAAAAACCAAAAAAATCGAAAGAAAAAGAAAAGGGACAAAATCCAGGCTGTTACACCGGGTGAGGTTATGCCTATCACGCCAGGCTTGATGGTCGTCGTCTCGCGTTGGGGCACGCCCCCTTGATCCATAGATTGATCTGGCCTGACCGGCTCTATTATCTAGGTACTGGCGTAAGTCATAGGTATAGCCCGGAGCTGCTACCTCTTTGCCTCAATGACGAGGTGGTAGGGGCTGGTGTTCAACATAAGTAGCCTCTTTATCTCGCCCATGTGGTGGTCGGTCTGGTTCATCAGCGCGGTCGTATCTCGACGGTATTGGCTCAAGGGCCTCGTCATTGAATTGTGGTAGTAGCCGACGCTTCGGATAACTCCTTGCTGGGCGCTCGAGGCCGTATTCCTCGGTAGCTAGGACGTGGGTCCATATGTCATTAAGGGTATCCTGTTCGTCCTAGAGCTGTTGCTGTTTCTTCTTTAGGCTTCACGCAGTTGTGATTAGCTGATGCTTAAAGCGCTCTTGCTCGAGGGGTTCCTCTAGCATGATGAAGTCCTCGTTGTTGAGGCTGACATCATCCTCGGAGATTGGTAGATAGTTAATATCTTCCGAATCCTCATTCCTGGCTGGTCGGGGTTGACTTGTCCCTCCTCCCAATCATCCTGTTCGGACGTAAGCTCAACGGGGTCTTCGGGATCCTCGGCATTGTCCGGAGTGTTATTGTTTCCGGTGCCGGTATTACTGTCCTTTTCGCGACGCTATTTTGAGCGGCGTCGCTGATGTCGATGTTTTGGTAGTGCGTTCGCGAGCTTGTCCTCACTTGGATCTTTCCTGCCTTCGTCGTCTTCTTTGGGTGTATCCACCATATATACATCATATGTGGAGGTAGCCGTCCAGCGCCCGGTAAATGGCGGGTCTTGGCTTTGTTTGTCTCCGCCATCGTCGTCCATACTGTCGATGTCTTCGGAGGCGTAATCTAGCATGTCAGTCAAATCCTCGACAGTGGCTATTAAGTGGGTGGTGGGTGGGATGTAAAATTCCCTGCTCTCAGCCCCTAGTCCGGGCTGGGCGTGGTTCAGAGGTGACACTTCCGTAATGGCGAGGGATCGCATTAAGTCCAAAAAGGCCGGACGGGGGACCGAGGACCTACAGGGCCAGGCACGGCAAATTCTAGGTTGTGCCCACCATATGTGGGCCTCAAGAGTTCGGAGTTTGCATCCTGAGGCGGGTTCGGCTGTCCGATGATCGGGAGACTCCTATTGGACTCCAGGCTCGCCGAAGACATAGCTGCCTCCGGGTCTCCGAAAAAAAGTTCCGTAATAGGAGAGGGTCCGGTGGGTTTTAGATACCCATCTTCGGAAGAAGTAGTCTGCCTTGGATCTAAGGCCAGGGCAGGGACGATAGTTGGTCCTTGAGCGGTGCCTGATGACGAGTCCGATGAGTTTCCCTCTTGGAACAGAGGAGCGGTGGTCGAGGCCGTGAACCCTTCAAAGATCAAGTCTCCTCGGACGCCAGCGACGTAATTCAAGCTCCCGAATCTGATCTGATGACCAGGGGCATAGTTGTCGATCTGTTCGAGGTGACCAATCGAATTGGTGCGCAGAGCGAAGCTGCCGAACACAAAAAGTTGATCAAGGAGGAAGGTTTCCCCGGAAACAACATAGTTGTTGATGATTGTACGAGCCATCGAACCTTCTGCTAACGACACAATGAAACTCTCAATGAAAGCACCAATGTCGGTGTCAAAACCATCTGATCTTGGGTAGGGGGTCCCGAACTGTGCATCTGAGGATCGAAGGTAATAGGAGACAACGGGGACATGATGTTTACCCAGGTTCAGGCCCTATTAATGGAGGTAATACCCTACTTCCTGCTTGATTGATCTTGATTGAGAATAGGGGTTACAAGAGTTGATCTACCTCAAGATCGTAATGGCTAAACCCTAGATGTCTTGCCTATATGAATTCTGATAGCCTCTACAGACTAAGCCCTCTAGTTTATATAGACATCAAAGGGGCCTAGGGTTGTACAGGGTCAGTTTACAGAGAAAGGAAAGGACACATCTGGACGCCAACCGTGGCATCCACGCAAAGGAGAGTCCTATCTGGACACGAGGGAAGGCCTTCTACCTTGTAACTTCACGGCCCATCAGTCCGGCCCATGTCACATAGCCCGGACACACGAGGACCCCATAATCCAGGACTCCCTCAGCTGGCCTTGGTATGGAAGATATGGCATCTTTGGTCTTCTTCTCATTGATGTTGAAATATCAAGACCTTGGAGACAACAAGAGCGGGGCTCGAATCTTCGTCACAAAAGACTTGATCATCTTCATCTTCGTTCACTTGCCGGTGCATGGCCACTTTCTCAAGGGCTTCCGTTTCTCCTTCACTCATGGAGTCATATGTACCATCGTCGTTGAAGATCATGGTGCGTTTGTTGGTACACTCGAAAGACTTGTGGCCTCGGCCGCCACATGTGAAGCATTTGAAGGAACTTGTCTTGATGGTCTCATCGTTTGGGGTAGAGGATGATGAAGCTCTCGACTTGAAGTTGCTTGTTGTAGGAGGACGACTTGAGGTTGTCGAAGTTTTCTTGTAACTTGACTTGTCGCCATTGCTTGTAGATGGCTTTGGTTGAGGTAGAAGGTGTTGGAGTCGTCGAAGCTTGGGTGTTGGAGAAGCCGTAGCTCTTGGAAGAGTACTTGGCATACTTGAAGTCATCTTGCACTTGATGTTCCGCTTTTGTAGCTTGGTGCACTAGCTCGATGAGGTTCGAGTATGGTTGGAAGTCGGCGATCTTCTTGATAGGATGATTGAGTCCATCCAAGAAACGTGCCATAGTTTGCTCATCATCTTTTGTGACATTGGCTCGTATCATGGCAATCTCCATTTCCTTGTACTATTCTTCAACGCTCTTGGTTCCTTGCTTGAGCAGTTGGAGTTTCTTGAAGAGGTCGCGGTTGTAGTAGGTTGGCACGAAACGTGCTCTCATGACATCCTCCATTTGTGCCCAAGTTGTGATGGGTGGTTCACCTCTTGCCTCTCGGCGCTCAATGACTTGTTCCCACCAAACGAGGACGTAATCTTGGAACTCAAGGGATGCCATTGCGATCTTATTCTCTTCCTCATAGTTGTCCAAGCAGAAGATTTTGTCAACCTTCAATGCCCATGAAAGGTACTCTTCAGGATCATTGCTTCCATTGAACTTGGGCATGGTGAACTTTAGCTTGCCTTAGAGTTGCTCTTCATTGTGTTGGGTTCGGGAATGATGACGTCCTTGATGAGGAGGATTGTCTCCCTCAACTTGCTCTTGTCTTGGAGGATTTCCATTGTCTTCTTGCTCTTGGTGAACTTGAGGTGCTTGTCGAGCTTGTGGAGGAGCTTGAGGAACTTGACGATGCACTCTTGATTGAAAATCCTCTCTTGAACTTCTTCACGAAGCGCTTCTTGGTGCTCATGATTTTTCCGGTTGTGTGTGGCTATGACTCGACTTGAATCTCGAAGGGCATGCTGCGCCTCAAGTGCCTAGCTTCTCGCAGTTGTTGTTCTTGACATTGTGCCTCAGCATCTTGTCCATCTTGGTGTTGTCGCGCTCGCTCTTCCTCTTCTTGTTGGCGTTGGCATTGCCATTCTCGTGCTTGCGCAAAAGTAGCTTGGTTTTGATAGTGTCATTGCTCTTGAGAGTCGTTGTCGTGTAGAGGATTGCAGTTTGTTTGACGGTCTTGGCGCGTGGACGTCGAAGAGTGTATTCGACATCGGAGTACTTGAGCCGGAGATGGTGTCATCGGAGTGTCAACTTGAGCGGCTCCGTCTTGAGTAGGACGAAGTGGAAGAAGAGTGGTTGAGCAACAAAGCATGAATCTCGTCCATTCTTGCGTCATTCTCTTGTTTGTGGTCGTCGAGCTTGTTGTCGAAGTAGTCTCTTGTATGTTGCTCGGAGACTCACAAGTCGGTGACGAGGTTGTCGATGCGTTCGTTCATTGCATGTTGGTTTTGATGCAAAGCTCGTTGTGCACCAAAGAGGTGGCTCTTTGTGACGTAGGAGGACATGTCGTCGTCTTGCTCGATGAAGAGTGGGTTGGTAGATGTACTTGGCCTATACATCATTCCAAGGAAATATGTGACTGGGAGAAAGATAAAAACTTATACCAAATGTACCTTGACCGATGTTGAAGATGGATCAATGATAACTCAAATGTGGAACAAGGAAATAGCACAATTGGTACCAATTCTTTGTTGGGGAACGTAGTAATTTCAAAAAATTTCCTACGCACACGCAAGATCATGGTGATGCATAGCAACGAGAGGGGAGAGTGTTGTCCACGTACCCTGGTAGACCGAAAGCGGAAGCGTTAGCACAACGCGATTGATGTAGACCGATCAAGTGAAAGCGGAAGCGTTAGCACACGATCAGCCCGATGACGCCCCTCGAACTCCGATCCAGCCGAGTGTTGAGGGAGTGTTTCGTCAGCACGACGGTGTGGTGACGATGATGATGTTCTACTAACGCAGGGATTCGCCTAAGCACCGCTACAATATTATCGAGCTGGACTATGGTGGAGGGGGGCACCGCACACGGCTAAAAGATCAAACGATCAATTGTTGTGTCTATGGGGTACCCCCTGCCCCCGTATATAAAGGAGAAAGGGGGAGGGTGCGGCCGGCCTAGAGAGGGGCGCGCCAGGAGGAGTCTTACTCCTACCGGGAGTAGGACTCCCCCTTTTCCTTATTGGACTAGGAGAGAGAGGGCAAAGAGGTGGAGGAGAAGAAGGAAGGGGGGGGGGCGCCGCCCCCTTCTCCTTGTCCTATTCGGACTAGGGGGGAGGGGGCGCGGCCCATGGCCTGGCCGCCTCTCCTCTCTTTCCACCAAGGCCCACTAAGGCCCATTAAGTCCCCGAGGGGTTCCGGTAACCTCCCGGTACTCCGGTAAAATCCCGATTCACCCGGAACACTTCCGATATCCAAACATAGGCTTCCAATATATCAATCTTCATGTCTCAACCATTTTGAGACTCCTCGTCATGTCCGTGATCACATCCGGGACTCCGAACAACCTTCGGTACATCAAAACATATAAACTCATAATATAACTGTCATCGAAACGTTAAGCGTGCGGACCCTACGGGTTCGAGAACTATGTAGACATGACCGAGTCACGCCTCCAGTTAATAACCAATAGCGGAACCTGGATGTTCATATTGGCTCCCACATATTCTACGAAGATCTTTATCGGTCAGACCGCATAACAACATACGTTGTTCCCTTTGTCATCGGTATGTTACTTGCCCGAGATTCGATCGTCGGTATCTCAATACCTAGTTCAATCTCGTTACCGGCAAGTCTCTTTACTCGTTCCGTAATACATCATCCTGCAGCTAACTCATTAGTTGCAATGCTTGCAAGGCTTAAGTGATGTGCATTACCGAGAGGGCCCAGAGATACCTCTCCGACAATCGGAGTGACAAATCCTAATCTCGAAATACGCCAACCCAACAAGTACCTTCGGAAACACCTGTAGAGCACCTTTATAATCACCCAGTTACGTTGTGACGCTTGGTAGCACACAAAGTGTTCCTCCGGCAAACGGGAGTTGCATAATCTCATAGTCATAGGAACATGTATAAGTCATGAAGAAAGCAATAGAAACATACTAAACGATCAAGTGCTAAGCTAACTGAATGGGTCAAGTCAATCACATCATTCTCCTAATGATGTGATCCCGTTAATCAAATGACAACTCATGTCTATGGTTAGGAAACATAACCATCT
The DNA here is from genome assembly GCF_003073215.2 of Triticum urartu. Classification (NCBI taxonomy): domain Eukaryota; kingdom Viridiplantae; phylum Streptophyta; class Magnoliopsida; order Poales; family Poaceae; genus Triticum; species Triticum urartu. Next base: position 384,985,596 of record NC_053028.1, read on the forward strand.
TTGATCAACGAGCTAGTCAAGTAGAGGCATACTAGTGACACTCTATTTGTCTATGTATTCACACAATTATTATGTTTCCGGTTAATACAATTCTAGCATGAATAATAAACATTTATCATGATATAAGGAAATAAATAATAACTTTATTATTTCCTCTAGGGCATATTTCCTTCAGATTCTTCACAGGCATGGGGCATAGCTTCACAGGCACTGGGCCTTTCTTCACAGGCACCGGGCCTTCTTCACAGGCACCGGGCCTTCTTTACAGACACCGGGCCTTCTTCACAGGCGCTGGGCCTTTCTTCATGGGTAGAATTTCCGGAGGTGTTGGATGTTCCAGGCGTTCTGGACAGGTACCCCGTCCTGCGTCTCCAGGCGCGCGGCGCCAGGCCTGGAGACGTGGACGACCTTGAATGGGCCCTCCCACATGGGTGAGAGCTTATGCATCCCCTCCCCGGAGAGCACCCACCTCAGGACGAGGTCACCCGGCTCAAGAGTCCTGGAGTGGACGTTGCGACAGTGGTACCACCGCAGCGCCTGTTGGTATCTTGCCGTCCGTAGTGCAGCTTTGCGGCGACGTTCCTCCCCTAGCACGAGGTCCATCCCCCGCGTGGCGTCCTGCTGCGTCTCATCAAATTCCAAGACCCGTGCAGAGCAATGCTTGACCTCGTGAGGGAGGACTGCTTCTGCTCCATAGACGAGGTAGAACGGGGTTTCGCCCGTTGGCTTGGTGGCGGTGGTGCGAATCGACCACAACACGGACTGGAGCTCGTCGTGCCAGCCCCTGTCGTAGGCTTCGAGCTTCTTCTTGAAGGTCCTAGTCTTGAGGCCCCTCAGGACCTCCGCGTTGGCGCGTTCGGCCTGGCCATTGCTCCTGGGGTGTGCTACCGAGGCATAGCAGATCTGCGTTCCAAGGTTAGCACAATATGACTTGAAGAGATTACTAGTGAACTGCGAGCCGTTATCGGTGATGATGCGGTTGGGGACCCCAAAACGGATCACGAGGCCCTTGATGAACTTGACCGCAGAGCCAGCTGGGATGGCGCGGACGGCTTCAATCTCCGGCCACTTAGTGAACTTGTCGATGGCGACGTAGAGGTATCGATAGCCCCCAGGCGCCCAAGGAAACGGGCCCAGAATATCCAGCCCCCAGACTGCGAACAACCATGAGAGTGGAATGGTCTGGAGGCCCTGAGCTGGCTGATGGATATGCTTGGCGTGGAATTGGCAGGCCTCGCAGGACTTCACCAGCTCAGCTGCGTCGTTTAGCGCCATAGGCCAGTAGAATCCACTTCGGAATGCCTTGCCGATGAGGGTTCACGAGGACGAGTGGTGCCCCCAGTCCCCGCCGTCTATATCGGCTATCAGCTCTCTCCCCTGTTCCCTGGAGATACAACACAGTGAAACGTCATTTGGCCGCTTCCTGTATAACTCACCGTCCCGGATGCAGTATGTTGTGGCCTGACGGGCCACGCGCTCCACATCCTCCTCCTTTTCCGGCAACGTCCCTTGCATCAGGTATTCCTTGAATTCCTTGGTCCAGCATCCCTCCTGGGGCTCGAGGTCGGGCCACATGCCGGGGCTCCTGTGGCAGGCGGCTGCGGGAGTTCCTCCCGAGGTTGAGCTGTTCTTGAAAGCGGTGGCGTTGCTGATGGCTTGAAGAGCCGCTCCTCGAAGATGCCAGGCTCCGGGGGCTGCCGCTTGGATGCTCTTCTGGCGATGTTGTCAGCTTCCTTGTTGGTGCCACGGGGCATGTGATGCAACTCCAGGCCCAAAAATTGCTTCTCTATCTTGCGCACCTCCGCGAGGTATGCTTCCATGTGCTCGTCCTTCGGCTCATATACCTTGCTGGAGAAGTTGACGAGGAGCTATGAGTCGCCCCTGATAGTGAGACACTTCACCCCCAGCACCGTCGCAGCCTTCAGGCCGGCTATGAGGCCTTCGTATTCTGCAATGTTGTTGGAGACCTTCTCACCCTGCTGGAAGCAGAGCTGCACGGTGTAGTAGAGCTTGTCCTGAGTGGGCGAGATGAGTACTGACCCAGCCCCCGCGCCCTGGCACGCGAAGGCACCATCGAAATACATGACCCAGCCATCAGGCGCCTCACTTTCTGGCGAGAGGGACCGGTCTTCGCCTACTTCAAGCGCCGGGGCGTCTTTCCATTCTGCCACGAAATCAGCGAGCGCGTCTCCCTTAATGACCCTGGTAGTACTGAACTCCAACTGGAATGCTTGCAACTCGATGTTCCATTCAGCGACCCTTCCGGCAGAGTTGGGGGCTCCTGAGCACTCTCTCTAGTGGGTATGCTGAGACGACCTTGATGGGGTGGCCCTGGAGTAGTGCCGCAGCTTTCGCGAGGCTACCAGGAGCGTGAGTAGGAGCTTCTGAGGCATGGGGTACCGTGATCTTGCATCCCACAACACCGTGCTGACAAAGTATACCAGGTGGTCGACGAGGGTAGGTGTGCTGATGAGGTTTGCGTCTTCCGGAAGCTGGGGTGCCTCCTGAGGTGGTAGAGCCCCCGACGCTTGATCGCTTGCCGAAGTCTTCGCGGGTTTGGGGGCGTCGTCCTACCGAGCCTGATCCTCTGCCGCCGCTGCTGCGGCCCTCGTGGCGCCCTTCTGGTCTTGCGTCGTCTCTGCTGGAGGCGTGGCACGACATGATGCGCCCTTGGCTTGGTGTTCTTCCCGAACCGCCACCAGAGCCGCGCTGGTTGAGTACAGGGTGGCAGCAAGATAAAGCACTAGGGGCTCGCGAGGTCGCGGTGCCACCATCACTGAAGGGCTGGTCAGGTATCTCTTGATGTCTTGAAAATCTTGGTTGGCCTCTGGGGTTCACTCGAACGGGCCCTTCTTTTTCACCAGCTTGAAGAAGGGTAGGGTGCGCTCTCCCAGCTTGGAGATGAAGCACCCCAACGCAGTCACCCGACCGGCCAACTTCTGCATTTCCTTGAGGGTCTGCGGTGGACTCATGTCTTCAATGGCCTTGACCTTCTCTGGGTTGGCCTCGATCCCCCTGTGGGACACCAGGAAACCCAGCAGCTTGCTGGAAGGGACGCCAAACACGCATTTCTCTGGGTTGAGCCACAAGTCCACCTGGCGAAGGCTTTCAAAGGTCTCCTCCAGGTCTTGGATCAAGGTCCCCGCCTCCCGAGACTTCACCATGATGTCGTCGACGTAGGCTTCAACGTTTCTCCCGAGCTGCCGCCCTAAGGTGATGTGCATGAGCCGCTAGAAGGTTGCGCCCGCGTTGCGCAGCCCGAACAGCATGCAAGTGTAGCAGTACACCCCACACGGGGTCAGGAAGGCCGTCTTCTCCACATCTTCTACCGCCATCTTGATCTGGTGATATCCTGAGAACGCATCCAGGAAGCATAGCAAGTCACACTCGGCGGTGGAGTCGACGATCTGGTCAATGCGTTGAAGCGGGAACGGATCTTGGGGGCAGGACTTGTTGAGGTTGGTGAAGTCGACGCACATCCGCTCCTTCCCACCTTTCTTGGGGACGACGACGGGGTTTGCCAGCCACTCGGGGTACCGAACCTCACGAATGACACCCGCAGCCTCCAACTTGCAGGTTTCTTGGACGATGAAAGCTTGCTTCTCCGTGGACTGCCGCCTCGCCTTCTGCTTCATGGGGTGTACGTTGGGGCACACCTTCAGGTGGTGCTCTATTACCTCTCTTGGGACCCCTACTAGCTGATCGGGCTCCCAGGCGAACACTCCCTTGTTTGCACGCAAGAACTTCACTAGCGCCTCCTCCTGACCAGGCTCATTGGCGCCTATGGTAAAAGTTGCCCCTGAAGACCCGTCCTCCTCGACCGGCACTTGCTTGGTTCCTGCCTTGTCCCGAGTGAAGGACTGCTTCTTCTTGGTTGGTGCGGCTCCCTTGGCCTTGGAGGTATCCCCGTCGGCGGGTCGTGCTGCCGCGGCGGCCTTGAGGGCAAGCTTGAGCGCCACCAGGGCCTCCTTGGCGTCCCCCTTGATGGTGAGGACACCTTCGCTCCCCGGCATCTTCATGAGGTTGTAAGCAGGATGGGTTGCCGCCATGAATTGGGCTAGAGCTGGGTACCCGAGGATGGCGCTATACGGGAGGCCAATGCGGGCGATGTCGAAGTCGATGAGCTCGGTGCGGTAGTTGTCGCGCGCGCCGAAGGTCACGGGGATGCGGATTGGCCCCAGGGAGCGGGCGAAGCCTCCACCAACCCTCGAGAAGGGCTTGCTGGGGTGGAGCCACTGGAACGGTACGTGAAGGAGGCTGAAGGCTTCGACGGAGAGCACATTGAGGCCGGCGCCACCGTCGACGAGCGTCTTGGTGATGGATACGTGGCATATGGTGGGCGCACACAGCATCGGGAGCTCACCCGAGACGACGGTGGAGGCGGGATGATCCTCCGAGTCAAAGCTGAGGTTGGCCTCAGGCGCGGCCCAGCCAGGTGGAGCCCCCGGGCACTTGGAAGCGGCGCTGATCTGGCGAAAGTATGGCTTGACATGTCGATCTGAGGGTGGTGCTTGCGAACCGCCGAGAAGAGCTGCGATGATGGGGGCCGCCAGTTCGCCGAAGTGAGTGATGAAGAGGTTGCGCAGATCCTCCCATGTGGCGACAAAAGACTCCGGCAAATGGAGGAGCCAGGCGCGCGACGCGCCTACAAGGGCCATTGGGAAGCAGTTGGACATGATCTTGCCATCGCCCCCGGCTTCCAGAACGGCCTCCTCGTACGCTAGCAGGAAAGCCGATGGGTCCGCCGCGCCGTCGTAGCGCGGCGGCATCTCCGGCTTGAACTTGGGTGGCCACTGCACCTGCCGCAAGGCGGGGGCAAGGGCTCGGAGCCCCCGAGCGCCGCTGTGGGCACCGGTAGATCTAGCTGGAGGGGCGCCCACCATGGGGGAGCGGGCATGGAGATGGTGGAGCGTGAATCGATGGAAGAAACACTCTGGCGCACCCCTACCTGGCGTGCCAAATGCCGAATCACGGGTTCCGGCAAAACCCTTAAGGTTCGAACACTGGGTGCGTGCGAAGATTCCCCCCTACCGATCCACGTCCTAATTAAGTAAGATCTTACGAACTAACTCGACAAACTCGCAACACAAAGGACACAAGATTTATACTGGTTCGGGCCACCATTGTGGTGTAATACCCTACTCCAGTGTGGTGGTGGTGGGTTGCCTCTTGGGCTGAGGATGAACAGTACAAGGGGAAGAACAACCTCCTGAGGAGAGGAGTCCTTGTGCTCGGTGAACTTGTGGTTGTTCTGGTCTCTCTCGATCTCTCCCCTCTCTTTCTTAGCTATGGTGGTGGCTAGTCCTATTTATAGAGGCCCTGGTCCTCTCCCCAAATATTGAGTGGGAAGGGAGCCAACAACGACCAATTTGAAAGGGACAACTAGTACAACTTATCCTGACAAAAGTGGTCTTTGCCTGCAAAAGGCTCTGGTGGTGACGCCGCCTTGGGCTCCATGGTGGCCTCCGTCTTGCCGTCCTACTGGTCTTGGTCTTGTCGCACCAATATGGAAGCCTTTGCTTGATGCCTCGGTACTCTGCGCCTGCGCTTGCCCCATTAGCACCAAAGAGGAAACAAGGATGCTACGCGTGCTGGCACCCACCTGGCGCCCGCCTGGTCTCGATCGTCATGGCTCACGTCATGAGAACCTCGCGAGGTTTGCCGTGCCTTGATCTCTCCGCCCCTCGCGAGCCTGCCTAGCGAGGCCGCTCCTGAGGAGGTCTTGCGTTGTCCGCCTCGCGAGGCTTGGCCCCTCGCGAGGGTATGGAATGCCTTGTTGATGAAGATGGGTTGTACATGCCTGCTAGCAAAGCCACGCCGTGGGCCGCAGGCAGGCAAGTCTGGGGACCCCCGTTCCCAGAACGCCGACAATGAAGTTTTAACCAGACACAGAGAAAGATAGGGGCTTATAGTTTTTGCCTCCCAACTTTTTACCTCAAGGGTAATGTCAACAATAATAATTCATGAAAACTCACATCCAATTAGCTATATATATCTGGATCTTTCCAACACATTGTGCTTTCCAAAGGATAAAATGTAAAAAGGAACGGTGAAGATCACCGTGACTCTTTGCATGAAGTATAAGACTAGAATAAAAGATATGCCCTTCGTAGAGGGAAGCAGAGGTTGTCATGTGCTTTTATGGTTGGATGCACAAAATCTTAATGCGAAAGAACGTCACTTTATATTGCCACTTGTGATATGGACCTTTATTATGCAGTCCGTCACTTTTATTTCTTCCACATCACAAGATCGTATAAAGCTTATTTTCTCATCACCAATAAATCACACATATTTAGAGAGCAATTTTTATTGCTTGCAATGATGACAACTTACTTGAAGGATGTTACTCAATCCATAGGTAGATATAATGGACTCTCATGGCAAAACTAGGTTTAAGGATATTTGGAAGCACAAGTAGTATCTCTACTTGGTGCATAGAATTTAGCTAGCATGAGAGGGAAAGGCAAGCTGAACATGTTGGATGATCCATGACAATATAATTTATTTCAGATGTAGGAAAGCATAACCCATTAAGTTGTCTTCCTTGTCCAACGTCAACTCTTTAGCATGTCATATTTTAATGAGTGCTCACAATCATAAAAGATGTCTAAGATAGTATATTTATATGTGAAAACCTCTCTTTCTTTATTACTTCCTATTAATTGCAACGATGACAAAAACTATATTTGTCAATTCTCAACAATTTTTATTCATCATACTCTGTATATGTGAAATCATTACTCTCCATAAGATTCACATGATCCCTTTATTTCTTTTTATTATTTTTCTTTTATTTTATTCCCTCAAGATCATAGTAAGATAATCAAGCCCTTGACTCAACACTAATCTTTATTATATAAAGCTCACGGACTCGATTACATAGAAGGATCATAAAGCAAATATCAAAACTAGATCATACTAAAACTTTATTCTAAAAGATCAAAATATTACCAAAAGGATCGAACTAAGAAAAACGGTAAAGATAAAAGTGTGATGGTGATACGATACCGGGGCACTCCCCCAAGCTTGGCAGTTGCCATGGGGAGTGCCCATACCCATGTGTTTATGTCTCCTTCTTCAGGGGTGGTGATGTGATATTCTTGGTGATGATGCCCCTCAGGATACGATTCTCTTCCTCGAGCTTATTAATTTGCTGCTTGAGGTCCATTATTTCCTTACGGATCTTGCCCGTGACGGCTAAAGCTCCTTTCACCCAAGGATGTTGCATAGCTGCGGGAGAACAAGTAACACTCTTTTTCATATTTTCATAAGAAAGAAATCTAACATTGGAAGGGATGACCGAGTTTGGAATAGTCGAGCTCTGTAGTTCCCCCATAGTGAATCCCGCTCGGAAACGAGAAGTAACTTCTTCATCCTCTTCCATGGCATCTATCCTTTTCAAATCAGCCTCCATCTCTTCCTCAGTTGATGGCCCAAAGTGGTCAGCATTGCTATTTGCTCTTGGCCCCGGTGTCGGATGAGACACCCGACTCTCCCCGACCGACTCTTGAGAATACATCTTGCTCTAAATCTGCAGCAGAAACAGCTCGAAACAAAGCCAGAGGATATTTGCGTGATACGGTGGTCAAAACCTTCGGGAGATTATATAATGAATTTTTACCGAACAAAAGAAGTATCATGCAAGAAAACGGAGTCCGGAGAGAACACGAGGTGCTCACGAGGCAGGGGGCGCGCCCTCCACCCTCGTGGAAGCCTCGTGCCCTTTCCGGACTGCTTCTTATTTTCCTATTTTCTTAAATATTCCAAAACAGAGAAAAATTGCTATTAGAACTGTTTTGGGGTCGGTTTACCTACCGTACCTCATACCTCTTCCTTTTCAGAGTCTGAAACATTCTGTAAAGTGTCCCTTATGTATTCCTCCGGGGTTACGTTTTCAATAACATTAGTTTCAACATTTATGGGATTGCCTGAGATATGATGTTTGATTCTTTGACCGTTCACCACCCTCGGATTTGTGCCTTCGAAGTTGTTGATTTTTATGGCACCGGAACGATAGACCTCCTCGATGACGTAATGACCTTCCCATTTAGAGAGGAGTTTGCTTGCAAAAAATCTTAAATGAGAGTTGTATAACAATACATAACCACCTACATTAAACTCACGTTTTTGTATCCTTTTATCATGCCATCTATTTACCTTTTCTTTGAACAGTTTGGCATTCTCATAAGCCTGGGTTCTCCATTCATCAAGTGAGCTAATGTCAAAAAGCCTCTTCTCACCGGCAAGTTTGAAATCATAATTGAGCTCTTTAATGGCCCAATATGCCTTATGTTCTAGTTCAAGAGGTAAGTGACATGCTTTTCCATAAACCATTTTATACGGAGACATACCCATAGGATTTTTATATGCAGTTCTATAGGCCCATAATGCATCATCAAGTTTCTTGGACCAATTCTTTCTAGATCTATTAACAGTCTTTTGCAAAATTAATTTAGGCTCACTATTGCTATGTTCTACTAGACCACTAGACTGTGGATGATATGGAGATGCAATTCTATGATTAACATCATACTTAGCAAGCATTTTACGAAAAGCACCATGAATAAAATGTGAACCACCATCATTCATTAAGTATCTAGGGACTCCAAACCTTGGAAAAATAACTTCTTTAAGCATCTTAATAGAGGTGTTATGATCAACACTACTAGTTGGAATAGCTTCTACCCATTTAGTAACGTAATCAACAACAACTAAAATATGAGTATACCCATTAGAGGAAGGAAACAGTCCCATATAATGAAAGCCCCAAACATCGAATGGTTCAATAACAAGTGAATAATTCATAGGCATTTCTTGACATCTACTTATATTACCAATTTTTTGACATTCATCACAAGACAAAACAAACTTATGGGCATCCTTGAAGAGAGTAGGCCAATAAAAACCGGATTGCAATACCTTATGTGCAGTTCTGTCTCCAGCATGGTGTGCTCCATAAGCTTCGGAGTGAAACTTGCGTAGGATCTGTTCCTATTCATGCTTAGGTACACAACATCTAATAACACCATCTACTCCTTCTTTATAAAGATGCGGGTCATCCCAGAAGTAATGTCTTAAATCATAGAAGAACTTTTTCTTTTGCTGGTATGTGAAACTAGGTGGTATAAACTTAGAAATAATATAATTAGCATAATCAGCATACCATGGGGCAGTACAAGAAGCATTTATGACAGCTAGTTATTCATCAGGAAAGTTATCATCAATAGGTAGTGGGTCATCAAGAACATTCTCTAACCTAGACAAGTTGTCTGCAACGAGGTTCTCAGCTCCCTTTCTATCAATAATATGCAAATCAAATTCTTGAAGCAAGAGAACCCATCTAATAAGTCTAGGTTTATCATCTTTCTTTTCCATAAGATATTTAAAAGCAGCATGATCAGTGTGAACAGTTATTTAGAATCAACTATATAAGGTCTGAACTTATCACAAGCAAATACACCTGCTAAAAATTCTTTTTTAGTAGTAGCATAATTTCTTCGAGAACTGTCTAGAGTTTTACTAGCATATTGGATAACATTTAATTTCTTATCAACTCTTTGTCCTAGATCAACCCCTACATCATAATCACTAGCATCACACATAATTTCAAATGGTAAATTCCAATCAGGAGGCTGAACAATAGGTGCAGAAATCAAAGCTTTCTTAAGTATTTCAAATGCTTCTACACAATCATCATCGAAGACAAAAGGAACATCTTTTTATAAAAGATTAGTTAGATGCCGAGAAATTTTAGAAAAATCCTTAATGAACCTCCTATAAAAACCGACATGACCAAGGAAACTTCTTATACCTTTAATGTCCTTAGGACACGTGATCTTTTCAATAGCATCAACCCTAGCTTTATCAACTTCAATACCTCTTTCAGAAATTTTATGCCCCAAGACAATACCTTCATTAACCATAAAGTGGCACTTCCCCCAATTCAAGATAATATTAGTTTCTTCACATCTCTGCAAAACTCGACCAAGGTTGCTTAAGCAATCATCAAAAGAAGTTCCATAAACAGAAAAATCATCCATGAATACCTCAACAACCTTTTCACAAAAGTCAGAGAATATAGCAGTCATACATCTTTGAAAGGTAGCAGGTGCACTACATAAACCAAAAGGCATACGTCTATAAGCAAAGATACCGAAAGGGCAACTAAAAGTTGTCTTTTCTTGATCCTCTTTTAACACAGGTATTTGAGAGAAACCAGAATAACCATCTAGAAAGCAAAAATGTGTATGTTTGGATAATCTTTCTAGCATTTGATCAATAAAAGGTAAAGGGCAATTATCCTTTTTAGTAGCTTTATTTAATTTGCGGAAATCAATTACCATTCTATAACCTGTAACAATTCTTTGTGGGATCAATTCATCTTTATCATTAGGAACAACGGTAATACCTCCCTTCTTAGGGACACGATGGACAGTACTTACCCACTGACTATCAGCAACGGTATAAATTATACCTTCCCCCAGAAGCTTTAGTATTTCTTTTCTTACCACTTCTTTCATCTTAGGATTTAACCGTCGTTGGTGATCAACAACCGGTTTAGCATCTTTTTCCAGTTTTATTTTGTGCTGGCATAGAGTGGGACTAACGCCCTTAAGATCATCAAGAGTATATCCAATAGCAGCACGATGCTTCTTCATAGTTTACAATAATTTCTTTTCTTCATGCTCTGAAAGGTTAGCACTAATAATAACATGATATATCTCTTTCTCATCAAGATAAGCATATTTAAGAGTATCAGGTAAAGGCTTAAGCTCAAACACAAGATCATCCTTAGGTGGAGGAGGATCCCCTAAGATTTCAACAGGCAAGTTGTGCTTCAAAATAGGTCTCTGTTTAAAGAATACTTCATCTATTTCCCTTCTTTCATTCATAAACATATCATTTTCATGGTCTAGCAAATATTGTTCTAAAGGATCACTAGGAGGCACGTCAATAGAAGCAAGACCAATAATTTCATGTTTACTAAGCAATTCTTTATCATGGGGTTGTCTATGAAACTTAACAAAATTAAACTCATGAGACATATCCCCTAAACTAACAGAAACAATATCCTTATTGCAGTCTATCTTAGCATTAACAGTATCCAAGAAAGGTCTACCAAATATAATGGGACAACAATTATCTTGTGGGGAACCAAGAACAAGAAAATCATCATGGTATTTAACTTTCCCACACAAGACTTCAACATCTCTAACAATCCCAACTGGTGAAATTGTATCTCTATTGGCAAGCTTAATTGTAACATCAATCTCTTCTATCTCAGCAAGTGCAATATCATTCATAATTTCTTTGTATAAGGAATGAGGTATTGCACTTGCACTAGCACCCATATCACACAAGCCATGATAGCAATGATCTCCTACTTTAACAGAAATAACAGGCATGCCTACAACTGGTCTATGTTTATTTTTAGTATCAGGTCTAGCAATTCTAGCAGCTTCATCACCAAAGTAAATAACATGCCCATCAATATTATCGGCCAAGAGATCTTTAACCATAGCAACACTAGGTTCAACTTTAATTTTCTCAGGGGGTTTGGTGTCTTAATATTACTTTTGTTGACCACAATTGAAGCTTTGGCATGATCCTTTATTCTAACAGGGAAGGGTGGTTTCTCAATATAAGCAGTAGGAACAACATGATCATTATAACTGATAGTATTTTCTTCAAATTTAATAGGTGCAAGTACTTTTAATTCAATGGGAGGATTATATTTAAACCACTTCTCCTTAGGGAGATCAACATGAGTAGCAAAGGATTCACAGAAAGAAGCTACTATCTCAGAGTCAAGTCCATATTTAGTGCTAAATTCACGAAAAGCATTAGTATCCATAAAAGATTTAACACAATCAAACTTAGGTGTTATACTTGACTCCTTACCTTCGTCGAGATCCCAATCTTCAGAGTTGTGTTTAATTCTCTCCAATAAATCCCATTTGAATTCAATAGTCTTCATCATAAAAGATCCAGTACAAGAAGTAGCATGGAGTGATTACTGAGAGAAAGCCGAGAATAATTTTTTTGAATAGTCATTTATTTTGAGAGCTCATGATTGGGGCATGAATATAACATTGACTTAAGCCTCCCCCAAGCTTGAGCGATGCTTTCTCCTTCGCGAGGCCAAAAATTATAGATATAATTACGATCACAATGAACAAGATGCATAGGATAAAACTTTTGATGAAATTCCAATTTCAATCGGTTGTAGTTCCATGATCCCGTATCATCACATAGACTAAACCATGTCAATGCCTATCCCTTCAAAGATAAAGGGAATACCTTCTTCTTGATAACATCCTCGGGCATACCCGCGAGCTTAATCCACAAACTTCATCCACATAGATTAGGTGCAAATCGGGATGTAATGTTCCATCATGTGTGAAAGGATTAGCTAGCAGTTTCTCTATCATACCCGAAGGAATTTCAAAGCAAACATTTTCAGTAGGTTCAGTAGGTTGAGGAGCAACTCTTTGCTCTACTGGTCGGGGTGAAGATACTCCGAACAAGCCCCTCAAAGGATTATGTTCCATAGTAACAAGTGACAGTAAATTTCAGCACACTATATAAATTTTTCCTTACCAAATTCCACCTACCAAAGGTGCTTCACTCCCCGGCAACGGCGCCAGAAAAGAGTCTTGATGACCCACAAGTGTAGGGGATCTACCGTAGCCTTTTCGATAAGTAAGAGTGTCGAACCCAACGAGGAGCGGAAGGAAATGATAAGCGGTTTTCAGCAAGGTATTCTCTACAAGCACTGAAATTATCGGTAACAGATAGTTTTGTGATAAGGTAATTTGTAACGGGTAGCAAGTAATAAAAGTAAATAAGGTGCAACAAGTGGCCCAATCCTTTTTGTAGCAAAGGAAAAGCCTGGACAAACTCTTATATAAAGGAAAGCGCTCCCGAGGACACACGGCAATTATCGTCAAGCTAGTTTTCATCACGCTCATATGATTCGCGTTTGGTACTTTGATAATTTGATATGTGGGTGGACCGGTGCTGGGGTAGTGACTTTATTTGGAAAAGCATCCCACTTATGGTTAACCCCTATTGCAAGCATCCGCAACTACAACAGAAGTATTAAGGTAAACCTAACCATAGCATGAAACATATGGATCCAAATCAGCCCCTTACGAAGGAATGCACAAACTAGGGTTTAAGCTTCTGTCACTCTAGCAACCCATCATCTAATTATTACTTCCCAATGCCTTCCTCCAGGGCCAAACAATGGTGAAGTGTCATGTAGTCGATGTTCACATGACACTACTAGAGGAAAGACAACATACATCTCATCAAAATATCGAACGAATACCAAATTCACATGACTACTTATAGCAAGACTTCTCCCATGTCCTCAGGAACAAACGTAACTACTCACAAATCATATTCATGTTCATAATCAGATGGGTATTAATATGCATAATGGATCTGAACATATGATCTTCCACCAAGTAAACCAACTAGCATCAACTACAAGGAGTAATCAACACTACTAGCAACCCATAATACATCATCCCGCAACTAACTCATTAACTGCAATGCCTGCAAGGCTTAAGTGATGTGCATTACCGAGAGGGCCCAGAGATACCTCTGCGACAATCGGAGTGACAAATCCTAATCTCGAAATACGCCAACCCAACATGTACCTTTGGAGACACTTGTAGAGCACCTTTATAATCACCCAGTTACGTTGTGACGTTTGGTAGCACACAAAGTGTTCCTCCGGTAAACGGGAGTTGCATAATCTCATAGTCATAGGAACATGTATAAGTCATGAAGAAAGAAATAGCAACATACTAAACGATCGGGTGCTAAGCTAACAGAATGGGTCAAGTCAATCACATCATTCTCCTAATGATGTGATCCCGTTAATCAAATGACAACTCATGTCTATGGTTAGGAAACATAACCATCTTTGATCAACGAGCTAGTCAAGTAGAGGCATACTAGTGACACTCTGTTTGTCTATGTATTCACACATGTATTATGTTTCCAGTTAATACAATTCTAGCATGAATAATAAACATTTATCTTGAAATAAGGAAATAAATAATAACTTTATTATTGCCTCTAGGGCATATTTCCTTCAGTCTCCCACTTGCACTAGAGTCAATAATCTAGTTCACATCGCCTTGTGATTTAACATCAATAGTTCACATCACCATGTGATTAACACCCATAGTTCACATCGTCATGTGACCAAAACCCCAAAGGGTTTACTAGAGTCAATAATCTAGTTCACATCGCTATGTGATTAACACTCAAAGAGTACTAAGGTGTGATCATGTTTTGCTTGTGAGAAAACTTTAGTCAATGGTTCCACCACATTCAGATCCATATATATTTTGCAAATTTCTATGTGAACAATGCTCTGCATGGAGCTACTCTAGCTAATTGCTCCCACTTTCAATATGTATCCAGATTGAGATTTAGAGTCATCTGGATCAGTGTCAAAATTTGCATCTACGTAACCCTTTACGACGAACCTTTTTGTCACCTCCATAATCGAGAAACATATCCTTATTCCACTAAGGATAATTTTGACCGCTGTCCAGTGATCTACTCCTAGATCACTATTGTACTCCCTTGCAAAAATCAGTGTAGGGTATACAATAGATCTGGTACATAGCATGGCATACTTTATAGAACCTATGGCTGAGGCATAGGGAATGACTTTCATTCTCTTTCTATCTTCTTCCGTGGTCGGGCTTTGAGTCTTACTCAATTTCACACCTTGTAACACAGGCAAGAACTCTTTCTTTGACTGTTGCATTTTGAACTACTTCAAAATCTTGTCAAGGTATGTACTCATTGAGAAAAACTTATCAAGCGTCTTGATCTATCTCTATAGATCTTGATGCTCAATATGTAAGCAGCTTCACCGAGGTCTTTCTTTGAAAAATTCAAACAGTCCTTTATGCTTTGCAGAATAATTCTACATTATTTTCGATCAACAATATGTCATTCACATATACTTATCAGAAATTCTGTAGTGCTCCCACTCACTTTCTTGTAAATACAGGCTTCACCGTAAGTCTGTATAAAACTATATGCTTTGATCAACTCATCGAAGCGTATATTCCAACTCCGAGATGCTTGCACCAGTCCATAGATGGATCGCTGGAGCTTGCATATTTTGTTAGCACCTTTAGGATTGCCAAAACCTTCTGGTTGCATCATATACAACTCTTCTTTAATAAATCCATTAAGGAATGTAGTTTTGTTTATCCATT
Organism: Triticum urartu; assembly: GCF_003073215.2. NCBI lineage: Eukaryota > Viridiplantae > Streptophyta > Magnoliopsida > Poales > Poaceae > Triticum > Triticum urartu. The sequence continues at coordinate 385,000,853 of NC_053028.1, forward strand.
TGCCAGATTTCATAAAATGCGGCAATTGCCAACATGATTCAGACAGACTTAAGCATAGATATGAGTGAGAAACTCTCATCGTAGTCAACACCTTGAACTTGTCGAAAACCTTTTGCGACAATCCCAGCTTTGTAGATAGTAACACTACTATCAGCGTCCGTCTTCCTCTTGAAGATCCATTTATTTTCTATGGCTTGCCGATCATCGGGCAAATCCATCAAAGTCCATACTTTGTTCTCATGCATGGATCATATCTCAGATTTCATGGCCTCAAACCATTTCGCGGAATCTGGGCTCATCATCGCTTCCTCATAGTTCGCAGGTTCGTCATGGTCTAGTAACATGACTTCCAGAATAGGATTACCGTACCACTCTGGTGCAGATCTTACTCTGGTTTACCTACGAGGTTTGGTAGAAACTTGATCTAAAGTTTCATGATCATCATCATTAACTTCCTCACTAATTCGTGTAGGTATCACTGGAACTGATTTCAGTGATGAGCTACTTTTCAATTCGAGAGAAGGTACAATTACCTCATCAAGTTCTACTTTCCTCCCACTCACTTCTTTCGAGAGAAAACTCCTTCTCTAGAAAGGATCTGATGAGGACATGACTACCTTGGATACGACCAAAAATATTGCATACATGCATATTTGTCAAGTGATTTCTAATGAAAACTATTCAATAATCTATTTATGTTATCCAGAACAAAAATACTTCACACACTTTTGTGTTTTGTCTAATTGCAGGTGTATGGGACATTTGTACAATCCACATATGAAGATAAGGGAAAAGGAGAAGTTTAGGTTGTGTTCAAAAAGTCCTCTCACATCACTTTTGGGCCAAGAGAAGATAGAGTCCAATTCTCTCACGTTCTGGATTCAGATTCGGACTGCACAGACATACCTGACTCAAAACGCCAACAACTTTTTCATATGGACTCCAAATTGGGTGATTTTTTTGTTGAAAACTAGATTTCGTGCTCTTTCCAACCCAATTGGATTCACCTTCAAATTCGTCCGGAGCATTGAGTTACGGACGAAACAATCTGACGTTGCAGCAGAATCCGAGTCAGACTACAAGCCCAAAGGTGTTGCATCACCTCCACTTGGGCCCATGAGCCTTGTACGACCTAGGGTTAGTTTAGGCAAATCCCAAGGAAAAAGCTACTAGATGGATATACTTATATAGGAGCAAGGAGTGGCGGCCAAGGAGGTGGGAGGACGTCCCAAGGCAGCCTAAAACTAACCCTAGGTCGTACAAGGCTCATGGGCCCAAGTGGAGGTGATGCAACACCTTTGGGCTTGTAGTTTGACTCGGATTCTGCTACAACATCAGATTGTTTCGTCCATAACTCAATGCTCCGGACGAATTTGAAGGTGAATCCAATTGGGTTGGAAAGAGCACGAAATCTAGTTTCCAACAAAAAAAGAATCACCCAATTCGGAGTCCGGATGAAAAAGTTGTTGCCGTTTGATAGAGGCAAGGGTCCCAATCTTTCGATGAGATGATAACTATCGATTTGGTGGAGACGACTTTGATGATCCGACTACAAACGTGCACGACGTTGCGCCTTAGCAATCGCTAAACCAATCTCCTGAGGTTACTGACGATGCTGGAAGCACGGTCAGCCTGACCATGAAGGTCTATTCCTGCAAGCAATCGAAGAACGAGCAAAAATATGATAAAGCAATCTGAATATTGCAAATATATATGAAGTATTGATAATGGTGGGGATCCGTAAGCGGTCTTGGTCTGGTCGTTGGACACGAATGAAGTACACGAAGTTGCAATGGCTAACTTTTAACTAAACAAATCCCAAGGAAAAAAGCTACTAGATGGATCTACTTATATAGGAGCAAGGGGTGGCGGCCAAGGAGGTGGGAGGACATCCCAAGGCAGCCTAAAACTAACCCTAGGTCGTACAAGGCTCATGGGCTCAAGTGGAGGTGATGTAACACCTTTGGGCTTGTAGTTTGACTCGGATTCTACTGCAACGTCAGATTGTTTCGTCCGTAACTCAACGCTCCGGACGAATTTGAAGGTGAATCCAATTGGGTTGGAAAGAGCACGAAATCTAGTTTCCAACAAATAAAGAATCACCCAATTCGCAGTCCGTATGAAAAAGTTGTTGGCGTTTTGAGTCAGGTATGTCTGTGTAGTCCGAATCTGAATCCAGAACGTGAGAGACTTGGACTCTATCTTCTCTTGGCCCAAAAGTGACGTGAGAGGACTTTTTGAACACAACCTAAACTTCTACTTTTCCCTTATCTTCATATGTGGATTGTACAAATGTCCCATACACCTGCAATTAGACAAAACACAAAAGTGTGTGAAGTATTTTTGTTCTGGATAACAAAATAGATTATTGAATAGTTTGCATTAGAAACCACCTGACAAATATGCATGTATGCAATATTTTTGGTCGTATCCAAGGTAGTCATGTCCTCATCAGGATCCAAATTTAGCAACAAATGTCTTGCCTTCGGATCTGTGATAGAAGGTGTACCCAATATTTTCTTTTTGGGTATCCTATGAAGACGCACTTCTCCGATTTGGGTTTGAGCTTATCAGGATGAAACTTTTTCACATAAGCATCACAACCCCAAACTTTAAGAAACGACAGCTTAGGTTTCTCGTCAAACCACAGTTCATATGGTGTCATCTCCACGAATTTAGATGGTGCCCTATTTAATGTGAATGTAGCTGTCTAATGCATAACCCCAAAACGATAGTGGTAGATCGGTAAGAAACATCATAGATCGCACCATATCTATTAAAGTACGGTTACGATGTTCGGACACACCATTACACTGTGGTGTTCCAGGTGGCGTGAGTAGTGAAACTATTTCACATTGTTTTAACTGAAGGCCAAACTCGTAACTCAAATATTCATCTCTATGATCAAATCGTAGAAACTTCATTTTCTTGTCACGATGATTTTCCACTTCACTCTGAAATTCTTTGAACTTTTCAGATGTTTCAGACTTATGTTTCATCAAGTAGATATACCCATATCTACTCAAATCATCTGTGAAGGTCAGAAAATAATGATACCCGCTGCGAGCCTCAATATTCATCGGACCACATACATCTGTATGTATGATTTCCAATAAATCTGTTGCTCGCTCCATTTTTCCGGAGAACGAAGTTTTAGTCATCTTGCCCATAGGGCATGGTTCGCAAGCATCAAGTGATTCATAATCAAGTGATTCCAAAATTCCATCAGCATGGAGTTTCTTCACGCGCTTTACACCAATATGACCTAAACGGCAGTGCCACAAATAAGGTGCACTGTCATTATTAACTTTGCATCTTTTGGCTTCAATATTATGAATATGTGTATCACTATGATCGAGATCCAACAAACCATTTTTGTTGGTGTGTATGACCATAGAAGGTTTTATTCATGTAAACAGAACAACAATTGTTCTTTAACTTAAATGAATAACCGTATTGCAATAAACATGATCAAATCATATTCATGCTCAACGCAAACACCAAATAACACTTTATTTCAACACTAATCCTGAAAGTATAGGGAGTGTGCGATGATGATCATATCAATCTTGGAACCACTTCCAACACACATCGTCACTTCACCCTTAACTAGTTTCTGTTCATTCTGCAACTCCCGTTTCGAGTTACTACTCTTAGCAACTGAACTAGTATCAAATACAGCGGGGTTGCCATAAACACTAGTAAGGTACAAATCAATAACATGTATATCAAATATATCTTTGTTTACTTAGCCATCCTTCTTATCCGCCAAATACTTGGGGCAGTTCCGATTCCAGTGACCAGTCCCTTTGGAGTAGAAGCACTTAGTCTCAGGCTTAGGTCCAGACTTGGGCTTCTTCACTTGAGCAGCAACTTGCTTGTCGTTCTTCTTGAAGTTCCCCTTCTTCCCTTTGCCATTTTCTTGAAACTAGTGGTCTTGTTAACCATCAAAACTTGATGTTTTTCTTGATTTCCACCTTCGTCGATTTCAGCATCACGAAGAGCTTGGGAATTACTTTTGTCATCCCTTGCATATTATAGTTCATCACGTAGTTATACTAACTTGGTGATGGTGACTAGAGAATTTTGTCAATCACTATTTTCTTTGGAAGATTAACTCCCACATGATTCAAGCGATTGTAGTACCCAGACAATCTGAGGACATGCTCACTGCTTGAGCTATTCTCCTCCATCTTTTAGCTATAGAACATGTTGGAGACTTCATATCTCTCAACTCGGGTATTTGCTTGAAATATTAACTTCAACTCCTGGAACATCTCATATGGTCCATGATGTTCAAAACTTCTTTGAAGTACCGATTCTAAGCCGTTAAGCTTGGTGCACTAAACTATCAAGTAGTCATCATATTGAGCTAGCCAAACGTTCATAACGTCTGCATCTGCTCCTGCAATAGGTCTGTCACCTAGCGGTGCAGCAAGGACATAATTCTTATGTGCATCAATGAGGATAAACCTCAGATCACGGATCCAATCCGCACCATTGCTACTAACATCTTTCAACTTAGTTTTCTCTAGGAACACGTATAAAACATAGGGAAGCAACAACGCGAGCTATTGATCTACAACATTATCTGCAAGATACTATCAGGACTAAGTTCATGATAAATTAAAGTTCAATTAATCATATTACCTAATAACTCCCACTTAGATAGACATCCATCTAGTCATTTAAATGATCACGTGATCCAAATCAACTACACCACGTCCGATCATCACATGAGATGGAGTAGTTTCAATGGTGAACATCACTATGTTGATCATATCTACTATATGATTCACGCTCGACCTTTCGGTCTCCGTGTTCCGAGGCCATATCTGTTATATGCTAGGCTCGTCAAGTTTAACCTGAGTATTCCGCGTGTGCAACTGTTTTGCACCCGTTGTATTTGAACGTAGAGCCTATCACACCCGATCATCACGTGGTGTCTCAGCACGAAGAACTTTCGCAACGGTGCATACTCAGGGAGAACACTTATACTTTGATAATTTACTGAGGGGTCATCTTATAATGCCACCGTCAATCAAAGCAAGATAAGATGCATAAAAGATAAACATCACATGTAATCAATATAAGTGATATGATATGGCCATCATCATCTTGTGCTTGTGATCTCCATCTCCGAAGCACCGTCATGATCACCATCGTCACCGGCGTGACACCTTGATCTCCATCGTAGCATCATTGTCGTCTCACCAATCTTATGCTTCCACGACTATCGCTACCGCTTAGTGATAAAGTAAAGCATTATAGGGCGATTGCATTGCATACAATAAAGCAACAACCATATGGCTCCTGCCAGTTGCCGATAACTCGGCTACAAAACATGATCATCTCATACAATAAAATTTAGCATCATGTCTTGACCATATCACATCACAACATGCCCTGCAAAAACAAGTTATTCGTCCTCTACTTTGTTGTTGCAAATTTTACGTGGCTGCTACGGGCTTAGCAAGAACCGTTCTTACCTACGCATCAAAACCACAACGATAGTTTGTCAAGTTGGTGCTGTTTTAACCTTCGCAAGGACCGGGCGTAGCCACACTCGGTTCAACTAAAGTTGGAGAAACTGACACCCGCCAGCCACCTATGTGCAAAGCACGTCGGTAGAACCAGTCTCGCGTAAGCATACGCGTAATGTTGGTCCGGGCCTCTTCATCCAACAATGCCGCCGAACCAAAGTATGACATGCTGGTAAGCAGTATGACTTATATCGCCCACAACTCACTTGTGTTCTACTCGTGCATATGACATCTACGCATAAAACCAGGCTCGGATGCCACTGTTGGGGAACGTAGTAATTTCAAAAAAATTCCTACGCACACGCAAGATCATGGTGATGCATAGCAACGAGAAGGGAGAGTGTTTTCCACGTACCCTCGTAGACCGAAAGCGAAAGCGTTAGCACAACGCGGTTGATGTAGTCGTACGTCTTCACGATCCGACCGATCAAGTACCGAACGTACGGCACCTCCGAGTTCAGCACACGTTTAGCCCGATGACGTCCCTCGAACTTTGATCCAGCCGAGTGTTGAGGGAGAGTTTCGTCAGCATGATGGCGTGGTGACGATGATGATGTTCTACCGACGCAGGGCTTCGCCTAAGCACCGCTACAGTATTATCGAGGTGGACTATGGTGGAGGGGGGCACCGCACACGGCTAAAAGATCAAACGATCAATTGTTGTGTCTATGGGGTGACCCTTGCCCCCGTATATAAAGGAGCAAGGGGGGTGCGGTCGGCCTAGAGAGGGGCACGCCAGGAGGAGTCCTACTCCTACCGGGAGTAAGACCCCCCTTTTCCTTGTTGGACTAGGAGAGAGAGGGGAAAGAGGTGGAGGAGAAGAAGGAAGGGGGGGGGGGCGCCGCCCCCCTCTCCTTGTCCTATTCGGACTAGGGGGGAGGGGGTGCGGCCCATGCCCTGGCCGCCTCTCCTCTCATTCCACCAAGGCCCACTAAGGCCCATTAAGTCCCCGAGGGGTTCCGGTAACCTCCCGGTACTCCGGTAAAATCCCGATTTCACCCGGAACACTTCCGATATCCAAACATAGGCTTCCATATATCAATCTTCATGTCTCGACCATTTCGAGACTCCTCGTCATGTCCGTGATCACATCCGGGACTCCGAACAACCTTCGGTACATCAAAACATATAAACTCATAATATAACTGTCATCGAAACGTTAAGCGTGCGGACCCTACGGGTTCGAGAACTATGTAGACATGACCGAGACACTTCTCCGGTCAATAACCAATAGCGGAAATTGGATGTTCATATTGGCTCCCACATATTCTACGAAGATCTTTATCAGTCAGACAGCATAGCAACATACGTTGTTCCCCTTGTCATTGGTATGTTACTTGCCCGAGATTCGATCGTCGGTATCTCAATACCTAGTTCAATCTTGTTACCGGCAAGCCTCTTTACTCGTTCCGTAATACATCATCCCGTAACTAACTCATTAGTTGCAATGCTTGCAAGGCTTAAGTGATGTGCATTACCGAGAGGGCCTAGAGATACCTCTCCGACAATCGGAGTGACAAATCCTAATCTCGAAATACGCCAACCCAACAAGTACCTTGGGAAACACCTGTAGAGCACCTTTATAATCACCCAGTTACGTTGTGACGTTTGGTAGCACACAAAGTGTTCCTCCGGTAAATGGGAGTTGCATAATCTCATAGTCATAGGAACATGTATAAGTCATGAAGAAAGCAATAGCAACATACTAAACGATCGGGTGCTAAGCTAACGGAATGGGCCAAGTCAATCACATCATTCTCCTAATGGTGTGACCCCGTTAATCAAATTACAACTCATGTCAATGGCTAGGAAACATAACCATCTTTGATCAATGAGCTAGTCAAGTAGAGGCATACTAGTGACACTCTGTTTGTCTATGTATTCACACAAGTATTACGTTTTCGGTTAATACAATTCTAGCATGAATAATAATCATTTATCACAAAATAAGGAAATAAATAATAACTTTATTATTGCCTCTAGGGCATATTTCCTTCATTCTTGTCAGTTTCTCACACCTACACAAGTAAAAGCTTATAGTGTAGCTCAGTTAGGATGGTGGCACAAAATTTGATGCAATTGTTAGTGAGCTTCAATAATGTTGGAAAAGATTCACAAATTTGTAAATGCAACAAGTAGACCAATAGCAAAGTATGGTACACGGAAACACACACGCAAATAGATATGGGATCGTGCAACCAAGGAATGAGCCAAAATGTGGAATCCACGAAAATGCTCTTGTTACATAACACAAGAGAGACGCTAGCACAATTGCACAATAGGCGGATACGAAGACTTGTGCACAACCTACTAAGCAAAAATGCAACGACTTCTATCCCAAGTATGCTATATGTATGGTATTCCGATGATATGATCCAAGATGATCAAGTATGAGAATCTTAATGTGGTATGATGCTATGGTTCTTGCTTATAAGCTATTTGCTTATCTTTTTCTTTTTTGCTTAAAAGCTTGTTTGGCACATTCACTTTTGAGCTCTTTATCATGCAAAACTTCACGAACCAAGATAGCAATTGTGTATGAGATGACAACTTTGTGACACAAAAAATGATACCAAGATATGTACCAAGATGATATGGTAAGTATGCAATGCGAAGTATGACCACTAATGTGCACAGGTGACGTTGCCGGCAATACTCAAAGGCCAGTCTCGATGGGTAAGATACGAAAAATTGGGCTATGGTGGTTATCAATGTAATGGCAATAATGTATAATGATGGGATATCACGATACCAAGATGAGGTTACCTTTCTTGCTTACGGTATGGTGTCAAAATGGTGTAGTGGTCATTGTCGAAGATGAGTTTGTGGCAAAGATGAGCGGCGGTGGTGTTGATGTTGAGCCGTACCTAAATAGCAGAAACACAATAGGACACGGAACCACAACTCAAATTCTCAAAGAAAAACGTGACAAAATTCTTGAGTTGATAGTGGTTAAGCGATGGTGGTGTTTCCGGGAAATAGTGGTGCTATGCGGAAGTGATGGTGGTATGGGGAAGTGAATGTGGGCACTAAAGCAAAATTTGGTGAAAGTAGGCGGGAAACGGGGCGGTGGATGGAGATGTTGCTGTCAGGGGCCGGATGTCCGGGGGTCGGGCCGGATGTCCGGGCTCTGGATCCGTGGATGAACTTGATGAACTCGTGGGGAATTTGAAATTCCGGGGAAAAATTCGAGAGATTTTGTGGATGGAAATTGGGGAAACGAAGGGGGAAAGCTAGATCTATCTGCAACACATGAAATCCGCGGATCAAATCCAACAAAACTTCATCACACCAACAAATCACAAAAAAAATTTGTGGGCTATTTTTGTGGGGAATTTTCGAATTTGAGACAAAATCAACAAAACAAGGCTAGAAAACAAAGAGGGGAGGCTCCGAAATCGTGATCAACATGGCTTACGATACCAAGATGATGTAGGGTGGAACACTATACAGCCGATCTTTCGCAAAAGGAGCGGATCCCGCGATGAACATGAAGAACACAAGGGGAAATCATGAAGGGAAACACAAGCGAATCACTCAAACCAACGAGATTAGGTCACACATATGCTATATACAAGTACACATATAGATCACATGGTCCAAATCCAACAAGGGAAGATACATAGGGTAACCGGTTCTTCTCCATGAGGAGTTCTTGAGCTCTTCCCATTAGGGGCCTTGAATCGAAGTGGATCTTCTCCGAATAGGTGTTGGTCCCTCACAGTGGAGCAGATCCGGATGGATGAGCGAGGCTCTACCTCACATATGAGCTATCACAACGCTAACCCTAGAAAGAGGGAGGAGGATGAGTATATATAGTCTAGGGGGGCGAAGGGGTACATGGGCCTCGGCCCTACACTATGTGTAGACAAGGGAGGCCAGACGTCTGGGCGTCGGGCCGGATGTCCGGGATGGGGGGCGGGGCGGATGTCTGGGCTGGCGGGGTTAGTCTTGATGCATTCGGGATGGAGGACGCCGGATTTCCGGGCTTGGGCTGGATTTCCTGGCTTGGCCAGACTTCCGGGTTGAGGCCGGATGTCCGGGGCCTGTAGGTTCTTGGCGGCTGTCGTGGTGGATGCTCCAGGGGCCGGATGTCCGGGAACATGGCCGGATGTCTGGGTCCTGGAAGCTGCTCTTGACTCCTTCCGTTGGTTCTCTCCAGCCGTGAACTTGGGGACTTGTCCGTCTTCACTTGCATCTTCGGGAGGGTCCTCTTGGTACCTAATCATGCACAACATTCCGGACTTAGGTAGTAGCCATGTCTCGAGTGGATCATGTGTGATATCACTAAGGAAGGAAGTCACCTCGGTCTTGAGAGCTCTAGATCTAGCTCGTGTCATAGGTCCTCTTGGCACTTGGTGAGACGATGGTAGGTCCATGGGGATGATCGTAGGATGCTCCGCATGAAGTCTCGATAGGAAAGTGAGACAAAATTGGCTATGGGTTAACAATGCAATGGCAAGGGAGATGTACAAGTGTTGTTGTCGATGTTACTGTCCTTGCTTACGGTTGGGGTGTCAAAATGGTGAAATGGTCATTGTCGATGACAAATCCGTGACAGAGATGAGCGGTGGTGGTGTTGATGACGAACCGTTCCTAAGTAGGCGAAACATGTTGGGAAAAGGAAACCCGCAAACTCAAATTCTCAAATTGCAAATTTGACAAAATTGCAGTTGGTTGCGGAAGTCGGTGGTGGTATGCGGAAGAGATGGCGGAAACTAGTCAAAATTCGAGAAAAAAATGATGAAGGTGGAGATGTCAGCTGCGATGTGTCGGATGTCCAGCTGTGGGATATGTGGATGAACTCGAAGATGAACTTGATAGATCGAACATTGAGGTCAAAATTCAAGGAATTTTGTGGATGGAAATAGGGGAAGAGTGGAGGGAAGCTAGCTCCACTAGCAACACAACGAATCCATGGATTAATTCAACAAAACATCATCAAACCAACAAATCACAACACAAAATTTGGTATGGCTATTTTTGTGGGGATTTTTGAAATTGGGCAAAAACAAACAAAGTTGGGGCTAGAATGTGGAGGGGAAGAACTCCAAGTTGTGAATCAACGTGGATTTTACCCAAGATGATGTAGGGTGGAACCCTAATGGTCGATCTTTTCACACTTGGAGGGGGGAAGGGAGGCAAATCAAGAGAAACATAAGATGAACATTCAAAGAGACAAGGTCAAATCGCACATATGCTAAATCCACATACACGTAAGGAGATACAAGATCCAAAGTCAACACAAGAGGATAGAAAGGGTAGCTAGTTCATCCCAATCCTTGAAGGAGAGAGGTCTTGAATCCTAGGAGGATCTTCCCATGAAGGGGTCTTGAATCCACTTGGGGGATCTTCTCACATGGAGGTCTTGAACTCCATGGGAGTAGGGGTAAGTGGATGAGCAAAGCTCTATCTCATATGAGCTCTAATCTTTGCTAACCCTAGACGGAGAAGGGAGTAGTCTATATATAGTGCGAGTACAAGTTGGGACGAGATGAGGGGATACATGGGCCTTTGGCCGGGTCGCTGCGCGTAGGCAGTGCCAGATGTCTGGGGTCTCGGCCGGATGTCCGGGCCTGGAGGGGCAAAGCTCCTGTTACTCTTGCATGTGTTGGTCCGAATGTTCGGGCTGGTCGGTCCAGATGTCCGGGCCTGGGCCAGATGTTCGAGTCATGTAGCTTCATAGCCGTGGTCTTATTGTTGTGATGGAGTCATCAGGGGCTCTATATCCAGGGTAGGGGCCGGATGTCCGGGCTAGGGGCTGGATGTCTGGGTCCTGTAGCATTTCAGCCGCTTTCCTTGTCAAACCTCTTCATACATGTACTTGGGGACATGTCCATGATTGATACTTCTTCAATGTATCTATAATTTTTGATTGCTCCATGCTATTATAGTATCAATCTTGGATGTTTTATATGCAATTATGTGCCATTTTATACCATTTTCTGGGACTAACTGTTGTAGGGCAAAACCATAGTTGGGATCTTTTCACACTTGGAGGTGGGGAAAGTGAAGAACACACAAGAACACAAGAAGAGGATCACTCAAACAAACCCAAATAACACATCCACTAGAGTAGCATACAAGAGATCCACAAGCATACAAGCACAATTCAAGGGAAATAGCACTAGCGTAAAGTTCTTCCCACTCCGAGGAGATTAGGTCTTGATGTTGATCTTCTCCAAGAGGAGGCCTTGATAATCCACAAGGATTCTTCCCAAGTGGGGGCTTGATCTCCAAGAGGAGGGGATACAAGGAGCAAAGATCACTAGTGTCTATCAAATACTTTGCTAACCTCACTAATGAGTTAGGGGAAGAGTTTATATAGGCTAGGGACGAAATAAGATGAAAATGGGGGTACAAGGGTCATTTTAACCCACATGCACGTAGGCATAATGGAGGGGTCCGGGCACCCAGGGGAAAGGGGTCCGGGCACCCGGACCGGTCAGGGAGCCAGCTGAAGGTGGACCGGGCACCCGAGGGTCCCATGCCTGGGCACCTGAGGCGTCGGCTGGTGGCTGGAGGGCCGAGGCCAGGCACCCGAGGGTCCAAGGCCCAGGCACCTTGGTGGGGGCTGGCGACTGGAGCGGGGAGGCCGGGAACCTGGGGTTGAGGGCCCGGGCACCCGGGGCGTCGCCTAGGAGGAGAGGGGTTGGGCACCCGAGGTTGGGAGGCCGGGCACTCGGGGCATCCAGGGGCTTTGCCCACCCCGCAGTTGCATGCCCGGGCACCCGGGGTCCTCATGTCTGGGCACACGGGGTGTCCAGGGGATCTCCGGTTCTCCGCGTCTTGGGGCTCCTTTTCCTCCTCCTTCACTTTGGGTCTCCGGGTGGACTTGGTGATCCCTCCATGCTTCCTCATGATGATCTTCGAAGTACCTAAAAATGCATAACGTGTCTCTTTGAGGTAGAACGCAATTCTCATGTGAATCCGAGCAAAACTCGAAGAGGAAAGAATTGACGTCATTCACGATGGCGCGTGCACGTGCTCTTTTCATTTGTCCTCTCAGTGTTTGTGGTGGTGATGGAGTGTCCATGTGGATGGATGAGGGATGCTCCGCATCATCTCCCCCCTTGGGAGAGATCCGTCCATGGATCATGATCTTCATCACCATGGTACTTGGCCAAGTCTTTGACGTTGAAGATGTCACTTACGTTGTACTTGTCATGTGGGATGTCGATCTTGTAGGCATTGTCGTTGTAGCGTGCGAGCACCTTGAAGGGTCCATCAGCTCTCGAAAGTAGCTTGGACTTGCGCTCCTTGGGGAAGCGGGCCATGCGGAGATGTAACCATACGAGATCGCCCGGTTGGAACAACATCGGTGACTTGTTGATGTTGAGCTTGGTGATGAGGTAGTGTACTTGACGCTCGATCGTGGATCTTGTTTCTTCATGCATCTTCTTGAGGTAGGTGGCTCTTGCGCTAGTGTCAATGTTCGCTCATTCTTGTAGCGGTAGAGAAAGGATGTCCAACGGCGACAAAGGGTTGAAGCCGTAGACAACCTTGAAGGGGGACTTGCCAGTAGTAGAGTGTCTTGCGCGGTTGTAGGCATACTCAGCGATGGGTAAGCAATCCTCCCACTCCTTGTTGTTCTTCTTGATCAACACACGTAGGAGAGTGGAGAGCGTCTGGTTGGTGACTTCTATTTGTCCATCGGTTGGAGGATGATACGCCATGCAGAATAGTAGCTTGATGCCAAGCTTGGCACATAACGTCTTCCAAAAGTAGCTTAAGAACTTGACGTCTCGGTCCGACACAATTGTATTTGTCACTCCGTGTAACCTCAAGATTTCCCTACAAAAAAGATTTGCAACATGTGAAGCATCGACTTTCTTATTGTATGGGATAAAATGAGCCATTTTAGAGAATCGGTCCACAACAACAAATACGAAATCCTTGCCATTTTGAGTCCTAGGTAGTCCAAGCACAAAATCAATGCTAATATCTTCTCATGCTTGATGTGGAATAGGAAGTGGCATATGTAAACCATGGGATTGAGATTGTGACTTAGCTTTGCGGCATGTAGAGCACCGATTGGTGAAGCGTGAGACATCGCGAAACATCTTGGGCCAAAAGTAGTTCTTGGAGAGCGTGGTAAAAGTCTTATCACGTCCAAAATGTCCCATGAGTCCTCCTGCATGAGCCTCTTGCAAAATTAACAAACGAAGAGAAGACTTGGGGATGCATAATTTGTTAGCTCTCATTAGATAACCATTTTGATATAGTATCATTCCCAAGATGTATGCGTCACACACTTAGCATAAGGAGTAGAAAAAATAACATCGTGCTCATACAAGTCTTTGATATGGTCAAATCCAACAACATGCAATTGAAGTTGAGTAACTAACATGCATTTGCGGGAAAGAGCATCTGCCATAACATTTTCTTTTCCCTTAATGTACTTGATCACATAAGGGAAAGATTCAATAAATTCACTCCATTTAGCATGCCGTTTATTCAACTTAGTTTGACCGTTAAGGTACTTAAGTGTCTCATGATCGGTATGTATGACGAACTCATGTGGGCGAAGATAATGCTCCCAAACATGAAATACACGCACTAAGGCATACACTTCCTTGTCATAGATTGGATAGTTAAGTTGAGCACCGAAAAGTTTTTCACTAAAATATGCAATGCTCGCTTTTCTTGCATCAAAACTCCACCAATTCCATTACCACTAGCATCACAATGAACCTCAATAGTTTTGTCAAAGTTAGGCAAAGCAAGAATCAGAGCATGAGTAAGCAAAGATTTGAGCTCATCAAATGCGGTAGATTGCAATGGTCCCCAAACAAAGGGTGCATTTTTCTTACTCAAGGCATGCAATGGTGCGGCAATAGTGCTAAAGTCTTTCACAAAGCGACGATAAAAACCCGCAAGACCAAGGAAACTATGCTTTTGTTGCAAATTTGTGGGTTGTGGCCAAGTTTTAGTTGCTTCAATTTTAGACTCATCAACATGGACACCCTTTGAAGAAACAACGTAACCCAAGAAAACAAGCTTGTCAACACCAAAAGTGCATTTCTCCATATTGGCATAAAGAGGTTCCTTTCGAAAAGTTTGCAAAACAGCCCTAAGATGATTTACATGATCTTTGATGGAATTGCTAAACACAAGTATGTCGTCAAAGTAGACCACAACAAACACTCCAATGTATGGACGAAGCACAAAATGCATAACACACATGAAAGTACCGGGAGCTTCCGATAAACCATAGGCATAACTAACCACTCGTACAAGCCAAATTTAGTTTTAAAAGCAGTTTTCCATTCATCACCTTCTTGAATGCGGATTTGGTAATAGCCACTTTTAAGATCAATTTTTTGAGAAAATGGTGGCATCGCTAAGCTCATCTAGCATATCATCAAGGCGAGGAATGGGGTGCCTATATCGAACGGTGATAGCATTGATGGGTCTACAATCGAAACATGCGAAAACTACCGTCTTTCTTAGGCACAAGGATAACTGGAATGACACAAGGGCTTAAGCTTTCATGTACATGACCGTTGTCGATGAGTTGTTGTACTTGCCGTTGGATCTCTTTAGTTTCTTCAGGGTTGACGCGGTAGGGAGCTTTGTTTGGAAGAGGTGCTCCGGGGATGAGGTCGATCCGGTGTTCAATGCCACGTATAGGAGGAAGAACCAGCGGTAGCTCATCGGGGAAGACATCCGCGAATTCCTGCAACAAGTTAGAGAACACTAGATTAAGAGGATTAGAAGTGTTAGTTTTTGCCACCTCATCTTTGCATAGTAGGACATAGTGGATGACACTCAATGGGTTCTCACACACTTCTTTCATCTCTCTTTTGGTGGCTGGAGGACTAAGTTTTTCTCTCTTAGCGAAGAGTCACTCAATTTGGGCTTGTGGCGCTCACTTTCTTTGTGGTGGTTCATTCTCTCACTAGTCTCTCCATGATATGTGGATGCTTGCTTGTCGGCGATCACTTGGCTCGGTGACATAGGTCACAACATGTACCCCTTGCCCTTCATCTTGAAGCTATACTGGTTTGTTCTTCCGTTGTGGATGACGCCATGGTCGAATTGCCAAGGTCTTCCCAAGAGAAGATGGCACACGGACATAGGAACCATGTCGCACTCCAAGGTGTCCTCGTAGGCGCCGATCTTGAAGGAAACTTGCACCATATGCTCCACTTGAATAGTGCCGGAGTCGTTTAACCATTAGACCTTGTAGGGATGAGGATGCTTCTTATTGACCAATTGCAGCTTGGAACATAGCTCTTCACTTGCCAAGTTGTGACAACTTCCTCCGTCGACGACGACTTTCATGGAACGCCCGTTGATGTCGGCCTTGGTGTGGAATATGTGACACTATTGGTCTTCTTCTTGGTGGTGTTGTAGCGTCAAGACCTTGGAGACTACGAGAGAGGGACTTGAATCATTGTCACAAAAGACTTGATCATCTTCATCTTCATTCATGCGTCGGTGCATGGCCACGTGCTCAAGGGCTTCCATTTCTTCTTCACTCATGGAGTCGTATGTGCCGTCATCGTTGTAGATCATGGTTAACTTGTTGTTGCATTCGAACGACTTGTGTCCTCGGCCACCACATGTGAAGTACTTGATAGAACTTATCTTGACAGGGTCACTCGGTGGTGCCGAAGATGAGGGAGACTTGGATTTGTAGGTGCTTGCCGGAGGACGAGTCGAGGAAGGCGTAACTTGCTTGGAACTTGACTTGTCGCCGGTACGTGGCGATGCTCTAGTTTAGGTAGGAGGTGCCGAAGTCGCAGGAGCTTGAGTGTAGGAGCCGTAGGTCTTGGAAGAGTACTTGGCTTATTTAAAGTGATCTTGCACTTGTCGCTCAGCCTTGGTCACTTGATGAACTAGCTCGAGAAGTGTCGGGGATATACCCCGCGGTATGACCCGGCCGGACTTGGCGACTCACTAGTGACCCGCCCTAACTTGGCAACTCACGAAGTGACCCGCCCGGATCTCTCCACTCATTGATGACCCGGCTGGGCCTGGTGACTCATTGGTAACCCAACAGGAGGGTTAGAGGAGCGACAAGACCCGGTGGCCTAGAAGGCGGCTCGTGGGAAGGCCGACTTATGTTATTGTGGGCCGGCTTAAGAGAAAGGCATAAGGAATATTCCCTTACAAAAGAAGCAAGACTAGGATTCCACTTGTAATAGAGTAGTCCTAGTCCTACTAGGACTCCAAATGTAACCCGCCCCTCCAACTTATATAAGGAGGGACATGGCACCCCAAGAGGGACAAGTTGCACAAGTGAAGACAACCAAGTCAATAGCTATCAAGGTAGAGGTAGCGAAAGAGCACCCTTGTAATTGTGAGCATCACCATGATGAATATCAATGAAGCAGGATGTAGCCTTTTACCTCCACCACGAGGGGACGAACCTGGGTAAAAACTCACGTCTCTCGTCCCGCCCAACCCCTCTCAAGCTACCAGTTAGATGCGTTGGCCTCACGACTAAGTCCTTTCAACAAGGACATCTGTCGTGACAAAACCACAACAAGAAGGTTGGAATAAGGTTGGAAGTCAGCAATCCGCTTGATTGGGTGGTTGAGGCCATTCAAGAAGCGTGCCATAGTTTGCTCGTCATCTTCCTTGACATTGTCTCTTATCATGGCAACCTCCATTTCTTGGTAGTATTCTTCCACCGTCTTCGTGCCTTGCTTGAGGAGCTGCAACTTCTTGGAAAGATCACATGCGTAGTGTGTAGGCACGAAGTGAGCTCTCATGATACCCTTCGTTTGTGTCCAAGTTGTGATTGGTGGTTCGCCTCTTGTTTGTCGTCGCTCGATCACTTGTTCCCACCAAATGAGGACGTAGTCTTGAAACTCGAGGGAGGCCATGGCGATCTTCTTTTCCCCGTCGTAGTTGTGAAGGCAGAATATCTTGTCCACCTTCAATGCCCATGAGAGATATTCTTCGGGATCATTGCTTCTGGAGAACTTGGGCATGGTGAACTTGAGCTTGTCGCAGCGGAGTTCTTCATCATAGTGGCGGTTTTGATGCCGTTCTTGCCATGGAGGAAGGTCCTCAAATGCTCGTTCCTCGTGATGTCGCTCTTGCCATGGAGGAGGGTCTTTAAGCACTTGTTCCACTTGGTGTCGTTCTTGTCGTGGAGGAGGACGGGGCATATGCGCTTGGTTTCGCCTTTCTTGTTGCTCTTCACGTCGTGTAGCTTCTTCTTATCGTGCTTGATGAAGTGCTTCCTCTTGTTCATGCACTTGGTGGTTGCGCTCGTTGACGGCTCTAGTGGCCTCGCGGAGTGCGCGTTGTGCTTCGAGTGCTTGTGCTTCACGCTCAAGTGCTTGTGCTTCATGGCGCTCTTGTGCTTGTCGGATTGCATCACCATCTTGAGGTTCATGACGTTACACTTGTGGAGGTTTCTCTTGGTCCTCGGTCTCTTGAGCTTGGCGTCTCTCCCTTTCACATGCTCGAACTCGGTCTTGTAATCCATTGCCACGGAATGGATTTTCTTGAGCTTGGCGATCTCATGGGTCATCACGTCGATGAAAGGGAGCTCGTGGAGGACTTGTATCATAAGAAGAGTAGTCTGAAGATTGATGACTGGAGCGGCGGCTTGAGTGGTACCGTCTTGGCGAAGAGGTTTAGGAAGACGCGCGGCTCATGATCATGTTGCGGAATTCTTCCATTTGTGTGGTGAGCTTGGCGTCTAGGTAGTCAAGGTTCCTTGCTTCTGATTGATGAAGGTTGGTGGCGAGTTGCTCGAGGCGCTCACCCAAAGCTTCACTTTCTTGATGTAGAGCTCGTTGGGCGATGAAGAAGTGGTTCTTGGTGACGTAGTCATGATCATCACCTTGCTCCTCGAAAAGTGGGTTCACCGAAGAATTTGGCCTATCCATCATAACCAAGTGGGGTGAGTAGGAAACTGAGAGAACAATAGCGAAGTTACCTTTTCCCAAGGATTGTGGATGTATCAAGTATTGCTCAATGTAATGCCACAATAGGAGAATTGGTACCGGGTTTGTTTCTCACACCTATACAAGTAAAGCTTATGGAGTAGCTTGGTTAGGATGGTGGCACAAAACTTTCAAGCAAATGTTAGTCAAGCTATTGATAAGGTTGAGAAGGTTCACAAAATTGCAAGTAAAGAAAATAGATCAAACCCAAGAATATCACTAGGAACACACACACGGAAGATAGATGGGATCCACACAACCAAAGAGTGAGCTCAAAATGTGTAACCACGGAAAATGCTCTTGTTGTACGTATGCTAGAGAGACGCCATCTCGATTGCTCAAATGGGCAAGATACGCTTGTGCACCAACCTATGAGAGAAATGTGCCATCTTCAATCCCAACTATGCTATGTATATGATGACCAAGATGATGTCGCGATGCAAAATGGCTCAATGATATTGCTTACAAGCTCTTTGTTTCTCCTCTTTTGCTTAAAAGCTTTTTTTCACTATGCTTGATGCTCGAGAAAAGTATGATATGAGACAAGTATGTAAGATATGCACGGGAGAGACTTAGGGAACGATGATGATAGCAAGATCACAACGGTGCACAATATAGCGTGGCCCGGCAATTCTCAACTCGCTAGTCTCAATGGGTAAGTGATGCAAAATGGCTCGGGTTATCAATGCAAAAGCAAGGAAATGAACTAAGTGTCGTCAAGGTTACCGTCCTTTCTTATGGTTGGCAGTGTCAACGGTGAGGATCATTGGCAAAGACGACTCCGAGGCGATGATGAATGGTGGTGATGTCGATGTCACGCGTTCCTAAGTAGCCGAAACACCTTAGGAAATAGAAACCACAACTCAAAATCGGTCAAATGCGAAGGTGGATGTTTTTGTGGTGAATCTTTTATGGAGGAAAATGGTGGTGGTAATGATATATGTGGATGGGGGATGTCAAGAGCTTCCAAACGAGCTAAAGAACACGTAAAATAGACTTGGGAGTTGAAAATTATGGCCAAAACGGAGGTGGAGTTGGGCTGTTTGGGGGGGGGGGGGGCGAGCACCTGCGGGGGGGGGGGGCGGGTGCCGGGGGCCGGGGTGGTCAACGGCAAACTGCCCGGGGGTAAGGGGTGCGAGTGCCCGGGGGTCTCGGATTTGGGCGGAAACCTTTGGGGAATGGTCAAATTCGGTGGATTTCGTGCTGGGAAGGGTGGGGATGAAGGTGTTGGGGCTAGATCCACTTGCCAAACAACAAATCCATGGACCAAAACAACCAAATCTCACAAGATGCAACAAATTGCAAGAAACATTTTTGGGGTTATTTTTGTGGGGATTTTCGAATTAGGACGAAAAACAAGAAAATCAAGCTAGCAAATGGGGGGATGGGACTCCAAGATGTGAATCAACCTTGCTCATGGTACCAAGATGTTGTAGGGCAAAACCCAAGATGGGATCTTTTCACACTTGGAGGTGGGGAAAGTGAAGAACACACAAGAACACAAGAAGATGATCACTCAAACAAACCCAAATAACACATCCAATAGAGTAGCATACAAGAGATCCACAAGCATACAAGCACAATTCAAGGGAAATAGCACTAGGGTAAAGTTCTTCCCACTCCTAGAAGATGAGGTCTTGATGTTGATCTTCTCCAAGAGGAGGCCTTGATAATCCACAAGAATTCATCCCCAGGTGGGGGCTTGATCTCCAAAAGGAGGGGATACAAGGAGAAAAGCTCACTAGTGTCTATCAAATACTTTGCTAACCTCACTAATGAGCTAGGGGAAGAGTTTATATAGGCTAGGGACGAAATAAGATGAAAATGGGGGTACAATGGTCATTTTAACCCAAATGCATGAAGTCATAACGGAGGGGCCCGAGCACCCAGGTGAAAGGGGTCCGGGCACCCGGACCGGTCAGGGAGCCGACTAAAGGTGGACCGGGCACCCGGGGGTCCCATGACCAGGCACCCGGGGCAGCGGCTGGTGGCTGGAGGCCCGAGGCCGGGCATTCGGGGGTCCAAGGCCTGGGCACCCGGGTGGGGGCTGGCAGCTGGAGCAGGGAGGCCGGGCACCCGGAGTTGAGGGCTCGGGCACCCGGGTGGGGGCTGGCAGCTGGAGCAGAGAGGCCGGGCACCCGGAGTTGAGGGCTCGGGCACCCGGGGTGTTGCCAGGGAAGAGAGAGGCCGGGCACCCGGGGCGTCTAGGGGCTTTTCCTACCCCGCGGTTGCATGCCCAGGCACCCGGGGTCCTCATGCCCGGGCACCCGGGGTGTCTAGGGGATCTCCGGTTCTCCGCGTCTCGGGGCTCCTTCCCCCCTCCTTCACTTTGGGTCTCCGGGTGGACTTGGTGATCCCTCCATGCTTCCTCGCGGTGATCTTCGAACTACCTAAGAATGCATAACACGTCTCTTTGCGGTAGAACCCAATTCTCATGTAAATTTGAACGGAACTCGAAGAGGAAAGAATTGACCTCGTTCCCTATGGCGCGTGCGCGTGCTCTTGTCATTGGTCATCTTGGTGTTTGTGGTGGAGATGGAGTGTCCATGTGGATGGATGAGGGATGCTCCGCATCACTAACCTATTAACCCAGTGCCAAGTGCTAGTTGTTGTTTTCTACTTGCTTTGCTTTTCCAGGAAATCGGTACCAAACGGAGTCGAAATGCTACGAAACTTTTTGAAGATTTTTCTCTAGACAAAAGAGACCCTAGAAGCTTCGGGAGGAGACCAAACGAGAAGCAAAGAGACGGTAAGTCAACAGGGCGTGCCCGAGGGGGCTAGGCACGCCCTGTTAGCTTGTGGACCCCACGTGGCTTCGACTGACCAAATTTCACCTCTATAAATTCTCTAAAATTGGGAAACCATCAAAGAGCTACACCAAACACTTTTCCCACCGCTGCAAGTTTCTGTTCGTCCGTGATCCCATTTGGAGCCTTTTTCTGGTACTCTGCCAGAGGGGGAATCGATCACAGAGGGCTTCTACATCATCCTTACCTCTTGTCAATGATGTGTGAGTAGTCCACCACAGACCTATGGGTCCATAACTAGTAGCTAGATGGCTTCTTCTCTCTCTTTGATCTTCAATACAATGTTCTCCTCGATGTTCTTGGAGTTCTGGCCATTGTAATCTTCTTTTGCGGTGTGTTTGTTGGGATCCGATGAATTGCGGGGTTTTTACCAGATTATTCATGAATATTAATTGAGTATTTTCTGAATTCTTTTATGCAGGATTATTATAGCATTGTATTCTCTATGATCTACCCATTTAGTTTGGTTTACTAGATTGATTTATCTTGCAATGGGAGAGGTGCTTTGTGATGGGTTCCATCTTGTGGTGCTCTATCCCAGTGACAAAGTAGGGTACACGACATGTATTTGTATTGCTACCATTAAGGGTAAAATGATGGGGTTTATTCATATTATTTGATTTTACTTTGTCTACACCATGTCATCTTGCTTAAGGCGTTACTCTGTTTCATACTTAATACCCTAGATGCATGTTGGACAGCGGTCGATGGGTGGAGTAATACTAGTAGATGCAGGCAAGAGTCAGTCTACTTGTCTTGGATGTGATGCCTATATACATGATCATTACCTTGAATATTTTCATAACTATGCGCCTTTCTATCAATTGCCCAATAATAATTTGTTCACCCACCGTATGTTATGTGCTCGAGAGAGAAGCCTCTAGTGAAAACTATGCCCCCGGGTCTACTTTTATCATATATAAAAACACAAAAATACCTTGCTGCACTTTTCTTTTCTTTATTTTATTTTATTTTATTTTATTTTGCAATTTATTTATTTACCTGTCACTACGAGATTTAATCCTTGCAACTAACCGCCGAGGGGATTGACAACCTCCTTGTTTGCATTGAGTCCAAGTATTTGCTTTTGTGTGTGTGCAGGTGCTGCTAACAAGGTTCTGTGTGGTTCTCCTACCGGATTGATAACCTTGGTTCTTAACTGAGGGAAATACTTATCTCTACTGTATTGCTTCATCCTTTCCTCTTCGGAGAAATCCCAACGTAGCTCACAAGTAGCAGGAAGAATTTCTGGCACCGTTACCGGGGAGACATCACCGAAACCTATCAAGTACCTTCGCACAAACTATCATCTACTTTCTATTAATTTTATTTGCCTTTGCCTCTCATTTTCATCTCCCCCACTTCTATTTTTTTACAAAAAAGCACAAAAATATTTTTATTTGCTCGTTTGCTTGCTTTGTCTCTATGTCTCTAGAAAACACTAAGTTGTGTGATTTTTCAAATACTAATAATAATGATTTCATTAGTACTCCAATTGCTCCTCCCGCCACTAGTGCGGAGTCATGTGATATTAATGCTGCTTTGCTAAATCTTGTTATGAAAGATTTTTTTGCTAGTCCTCTTAATACTTTCGTTGAATTATGCGACAAGCAAAAGAAAAAAGATGTGGATAATGATATTTTTAAATTAAAATTATTTCCATTCTCACTAAGAGACCGTGCTAAAACTTGGTTTTCATCCTTGCCTCGAAATAGTATTGATTCTTGGGATATGTGTAAGGATGCTTTTATTGCCAAGTATATTCCTCCCGCCAAAATTATTTCTTTAAGAAATCGAATTATGAATGTTAAGCAACATGAGAATGAACATGTTGCACAATCTTGGGAGAGAATGAAATTAATGATAAGAAACTGTCCCACTCATGGTTTAAGTTTATGGATGCTTATACAAAATTTCTATGCATGACTAAACTTTGTTTTTAGAAATCTTCAAGACTCTGCTGCAAGTGGCACCTTTATGGAATTCACATTGGGAGAAGCTACAAAACTCCTTGATAATATAATGGCAAATTACTCTCAATGGCATACCAAAAGAGCTCCACCTGGTAAGAAGGTAAGTTCCATTGAAGAATACATTGAGTGATCAAATGGATGCTCTTATGAAAATGGTTGCTACTAAGAATTCTCACGTTGTTCTAAATGATGTGCCATTGTGATGCGGAGCATCCTACAATCATCCCCATGTACATACAACTACTCCCCAGGCCCCAAGTGCCCACATGTTGAGACCTCGAGCATACGCCATTGGACCTAAGGTGAACTCGCTCCTTTCCGAATCTTACCTTTCCGCATGTAAGACATGGATGCTACTTCAAGCGCGGACCTTGTGCATACTCAGGTACACCCGAGGAGACCATGGAGAGACCAAGGACCAAGGCCAAGTACGCGCAGAAGTGAAGGAAGGAGAAGGAAGAAGAGCCAGCTGCTACAGCGGCCGGACATCTGACCCGTCTCCCCGAAAATCCGTCCCTCCATCACCGAATGCATCTGGAAGCGACCCAGGCCAGCCCGAACATCCGGCCCGTCGCGAAGCCCCAAACATCCGGCCCGACGCCCGGACATCCGGCCAACCCTACACGCGGTATAATGGGCCACCGACCCGTGTACCCCTTCACTTCGTCCCCAACTTGTAGTACAACTATAAATAGACCTCTCCCACCTCCTAGTTAGGGTTAGTGTTGTGATAGCTCATATGTGAGATAAAGCCTCGCTCATCCATTCGGATCTAGTCCACCGAGAGAGACCGTCACCTCTTCGGAGAAGGTCCACCTTGGATTCAAGACCCCTAACGGGAAGACCTCAAGACCTCCTCATAGAGAAGAACTAGTTACCTATGTATCATCCTTTGTTGGATTCAGATCATGTATCTCTTTGTGTTTCGAGGATCTAGCATATGTGTGACCGAATCTTATTGGTTTGAGTGTTTCTCTCGTGTTTCCCCACGTGATTTCTCCTCGTGTTCTTTGTGTTCTTCGTGGGATCCGCTCCTTTCAAGAAAGATCGGCCATCTAGGGTTCCACCCTACATCATCTTGGTATCATGAGCCACGTTGATCACGATTTCGGAGCCTCCCCTCTTTGTTTTCTAGCCTAGTTTTCTTGATTTCGTCCTAAATTCAAAAATCCCCACCAAAAAGTAGCCCCCAATTTTTTTGTGATTTGTTGGTGTGATGAAGTTTTGTTGGATTTGATCCATGGATTCGTTGTGTCTTGAGTAGATCTATCTTTCCCCCAATTTTCCCCACTTTCCATCCATGAAATCCATCAAATTTCGCCCCCAAAATCATCAATTTCCGCCCCCAAAATCGAGTTCCTCGAGTTCATCCTCGGATTTGTAGCCCAGACATCTGGCCCGTAGGCCCAGACATCCGGCTCCTGGAGCGCAATTCGCGTGCGGTTCTAGACATCAGGTTCTGGATTTCTGATCCCGACCCCGGATGTCCGGCCCATGGCATTTTAGCCTTCAGTGTTTCACCGTTTTAACCATAACTAATTCATCCGGAGTCCATTTTTGACGCTCTTTAACTCGGTTTGAAGCTATTGACACCCCCATCCGTATAACCACCACCGACTTCCGCAACCTAACCCATTTTGTACCCCATCACATTTTAGGTTGTTTGAGTTGTGATTTGAGTCTCCTAAGGTGTTTCGGCTACTTAGGAACGATTGCTTCTTCATCAACCACCACCATAACTTTCGCATAGGCTTGCCCGCCATACACTTCCGCCACCCCAACTTAACCCAATTTTGTTTGTGTTGTGAGTTGTGTCTCCTAAGGTGTTTCAGCTACTTAGGGACCATGCTTTCAACTCTGACACCGTGTGTAGCCCATCTTACCCTCCATTTTTGCATTGCGTCTCAAAACCCATCATTGCATTACCGCGATCCCATTGAGATTCCGCAACCACCACCGCTTTCTGGCTACCACCATTTGACATTTGACATTTAAGATTTTTAGTTCGTGGTTTTTCCGTTTCCTAAGGTGTTTCAGCTAATTAGGAACAGTTCGACATTGAGAACACTTCCACTCATCATCGCCACAAGGTTATCATCAACATTGACCACTTCACCATTGACACCACCATAAGCAAGGACGGTAACCTCAACGACATCCATTGTATATTCTCCTTACCATTCCATTGATAACCCCTAGCCCATTTTGCGTCAGTTTCCTATTGAGACTAGCCTTTGAGTATTGCCGACAACGTTACTTGTGCACATTAGTGATTCGCCCTTCCATTGCATACATACCATATCATATTGGTATCATCATATCATCTCGTGTGCCAAAAGTTTGTTCCTGCATATACACAATTGCTATCTCGGTTTGTGCATTTCACATTGTGGCCATATCAAAAAGAAAAATAATAAGCTTTTAAGAAAAGAAAAAGAGAGCAAAGAAGCTTGTAAGAAATAGCCATAGCATCATACCACATTTCATAAGATTGTCATATCCGATCATCTTGGATCATCTTAAGAGGAACATCGGGAACCATATATACATAGCATAATTGGAATTGAAGCCATTGCATTTTTGTCTCCTATAGGTTGTGCACAAGTGTCGTATCCGCCTATTGAGAAATCGTGCTAGCGTCTCTCTAGAGTTGTGCAACAAGAGCATTTTCCATGGATTCCACATTTTGAGCTCATTCCTTGGTTGCACGACCCATTTATCTATCCGTGTGTGTGTTTCCGTGTGCCATTCATTGCTATTGGTCTACTTGCTTCACTTGCGAAGTACTGAATCTCTTTCAACATTATTGACTCTTGCTAACATTTTGCATCAAATTTTGGTGCCACTATCCTCACCGAGCTCCACAATAAGCCTTACATGTGTAGGTGTGAGAAATTGACGAGATCGGTACCAATTGTGTTATTTCCTTGTTACATCATTGAGTGACCATTGATTCATTTTCAACATCGGTCAATGTACATTTGCTATAGTTCTCTCCTTTCTTCCACTCATATTTGCTCGAGTTTTGTGATGGATATGCAATGCATTTAATCTCCGGTCTTCCACGACAACGACGACGCGAACACCTACGTCACCAAAACGTCCATCTTCGGACTACAACACGAAATGCAAGGTGCACAATCTACCTTGCGAGAGCGCCTGGACAACCTCTCCATCAACATACGACACTCCGAAGCAAGGAAAAGGGACTAAGTCGACACCAAGTTGGACGAGCTAAAGGATCAACTACGAGACATGGTGGCAGACTACAAGTCTTCTTCCCCTTCATCATCCTCAAGGCGACAGCGAGCAAGTCGATCATCTTTGGAGTGTCCACGCGACACAAGCGCAATTCGTCCACGTCCACATCTCCATGGCGACCATCATCACATTCATGATCCACATCGTCATGAAGGGAAAGCCACCTCCAAGCATCATGTGCACGACGACTACGAACGGCATCTACTATGAGCTCAAGTACGACAACGACACCATCAACATGAAGATGCTCGAGATGCGCCTACCTACAAGTCCCAACAAGCTCTACATCAAGCTATGACCAAGCTTCATGAGCAAAAGAGAAGACCGCGCGATAAGCACCACCGAGAGGAAGCTACGGCTACTACCACCACCACTTCGGCATCTTCGCCAAGTGCTATCAAGGCATCTTCGCCTTTGGACATACGACATCTTCGTCTACTTCCCACGAGTTCGCCTACATCGACATCTTCAACAACAAGGCGACCACCTATGAGCAAGGGTGACACTTCCATCTTCGGAAGCCCCTCATGTTGGGGAACGCAGTAATTTCAAAAAAATTCCTACGCACACGCAAGATCCATCTAGGTGATACATAGAAATGAGAGGGGAGAGTGTTGTCCATGTACCCTCGTAGACCGTAAGCGGAAGCATTATGAGAACGCAGTTGATGTAGTCGTACGTCTTCACGATCCGACCGATCCTAGCACCGAAGGTACGTACCTCCGTGATCTGCACATGTTCAGCTCAGTGACGTCCCACGAACTCTAGATCCAGCTGAGGTCGAGGGAGAGTTCGTTAGCACGATGGCATGATGATGGTGATGATGAAGTTACCGATGCACGGCTTCGCCTAAGCTCTACAACGATATGACCGAGGTGGAAAACTATGGAGGGGGGCACCGCACACGGCTAAACAATCAACTTGTGTGTCTATGGGGTGCCCCCACCCCTGTATATAAAGGAGGGGAGGAGGAGGCCGGCCGGCCCTAGAGGGTGTGCCAAGGGGGGAGGAAACCTCCTCCTAGTAGGAGTAGGATTCCTCCTTTCTTAGTCCTACTAGGAGGGGGAATGAAGGAGAGGGGGAGGGAGAGGGAAAGAGGGGTCGCGCCCCCTCCCCTAGTCCAATTCGGACTCCCTGGGGGGCACCTCCTGGCTGCTGCCCTCTCTCTCCCCTAAAGCCCACTAAGGGCCCAATAACTTCTCAGGGGGGGTCCGGTAACTGGGATGCTCATATTGGTTCCTACATATTCTACGAAGATCTTTATCGGTTAAACCGCATGACAACATACATTGTTCCCTTTGTCATCGGTATGTTACTTGCCAGAGATTCAATCGTCGGTATCTCAATACCTAGTTCAATCTCGTTACCGGCAAGTCTCTTTACTCGTTCCGTAATGCAACATCCTGTAACTAACTCATTAGTCACATTGCATGCACGGCTTATAGTGACGTGCATTACCGAGAGGGCCACAGATACCTCTCCGATACACGGAGTGACAAATCCTAATCTCGATCTATGCCAACTCAACAAACACCATCGGAGACACCTGTAGAGCATCTTTATAATCACCCAGTTACCTTGTGACGTTTGATAGCACACAAGATGTTCCTCCAGTATTCGGGAGTTGCATAATCTCATAGTCCGCGGAACATGTATAAGTCGTGAAGAAAGCAATAGCAATAAACTAAATGATCATAGTGCTAAGCTAACAGATGGGTCATGTCCATCACATCATTCTCTAATGATGTGATCCCGTTCATCAAATGACAACACTTGTCTATGGCTAGGAAACTTAACCATCTTTGATTAACAAGCTAGTCAAGTAGAGACATACTAGGGACACTTTGTTTGTCTATGTATTCACACATGTACTAAGTTTCCAGTTAATACAATTCTAGCATGAATAATAAACATTCATCATGATATAAGGAAATATAAATAACAACTTTATTATTGCCTTTAGCGCATATTTCCTTCAGTTTCCCACTTGCACTAGAGTCAATAATCTAGTTCACATCTTTATGTGATTAGTTCACATCTTCATGTGACTAATACCCAAAGGGTTTACTAGAGTCAATAATCTAGTTCACATCATTATGTGATTAACACCTAAAGAACATGATTACCATACCACTTTCGTGCGAAACGTACTCTGGTTGACCTACGAAGTTCGATAGTGACTTGATCTGAAGTTTCATGATCATCATCATTAACTTCCTCACTAATTCGTGTATGTATCACTGGAACTGATTTCAGTGATGAGCTACTTTTCAATTCGAGAGAAGGTACAATTACCTCATCAAGTTCTACTTTCCTCCCACTTACTTCTTTTGACAGAAACTTCTTCTCTAGAAAGGATCTATTCTTAGCAACGAATATCTTGCCTTCGGATCTGTGATAGAAGGTGTACGCAATAGTTTCATTTGGGTATACTTTGGAAACACATTTCTCCGATTTGGGTTCGAGCTTATCAGGTTGAAAATTTTTCACATAAGCATCATAGCCCCAAACTTTAAGAAACGACAGCTTAGGTTTCTTGCTAAACTCATAACTCAAATATTCGTCTCCGCAATCAGATCGTAGAAACTTTATTTTCTTGATACGATGATTTTCCACTTCACTATGAAATGCTTTAAACTTTTCAATTGTTTCAGACTTATGTTTCATCAAGTAGATATACCCATATCTGCTCAAATCATCTATGAAGTTCAGAAAATAACGATACCCGCCGCGAGCATCAACACGCATCAGACCACATACATCAGTATGTACTATTTCCAATAAGTTAGTGCTCGCTCCATTGTTTCGGAGAACGGAGTCTTTAGTCATCTTGCCTATGAGGCATGGTTCGCAAGCATCAAGTGATTCCAAAAGCCCATCAGTATGGACTTTTTTCATGCGCTTTACACCAATATGACCTAAACGACTGTCGGTGTCAAAACCGGCGGATCTCAGGTAGGGGGTCCCGAACTGTGCGTCTAAGGTGGATGGTAACAGGAGGCGGGGGACACGATATTTACCCAGGTTCGGGCCCTCTCGATGGAGGTAATACCCTACTTCCTGCTTGAATTATCTTGATGATATGAGTATTACAAGAGTTGATCTACCACGAGATCGTAGAGGCTAAACCCTAGAAGCTAGCCTATGGTATGATTGTATGTTGTCCTACGGACTAAACCCTCCGGTTTATATAGACACCGGAGGGGGCTAGGGTTACACAGAGTCGGTTACAAGGGAGGAGATCTACATATCCGTATTGCCAAGCTTTCCTTCCACGCAAAGGAGAGTCCCATCCAGACACGGGACGAAGCCTTCAATCTTGTATCTTCATAGTCCAACAGTCCGGCCAAAGGATATAGTCCGGCTGTCCGGAGACCCCCTAATCCAAGACTCCCTCAGTAGCCCCCGAACCAGGCTTCAATGACGATGAGTCGGGCGTGCAGATTGTTTTCGGCATTGCAAGGCGGGTTCTTCTCCAAATTCTGAATATCTGCTAAGTAGTGTCCGGCTCCCCATAAATGTTGCACTTCTTGGCTTCCGTGCCCAATAAGGGCTATCTTCCACGTGTCGAGCGAATGCGAGGAGCCAGGTAAGTAAACTATCTATTAAAGAGAAAGGGATTCTTAGATCCAGACCACACCATCCTCCCACGGCGAGTATCCATCGGAGCACGCTCGGAAAAATCCATTCCAACATGGCCGGCCATCGCAGCTCCTCCTCCCGCTCCCGTAGCCCTAAGCCCAGTGATTGGGAGAAGTGTTCCGTCCCACACAGCCAATTAGTAGAGTTACATACCCAGGGATTTCTCCCTACAGCGTATATGGTCCCCGTTCGAGCCGGGCTCGCCACCTATAATGGCGGGGAGCAAGCGAAGAGCTTCCCCAATCCCTCCAAGGGGGAGCGGGTATGCCTTGTCCCTTATTTACTAAGGGGACTTGGATTTCCAATCCATCCGTTCCTCCGCGGGCTCCTAGAGTTTTATGGCCTCCAGTTGCATAATTTCACCCCCGCTTCCGTATTACACATTGCTGGTTATGTTGCCTTTTGTGAGCTGTTTCTGGGCTGCGAAGCTCATTTCGAGTTGTGGAAGAGGCTATTCTGCCTTGTGCCCCGTACACAGAAGGGGTCAATATACCAAGTGGGCGGAGCCGAAATATGGCGCATGGCCGGGACTGGATACCTGTCCGGTACCCCGAAGAAGACGTCCGAAGACTGGCCTTCGGAGTGGTTTTACATGGAGGACGTCCCCCTTCTAGATCCTATTCGGATGGGTCTTCCCGAGTTCGACAATGCCCCTTTGAAGAAACACCGAAGCTGGCGCCAACGGAGCCCTCAGGAGGAAGATAACGGAGAAGTCCTTTACCTGATGGGCCGGATAAAAGTGTTGTCCCAATCAGGACTGACAATAATCGAGGTTATGTCAATATGTATAGTGTGGGGGGTGCAGCCACTTCAATATTGAGGGCACCCCATGTGGTGCTTTAACGGGGAAGATGATGCCACCCGCTGCGGGCGTAAGGGACCAGACTTAGTTGCTGCTCTAGCAAAAATTATGTCCGATTTGTTCAAGAGAGAGGAAGAGGAGTTCATCCATATTAAGCCATGAGATGGATTCTCCATGTACAACCCTCCAAGCTGAGTGAGCTGTCACTTTTTACTCCCAACCTTCCCGCATTCTTCGTCATAAATACTCGCCTTGCCGTTTTATGGCAGGAACTGCGAAAAGCTGCAAGGGAGGTCAACAGCCCACCTCCACAACCAGAGGACCCTGACTGGGTCCTCAATCCCGGACTCAAAGAGGATCCAGACATATTTGTGGAGCTGATCGACAGGACATTCTATCAATTGAGCTATCCTGGGCTACTCCCTGCATCGCATGTAAGAAAAACCAGAGTCCCAACTTCCAAGAAGGATCCCCTTTTATGCACTTCACCTACCGTACACATGTGGGAAGGCCCTCGGGACGCCATGCCGAACCCACAGTGACTCGCCAACAAGGGACACCGAAGCCAGGTAGGCTAAAAAGGAAGGCGGTCAGGACTGAGACGCCGGTGCAGAGGTATGATACAGAACCTCGCTCCGTTGTTGTCGTCTTTCTTAAAATATAATGGTGTCCATGTTTTCTAGTAGGAAAAATGCTCGCTGGACTATATCCGGAGAGTTTGCCGATCACGCCTCCACCAGTCGGGCTCCAGGGCCGGACATAGAGGCGGAAGCTAACACGGGGCGAACGCCGGATGCTCCTCCTACAGAGGATGCGGACAGACTATCCGCTACAATTTCCTAAGTGGAGAGCGCCATGAATCACAGGCGTCGCTGGGCCGTACTCCGTGACGCTTGTTTCTCCCAAGAGGCGTTCGATGCCTTCAACTCAGGAGACGCGTACATTCGTGCTGCTCAAAACGGTCTTGCCAGAGCCACGAACCAGTATGTAAAGGATATACGGGTATGAAAATCTGACGATTATATATATATATCAGTAGCCCCTGAGACTTGAAACAGTTGACACAACTGATTTAAGGATCATTATTTGTGCAGGTTCTTACAGAGAAGAATACCCAATTGTCTCAAGAGCTGGAAGAGTGCAAAGCCCAGCTATGGGCCGCGGTTGCCGCATTGAAGGAGTCCGAGAAGGCCCCCTCCGGTAACACTTGTTTCCATTGCAAAGAATGACATGTACCAGATAGTATGCGGCATGCATGTAAATCTAACAATAGATGTTGCAGATGACTCCGGAGTGAATCCGGAGGCCGGCCCGGAGAATGTGCAACGTGCTAATCGACAACTAAATGCTGGTGAGCATGTGCTTACGCGGGTCAGGCAGGAGAAAAATAATCTCCAGGACGCCAATATCCAGCTGGGCGTGGAACTGAAAGATGTCTGAGCCCAGCTTGTGGACTCCGTGAAGGAGAATAAGCGGCTTCGATGCGGCATTTTCAGTAAGTGCTTGAACAAACTTTTGAAAGTGTTCGGCGAAGAAGCCGGCTAACAGAGTTATGTCTGCATGTATGCTGACGGGTCGTCTCACGGTGGAGATGCCTGGGTCTGTGGGTGATCTTCTACCAGAGCTCTCACAACTGCATGAACAAGTTCGGCAGGTGATGTAGGGTATTGCTCAAGCCTTGCGGCTATCCGCCTCCCCGCCAGGAGGCATGGGGGAGCTTATAGAGAAGCTCAAGGGAGCGCGGCGGCACTTCTGATTATGGAAGATATCAGCCTGCCAACAAGGTGCAAGGGAAGCCTGGACCATGGTGAAGACGCGATATACCAAAGCTGACCCAAACCACATGGCCGAGGTCGGACCTGTGGGGCCCGATGGGAAAGAGATCCCCGTCAGTTTGGTGTATGACCAAGTAGAATTAGCCGCAAAGTATTCCCAACAGGATTGTAGGCTAGACAGCCCGTTGGATGGTATAGAAGAAGAATTCAGTCAGTCTTAGTGACTGTGTACTTTAAGTGACATATATAATGTCCCTAGCCGGATTGTAAATCATTTGTCAAGGCGGACCTTTTCGCTTCGACCTCTGGACCCGATAGTCCGGAGTGTATCCGAATACCCGCTCGGTTATGTAAAAACCGGGGTATGCGTGGAAACCAGGCGTAGGGGTCATAAGTGCTTGAACAAACAAGTACCCAACTAGCTATGTTATATTACATGGATAGTAAGAAACATCTTCCAGGGAGAATTGTTCCGTTAAGGGTTCCTTTCCCTGGGTACGCATGCCCTAATGTGCATGTCCGAACTGTGAAAAGAGACGCAGGCTATAAACATCTGGGGGCATGTATCGAAATAAATAAAAGTCATCTTTTGTTCACCGACCGAATATCCCCTCAAGAACGCTAGCTTTCGGCTTCACCCAGTCTGAGGTACACATCCGGCTGACCCGGCAGTAACAATCGCAGAGGTGCTCCCCTTATGCCCTAGCCGAATTAACGGGAAAGTAGGGCATAAATAAAAGAGCCAGGCAACCTAGCTTGGCCAAAACTTAAGTCATATCGATGCATATAATGGCGAAAAAGGTACATGTGGAAGAATAACACATGTGTGGGGCATAAAGCCCAGAAAAATAGTTATATTAAGCTTCTGTATAAGAAGCCCCCAGGTATAATGAGCGCGGTTAGCGCGTCAAGATTGTGTAGTCAAGACACAAGTTATCCTTTTAAGGCCTTGAGGAGAAAAAAAGAAGAGAGAAAGAGAGAAAAGACAGATAATGGATATGCAAAAAATTGACGGGGGTAAGGAGACGAACATAGAGTCCGGCACTGGGCATAGAATCTTCGGAGTCTGGCTGCGTTCCATGGGTTTGGCTCGAGTCGATTGTCCGATGCATCCCGTAGACGGTACGCTCCACTGGTCAGAACCTGGTCAATAATGAAGGTACCTTCCCATTTGGGCTTCAGCTTGTTCTTTTTTTTCTCCGGCAGGCGTAGAACTAGTTCAACAACGTTATAGGTTTTGTCTCGTACTTCTCTGCTTTGATACTTTCGAGCCTGTTGCTGATAGAATGCGGAACGGGCTTTTGCCATGTCGTGCTCCTCCTCCAGGGCATCCAAACTGTCCCGCCGATCGAGCTCGGCCTCTTTTTCTGCGTACATGCGCACTCGAGGTGAGTCATGAATTATGTCGCAAGGCAGAACCGCCTCTGCGCCGTACACCATAAAAAACGGTGTGTATCTGGTAGTGCGATTCAGCGTGGTCCGCAACCCCCAGAGTACGGAGTCGAGCTCCTCTACCCTGTGCTTGTTTGATTCCTTTAAGGACCACGCTAATCTCGGTTTGATGCCGCTCATGATAAGACCATTTGCTCGCTCGACTTGACCGTTAGTTTGCGGGTGATAGACAGAAGCATAATCGAGCTTGATGCCCATGTTGCTGCACCAAAGTTTTACCTCGTCGGCTGTAAAGTTTGTGCCGTTGTCAATAATGATGCTGTGGGGGATGCCATAACGGTGTACAACCCCAGATATGAAGTCTATCACCGGTCCAGATTCAGCCGTTTTAACGGGTTTGGCTTCTATTCGTTTGGTGAATTTATCCACCATGACCAGTAAGTATTTTTTCTTATGGGTTCCCCCTTTGAGGGGTCTGACGATATCAAGCCCCCAGACCGCAAAGGGCCAAGTAATGGGGATTGTTTGGAGAGCAGTAGGCGGCATATGGCTTTGGTTTGCAAAAAGCTGGCAACCGACGCAACGTTGGACCAGATCCTGTGCATCTTCTCGGGCCGTCGGCCAATACAAACCTGGACGGAAGGCCTTGCTTACAAGGGCCCGGGTTGCGGCGTGCTGGCCGCCGAGTCCAGCATGGATTTCTGCCAAAAGCTTCCGCCCTTCCTCTTCGGAGATGCACCTTTGAAGGACTCTGGTAGTGCTTTTCTTATAGAGCTCTCCCTCACGGACCTTTTAGGCTTTAGATCGCCGCACTATGCAGCGTGCCTCATTTTGGTCCTCGGGTAGTTCCTGCCTGGTTAGGTAGGCCAGGAATGGTTCTGTCCACGGGGCGATGACGGCCATTATCACGTGGGCTGAAGGTGTTATTTCGATGGCAGAGCCTCTGATTGTGTCAGAGTGTTCGGTATCTGGTGTTGTGGCCGGGTCCGGACTATTGTTACCGGTGTCCCCTTCCCATACCATGGATGGCTTAAACAGCCTTTCCAAGAAGATGTTAGGTGGGACAGGATCACGCTTAGCACCGATACGGGCAAGGATATCCGCCGCCTGATTGTTTTCCCGAGCCACATGGTGGAATTCAAGCCCCTCGAACCGAGCTGACATTTTGAGGACGGCGTTGCGATATGCCGCCATTTTCGGATCCTTGGCATCGAAGTCTCCATTTATTTGAGATATTGTGAGGTTCGAGTCCCCACGCACCTCCAGGCATTGAATGCCCATGGAAACTGCCATCCGAAGACCATGTAATAGGGCCTTGTATTTGGCTGCGTTGTTGGAGTCTGTGTATAGTATTTGGAGTACGTATTGGACTGTATCTCCGGTGGGGGACGTCAGGACGATGCCAGCCCCTAGACCAGCCAACATTTTAGAGCCATCGAAGTGCATGATCCAATTGGAGTACGCACCATACTCTTTAGGGAGTTCGGCTTCTGTCCACTCGGCGATGAAATTGGCCAGTACTTGCGACTTAATGGCTCGCCGTGGTCTATATGTTATGTCGAATGGGAGGAGCTCGATAGCCCATTTGGCAATCCGGCCCGTGGCATCGCGGTTGTTTATTATTTCGTTGAGTGGTACTTCTGAGGCCACCGTAATTGAACAATCTTGAAAGTAGTGTCGTAATTTCTGGGATGCCATGAATACCGCGTATGCTATCTTTTGATAATGTGGGTACAGTGATTTGCATGGAGTGAGGACAGTGGATACATAATATACTGGCTTTTGAAGTGGGAATCTATGTCCGTCCGTCTCTCGTTCGACGACGAGCACTGCGCTTACAACTTGGTGAGTTGCCGCTATATATAACAACATTGGTTCATCGACATTTGGCGCGGCCAAGATTGGGTTGGTGGCTAGGATGGCTTTTATTTCTTCCAATCCGGCCGTGGCTGCGTCTGTCCACTCGAAGTGTTCGGTGCACCAAAGAAGGCGATAAAGGGGGAGTGCCTTTTGTCCTAATCGAGAGATAAAGCGTCTTAAGGCCGCCACACATCCAGTTAACTTCTGGATTTGCTTGACGTCAGTTGGGATAGCCAACTGCGACAGAGCTCGGATTTTAGCCGGATTTGCTTCAATTCCTCTAATGGAGACGATGAAGCCCAGGAGCTTTCCGGCGGGTACGTTGAAAACGCATTTTTCCGGATTGAGCTTAATGTCGTATGTTCGGAGATTGTCGAATGTGAGCCTCAAGTCATCTATTAAGGAGTCGACGTGTCTGGTTTTAACGACCACATTGTCTACGTATGCCTCCACTATTTTGCCGATCTGCTTTTCCAGACATGTCTGAATCATGCGTTGATACGTTGCGCCGGCGTTTTTGAGCCTGAAGGGCATTGTGTTAAAACAGAAGGGGCTGTATGGAGTGATAAATGCTGTTGCGGCTTGATCGGACTCCACCATCTTAATTTGGTGGTAACCGGAGTATGCGTCAAGGAAGCACAATGAGTCGTGTCCTGTGGTGGCGTCGATAATTTAATCGATGCGAGGGAGGGGGAAGGGATCCTTTAGGCAAGCCTTATTAAGGTCCTTGAAGTCGACACATAGGCGCCAGGATTTGTCCTTCTTTGGTACCATTACCAGGTTTGCTAGCCAGTCCGAAAGTTTTATTTCTCTAATGAATCCGGCCTCCAGTAACTTGGCTAGCTCCTCTCCCATGGCTTGTCGCTTAGGTTCGGAGAAACGCCGAAGAGTCTACTTGACCGGCTTGAATCCCTTTAGAATGTTAAGGCTATGCTCGGCCAGCCTGCATGGGATTCCTGGCATGTCTGAAGGATGCCAGGCGAATATGTCCCAATTCTCGCGCATGAACTCCTGTAGTGCGGCGTCTACAACGGGGTTTAACTGTGCCCCGATGGATGTTGTTTTTGTGGGGTCTGTTGGATGGACTTGGAATTTGACTATTTCATCCGCTGGTTTAAAAGAGGTGGACTTGGATCTTTTGTCGAGTATCAGGTCGTCCCTGTCCACTGTGGAGCGCAGCGTAGTTAATTCCTCCGCCGCAAGGGCTTCGGATAATGCCTTGAGGGCCAGTGCGGCTGTTTTGTTCTCGGCGCGGAGTGCTATGTCCGGATCACTAGCTAGAGTGATGATTCCATTGGGCCCGGGCATTTTGAGCTTCATGTACCCGTAATGGGGTATGGCTTGGAAGATCGTGAATGCCTCCCGCCCTAGAAGGGCGTGGTATCCGCTACTGAACGAGGCCACTTGGAATGTAATTTCTTCAGACCTGTAATTCTCCGGAGTGCCGAATACCACATCTAGTGTGATTTTCCCAGCGCAACGTGCCTCCCGACTGGGGATGATTCCTCGGAAGGTCGTGCTGCTTTGCTCAATACGGTTTCTGTCTATTTCCATTTTTTGAAGAGTCTCCTCATAAATGAGGTTTAATCCGCTGCCGCCATCCATGAGCACTTTAGTAAGTCGAAAGCCGTCCACAATTGGACCGAGGACCAAGGAGGATGGTGCTCGGGCTGTTCGGAATTTAGGTTCGTCACTGGTATTGAAGGTGATAGCCATGTCGCTCCATGGATTTATTGCTGCCACGTGGCAGACTTCGGCAAGGCTGCGGAGTGCTCGCTTACGCCTATTATTTGAGGCGAAGGTCTCGAAGACTGTCAATATTGTATTGTTATCCACGGGATGGTGCTCTGCGGTGTTTTGAATGAGGAGATCCTCGCCGCTCTTGGCCACCTGCCGAAGTACCCAACATGCTCTAAGGCTGTGTGTTGGTATGGTATCCGCTGTACTATGAATTTTGCAGGGCCCGTTAAGCCATCCCTCCAATACGGTTCCACGCCATGTAGTGGGCTTTTCCTTCTTTGTAATTGAGTCGGGCAACTTATGAGAGTGCACCCTTTTAGTTCGGACTTGGGGGTTTTGTCAGAGCCGGATTATCCCAAAATTTTGTTTGGGTTTTCCAGGCGCTTTCCATCGCACAGTACTTCCGCACTATGGCCACCAAGTCAGCGAAGTGTGCTATGTCACGGCGACTTATGGCGTTGAGGATTCCCTTGTCCGTGCAATTGTTGCAAAAGAACGAAATTGTGTCTTCCTCGCGACAGTCCTTGACCTTGTTCATTACAAGGAGGAATCTGGCCCAATAGTGATGTACTGTCTCTTGGGGCTCTTGCCTAATGTGGGAAAGATCGTTTATATCTGGGTGGGTGGGTGGATTTAAGTCCATACCTTGACCCAATCTGAGACCCAGGGGCGGGGGAGTTTCCGATCTTGGAAGTTCGGGTTCCGGGATGTTGCCCCGCAGGTTCGGCATGCTGCCTGATTCTGGGTTCAGGGTTAGGGCGATGTCCTCCCGTGGACGGGTATCCGGCTCAGAGAGCTCGGGAATCCGGACATAGTTCGTCCTCAGGATAGAGGGAGAATCGCCGCATTGCTCCTCCGCCACCGCTATCTGATGGGTGACCGGCGGAGAGTTAATCTCCCTTTGGTCGGGTTTAAGCCCAATCCAATCATAGTCCGTAGCGACTCCGAGAGCGGCGATGCGATCCAAGAGCTCGTTCAAAGAGGAGAGCTCCATTGGATCCATCTGCTCGGTGAATTTCGAGCCGATGTGGAGGCTATTTTCGATGACCCAAGAAGTCATTGTCGGCGCAGCGGCCGAGCGGGCGGTCATGATGAAGCCGCCTAGTCGGAGAGTTTGGCCTACAGCCAGGGCTGCCCCAGAGGTGATGTTGTTCTTGACAACAAGACGCGCGATACCTCCTTATGATGATGACACAATGGAACTCTCAATGAAAGCACCAATGTCGGTGTCAGAACCGGCAGATCTCGGGTAGGGGTTCCCTAACTGTGTGTTTAAGGCGGATGGTAACAGGAGGCGGGGGGCACGATGTTTACCCAGGTTCGGGCCCTCTCGATGGAGGTAATACCCTACATCCTGCTTGATTGATCTTGATGATATGAGTATTACAAGAGTTGATCTATCACGTGATCGTAGAGGCTAAACCCTAGAAGCTAGCCTATAGTATGATTGTATGTTGTCCTACGGACTAAACCCTCCGGTTTATATAGACACCGGAGGGGGCTAGGGTTACACAGAGTCGGTGACAAGGGAGGAGATCTACATATCCGTATTGCCAAGCTTGCCTTCCACGCAAAGGAGAGTCCCATCTGGACACGGGACGAAGTCTTCAATCTTGTATCTTCATAGTCCAACAGTCCGGCCAAAGGATATAGTCCGGCTGTCCGGAGACCCCCTAATCCAGGACTCCCTCAACGACAGTGCCACAAAATAAGTTGCACTATCATTATTAACTTTGTATCTTTTGGCATCAATATTATGTGTATCGCTGTGATCGAGATTCAGTAAACCATTTACATTGGATGTAAGACCATAGAAGGTTTTATTCATATAAACAGAACAACAATTATTCCCTGACTTTAAAGAATAACCGTATCTCAAGAAACATGATCCAATCATATTTATGGTCAACGCAAACACCAAATAACATTTATTTAGTTCCAATACTAATCACGAAGGTAGAGGGAGTATGCGATGGTGATCTTATCAACGTTGGAATCATTTTCAACACATATCGTCACCTCGCCCTGAACTAGTCTTTTTTTCATTTTGTAACTCCTGTTTTGAGTTACTAATCATAGCAACTGAACCAGTATCAAATACCCATGGGCTACTATGAACACTAGTAAAGTACACATCAATAACATGTATATCACATATACTTTTGTTCACTTTGCCATCCTTCTTATCCGCCAAGTATTTGGGCAGTTCCGCTTCACGTGACCATTTCCTTTGCAGTAGAAGCACTCAGTTTCAGGTTTGGGTCTAGCTTTGGGCTTCTTCATGGGAGTGGCAACTTGCTTGTCATTCTTCTTGAAGTTCCCTTTCTTCCTCTTGCCCTTTTACTTGAAACTAGTGGTCTTGTCAACCATCAACACTTGATGGTTTTCTTGATTTCTACCTTCGCCGATTTCAGCATCGCAAAGAGCTCTAGGAATCGTTTTCGTCATCCCTTGCATATTATAGTTCATCACAAGTTCCAGTAACTTGGTGATAGTGACTAGAGAACTCTGTCAATCACTATCTTATCTGGAAGATTAACTCCCACTTGATTCAAGCGATTGTAGTACTCAGACATTCTGAGCACATGCCCACTGATTGAGCTATTCTCCTCCACCTTGTAGGCCAAAATACTTGTCAGAGGTCTCATACCTCTTGACTCGGGCATGAGTCTGAAATACCAATTTCAACTCTTGGAACATCTCATATTCTCCATGGCATTTCAAAACATTTTTGAAGTCCCGGTTCTAAACCGTAAAGCATGGTGTACTAAACTATCAAGTAGTCATCATACTTAGCTTGTCAAATGTTCATAACATCTGCATTTGCTCCTGCAATAGTTCTGTCACCTAGCGGTTCATCAAGGACATAATTCTTCTGTGCAGCAATGAGGATAATCCTCAGATCACGGACCTAGTCCGCATCATTGCTACTATCAACTTTCAACTTAGTTTTCTCTAGGAACATATCATAAATAAAACGGGGAAGCTATATGTGAGCAATTGATCTACAACATAGATATGAAAATACTATCAGGACTAAGTTCATGATAAATTGAAGTTCAATTAATCATATTACTTAAGAACTCCCACTTAGATAGACATCCCTCTAGTAATCTAAATAATCACGTGATCCACATCAACTAAACCATGTCCGATCATCACGTGAGATGGAGTAGCTTTCAATGGTGAACATCACTATGTTGATCATATCTACTATATGATTCACGTTCGACCTTCTGGCCTCAGTGTTTTGAGGCCATATCTGCATATGCTAGGCTCGTCAATTTTAACCCGAGTATTCTGCATGTGCAAAACTGGCTTGCACCCATTGTATGTGAATGTAGAGCTTATCACACCCGATCATCACGTGGTGTCTCAGCACGAAGAACTGTCACAACGGTGCATACTCAGGGAGAACACTTATACCTTGAAATTTTAGTAAGGGGTCATCTCGCAATGCTACCGTCGTACTAAGAAAAATAAGATGCATAAAAGATAAACATCACATGCAACCAAAATATTGAAGGAAATATGCCCTAGAGGCAATAATAAAGTTATTATTTATTTCCTTATATCATGATAAATGTTTATTATTCATGCTAGAATTGTATTAACCGGAAACATAATACATGTGTGAATACATAGACAAACAGAGTGTCACTAGTATGCCTCTACTTGACTAGCTCGTTGATCAAAGATGGTTATGTTTCCTAACCATAGACATGAGTTGTCATTTGATTAATGGGATCACATCATTAGGAGAATGATGTGATTGACTTGACCCATTCTGTTAGCATATCACTTGATCGTTTAGTTTGTTGCTATTGCTTTCTTCATGACTTATACATGTTCCTATGACTATGAGATTATGCAACTCCCGTTTACCAGAGAAACACTTTGTGTGCTACCAAACGTCACAACGTAACTGGGTGATTATAAAGGTGCTCTACAGGTGTCTCCGAAGGTACTTGTTGGGTTGGCGTATTTCGAGATTAGGATTTGTCACTCCGATTGTCGGAGAGGTATCTCTGGGCCCTCTCGGTAATGCACATCACTTAAGCCTTGCAAGCATTGGAACTAATGAGTTAGTTGCAGGATGATGTATTACGGAACGAGTAAAGAGACTTGCCCGTAACGAGATTGAACTAGGTATTGAGATACCAATGATCGAATCTCGGGCAAATAACATACCGATGACAAAGGGAACAACATATGTTGTTATGCGGTCTGACCGATAAAGATCTTCGTAGAATATGTGGGAG
This sequence comes from Triticum urartu, assembly GCF_003073215.2. Lineage (NCBI taxonomy): Eukaryota > Viridiplantae > Streptophyta > Magnoliopsida > Poales > Poaceae > Triticum > Triticum urartu. The sequence continues at coordinate 385,042,821 of NC_053028.1, forward strand.
CCAATATGAGCATCCAGGTTCCGCTATTGGTTATTGATCGGAGACGTGTCTCAGTCATGTCTACATTGTTCTCGAACCCGTAGGGTCCGCACGCTTAAGGTTTCGATGATAGTTATATTATGAGTTTATGAGTTTTGATGTACCGAAGGAGTTCGGAGTCCCGGATGAGATCAGGGACATGACGAGGAGTCTCAAAATGGTCGAGACGTAAAGATCGATATATTGGACGACTATATTCGGACATCGGAATGGTTTCGAGTGATTCGGGTATTTTTCGGAGTACCAGAGAGTTACGGGAATTCGCCGGGGAGTATATGGGCCTTATTGGGCCATACGGGAATAGAGGAGAGAGGCCAAAAGGAAGGAGGCGCCCCCCTCTGGTCCGAATTGGACAAGGGGTGCAGCCCACTTTTCCTTGTTCCTCTCCCCCTCTTTCCTTCTCTCCTACTCCAACAAGGGAAGGAGGAGTCCTACTCCCTGTGGGAGTAGGACTCCCCCCTTGGCGCGCCCTCCTCCTAGGCCGGCCGCCTCCCTCCCTTGCTCCTTTATGTATGGGGGCAGGGGGGCACCCCATAGACACAACAGTTGATCATTGATCTCTTGGCCGTGTGCGGTGCCCCTCTCCACCATAGTCCTCGATAATATTGTAGTGGTGCTTAGGCGAAGCCCTGCAATAGTAGAACATCAAGATCATCACCACGCCGTCGTGCTGACAGAACTCTTCCCCGACATTCTGCTGGATTGGAGTCCGGGGATCGTTATTGAGCTGAATGTGTGCTAGAACTCGGAGGTGCCGTAGTTTCGGTGCTTGATCGGTCGGGCCGTGAAGACGTACGACTACATCAACCGCGTTGTGCTAATGCTTCTGCTTTCGGTCTACGAGGGTACATGGACAACACTCTCGCCTCTCGTTGCTATGCATCACCATGATCTTGCGTGTGCGTAGGAAATTTTTGAAATTACTACGTTTCCCAACAATGGCATCCGAGCCTAGGTTTTATGCGTTGATGTTGTGCACGAGTAGAACACAAGTGAGTTGTGGGCGATATAAGTCATACTGCTTACCATCATGTCACACTTTGGTTCGGCGGTATTGTTGGATGAAGCGGCCCGGACCGACATTACGCGTATGCTTACGCGAGACTGGTTCTACCGACGTGCTTTGCACATAGGTGGCTGGCAGGTGTCAGTTTTGTCCAACTTTAGTTTAACCGAGTGTGGCTACGCCCGGTCCTTGCGAAGGTTAAAATAACACCAACTTGACAAACTATCGTTGTGGTTTTGATGCGTAGGTAAGAACGGTTCTTGCTCAGCCCGTAGCAGCCACGTAAAACTTGCAACAACAAAGTAGAGGACGTCTAACTTGTTTTTGCAGGGCATGTTGTGATGTGATATGGTCAAGACATGATGCTAAATTTTATTGTATGAGATGATCGTGTTTTGTAACTGAGTTATCGGCAACTGGTAGGAGCCATATGGTTGTCGCTTTATTGTATGCAATGCAATTGCGCTGTAATGCTTTACTTTATCACTAAGCGGTAGCGATAGTCGTGGAAGCATAAGATTGGCGAGACGACAACGATGCTACTATGGTGATCAAGGTGTCGCGCCGGTGACGATGGTGATCATGACGGTGCTTCGGAGATGGAGGTCACAAGCACAAGATGATGATGGCCATACCATATCACTTATTTTGGTTGCATGTGATGTTTATCTTTTATACATCTTATTTTGCTTAGTTCGACGATAGCTTTATAAGATGATCTCTCACTAAATTATCAAGGTATAAGTGTTCTCCCCGAGTATGCACCGTTGCGAAAGTTCTTCGTGCTGAGACACCACGTGATGATCGGGTGTGATAGGCTCTACGTTCAAATACAACAGGTGCAAAACAGTTGCACACGCAGAATACTCCGGTTAAACTTGACGAGCCTAGCATATAATAGATATGGCCTCGGAACACTGAGACCGAAAGGTCGAGCGTGAATCATATAGTAGATATGATCAACATAGTGATGTTCACCATTGAAACTACTCCATCTCACGTGATGATCGGACATGGTTTAGTTGATATGGATCACGTGATCACTTAGAGGATTAGAGGGATGTCTATCTAAGTGGGAGTTCTTAAGTAATATGATTAATTGAACTTTAATTTATCATGAACTTAGTCCTGGTAGTATTAGCATGTCTATGTTGTAGATCAATAGCTCGCATTTAGCTCCCCTGTTTTATTTTTGATATGTTCCTAGAGAAAGCTAAGTTGAAAAATATTAGTAGCAATGATGCGGATTGGATCCGTGATCTGAGGTTTATCCTCATTGTTGCACAGAAGAATTATGTCCTTGATGCACCGCTAGGTGACAGGCCTATTGCAGGAGCAGATGCAGACGCTATGAACATCTGGCTAGCTCAATATGATGACTACTAGATACTTTAGTGCACCATGCTTAACGGCTTAGAATCGGGACTTCAAAGACGTTTTGAACGTCATGGACCATATAAGATGTTCCAGGAGTTGAAGTTAATATTTCAAGCAAATACCCGAGTTGAGAGATATGAAGTCTCCAACAAGTTCTATAGCTAAAAGATGGAGGAGAATAGCTCAAGCAGTGAGCATGTGCTCAGATTGTCTGGGTACTACAATCGCTTGAATCAAGTGGGAGTTAATCTTCCAGATAAAATAGTGATTGACAGAATTCTCTAGTCACCATCACCAAGTTAGTAGAACTTCGTGATGAACTTTAATACGCAAGGGATAACAGAAACAATTCCCAAGCTCTTCGTGATGCTGAAATCGACGAAGGTAGAAATCAAGAAAAACATCAAGTGTTGATGATTGACGAGACCACTAGTTTCAAGAAAAGGGCAAAGGGAAGAAGGGGAACTTCAAGAAGAACAACAAGCAAGTTCTTGCTCAAGTGAAGAAGCCCAAGTCTGGTCCTAAGCCTGAGACTAAGTGCTTCTACTGCAAAGAGACTGGTCACTGGAAGCGGAACTGCCCCAAGTATTTGGCGGATAAGAAGGATGGCAGAGTGAACAAAGGTATATTTGATATACAGATTATTGATGTGTATTATACTAGTGTTCGTAGCAACCCCTCGGTATTTGATACTGGTGCAGTTGCTAAGAGTAGTAACTCGAAACGGGAGTTGCGGAATGAACAGAGACTAGTTAGGGGTGAAGTGACGATGTGTGTTGGAAATGGTTCCAAGATTGATATGATCATCATCGCACACTCCCTATACTTTCGGGATTAGTGTTGAACCTAAATAAGTGTTATTTGGTGTTTGCGTTGAGCATGAATATGATTTGATCATGTTTATTGCAATACGGTTATTCATTAAAGTCAGAGAATAATTGTTGTTCTGTTTACATGAATAAAACCTTCGATGGTCATACACCCAATGAAAATAGTTCATTGGATCTCGATCGTAGTGATACACATATTCATAATATTGAAGCCAAAAGATGCAAAGTTAATAATGATAGTGCAACTTATTTGTGGCACTGCCGTTTAGGTCATATTGGTGTAAAGCGCATGAAGAAACTCCATGCTGATGGGATTTTGGAATCACTTGATTATGAATCACTTGATGCTTGCAAACCATGCCTTATGGGCAAGATGACTAAAACTCCGTTCTCCGGAACAATAGAGCAAGCAACTGTCTTATTGGAAATAATACATACTGATGTATGCGATCCGATGAGTGTTGAGGCTCACAGAGGGTATCGTTATTTTCTGACCTTCACAGATGATTTAAGTAGATATGGGTATATCTACTTGATGAAACATAAGTCTGAAACATTTGAACAGTTCAAAGAATTTCAGAGTGAAGTGGAAAATCATCATGACAAGAAGATAAGGTTTCCACGATCTGATCGCGGAGCCGAATATTTGAGTTACGAGTTTGGTCTTCAATTAAAACAATGTGGAATAGTTTCACAAATTCATGCCACCTGGAACACCACAGCATAATGTTGTGTCCGAACGTCATAACCGTACTTTATTGGATATAGTGCAATCTATGATGTTTCTTACCGATTTACCACTATAATTTTGGGGTTATGCATTAGAGACAACTGTATTCATGTTAAATAGGGCACCATATAAATCCGTTGAGACGACATCATATGAACTGTGGTTTAGCAAGAAACCTAAGCTATCATTTCTTAAAGTTTGGGGTGGCGATGCTTATGTGAAAAAGTTTCAAAATGATAAGCTCGAAGCCAAATCGGAGAAGTGCATCTTCATAGGATACCCAAACGAAATTGTTGGGTACACCTTCTATCACAGATCTGAAGGCAAATTTGTTGCTGAGAATAGATCCTTTCTAGAGAAGGAGTTTCTCTTGACAGAAGTGAGTGGGAGGAAAGTAGAACTTGATGAGGTAACTGTACCTGCTCCCTTATTGGAAAGTAGTTCATCACAGAAATTTGTTCCAGTGACTCCTACACCAATTAGTGAGGAAGCTAATGATGATGATCATGTAACTTCAGATCAAGTTACTACCGAACCTCGTAGGTTAACCAGAGTGAGATCCGCACAAGATTGGTACGGTAATCCTATACTGGAAGTCATGTTACTAGACCATGATAAACCTACAAACTATGAGGAAGCGATGATGAGCCCAGATTCCGCGAAATGGTTTGAGGCCATGAAATCTGAGATGTGATCCATGTATGAGAACAAAGTATGGACTTTGGTTGACTTGCCCAAATGATCGGCGAGCCATTGAGATTAAATGGATCTTCAAGAGGAAGACGGACGCTGATAGTAGTGTTACTATCTACAAAGCTATAATTGTCGCAAAAGGTTTTCGACAAGTTCAAGGTGTTGACTACGATGAGAGTTTCTCACTCGTATCTATGCTTAAGTCTGTCCGAATCATGTTAGCAATTGCCGCATTTTATGAAATCTGGCAAATGGATAAACAAAACTGCATTCCTTAATGGATTTATTAAAGAAGAGTTGTATATGATGCAACCAGAAGGTTTTGTCGATCCTAAAGGTGTTAAAAAAATGTGCAAGCTCCAGCGATCCATCTATGGACTGGTGCAAGCATCTCGGAGTTGGAATATACGCTTTGATGACTTGATCAAAGCATATAGTTTTATACAGACTTGCAGTGAAGCCTGTATTTACTAGAAAGTGAGTGGGAGCACTACAACATTTCTGATAAGTATATGTGAATGACATATTGTTGATCGGAAATAATGTAGAATTATTCTGCAAAGCATAAAGGAGTGTTTGAAAGGAGTTTTTCAAAGAAAGACCTCGGTGAAGATGCTTACATATTGAGCATCAAGATCTATAGAGATAGATCAAAACACTTGATAAGTTTTTTCAATGAGTACATACCTTGACAAGATTTTGAAGTAGTTCAAAATGGAACAGACAAAGAAAGAGTTCTTGCATGTGTTACAAGGTGTGAAATTGAGTAAGACTCAAAACCCGACCACGACAGAAGATAGAAAGAGAATGAAAGTCATTCCCTATGCCTTGGCCATAGGTTCTATAAAGTATGCCATGCTATGTACCAGATCTATTGTATACCCTACACTAATTTTGGCAAGGGAGTACAATAGTGATCTAGGAGTAGATCACTGGACAGTGGTCAAAATTATCCTTAGTTGAATAAGGATATGTTTCTCGATTATGGACGTGACAAAAAAAAGGTTCATCGTAAAGGGTTACGTCGATGCAAAATTTGACACTGATCTAGATGACTCTAAGTCTCAGTCTGGATACATATTGAAAGTGGGAGCAATTAGCTAGAGTAGCTCTGTGCAGAGCATTGTTGACATAGAAATTTGCAAAATACTTATGGATCTAAATGTGGCAGACCCGTTGACTAAACTTCTCTCACAAGCAAAACATGATCACACCTTAGTACTCTCTGGGTGTTAATCACATAGCGATGTGAACTAGATTATTGACTCTAGTAAACCCTTTGGGTGTTGGTCACATGTCGATGTGAACTATGGGTGTTAATCACATGGTGATGTGAACTATTGGTATTAAATCACATGGCGGAGTGAACTAGATTATTGACTCTAGTGCAAGTGGGAGACTGAAGGAAATATGCCCTAGAGGCAATAATAAAGTTATTATTTTTTTTCCTTATATCATGATAAATGTTTATTATTCATGCTAGAATTGTATTAACCGGAAACATAATACATGTGTGAATACATAGACAAACAGAGTGTCACTAGTATGCCTCTACTTGACTAGCTCGTTGATCAAAGATGGTTATGTTTCCTAACCATAGACATGAGTTGTCATTTGATTAACGGGATCACATCATTAGGAGAATGATGTGATTGACTTGACCCATTCCGTTAGCATAGCACTTGATCGTTTAGTTTGTTGCTATTGCTTTCTTCATCACTTATACATGTTCCTATGACTATGAGATTATGCAACTCCCGTTTACCAGAGGAACACTTTGTGTGCTACCAAACATCACAACGTAACTGGGTGATTATAAAGGTGCTCTACAGGTGTCTCCGAAGGTACTTGTTGGGTTGGCGTATTTAGAGATTAGGATTTGTCACTCCGATTGTCGGAGAGGTATCTCTGGGCCCTCTCGGTAATGCACATCACTTAAGCCTTGCAAGCATTGGAACTAATGAGTTAGTTGCAGGATGATGTATTATGGAACGAGTAAAGAGACTTGCCGGTAACGAGATTGAACTAGGTATCGAGATACCAACGATCGAATCTCAGGCAAGTAACATACCGATGACAAAGGGAACAACGTATGTTGTTATGCGGTCTGACCGATAAAGATCTTCGTAGAATATGTGGGAGCCAATATGAGCATCCAGGTTCCGCTATTGGTTATTGACCGGAGACGTGTCTCGGTCATGTCTACATTGTTCTCGAACCCGTAGGGTCCGCACGCTTAAGGTTTCGATGATAGTTACATTATGAGTTTATGAGTTTTGATGTACCGAAGGAGTTCGGAGTCCCGGATGAGATCGAGGACATGATGAGGAGTCTCGAAATGGTCGAGACATAAAGATCGATATATTGGACGACTATATTCGGACATCGGAAAGGTTCCGAGTGATTCAGATATTTTTTGGAGTACCGAAGAGTTACAGAAATTCGTCGGGGAGTATATGGGCCTTATTGGGCCATACGGGAATAGAGAGAGGCCAAAAGGAAGGAGCCGCACGCACCCCCTCTGGTCCGAATTGGACAAGGGGTGCAGCCCACTTTTCCTTGTTCCTGTAACATCCCAAATTTCAATTTGGAATGTTATACACTAGATCATCATGCATATCATATTTTATTTTGCATCTTGGTTGATCCTAGAAATTCTACGCAACTCAATGACCCACGGAGAGAGTTGGGGATTTCGTTATTTTCATATTTGAGTTTTCTCAAATTTTGAGAATAGGATCATTTGATTTTATTTATTTTATCATCAATTATTTCTATTACAAAAATATGAGAGAGGGAATAAAATGACTTTCCCAAAATAAATAAATATTGAGGATTTAATAATAAAATCAAATAAGATTTTATTTCAGAGTTTTTCGGTGTTTTATTCAAATTTAGGAAAAATGTGCGTTTTTCAAAATTGCATTTAGGGCCCTAATAAATGTTCACCTTGTGCGGCTTGATTTTAGAAGCCCGTGAAAATTTATTTCGGAATTTTTGGAGTCCGCTTAGTATTTCTTTTTATTTTTCTACCGAGCGGAATAATTAAAAAAAAATGAACCGACTTCGGGCCGTACCCGAGCGGGACACCGCCCGGGGGCAGCCTTTAAATAGAGCCGCCCCAGCCCATCAGCCCCGCCTCGATCCGCGCGCGCCACCCGAGCCGCCGCCGCCGACGATCCAGCCGCCCGAGGTTTGTCGCGCCTCGTTTTCCGTGTTGAAAAAAAAGAGAATTTTTTTCGGCGTTTGTCGTTTTTCTTTTTCTCGGATTAAATCTGTGATTTTTCTGATCGCGATTCCTGATCCGATTTTCGTTTTAGTTTAACTTTTCGCTCGTTTATCGGAATCAGGCAATTCAAGCGCCTAGGGATTCGTCTCGAAACCCTCTATCTGTTTAACCAACTTAAACAAGTTTTTGTTACTGTAAAATTTGCCTTAGATCCAGATTACTAGAACGAAGTTGTTTTCTTTCGCCGTTTGACTTTCGTTGCTTCGTTCGATTTGATTCTTTTTGCCAACCGGAGTTCTTAAGTTGAACTTTCTGGTTAGATATCTTATTTGAGTTTTACCCGTGCATTAGATGAGTACTTATTGTATGCTTGTTTGTTTGTCTGCGATAGAATACCCGGAGTGCGCCGCCTGTTACTTCGAATCGTTAGGTTTCGCGGATCATCAGCAAGGCAAGTAACACTTTGATCATACCTTTTCTACTACCCAGTTTTATTGCATTAGATCAATCCTCACACATTGCATGATTAGGATCTAATTAAATTGTGGGATGGGAAGTAGATGAGGTAGTACCTATTACCTGTTATTATCAAACCTTTGGGAATTACTTCTACGTTTGCTTATTATGCCATGCTATGCTAGTAGACGTGGATTGGGTGAGTGAAATCCATGACAGATGTGAGATTGTTAATTAATGGTTTATCTAAGGTGGAAACTTAAACACACATCTAGGTGGATTGAGGCACCTGGTATTCCAGGACTTGCCTGTTTTCTTTTGGACCGCCACCCAGGCTCAAAGGGATCATGAGACTATTCATACTAGAAACTTCCGTGTGCAGCCACAAGCTATTATGGGCTCTAGCATAGTTGACTAAGTCGTGCGAACTCTTACAGTGGTAGACTAGCAGATGTAGGAGATGTAGGTGGTACGATCTACCCGATCGTAAGGTGCTAGCGCTTCTGAAAGACTATGTCTCGGTCATCCGTCTTCTCAAACACCGTGTAGTGCGAGAAACCAAACGGAGGCGATCTAGTCTTGTGGGGAAAAGTGCGCAAACCTCTGCAGAGTGTAATAAACTAATCATGGTTAGCCGTGTCCCCGGTTATGCACATCTTGAGTATCTAGTACTTGGATTTTCATGTGAATCTCAACATGTTACTCTAAATTAATTTTGTTGGGTTATGTTTAATGATGATGCTTAATTGGGATCGAGAATGCTGTCAACCATTCTCAATGTTTAACAACCACCATGATAGTAATTAAATTTATTCCTTTGAAGTAGGGAAAAATTGGCTTTACGCAAAACTGTAACCATAGAGCTTTCCACCAGCCAAATATGTATCTAGTATAGTTGTTTCATTCCATTACTCTCTATGTGTTACCTTGCCAGTATATTCCATGTGCTGACCCGTTTCGGGCTGCAACGTTAATGTTGCAGACTTTTCAGTTGACGATTAAGGAGTTTTTAGGTCGTGGTTCTATACTGAGTGATGCCGTTGGAGTTGATGGACTCACTTATCTTCCAAGCCTTCCGCTGTTATCGTTATTAGATGGCCTTAAGCCATATTTATTGTAATAAGTTCTCTATTGAGACACTCGATGTAATAAGTGTGTGATTGCTACTCTACTATAAATCCTCCGAGTACCATGTGGTGTCAGCATTACTGATCCAGGGATGACACCGGAGCACAGAGATCAGACTGTTTGAGGTCTGGTCGCTACAGTTCCTCTCCCCCTCTTTCTTTCTCTCCTACTCCAACAAGGGAAGGAGGAGTCCTACTTCCGATGGGAGTAGGACTCCCCCCTTGGCGCGCCCTCCTCCTAGGCCGGCCGCCTCCCTCCCTTGCTCCTTTATGTACGGGGGCAGGGGGGCACCCCATAGACACAACAGTTGATCATTGATCTCTTAGCCGTGTGTGGTGCCCCTCTCCACCTTAGTCCTCGATAATATTGTAGTGGTGCTTAGGCGAAGCCCTGCGACAGTAGAACATCAAGATCGCCACCACGCCGTCGTGCTGACGGAACTCTTCCCCGACATTCTGCTGGATCGGAGTCCGGGGATCGTTATTGAGCTGAACGTGTGCTAGAACTCGGAGGTGCCGTAGTTTCGGTGCTTGATCCGTCGGGCCGTGAAGACGTACAACTACATCAACCGCGTTGTGCTAACGCTTCCGCTTTCGGTCTACGAGGGTACATGGACAACACTCTCCCCTCTCGTTGCTATGCATCACCGTGATCTTGCGTGTGCGTAGGAATTTTTTTGAAATTACTACGTTTCGCAACAAATATGTGACATGATATGACCATCATCATATTGCGCCCTTGATCTCCAACTCCAAAGTACCATCATGATCTCTATCGTCACCGGCATGACACCATGATCTCCATCATCTTGATATTTATCAATATGTCGTCACATGGTCGTCTGGCCAACTATTTCTTTTCCAACTATCGCTATCGCATAGCAATAAAGTAAAGCAATTATATGGCGCCTGCATCTTATGCAATAAAGAGACAACCATAAGGCTCCTGCCAGTTGCCGATAACTTTAACAAAACATGATCATCTCATACCACAATTTATATCTCATCATGTCTTGACCATATCACATCAAAACATACCCTGCATAAACAAGTTAGACGTCCTCTACTTTGTTGTTGCAAGTTTTACGTGGCTGCTACGGGCTTAGCAAGAACCGTTCTTACCTACGGCACAAAAACCACAATGTGGTATAGTGATTGCTTTTTGATCTTCAGAAGGAACCTTGTTCATTGAATCTGATTCAACTAAAGTTGGAGAAACTGACACCCGCCAGGCACATGTGTGCAAAGCACATCGATAGAACCAGTCTCATGAACGCGGTCATGTAATGTCGGTCCAGGCCGCTTCATCCAACAATACCGCCGAATCAAGAAACAACTAGTGACGGCAAGCAATATGTATATACCCACACCCACAACTCCTTTGTGTCCTACTCGTGCCTATAACATCTACGCATAGACCTGGCTCTAAAACCACTGCTGGGGAACGCAATAATTTCAAACAATTTCCTACACACACAAAAGATCCATCTAGGTGATGCATAGCAACGAGAGGGGAGAGTGTTGTCCACGTACCCTCGTAGACTGTAAGTGGAAGCCTTATGACAACGCGGTTGATGTAGTCGCACGTCTTCACGATCCGACCGATCCTAGCACCGAAGGTACGGCACCTCCGCGATCTGCACACGTTCAGCTCGATGACGTCCCACGAACTCTAGATCCAGCTGAGGTCGAGGGAGAGTTTCGTCAGCACGACGGCGTGATGATGGTGATGATGAAGTTACCGATGCAGGGCTTCACGTAAGCTCTACAACAATATGACCAAGGTGGAAATCTATGGAGGGGGGCACCGCACATGGCTAAACAATCAACTTGTGTGTCTATGGGATGCCCCCTCCCCCGTATATAAAGGAGGGGAGGAGGAGGCCGGCCGGCCCTAGAGGGCGCGCCAAGGGGGGAGGAATCCTCCTCCTAGTAGGAGTAGGATTCCTCCTTTCCTAGTCCTACTAGGAGGGGGAAGGAAGGAGGGGGGAGGGAGAGGGAAAGAGGGGCCGCACCACCCTCCCCTAGTCCAATTCGGACTCCCTTGGGGGGGAAGGGCGCCACCTCCTGGACGCTGCCCTCTCTCTCCCCTCAAGCCCACTAAGGGCCCAATAACTTCCCCCGGGGGGGGGGGGGGTCCGGTAACCCTCCAGCACTCCGGTTTTATCCAAAACCTCCCGAAACACTTCCGATGTCCGAACATGGCCGTCCAATATATCAATCTTCATGTCTCGACCATTTCGAGACTCCTCGTCATGTCCGTGATCAAATCCGGGACTCCAAACTACCTTCGATATATCAAAACACATAAACTCATAATACCGATCGTCACCGAACGTTAAGCGTGCGGACCCTACGGGTTCGAGAACTATGTAGAGATGACCGACACTCATCTCCGGTCAATAACCAATAGCGGAACCTGGATGCTCATATTGGTTCCTACATATTCTACGAAGATCTTTATCGGTCAAACCGCATAATACATACGTTGTTCCCTTTGTCATCGATATGTTACTTGCCAGAGATTCAATCGTCGGTATCTCAATACCTAGTTCAATCTCGTTACCGGCAAGTCTCTTTACTCATTCCTTAATGCAACATCCCGTAACTAACTCATTAGTCACATTGCATGTAAGGCTTATAGTGATGTGCATTACCGAGAGGGCCCAGAGATACCTATCTGATACACGGAGTGACAAATCCTAATCTCGATCTATGCCAACTAAACAAACACCATCGGAGACACTTGTAGAGCATCTTTATAATCACTCAGTTACGTTGTGATGTTTGATAGCACACAAGGTGTTCCTCCGGTATTCGGGAGTTGCATAATCTCATAGCCTGAGGAACATGTATAAGTCATGAAGAAAGCAATAGCAATATACTAAATGATCATAGCGGTAAGCTAACGGATGGGTCTTGTCCATTGCATCATTCTCTAATGATGTGATCCCGTTCATCAAATGACAACACATGTCTATGGCTAGGAAACTTAACCATCTTTGATTAACGAGCTAGTCAAGTAGAGACATACTAGGGACACTTTGTTTCTCTATGTATTCACACATGTACTAAGTTTCCAGTTAATACAATTCTAGCATGAATAATAAATATTTATCATGATATAAGGAAACATAAATAACAACTTTATTATTGCCTCTAGGGCATATTTCCTTCCGTCTCCCACTTGCACTAGAGTCAATAATCTAGTTCACATCATCATGTGATTTCACACCAACAGTTCACATCTTCATGTGACTAGTACCCAAAGGGTTTACTAGAGTCAATAATCTAGTTCACATCGCTATGTGATTAACACCCAAAGAGTGATCATGTTTTGCTTGTGAGAGAAGTTTAGTCTACGGGTCAGCAACATTCAGATCCGTATGTATTTTGCAAATTTCTATGTCTACAATACTCTGCACTGAGCTACTCTAGCTAATTGCTCCCACTTTCAATATGTATCTAGATCGAGACTTAGAGTCATCTAGATCGGTGTCAAAAGCTTGCATCGACGTAACTCTTTACGACAAACTCTTTTATCACCTCCATAACCAAGAAATATTTCCTTAGTCCTCTAAGGATAATTTTGACCGCTGTCCAGTGATCTACTCCTAGATCACTATTGTACTCCCTTGCCAAAATCATGCTAAGGTATACAATAGGTCTGGTATACAACATAGCATACTTTATAGAACGTATGACTGAGGCATAGGGAATGACTTTTCATTCTCTTTCTATTTTCTGCCGTGGTCAGGTTTTGAGTCTTTACTCAACTTCACACCTTGCAACACAGGCAAGAACTCCTTCTTTGATTGATCCATTTTGAACTCCTTCAAACTCTTGTCAAGGTATGTACTCATTGGAAAAATTTATCAAGCGTCTTGATATATATCTATAGATCTTGATGCTCAATATTTAAGTAGCTTCACCGAGGTCTTTCCTTGAAAAACTCCTTTATGCTTTCCAGAAAATTCTACATCATTTCTGATCAACAATATGTCATTCACATATACTTATCAGAAAGGTTGTAGTGCTCCCACTCACTTTCTTGTAAATACAGGCTTCCCCGCAAGTCTGTATAAAACTATATGCTTTGGTCTACTCATCAAAGCGTATATTCCAACTCCGAGATGCTTGCACCAGTCCATAGATGGATCGCTGGAGCTTGCACACTTTGTTAGCATCTTTAGGATTGACAAAACCTTCTGCTTGCATCATATACCACTCTTCTTTAATAAATCCATTAAGGAATGTAGTTTTGATATCCATTTCCAGATTTTGTAAAATGCGGCAACTGCTAACATGATTCGGACAGACTTTTAAGCATCGATATGAGTGAGAAAATCTCATCGTAGTCAACACCTTGAACTTGTCGAAAACCTTATGCGACAATTTGAGCTTTGTAGATAGTAACACTACTATCAGTGTCCATCTTCCTCTTGAGGATCCATTTATTCTGAATGGCTCACCGATCATCGGGAAAGTCAATCAAAGTCCATACTTTTTTCTCATACATGGATCCCATCTCATATTTCATGGCCTTACGCCATTTCGCGGAATCTGGGCACATCATCGCTTCCTCATAGTTCATAGGTTCGTCATGGTCTAGTAACATGACTTCCAGAACAGGATTACCGTACCACTTTGGTGCGGAACATACTCTGGTTGACCTACGAAGTTCGGTAGTGACTTGATCTGAAGTTTCATGATCATCATCATTAACTTCCTCACTAATTGCTGTAGGCATCACTGGAACTTATTTCTGTGATGCACTACTTTCCAATTCGGGAGAAGGTACATTTACCTCATCAAGTTCTACTTTCCTCCCACTCACTTCTTTCGAGAGAAACTTCTTCTCTAGAAAGGATCTATTCTTAGCAACGAATATCTTGCCTTCGGATCTGTGATAGAAGGTGTACGCAATAGTTTCCTATGGGTATCCTATGAAAACATATTTCTTCGATTTGGGTTTGAGCTTATCAGGTTGAAACTTTTTCACATAAGCATCATAGCCCCAAACTTTAAGAAACGACAACTTAGGTTTCTTGCTAAATCATATTTCATATGGTGTCGTCTCCAAGGATTTAGATGGTGCCCTATTTAACGTGAATAAGGCTGTCTCTAATGCATAACCCCAAAACGATAGTGATAAATCGGTAAGAGACATCATAGATCGCACCATATATAATAAAGTATGGTTATTACGTTCGGACACACCATTACACTGTGGTGTTCTAGGTGGCGTGAGTTGCGAAACTATTCCACATCTTTTCAAATGAAGACCAAACTCGTAACTCAAATATTCGTCTCCGCGATCAGATCATAGAAACTTTATTTTCTTGTTACGATGATTTTCCTCTTCACTATGAAATTCTTTGAACTTTTCAATTGTTTCAGACTTATGTTTCATCAAGTACATATACCCATATCTGCTCAAATCATCTGTGAAGTTCAGAAAATAACGATACTCGCCGCGAGCATCAACACGCATCGGACCACATACATCAGTATGTATTATTTCCAATAAGTTAGTGGCTCGCTCCATTGTTTCGGAGAACGGAGTCTTTAGTCATCTTGCCTATGAGGCATGGTTCGCAAGCATCAAGTGATTCCAAAAGCCCATCAGTATGGATTTTCTTCTTGCGCTTTACACCAATATGACCTAAACGACAGTGCCACAAAATAAGTTGCACTATCATTATTAAATTTGTATCTTTTGGCATCAATATTATGTGTATCACTATGATCGAGATTCAGTAAACCATTTACATTGGATGTAAGACCATAGAAGGTTTTATTCATGTAAACATAACAATAATTATTCCCTAACTTTAAATGAATAACCATATCGCAATATACATGATCCAATCATATTTATGCTCAACGCAAACACCAACTAACATTTATTTAGTTCCAATACTAATAACGGAGGTAGAGGGAGTATGCGATGGTGATCTTATCAACCTTGGAATCATTTTCAACACATATCGTCACCTCTCCCTGAACTAGTCTTTTTTTCATTTTGTAACTCATGTTTTGAGTTACTAATCATAGCAACTGAACCAGTATCAAATACCGAGGGGCTACTATGAACACTAGTAAAGTACACATCAATAACATGTATATCACATATACTTTTGTTCACTTTTCCATCCTTCTTATCCGCCAAGTATTTGTGCAGTTCTGCTACAAGTGACCATTTCCTTTGCAGTAGAAGCATTCAGTTTCAGGCTTGGGTCTAGCTTTGGGCTTCTTCATGGGAGTGGCAACTTTCTTGTCATTCTTCTTGAAGTTCCCTTTCTTCCTCTTGCCCTTTTACTTGAAACTAGTGGTCTTGTCAACCATCAATACTTGATGGTTTTCTTGATTTCTACCTTCGCCGATTTCAGCATCGCGAAGAGCTCGGGGAATCATTTTCGTCATCCCTTGCATATTATAGTTCATCACAAAGTTCTAGTAACTTGGTGATAGTGACTAGAGAACTCTGTTAATCACTATCTTATCTGGAAGATTAACTCCCACTTGATTCAAGCGATTGTAGTACTTAGACATTCTGAGCACATGCTCACTGATTGAGCTATTCTCCTCCATCTTGTAGGACAAAATACTTGTCAGAGGTCTCATACCTCTCGACTCGGGCATGAGTCTGAAATACCAATTTCATCCCTTGGAACATCTCATATGCTCCATGGCGTTTCAAAACATTTTTGAAGTCCCGGTTCTAAGCCGTAAAGCATGGTGCACTAAACTATCAAGTAGTCATCATACTTAGCTTGTCAAATGTTCATAACATCTGCATTTGCTCCTGCAATAGTTCTGTCACCTAGCGGTGCATCAAGGACATAATTCTTTTGTGCAGCAATGAGGATAATTCTCAGATCACGGACCTAGTCCGCATCATTGCTACTATGAACTTTCAACTTAGTTTTCTCTAGGAACATATCATAGATAAAACAGGGAAGCTATACGCGAGCAATTTATCTATAACATAGATATGCAAATGATATCAGGACTAAGTTCATGATAAATCTAAGTTCAATTAATCATATTACTTAAGGACTCCCACTTAGATAGACATCCCTCTAGTCATCTAAATCATCATGTGATCCACATCAACTAAACCATGTCCGATCATCACATGTGATGGAGTAGCTTTCAATGGTGAACATCACTATGTTGATCATATCTACTATATGATTCACGTTCGACCTTCTGGCCTCAGTGTTCTGAGGCCATATCTGCATATGCTACGCTCGTCAATTTTAACCCGAGTATTTTGCATGTGCAATACTGGCTTGCACCCGTTGTATGTGAACATAGAGCTTATCACACCCGATCATCACGTGGTGTCTCAGCACGAAGAATTATCGCAACGGTGCATACTCAGGGAGAACACTTATACCTTGAAATTTTAGTAAGGGATCATCTCACAATGCTACCATCGTACTAAGAAAAAAAAGATGCATAAAAGATAAACATCACAGGCAACCAGAATATGTGACATGATATGGCCATCATCATCTTGCGCCTTTGATCTCCATCTCCGAAGTACCATCATGATCTCTATCGTCACCGGCATGGCACCATGATCTCCATCATCTTGATCTTTATCAACATGTCATCACATGGTCATCTCGTCAACTATTGCTTTTACAACTATCGCTATCGCATAGCGATAAAGTAAAGCAATTATATGGCGCTTGCATCTTATGCAATAAAGAGACAACCATAAGGTTCCTGCCTGTTGCCGATAACTTTAACAAAACTTGATCATCTCATACCACAATTTATATCTCATCACGTCTTGACCATATCACATCACAACATACCCTGCAAAAACAAGTTAGACGTCCTCTACTTTGTTGTTGCAACTTTTACGTGGCTGCTACGGGCTTAGCAAGAACCGTTCTTACCTACGGCATAAAAACCACAATGTGGTATAGTGATTGCTTTTTGATCTTCAGAAAGAACCTTGTTCATTGAATATGATTCAACTAAAGTTGGAGAAACTGACACCCACCAGCCACCTGTGTGCAAAGCACATCGGTAGAACCGGTCTCATGAACGCGGTCATGTAATGTCGGTCCAGACCGCTTCATCCAAAAATACCGCTGAATCAAGAAACAACTAGTGAAGGCAAGCAATATGTATATACCCACGCCCACAACTCCTTTGTGTTCTACTCGTGCATATAACATCTACGCATAGACCTGGATCTGAAACCACTGTTGGGGAACGTAGTAATTTCAAAAAAAATTCTACGCGCATGCAAGATCCATCTAGGTGATGCATAGCAACAAGAGGGGAGAGTGTTGTCCACATACCCTCGTAGACCGTAAGCGGAAGCGTTATGACAACGCGGTTGATGTAGTCGTACATCTTCATGATCCGACCGATCCTAGCACAGAAGGTACGGCACCTCCGTGATCTGCACACGTTCAGCTCGATGATGTCCCACGAACTCTAGATCCAGCTGAGGTCGAGGGAGAGTTTCGTCAGCACGACAGCGTGATGATGGTGATGATGAAGTTACCGACGTAGGGCTTCGCTTAAGCTCTACAACAATATGACTGAGGTGGAAATCTGCGGAGGGGGGCACCGCACACGGCTAAACAATCAACTTGTGTGTCTACGGGGTGCCCCCTCCCCCATATACAAAGGAGGGGAGGAGGAGGCCAGCTGGCCCTAGAGGGCTCGCCAAGGGGGGAGGAATCCTCCTCCTAGTATGAGTAGGATTCCTCCTTTCCTAGTCCTACTAAGAGGGGGAAGGAAGGAGAGGGGGAGGAAGAGGGAAAGAGGGGCCGCGTCCCCCTCCCCTAGTCCAATTCGGACTCCCTTGGGGGGTGGCGGCGACCTCCTGGATGCTGCCCTCTCCTAACCCTAAAGCCCACTAAGGGCCCAATAACTTCCCCCGGGGGGGGGGGGGGTTCCGGTAACCCTCCGGCACTCCGGTTATATTCAAAACCTCCCGGAACACTTCCGGTGTCCGAACATAGACGTCCAATATATCAATCGTCATGTCTCGACCATTCCGAGACTCCTCGTCATGTCCGTGATCACATCCTGGACTCCAAACTACCTTCGGTACATCAGAACACATAAACTCATGATACCGGTCATCACGGAACGTTAAGCGTGCGGACCCTACGGGTTCGAGAACTATGTAGACATGACCGATACTCATCTCCAGTCAATAACCAATAGCAGAACCTGGATGCTCATATTGGTTCCTACATATTCTACGAAGATCTTTATCGGTCAAACCGCATTACAACATACGTTGTTCCCTTTGTCATCGGTATGTTACTTGCCGGAGATTCAATTGTCGGTATCTCAATACCTAGTTCAATCTCGTTACCGGCAAGTCTCTTTACTCGTTCTGTAATGAAACATCTTGTAACTAACTCATTAGTCACATTGCATGCAAGGCTTATATTGATGTGCATTACCGAGAGGGCCCAGAGATTCCTCTCCGATACATGGAGTGACAAATCCGAATCTCGATCTATGCCAACTCAACAAACACCATCGGAGACACCTATAGAGCATCTTTATAATCACCCAGTTATGTTGTGATGTTTGATAGCACACAAGGTGTTCCTCCGGTATTCGGTAGTTGCATAATCTCATAGTCTGAGGAACATGTATAAGTCATGAAGAAAGCAATAGCAATATACTAAATGATCATAGCGGTAAGGTAACGCATGGGTCTTGTCCATCGCATCATTCTCTAATGATGTGATCCCGTTCATCAAATGACAACACATGTCTATGGCTAGGAAACTTAACCATCTTTGATTAACGAGCTAGTCAAGTAGAGACATACTAGGGACACTTTGTTTGTCTATGTATTCACACATGTACTAAGTTTACGGTTAATACAATTCTAGCATGAATAATAAATATTTATCATGATAGAAGGAAATATAAATAACAACTTTATTATTGCCTCTAGGGCATATTTCCTTCAGTCTCCCACTTGCACTAGAGTCAATAAACTAGTTCACATCGTCATGTGATTTCACACCAACAGTTCACATCTTCATGTGACTAATACCCAAAGGGTTTACTAGAGACAATAATCTAGTTCACATCGCTATGTGATTAACACCCAAAGAGTGATCATGTTTTGCTTGTGAGAGAATTTAGTCTACGGGTCTGCAACATTCAGATCCGTATGTATTTTGCAAATTTCTATGTATACAATACTCTGCACTGAGCTACTCTAGCTAATTTCTCCCACTTTCAATATGTATCTAGATCGAGACTTAGAGTCATCTAGATCGGTGTCAAAAGCTTGCATCGACGTAACTCTTTGCGATGAACTATTTTATCACCTCCATAACCGAGAAATATTTCCTTGGTCCTCTAAGGATAATTTTGACCGATGTCCAGTGATCTACTCCTAGATCACTATTGTACTCCCTTGCCAAAATCATGCTAAGGTATATAATAGGTCTGGTATACAGCATAGCATGCTTGATAGAACCTATGACTGAGGCATAGGGAATGACTTTTCATTCTCTTTCTATTTTCTGTCGTGGTCAGGTTCTGAGTCTTTACTCAACTTCACACCTTGCAACACAGGCAAGAACTCCTTCTTTGACTGATCCATTTTGAACTCCTTCAAAATCTTGTCAAGGTATGTACTCATTGAAAAAACTTATCAAGCGTCTTGATCTATATCTATAGATCTTGATGCTCAATATGTAAGCAGCTTTACCGAGGTCTTTCCTTAAAAAACTCCTTTATGCTTTCTAGAAAATTCTACATCATTTCCGATCAACAATATGCCATTCACATATACTTATCAGAAAGGCTATAGTGCTCCCACTCCCTTTCTTGTAAATACAGGCTTCACCGCAAGTCTGTATAAAACTATATGCTTTGATCGACTCATCAAAGCGTATATTCCAACTCCGAGATTCTTGCATGAGTCCATAGAGGGATCACTGGAGCTTGCACACTTTGTTAGCATCTTTAGGATTGACAAAACCTTCTGGTTGCATCATATACCACTCTTCTTTAATAAATCCATTAAGGAATGTAGTTTTGATATCCATTTTCTAGATTTTGTAAAATGCGACAACTAATAACATGATTCTGACAGACTTTTAAGAATCTATACGAGTGAGAAAATCTCATCTAGTCAACACCTTGAACTTGTCGAAAACCTTTCGCAACAATTTGAGCTTTGTAGATTGTAACACCAATATCAGAGTCCGTCTTCCTCTTGAAGATCCATTTATTCTGAATGGCTCACCGATCATCGGGAAAGTCAATCAAAGTCCATACTTTGTTCTCATACATGGATCCCATCTTAGATTTCATGGCCTTAAGCCATTTCGCAGAATCTGGGCTCATCATCGCTTCCTCATAGTTCATAGGTTCATCATGGTCTAGTAACATGACTTCTAGAACAGGATTATCATACCACTTTGGTGCGGAACATACTCTGGTTGACCTACGAAGTTCGGTAGTGACTTGATCTGAAGTTTCATGATCATCATCATTAACTTCCTCACTAATTGTTGTAGGCATCCCTGGAACTTATTTCTGTGATGCACTACTTTCCAATTCAGGAGAAGGTACATTTACCTCATCAAGTTCTACTTTCCTCCCACTCACTTCTTTCGAGAGAAACTTCTTCTCTAGAAAGGATCTATTCTTAGCACCGAATATCTTGCCTTCGGATCTGTGATAGAAGGTGTACGCAATAGTTTCCTATGGGTATCCTATGAAAACGTATTTCTCCGATTTGGGTTTGAGCTTATCAGGTTGAAACTTTTTCACATAAGCATCATAGCCCCAAACTTTAAGAAACGACAGCTTAGGTTTCTTGCTAAACCATATTTCATATGGTGTCGTCTCAAAGGATTTAGATGGTGCCCTATTTAACGTGAATGCGGCTGTCTCTAATGCATAATCCCAAAACGATAGTGATAAATCGGTAAGAGACATCATAGATCGCACCATATATAATAAAGTACGGTTATTACGTTCGGACACATCATTACACTGTGGTGTTCTAGGTGGCGTTAGTTGCGAAACTATTCCACATCGTTTCAAATGAAGACCAAACTCGTAACTCAAATATTCGTCTCCGCGATCAGATCGTAGAAACTTTATTTTCTTGTTACGATGATTTTCCACTTCACTATGAAATTCTTTGAACTTTTCAATTGTTTCAGACTTATGTTTCATCAAGTACATATACCCATATCTGCTCAAATCATCTGTGAAGTTCAGAAAATAACGATACCTGCCGCGAGCATCAACATGCATCGGACCACATACATCAGTATGTATTATTTCCAATAAGTTAGTGGCTCGCTCCATTGTTTCAGAGTACGGAGTCTTTAGTCATCTTTCCTATGAGGCATGGTTCGCAAGCATCAAGTGATTCCAAAAGCCCATCAGTATGGATTTTCTTCATGCGCTTTACACCAACATGACCTAAACGACAGTGCCACAAAATAAGTTGCACTATCATTATTAACTTTGTATCTTTTGGCATCAATATTATGTGTATCACTGTGATCGAGATTCAGTAAACCATTTACATTGGATGTAAGACCATAGAAGGTTTTATTCATGTAAACAGAACAACAATTATCCCCTAACTTTAAATGAATAACCATATCGCAATAAACATGATCCAATCATATTTATGCTCAACGCAAACACCAACTAACATTTATTTAGTTCCAATACTAATCACGAAGGTAGAGGGAGATGGTGATCTTATCAACCTTGGAATCATTTTCAACACATATCGTCACCTCGCCCTGAACTAGTGTTTTTTTCATTTTGTAACTCATGTTTTGAGTTACTAATCATAGCAACTAAACTAGTATCAAATACCCAGGGGCTACTATGAACACTAGTAAAGTACACATCAATAACATGTATATCACATATACTTTTGTTCACTTTTCCATCCTTCTTATCCGCCAAGTATTTGTGCAGTTCTGCTTCAAGTGACCATTTCCTTTGCAGTAGAAGCTCTCAGTTTCAGGCTTGGGTCTAGCTTTGGGCTTCTTCATGGGAGTGGAAACTTGCTTGTCATTCTTCTTGAAGTTCCCTTTCTTCCTCTTGCCCTTTTACTTGAAACTAGTGGTCTTGTCAACCATCAACACTTGATGGTTTTCTTGATTTCTACCTTCGCCGATTTAAGAATCGCGAAGAGCTCGGGGAATCGTTTTCATCATCCCTTGCATATTATAGTTCATCACAAAGTTCCAGTAACTTGGTGATAGTGACTAGAGAACTCGGTCAATCTCTATCTTATCTGGAAGATTAACTCCCACTTGATTCAAGCGATTGTAGTACTTAGACATTCTGAGCACATGCTCACTGATTGAGCTATTCTCCTCCATCTTATAGGCAAAAATACTTGTCAGAGGTCTCATACCTCTCGACTCGGGAATGATTCTGAAATACCAATTTCAAATCTTGGAACATCTCATATGCTCCATGGCATTTCAAAACATTTTTGAAGTCCCGGTTCTAAGCCGTAAAGCATGGTGCACTAAACTATCAGGTAGCCATCATACTTAGCTTGTCAAACGTTCATAACGTCTGCATTTGCTCCTGCAATAGTTCTGTCACCTAGCGGTGCATCAAGAACATAATTCTTTTGTGCAGCAATGAGGATAATCCTCAGATCACGGACCTAGTCCGCATCATTGCTACTATCAACTTTCAACTTAGTTTTCTCTAGGAACATATCATAAATAAAACAAGGAAGCTATACACGAGCAATTGATCTACAACATAGATATGCAAATACTATCAGGACTAAGTTCATGATAAATTCAAGTTCAATTAATCATATTACTTAAGGACTCCCACTTAGATAGACATCCCTCTAGTCATCTAAATCATCACGTGATCCACATCAACTATACCATGTCCAATCATCATGTGAGATGGAGTAGCTTTCAATGGTCAACATCACTATGTTGATCATATCTACTATATGATTCACGTTCGACCTTCTGGCCTCAGTGTTCTGAGGCCATATCTGCATATGCTAGGCTCATCAAGTTTAACCTGAGTATTCTGCATGTGCAAAACTGGCTTGCACCCGTTGTATGTGAATGTAGAGCTTATCACACCCGATCATCACATGGTGTCTCAGCACGAAGAACTATCGCAACGGTGCATACTCAGGGAGAACACTTATACCTTGAAATTTTAGTAAGGGATCATCTCACAATGCTACTGTCATACTAAGAAAAATAAGATGCATAAAAGATAAACATCACAGGCAACAAAAATATGTGACATGATATGGCCATCATCATCTTGCGCCTTTGATCTTCATCTCCGAAGTACCATCATGATCTCTATTGTCACTGGCATGACACCATGATCTCCATCATCTTGATCTTTATCAACATGTCGTCACATGGTCATCTTGCCAACTATTGCTTTTGCAACTATCGCTATCGCATAGAGATAATGTAAAGCAGTTATATGGCGCTTGCATCTTATGCAATAAAGAGACAAGCATAAGGCTCCTGCCAGTTGCCGATAACTTTAACAAAACATGATCATCTCATACCGATACAAGCATAAAACTATATACTTTGATCGACTCATCAAAGCGTATATTCCAACTCCGAGATGCTTGCACCAGTCCATAGATGGATCGCTGGAGCTTGCGCACTTTGTTAGCATCTTTAGGATTGACAAAACCTTCTGGTTGCATCATATACCACTCTTCTTTAATAAATCCATTAAGGAAGGTAGTTTTGATATCCATTTTCCAGATTTCGTAAAATGCAGCAACTGCTAACATGATTCGGACAGACTTTTAAGCATCGATATGAGTGAGAAAATCTCATCGCAGTCAACACCTTGAACTTGTCAAAAACCTTTTGCGACAATTTGAGCTTTATAGATAGTAACACTACTATCAGAGTCCATCTTCCTCTTGAAGATCCATTTATTCTGAATGGCTCACCGATCATCGGGAAAGTCAATCAAAGTCCATACTTTGTTCTCATACATGGATCCCATCTCAGATTTCATGGCCTTAAGCCATTTCACGGAATCTGGGCTCATCATCGCTTCCTCATAGTTCATAGGTTTGTCATGGCCTAGTAACATGACTTACATAACAGGATTACCGTACCACTTTGGTGCGGAACGTACTCTGATTGACCTACGAAGTTCGGTAGTGACTTGATCTGAAGTTTCATGATCATATTGGACTCATACTCCTCGTCAAGCTACGCGAGCGCGCATGAGACCCTCTCTTTGGTCTCAGAGGAGAGTGATGTTTTGCCACATCCTACGGCATTCATCTTTGGAGGCGTTATGGATGAGGAGGTTGAGCATGGGACTATCCCTTCAACCAAGGCAGCGACAGGAGTTGAGCATGGAGACATTTCCACCAACATCTCTCTGACACCCACATATGAAGAGATGCCCCAATTCCCATGTGTGGAGAGCCACCACCACATGAGTGACATGAGTGACTCCACCATATATGACATTGAGTGCATTCCCTATGAGAGGATGAGTGTAACCACCACTAGCCCCACACATGAGGGCATGCCACACATCCTATGTGAGGTTGAGAGCCATTTGGGTGACTCCACCAATCATATGAGTGAGAGCATCCAACAGGAAGTGAGTGAGCCACAACACTTAGTGAGTGAGGTAGTTGATAGGGCATGTGAGGCCACTATGATTTCTAATGACTTACCCTCTACTCCGAGTGTGTTTTCCCTTTTGGTGCTAGGTCTCCTACATGATGACATGCCTATCCTCGACGATTCCATACCTCCAATGGAGACGACGATGGCCATGATGGAAGAAGATGCACCCCCACATGGTTCCATCAAGATGAAGATGACAATGAGTGGATCTTCGACGCCTCACCTACAACACATGAGCGATGCTCCAAAGGTAACTAGGTGATGGTACTTCTCTTGTACCACTAGTGGACTATCTTGCAAACGATTGCTTGCATGATGATGATCACCTTACGGATTCACCACATACTATGTCTTCTACATGCTTAGATATGCCCCCCATTTATGATGAGTATGATGATGAGCATGTTGAGTTGCCTAGTTGTGATGCTATATTCCATAGGATATCATGTGAACATTCTATTGGTCACTTCATGTTTGACAATCCATTAAACTTCTCATATGCCATGAGCGAGATCTCCTGTATTGCATCATTTAAATCTCAACATAGTAACTATGCATGCCCCATTAAAATAAATCCCATTTGCACTTATGGCATATATGACGAGCTGATGGTCATTGGCTTTTGTTTTTCATGCGATGATATTGCTATGCTTCCTTTACATGATTTGCGCAATTCATCTACTATGCCATGCCATGATCACATTGTTCCAAATATGCATTGTTTTGGATGTTGTCAATATTCTCCATGTGATGTTTCCACTAATGCTCATGAGGAGACCCCCATAGTTTCCTCATACATATTAGGAGATTTTGAGACATCCTATCCTTTGCATGCTTCACATAATTGCTTGCACCATATGCATTCCATGAATAACAATGCTCTAGGTGTTTCACATGATACATTACACAATTTGAGTCTACATTATGCTATACATAATAACAAACCTCTCATGATGGATGACATGTTTCTATATCACGCTTCTCATTTATTTGCGCATTGGATATTTTGTGCTAACCAACACATGCACATATGCATCATGATGGATGATGTGTACATATACCACGCACACACAATTTTCCTTTTACCTTTGTTTTGTGTAGGTACTCACATATACTCGTCAACCTCTCAATCCCAAGAGTTGACGAAACGAGCTCTTGAGAGCAACGATGCTTTGGGATTCCGTGGATTATCCTCACCATCGTTCCCTTCGCGCAAGGACTACGCGCATCTCTTTTACTTGTCTCTCACACGACTATGGGCTATTTACCACTTGTCACCCTATGCCCATTCTATCGTGTTCACTTTGCATGTTATGCTTGCTTCTATGCCTTTGACATGCAATTGTGACCCTTGCTTGCATTTACCCATGATACACCATTATGTTACTTCTATGTGTATTTGCATGCTTGGTGGAGATCCTTGTTGCTATTACCATGTTTTACTTGTGCAAGATGCTATTGTTGATTCTTGTGATGGGAGAGTCATGATGTTCCATTGCTATTTCCATATGACCTCTCGCTAACACAATGATGATACATTTCTCATATCTTGTTTTCATGCTTGTGATATGTCATGTGCATCATATATGCTCACTATTTGTACACATGACATGCTTTCCATGATTCTTTCTTCTATGTTGCATCTTCACACTACTATCTTGCTTGACTTGATCACTATGTTTGCTTGTTTTTTCACATCACCCATGTTCCATTCTTGGGTTGATGATATATATGCTCTTGCCTCTCACATGATTTATCTCGATCATTGTCTCTTGTCTCCATTAGTGGCATATCTCATATCCCCTTGTATTGAGTGCCAATTTTCTATGCCTATTGACCATGGAGACTTGGACATATTACTTGTGATGCATGCTTGTTTGATTGATCCTATTGTATTTGGTTGTTCTCGCATCATATGCCTCCATACTATGAAATGCTCCCTTGTCCTTTCTTATGATGAGCATGATGCATACACTTGTTGGGTATCTTACCACACGAATGATAGGTTTTGCACTTCCGCTAACCTCATTTGT
Organism: Triticum urartu; assembly: GCF_003073215.2. Taxonomy (NCBI): domain Eukaryota; kingdom Viridiplantae; phylum Streptophyta; class Magnoliopsida; order Poales; family Poaceae; genus Triticum; species Triticum urartu. The sequence goes on from NC_053028.1 coordinate 385,070,015, forward strand.
TTTTCCGAGTGTTTGTCATGTTCTTTCGTTTTAAAGGATTCACAAGGCGGTACCATCACGAGACATATTGGTTATGTGAAGGCATACAAGATGCACAACTCCAACATCCTTGAGACATTTCTAAAGGTGACCTCCTTCCCATTGAGCCATCCTCACATACGCATATTGGACGGTCACTCTTTCATTGTTTTCTCCTTCTTATTGTCTAGATGATACATCTCACGAACGGAGGAGCGACATTGGAGATTAGCTCTATGGAACTTCAAGTTGAGGAGTGCTCGGACTTATTGGATGCACCTCCAGAACTCCACTCATGCTACGGCATCGAGCATTGGTACATCAACACTACTTTGACAAATTGCACCAACACCTCCATATTTGTTGATTGTGTTCACACATGTCATGGTTGCTGGACATATCATACTCACCACAAGTTTGCACCCCATGCATGGATTGACTCACATTATGCTTGTCTTGTTGCATCTATTTCGATGTCATCCATGATATATGAGCTTGTACACTTTCTTAGCAAATTTGTTGTGATCTTTCTTGATGGCATATTCATACATCATGATCATATTGCCTACCATCAATTGCATGATAACTTATTCATATTGAGCATCCATTACCATATTCATGCTATTCATAAACTGTCTCACTATGACATCATTTTGCACCGTGGTTGCGTTGATCATATTCACACCACATTTATGTGCACAATGAATGTTTTTTCTCCCATGAACGCTTTGCATATCATTCTATATCATCTTGATAAGCTTCATGCGCTTTGCCACGAACAATCTTGCCGCATGGACTCATTCTTACATGATGGACACCTTGTGTACGCTAACCATTGTATTTCCGAGTGTCGTTTGTGTCTACTCTTTTTGCATGTGTACCACTTCGGAGACACCTTGGAGTACTTGGGTTGCGCCATGTCTTCCACTTCGTCCAACTACAAGTCCGTCCACAACAACCGTCTCCATGGTGATTAGGTTTTCTATCCGAGGTCGGATCTTTCCCAAGGGAGGGGAGATGATGCGGAGCATCCTACAATCATCCCCATGTACACTACGACTACTCCCCAAGCCCCAAGTGCCCACATGTTGAGACCTCGAGCATACGCCATTGGACCTAAGGTGACCTCGCTCCTTTCTGGATCTTCCCTTTCTGCATGTAAGACATGGATGCTACTTCAAGCGCGGACCTTGTGCATACTCGGGTACACCAGAGGAGACCATGGAGAGCCCAAGGACCAAGGCCAAGTGCGCGTGGAAGTGAAGGAAGGAGAAGGAAGAAGAGCCAGCTGCTACAGCGGCCGGACATCCGGCCAAGCCCGGACATCCGGCCCATCTCCCCGAAAATCCGGCCCTCCATCACCGAATGCATCTGGAAGCGACCCAAGCCAGCCCGGACATCCAGCCCGTCGCGAAGCCCCAGACATCAGGCCCGATGCCCGGACATCCAGCCAACCCTACACGCGGTATAATGGGCCACAGACCCATGTACCCCTTCACTTCGTCCCCAACTTGTACTATGACTATAAATAGACCTCTCCCACCTCCTAGTTAGGGTTAGCGTTGTGATATCTCATATGTGAGATAGAGCCTCACTCATCCATCCGGATCTACTCCACTGAGAGAGACCGTCGCCTCTTCGGAGAAGATCCACCTTGGATTCAAGACCCCTAATGGGAATACCTCAAGACCTCCTCATGGATAAGAACTAGTTACCTATGTATCGTCCTTTGTTGGATTCAGATCATGTATCTCTTTGTGTTTCGAGGATCTAGCATATGTGTGACCGAATCTTGTTGGTTTGAGTGTTTCTCTCGTGTTTCTCCTCGTGATTTCTCCTCATATTCTTTGTGTTCTTCGCGGGATCCGCTCCTTTCATGAAAGATCGGCCATCTAGGGTTCCACCCTACATCATCTTGGTATCATGAGCCACGTTGATCATGATTTCGGAGCCTCCCCTCTTTGTTTTCTAGCCTAGTTTTGTTGATTTCGTCCTAAATTCAAAAATCCCCACCAAAAAATAGCCACCAATTTTTTTGTGATTTGTTGGTGTGATGAAATTTTGTTGGATTTGATCCATGGATTCATTGTGTCTTGAGTAGATCTATCTTTCCCCCAATTTTCCCCACTTTCCATCCACGAAATCCATCAAATTTCGCCCCCAAATCATCAATTTCTGCCCCCAAAATTGAGTTCCTCGAGTTCGTCCTCGGATTTGGAGCCCGGACATCTGGCCCGTAGCCCCGGACATTTGCCCCCCCGGACATCCGACCCATAGGCACGACCATCTGGCTCCTAGAGCGCAATTCGCGCGCGGTTCTGGACATCAGGTCCTGTATTTCCGAGCCCGACCCCGGATGTCCGGCCCCTGGCATTTCAGCCTTCGGCGTTTCACCGTTTTGACCATAACTAATTCATCCAGAGTCTGTTTTTAATGTTCTTTAGCTTGTTTTGAAGCTATTGACATCCCGCATCCGCATAACCACCACCGACTTCCGCAACCTAACCCATTTTATACCCCATCACATTTGTGGTTGTTTGAGTTGTGATTTGAGTCTCCTAAGGCGTTTTGGCTACTTAGGGACGATTGCTTCTTCATCAACCACCACCATAACTTCCGCATAGGCTTGCCCGCCATACACTTCCGCCACCCCAACTTAACCCAATTTTGTTTGTGTTGTGAGTTGTGTCTCCTAAGGTGTTTCGGCTACTTAGGGACCATGCTTTCAACTCCGACACAGTGTATAGCCCATCTTACCCTCCATTTTTGCATTGCGTCTCAAAACCCATCATTGCATTTCCGCAATCCCATTGAGATTCCGCAACCACCACCACTATCCCGCTACCACCATTTGACATTTGACATTTAAGATTTTGAGTTCGCGGTTTTTCCGTTTCCTAAGGTGTTTCAGCTAATTAGGAACGGTTCGGCATTGAGAACACCGCCACTCATCATCGCCACAAGGTCATTGTCGACATTGCCACTTCACCATTGACACCAGCATAAGCAAGGATGGTAACCTCAATGACATCCATTGTATATTCTCCTTGCCATTGCATTGATAACCCCTAGCACATTTTGCGTCACTTGCCTATCGAGACTAGCCTTTGAGCATTGCCAGCAAAGTTACTTGTGCACATTAGTGATCTGCCCTTCCATTGCATACATACCATATCATATTGGTATCATCATATCATCTCGTGTGCCAAAAGTTTGTTCCCGCATATACACAATTGCTATCTTGGTTTGTGCATTTCGCATTGTTGCCGTAGCAAAAAGAAAAAGAATAAGCTTTTAAGCAAAGAAAAAGAGAGCAAAGAAGCTTGTAAGCAATAGCCATAGCATCATACCACATTGCATAAGATTGTCATATCCGATCATCTTGGATCATCTTGAGAGGAACATCGGGAACCATATATACATAATGTAATTGGAATAGAAGCCGTTGCATTTTTGTCTCCTATAGGTTGTGCACAAGTGTTGTATCCGCCTATTGAGCAATCATGCTAGCATCTCTCTAGAGTTGTGAAATAAGAGCATTTTCCGTGGATTCCACATTTTGAGCTCATTCCTTGGTTGCACGACCCCATTTATCTATCCGTGTGCGCGGGCCTCAAGCGCGGGCCTGGCATCACTTCCGTGCGCACTTGGCCTTGGTACTTGGACCCCTTTCCGCATGTAATACATGGATGCTACTTCAAGCGCGAACCTTGTGCATACTCAGGTACACACGCGAAAGTGATGGAAGGAGAAGGAAGAAGACCCAGCTGCTACAGCGGCCGGACATCCGGCCCGTCCCCCGGAAATCAGGCCCTCCGCACCAAATGCATCTGGAAGTGACCCAGGCCAGCCCGGACATCTGGCCCTTCGTGAAGCCCCGGACATCCAGCCCGACGCCCGAACATCAGGCCAACCCTGCACGCAGTATAACAGGCCACCGGCCCATGTACCCCTTCACTTCATCCCCAACTTGTACTAGACTATAAATAGACCTCTCCCACCTCCTAGTTAGGGTTAGCGTTGTGATAGCTCATATGTGATATAGAGCCTCGCTCATCCATCCGGATCTACTCCATCGAGAGAGGCCATCGCCTCTTGGGAGAAGATCCACCTTGGATTCAAGACCCCTAACGGGAAGACCTCAAGACCTCCTCACGGAGAAGAACTAGTTTCCTATGTATCATCCTTTGTTGGATTCAGATCGTGTATCTCTTTGTGTTTTGAGGATCTAGCATATGTGTGACCCAATCTTGTTGGTTTGAGTGTTTCTATCGTGTTACCCCTCGTGATTTCTCCTCGTGTTCTTTGTGGGATCCGCTCCTTTCGTGAAATATCGGCCATCTAGGGTTCCATCCTACATCACATTGTCTACTTTTATTGAGCAAAGTAATGATGCCGTTGATGTGAATTTTGTCTCTCGAAATAATTTCAATAACATTGCTTATAGAGGCAATTTTAATCCCAGACCGCATCAATTCCTCTAATAATCATGGTAATTCCTATGGAGATTCTTATAACCATGATAATAAGATACCTACTGATCTTGAAAGTAATATTGAAGAATTCATTAATTCTCAAAAGATTTTTAATGCTATGGTAGAGGAAAAATTGAATAAAGTTGATGAGATGTCGAGGAACAAGGATATGATTGCTCATGATGTGGAAAATCTCAAATCTAAAATTTTGTCACCTAAACTTGATATCTGTGAGTCCATTAAATCTATCTATGTCTCCACTAATGAACTAAAGAAAGAACCGCTAGGTTGAGAGCTAAGCAAGAATTCCTAGAAAAGGCTATTCAGCCTGATTTTTACCGTAATCATGATGAAGATATTAAAATGATTTCTGTCTCACCCGTAAGAATCTTTATTTAGTAATATAAAACTTGATGAAAAAGGGACTGAAGATGAGTCAACTTTAGCTAGATGGCGCCCCAATTGTTTGGAGGGTGATGATCTTAATGATAAAAGTGATAAAAATGGGTTTGGAGAGGTCAAGAGTTTAACTAGTGATGTGCCCACTACTTTGGATTTCGAGGACTTTAATTATGATAGTTTTTCTTTAATTGAATCTATTTCCTTGTTGCAATCCACGATAAATTCACCCAATGCTTATGAACAAAATAAAGCTTTCAGTAAGCATATTATAGAATCTATGATGAAAGCTTTTGAACAAAAACTAGAGTTGGTGGTTTCAATGCCTAGGAATTATATGATGAGTGCGAACCTACTATTAAAGAAAGATTAAAAATTATGGATGTAATGCTTTATGTGATTTTGGTGCTAGCGCTTCCACTATACTGAAATCTTTATTTGATGTGCTAGGCCTTGTTGATATGGATGAATGTTCCCTTAATTTGCACTTAGTGGATTCTACTATTAAGAAAGCATTGGGTAGAATAAATGATGTGCTCATTCTTGCTAATAGAAATTATGTGCCCGTGGATTTCATTGTGCTTGATATTCAATGCAAGCCATCTTGTCATATAATACTTGGTAGGCCTTTCCTACGAACCGTAGGTGCTATTATTGATATGAAAGAAGGAAAAAAGGTTCCAATTTCCATTAAAGAAAGGAATGGAGCACTTCTGTAGAAAGAGAATTCAAGCACCATATGAATCAATTATGAGGGCCACTTATGGGGTGAAAACTAAAGATGACAATACTTGAAACTATGCATTACGCCTAGGTAGGGGCGTAAAACAATAGCGCTTGTTGGGAGGCAACCCAGTAGTTATCTTCTTTTTCTTGTTTTATTTTCTGTTTTCTTGTGTCCACATAATTATGCTACTGTTATGATTGTGTTTTTATGTTTTAATTAGTGTTTCTGCCAAGTAAAGCCTTTGGGATGATTTGGTTGATAGTTAAGTTGATTCTGTGAGAAAACAAAAACTTTTTCCTCCAGTACTGGAATTGTTTAAATTCACTAGAACATGATAAAATTCTGTTTTTACACATTATTTATAGGGATAATTGTCAGATTCAAGGCCTCACGGACCCTTGAGAGGTTCGAACACTGGGGTCCGCATGAAGAACATTGTCTCCCTAGCTCGCTCGCTAACGATCCCACGGCCTAACTCGACGAACTCAAAGAACGAGGGACACAGAGATTCATCCTAGTTCGGGCCACCTAGCGGTGTGATACCCTACTCCAGCTTTGTGGTGGATTGCCTCGAGGGGCTGAGGATGAACTAGTACAATGGATGAACAACCTCAGGAGGTGAGGTGTTCTTGGGCTCAATGAGCTGGTGAGCTAGTTAGGGTGGAATGGATCCGATCCTAGATGCCTCTCTATGGTGGTGGCTAAGTCCTATTTATAGTGTCCTTGGTCCTCTTCCCAAATCTTAGGCGGGAAGGGATCTCACAACGGCCAAATTCGAAGGGTTACAACTAGTACAAGCTATCCTGACAAAAGTAGTCTTCGCCTGCAAAAGGCTCTGGTGGTGACGCTGTCGTGGGCTCCACGATGACCTCCATCCTGCCGTCCTGGCGGACTTGGTCTTGTTGCACCAATATGGAAACCTTTGCTTGATTCCTCAGGACTCCGCGCCTGCGCTTTCCCCCTTAGCACCACCTGGCGGACTTGGTCTTGTTGCACCAAGAAGGAAACTGGTATACTGCGCCCGCTGGCGCCTGCCTGGCCTTGGTCATCATGGCGCACGTCATGTGAACCACGCGAGGTGTGCCTTGCCTTGATATCTCCGCTCCTCGGGAGCCAGCCTAGCGAGGCCGCCCCAAGGAGGTCTTAGTGTCGTCCGCCTCGCGAGGCTTGGCCCCTCATGAGGGTGTTGAGTCATTGTTGCTGGAACTGGGCCGTACCAGGCCATTGATGGAGCCACGCCATGGGTCGTAGGTAGGCAAGTCTGGGCACCCCCGGTCCCAGAACACCGATAGTAGCCCCCAGGCCCAAGGCGCTCTTGAGCTTAGCTTCAAGGTGAAGCCAAGAGGCAAGCACGGAGCATTGCGGGCCCCAACCGCCTGTGGCCTCGGTCGACGCGTGGCGATTGATGGGACATGGGCGCCTCTGCTTCCCCATGTTGCCTGGGTAACTGTATGATTTGACGAGACCTCACTTCATGCAGAGGGAAATGATCATTACATGCGATCGTGGTGACCGACGGTTTTCCTTCTCCTCGCTATAAATGAGGGGAGGGACAGAGCCCCCTCGCTCATATTTTCCTTCTGTCTGCTCGCTCCTTCTTCCTCCTCTTTGCCTCGCTGCAGCCCCCATGGCGCCAACGAAGAGGTTCTCGGCCGCGGAGAAGGGGAAGGCTTGCCAGGAGGGGCCTGGCTCACCGCCGCCCAAGAGGGGGCGGGGCCGCCCCCGCAAGCACGCCGGGACTCCTCCTGTGGCTCCTGGGGGGTGCGGGCATACTCCTTTGGGGAACGGTGTCGTCCTCGGTGTCCGCAGCAGTGCCTCCTCTCGTGGCGGGGGCCACTCAAGGCGAGGCAGTCCTTGCGCCGAGGGGAGGCGTGCCATGGTCGCCCGGTCTCCTTGTCCGCGCTTCCATTCGGCGGAGGTGCTACCGGAGTTTGTTGTGTGGTCGGAGTGGCCGACCGGCACCTCGCTCCAGATCTCGCGCTCCTTTGCCGGCAATCTGCCGACCGTGAGCCCTGGCGGCTTCTGGTTGCGAGCTGACGGCTGCTGCGGCAAGGCCTCGTGGGCCGCGGTGGAGGTTTCCGCTGCGGGAAACATGGTCCTAGCCTACGGTTGGCAGACGTTCGCCCGCGCACGTGGCCTAAGCGGGAGGTGCACCCTCCACTTCAAGTATGACGGCATCGCGACCCTCTACGTGAGGGTGTTTGGGGAATATGGTCGCCGCACAGGGTGCTGCCCCGAAGACAGTGACGTTGATGGTGGGCTCGGCCTTGACTACGGTTGCGATGACACGAAAGGCGAGCTTTCCCTTGGCGACGACCGCTGCTCGTCCATCGGTGGCGGCTCCTCCTCAAGTGAGAGCACCAGCAGCAATGGCTATGACCAGCCGCCGCGCCGCCGGGCTCGCTTTGAGGTTGGAGGCGAGTCGTCCCGCCATGCTCAGGTGAAGCGCGAGGAGGGCTTCGGCTGAGTCCCAGGGCCCTTGGAGCCGACCCTCGTGTGCTGCCGCGGCTATGCGTGCCGCTTTTGTTTATCCTTTCTTTTCTTCCTGCATTATTAAAAAATAAGCATGGGACCCTGTGGGGGCGTGTAATGGACTATGGTATTTATGCTACTATGTTATGCTTATTGCTCTCACGCGTATGGTAGGATACTTAGCTTGATGCGCTTGCGGTAGCTCCCCTCCTCGTGAGGGCGCACATGTCCCACTATCTGGTGTGGCCCTTCTTGCTGTCGGCTCAGGAGTCTCTGACCTCAGGGGGTGTCACGAGGCTGCGGAGTCGTTAGGAAGCTCTTTTGGGCGTCCTTGTTATTCTTTGCGCAAGCCCTCAGGCGTGAGCCTATCGTGGCTCAGTGCACCGCGCCGCAGTACCCACGGGGGCATGGGCATCAAGAGGGTGCGTAGATCACGAGCTTGCTTGAGGGCATCTCGCGAGGATATAAGAAGCTGGAGCTCCAAAGGAGCGGGGCTACAACGAAGTGTGTTCGTTGCGCAAGGCAAGACCGTCGCACGCACACACCTGCCCAGCCCCTGCGCGCGAGACGCGCGAGAAGGGGCGGCGGGAAACTGTCGCTCCTCCAGAACCCAAACCAAAACGCAAAATAGAAAACATAGGGGGAAGTCGGTCAAGCAACAGAAAGCACACAAACTCCAAATTCATTAAAATGTTGCACACCAGATACAGAAAGCAAATGAACAACCGCGTCCGGCACCTAGTCTAGTCTTCTCACCAGCGCAAAGCTAAGTGCTGCCACTAGGACATGGAGGGAGCCCCCGAGGCCCGAGGGTGGCTCTCCGGAGACGCCAGGGCGTGTACAGCCCCACTCATTATCACGTGAGAGTGTCACAAGTGGAGACCCTCACAGGCGCAGGGCCTTGCTTCATGGGTAGATCCTCCGGAGGTGCTGGATGTTCCAGGCGTTCTGGAAGGGGATCCCGTCCTGCGTCTCCAGGCGCGCGGCGCCAGGCCTGGAGACGCGGGCGACCCTAAACGGGCCCTCCCACATGGGTGAGAGATTATGCAGCCCTTCCCTGGAGAGCCCCGCCGTAGGACGAGATCTCCCACCTCGAGCATCCTAGAGCGGATGCTGCGGCAGTGCTATCGCCGCAACACCTACTGGTACCTTGCCGCTTGGAGCGAGGCTTGACGGCGGCGTTCCTCCCCCAGCACGAGGTCCATCTCCCGCTTGGCGTCCTGGCGCGCCTCATCAAACGCCAAGACCCGTGCGGAACGATGCCTGAGCTGGGAGAACCGCTCCGGCTCCGTAGATGAGGAAGAACGGAGTTTCGCCAGTTGGCTTGGTCGCAGTGGTGTGGACGGACCACAGCACGAACTGGAGTTCATTGTGCTAGCCCCAGCCGCAGGCCTCGAGCTTCTTCTTGAAGGTTCTTGTCTTGAGGCCCCTCAGGACCTCCGCGTTGGCGTGCTCAGCCTGGTCGTTGCTCCTTGGGTGTGCTACGGAGGCGTAGCATATCTGCGTTCCAAGGTTAGCACAATATGTTTTGAAGAGGTTGCTAGTGAACTGCGAGCTATTATTTGTGATGATGCGGTTAGGGACTCCGAAGCGGCTCACGAGGCTCTTGATGAACTTGACCGTAGAGCCGCCCGGGATGGTGCAGACTGCTTCCACCTCCGCCCATTTGGTGAACTTGTCGATGGCGACGTAGAGGTAGCGGTAGCCCCCGGGCGCTCGGGGGAACGGACCCAGGATGTCCAGCCCCCAGACCGCAAACGGCCACGAGAGTAGGATGGTATGGAGGCCCTGGGAAGGTTGGTGGATTTGCTTGGTGTGGAATTGGCAGGCTTCACATGACCTCACCAGCTCGGCCGCGTCGGTGAGCACCGTGGGCCAGTAGAATCTACTGCGGAACGCCTTGCCCACGAGGGTGCGTGATGATGAATGGTTCTCGCAGTCTCTGCCGTGTATATTGGCTAACAGCTCGTGCCCTTATTCCTTGGAGATGCATCGCAAGGAAACGTAGTTTGGTCGTTTTCAGAAAAGCTCGCCGTCCCAAATGCAGTAGGCTGTGGCCTACCGAGCTACTCGTTCGGCGTCTTCTTCCTTCTCCGGCAAGGTTCCTTGAAGCAGGTACGCCTTGAATTCTTCGGTCCAGCACCCCTCCTGAGGCTCGAGCACACGGAGCAGGTGCGCTCCTGAGGTCGGGCCTCAGGCTGGGGCTCCCGAGGTTGGTGCTGGCGGGAGTTCCTCCTGAGGCGGTGCTGGCTCCGCAGTAAGAGGGGCTACTGAGGGCTTGAAGAGCCTTTCTTTGTAGACACCGGGCTCCTGAGGTTGGCGCTTGGATGCCCTCTTCGCAATATCGCCAGCTTCCCTATTCATGCCGTGGGGCACGTGCTGCAGTTCCAGGCCCAGGAATTGCTTCTCCATCTTGCGCACCTCTGCCAGCTATACCTCCATGTGTTCATCCTTCGGCTTGTACACTTCGTTGGAGAAGTTTACGAGGAGCTGAGAGTCGCCTTTGATGGGGCACTTCATGCCCAAAGCAGCTGCGGCCTTGAGGCCGGCGATCAAGCCTTCGTACTCCGCAATGTTGTTGGAGACCTTTTTGCCATGCTGGAAGCAGAGTTGCACGGCGTAGTAGAGCTTGTCTTGTGTAGGTGAAACGAGCACGGATCCATCCCCCGCGCCCTGTCGTGCGAAGGCACCATCGAAGTACACGACCTAGCCATCTGGTGCTTCGTCCCCTGGTGAGAGCGTCTAGTCCTCGCCCGCCTCTGGCCCTGGGTCATCAGTCCACTCCGCCACAAAGTAGGCAAGTGCAGCCCCCTTGACGACCCTGGTGGTGCTGAACTCTAGCTGAAATGCCTCTAGCTCGATGTTCCATTCGACGACTCTACCCGTGGCGTCGGGGCTCCGGCGTACTCTCTCCAGTGGGTAGTCCGAAAGGACCTTGATGGGGTGCCCTTGGAAGTAGTGGCGCAGTTTGCGCGAGGCGACGAGGAGCGCGAGCAAGAGATTTTGCGGCATGGGGTAACATGCCCGCGCGTCCCGCAGCACTGTGCCCATGAAGTACACTAGGTGCTCGACGAGGGCGGAAGTGTTGGCAGATGATACGTCCCCGTCGTATCAATAATTTATGAAGTATTCATGCCATGTTTACAATAGTTTTATATGATTTTGGTATGAGTTTATTAGAACTAACTCGGACCGACGCTGTTTTCAGCAGAACTACCATGGTGTTATTTTTGTACAGAAATAAAAGTTCTCGGAATGCGATGAAAATCCATGGAGAATTTTTCTAGAAAATATAAAAAATACTGGAACAAAAATCTTCCGGAGGGGAGTCCTGTGGCCCCACAAGGGTAGGGGGCGCGCCCACCCCCTGGGCGCGCCCCAGTGCCTCGTGGACTTCCCGTGGGGCCCCCTGACTTGTTCTCAATGCCAACCTCTCCTATAAATGCCCAAACCACTAGAAAATAACCTAGATCGGAAGTTCCGCCGCCGCAAGTCCCTGTAGCCATGAGAAATCAATATAGGCCCTCTCTGGCACCCTGCCGGAGGGGGCCATCATCACCGAAGGCTATGGAGGAGGATCCCGAAGGGGCCATCATCACCATGAAGGCCAAGGACCAGAGGGAGAACCTCTCCCCATCCAGGGGAGGCCATGGAGGAGGAAGCACAAGGGGGAGAACCTCTCCTCATCTCTCTCGGTGGCGCCGAAGTGCCATCGGGAGGGGAATCATCGCCGCGGTGATCGTCTTCATCAACATTACCATCATCATCACCATCCTCATCGCTTTTACGCGGTCCACTCTGCCGCACCCCGCTGTAATCCCTACTTGAACATGGTGCTTTATGCCACATATTATGATCCAATGATTTGTTGCCATCTTATGATGTTTTGAGTAGATATCCTTTGTCCTTTGGTTGATTGATGATCTAGATTGGTACGAGTTGTATGTTTTATTTTGGTGCTGTCCTATTGTGCCCTCCGTGGTGCAAGCGTGAGGGATTCCCGTTGTAGGGTGTTGCGATACGTTCATGATTCGCTTATAGTGGGTTGCTTGAGTGACAGAAGCATAAACCCGAGTAAGGGGGTTGTTGCGTATGGGATAAAGGGGACTTGATGCTTTAATGCTATGGTTGGGTTTTACCTTAATGATCTTTAGTAGTTGCAGATGCTTGCTAGAGTTCCAATCATAAGTGCATATGATCCAAGAAGAGAAAGTATGTTAGCTTATGCCTCTCCCTCGTATGAAATTGCAATGACGACTATCGGTCTTGTTAACAATTGCCTAAGACAATTCCGCACACCGATCCACCACCATTATTCCACAATCTCTATTTATAATATTTAGTAATATATTCTAAATTTATGATAATAGCACCTACTTTTATGTTTTAGCTCTCCGATATCATGCAAAGTTATCCTCTTCATACCCACAACGTAGTTTTATTTCTTGTTTCTAGTTGGAAGCAAACGTTCGGTGTACGTAGAGTCGTATCAGTGGAAGATAGGGCTTGAGAGAATATTGATCTTACCTTTAGCTCCTTGTGGGTTCGACACTCCATACTTATCGCTTCCACCTTTTGGAATTGCTACGATGATTCCCTGCACTTGGGGATTATCAAGCTCTTTTCTGGCGCCGTTGCCGGGGAGCAATATCGTCGGGTTGATATTCTCGAGGGTGCTTGTTTGCTTTCTTCACTAAGTAGATTTTTTCCTTTTTGTTTCTATCTAGTAGTTGGTGAAACATACAATTTTTTTTAAAACAATGAAAATACAAAAAAATTTACTTGCCTCTGATACCTAAAAAGTTTTTCAATAAGAGAAGTGATTGCAAGATTATGCATTGAAGAAATGAGGGTCGACCTTGAGCACTTGTGTTCATGCTCATGGAAACAATGTAAAAATTTTCATGGAAGCTTCTCTGAAAATAATTATCCCCTTGTATATATCCATTATATTATAAAAATAATGTGCCAAGCCTTGGTTTTAGGATGATTAGATTGCTTGTTTACTTTGTGCAGTACAAAAACAGAAACTTTAGCTGTAGCGCGTGATTTTGCATTTTTGACTGGAAAGTCAAATGGGTCTGAAACTTGTTTCACATTACTTATATACAAATTTTTTAAATTGCCATATTTTTTAGAATTTTCTGGAGTTACGGAAGTTTACTAAACTTCCAGATTACTACAAACTGTCCTGTTTTTGACAGATTCTGTTTTCTATGAGTTGTTCACTTATTTTGATGAATCTATGGGTAGTATCGGAGGGTATGAACTATGGTGAAGTTGGAATAAAGTATATATAGTTATATTATGAAATTGGAATAAGTTTGCAACAATACCTAAAGGTAGTGATTTGCTTTATTACACTAGCAGATCTCACAAAGTTTTTGTTATAGTTTTGTGTGGATGAAGTGTTGGAAGATCGAGGAGCTATCAATATGAGAAGAATAAAGAGAGGCAAGAGCTCAATCTTGGGGAAGCCCAAGGCACCCCAAGTAAATATTCCAATTATACTCAAGCATCTAAGCTTGGGGATGCCCCGGTTGGCATGCCATCTTTCTTCTTCAACAATTATCGGTATACCTCGGTCTATGTTTTGTTCACTTGATTTGTGTCCTTTGTGTTTTTGTTTTTCCTTTAAGAACCATGCTAGTATGAGATATCCCTTCATTGATTTATAGAATGTTTCATGTGCTTCACTTATATCTTTTAAGTATGATCTTATAGAATTGCTCTTTGTGCTTCACTTAAATCTTTTGAGTATGGTTTTATAGAATGCTTCATGTGCTTCACTTATATATTTTGAGCTTGGATATTGGTTAGTCTATATTAATTGTATAATGATCCATGAACTTCACTTATATCTTTTGGAGTATGAATAATGCTATCATCTAAAGTGGATTTAGAAGAAGTTTGCTCCCACTATTCCGAATGAGGAGAATTTTGCTTATGTGGAGAGTAGTAAAATCTCTATGCTCGTAGATCATGAAAAGAAAGCTTTATGTGATGGTTATATTGTTGAAATCATTCATTATGCTACTGAAAATTATTATGACTGAGGAATACATGTTTGTAGGAGTTACAATAATATCAAGTTCCCTCTCTATATGCTTAAAGTTTTGAAGTTATACTTGTTTTTCCTTCCTATGCTAGTTGATTCTTGTTCCTATAAATTATGTTCTCACAAAATCCCTAGGCATAGGAAGTGGGTTAGATTTAAATATGCTAGTTATATTCTTCATGATGCTCTCTTTATGTTTCAATTCTTATCTTTTATGTGAGCATCATTGAAATCATCATGCCTAGCTAAAAGGCATTAAAGAAAAGCGCTTGTTGGGAGGCAACCCAATATTTACCCTTACTATTTTTGTGTGTTATAATGATTAAGCTACTGTATTAATCATGTATTATAGCTTTTGTTTCAATAAAGTGCCAAGTAAGACCTTTGGGAAGACTTGGGTGAAAGTTAATGTGATCTTGCTGTAAAAAACAGAAACTTTGCGCTCACGAGATTAGCTGTCATTTTTTCACAGAAGAGTGCAATTGAGTTGATTCTTTTTTCATACGATTAATAGACAAATTCCTCACGTCTACCAATTTAGTTCATAATTTTTGGAGTAGCATAAGTATGGTTGGTGTTCAGATCATTACAGACTGTTCTGTTTCTGACAGATTCTGCTTTCATTGCATAGTTTGCTTGTTTTCTTGTTTCTATGGCTTATATTTCTCAATATAAGTTGTATAAATGATATGGTATAGTAGGCATTGTGTGAAGACAATTATGAACCTTGTCTTTGACAGTACCAAAGTGAATGGTTTACTCTTTATCATACTAACCTATCTCACGAAGTTCCGTTAAGTTTTGTGTGATTGAAGTTTTCAAGCTTTGGGTGAGATATCGATATGAGGAGAATAAGGAGTGGAAAGACCCTAAGCTTGGGGATTCTCAAGGCACCCCAAAGTAATATTCAAGGAAGACTCAAGTGCCTAAGCTTGGGGACGCCCCGGAAGGCATCCCCTCTTTCGTCTTCAAAACTATCGGTATACCTTACTCGGAGCTATATTTTTATTCGTCACATGATATGTGTCTTGCTTGGAGCGTATTTTAAATTTTACTTGCTGTTTGAATACAATCATTGGATATGAAATCTTGAATGAAGAAGAATCCTCCTATGGCTATTTAATTATTTGACTACTCAGTATTCTTCACTTATATCTTTTTGGAGTAGTTTTTCATTTACTCATGTGCTTCACATATACCCTATGAGTAAATGGTTAAATGAATTGAATATCATAAATTTGAATTTATATACGTTTCATATGCTTACAACATGGGGAGTAATGACGTCACGCATAATAAGTATAGGTAGTAAACTTATTGGAAGTTAGCAAACGCAGAATTGGTCACTTGAACAATTCATGAAAGAATATTGAAGGAAGAGAGATTTCATATATAAATATACTATCTTAGACATCTTTTGTAATTGTGAGCACTCATTAAAATATGACATGCTAAAAAGTTGATGTTGGACAAGGAAGACAACTTAATGGGTTATGTTTTCTTATATCCGAAACGTTATATTGGCTTGGATCATCCAACATGTTGAGCTTGCCTTTCCCCCTCATGCTAGCCAAATTCTTTGCACCAAGTAGAGATACTACTTGTGCTACTGAATATCCTTAAACCCAGTTTTGCCATGAGAGTCCACCATATCTACCTATGGATTGAGTAAGATCATTCATGTAAGTTGTCATTGTTGCAAGCAAAAAAAATTTCTCTCTAAATATGTATGATCTATTAATGTGGAGAAAATAAGCTTTATGCGATCTTGTGATGTGGAAGAAATAAAAGCGACGGACTGCATAATAAAGGTCCATATCACAAGTGTCAATATAAATTGACGTTCTTTTGCATTAAGATTTTGTGCATCCAACCATAAAAGCACATGACAACCTCTGCTTCCCTCTGCGAAGGGCCTATCTTTTACTTTTATCTTCTACCCTTATACAAGAGTCATGGTGGTCATCACCTTTCCTTTTTACACTTTTTCCTTTGGCGAGCACTTTGTGTTGGATCTATCCATATATATATATATATCCACTTGGATGTAGGTTCTCTTAAATTATTATTGTTGACATTACCCTTGAGGTAAAAGGTTGGGAGGCGAAACTATAAGCCCCTATCTTTCTCTGTGTCCGATTAAAACTTTGAACCCATAAATATCACATGAGTATTAGCAATTGTGAAAGATTAAATGATAGTTGAGTATGTGGAGTTTGCTGAATCAAAGCTCTTACATAGACCCTTCCCGAAAATAAGATGAATTGCAATTGCTTGACAACTAAGAGCATGGACTGTTTGTTTTCAAGAAAGTTTATGATCTATACTTTAACATGTGAATAGCTTGTTACTTGATCATGAGAAGTTTAATGAGTTGAGCTACTGTTATGATATATAATGATGCTAGAAAAAGTGATTGGAACTATCATTGATCAAACTCATGCACTTGCTAGCATTCACACTTCATAAATTATTTGTTTTATCATTTACCTACTCGAGGACGAGTAGGAATTAAGCTTGGGGATGCTGATACGTCTCCGTCGTATCTATAATTTATGAAGTATCCATGCCATGTTTACAATAGTTTTATATGATTTTGGTATGATTTTATTAGAACTAACATGGACTGACGCTGTTTTCAGCAGAACTACTGTGGTGTTGTTTTTGTGCAGAAATAAATATCACGGAATGCGATGAAAATCAACGGAGAATTTTTTTGGAAAATATAAAAAATACTGGAACAAAAATCTACCGGAGGGGAGTCCCGTGGGCTCCACGAGGGTGGAGGGCGCGCCTAGGGGCCCCTGACTTGTTCTCGACGCCAAACTCTCCTATAAATGCCCAAGCCTCTAGTAAATAACCTAGATCGGAAGTTCCGCCGCCGCAAGCCTCTGTAGCCACGAGAAATCAATCTAGGCCCTCTCTGGCACCCTATCGGAGGGGGCCATCATCACCGGAGGCTATGGAGGAGGATCTCAGAGGGGCCATCATCACCATGAAGGCCAAGGACCAGAGGGAGAACCTCTCCCCATCCAGGGGGAGGTCATGGAGGAGGAAGCACAAGGCGGAGAACCTCTCCTCCTCTCTCTCGGTGGCGCCGGAGTGCCATCGGGAGGGGAATCATCGCCGAATTGATCGTCTCCATCAACATCATCACCATCCTCATCTCTTTTACGCGGTCCACTCTCCCACACTCCGCTGTAATCCCTACTTAAACATGGTTCTTTATGCCACATATTATGATCCAATGATGTGTTGCCATCCTATGATGTTTTGAGTAGATATCCTTTGTCCTTGGGTTGATTGATGATCTAGATTGGTATGAGTTGTATGTTTTATTTTGGTGCTGTCCTATTGTCCCCTCCGTGTCACGCAAGCGTGAGGGATTCCTGCTATAGGATGTTGCAATACATTCATGATTCGCTTATAGTGGGTTGCTTGAGTGACATAAGCATAAACTCGAGTAAGGGGGTTGTTGCGTATGGGATAAAGGGGACTTGATGCTTTAATGCTATGGTTGGGTTTTACCTTAATGATCTTTAGTAGTTGCGGATGCTTGCTAGAGTCCCAATCATAAGTGCATATGATCGAAGAAGAGAAAGTATGTTAGCTTATGCCTCTCCCACATATGAAATTGCAATGGCGACTATCGGTCTTGTTAACAATTGCCTAAGACAATTCCGCACACCGATCCACCATTATTCCACAGTTGCTATTTATAATATTTAGTAATATATTCTAACTTTATGATAACAACACCTACTTCTATGTTTTAGCACTCCGATATCATGCAAAGTTATCCTCTTCATACCCACAATGTAGTTTTATTTCTCGTTTCTAGTTGGAAGCAAACGTTCGGTGTACGTAGAGTCGTATCAGTGGCAGATAGGGCTTGAGAGAATATTGATCTTACCTTTAGCTCCTTGTGGGTTTGACACTCCATACTTATCACTTCCACCTTCGGGAATTTCTACAATGATTCCCTGCACTTGGGGATTATCAACGGAGCCTGAAGCCTACTGAGGCTGGAGGACCTCAAAAGTTTGGTCACCCGTTGGGGCAACTGCGGCATCATGAGCGCCATCTTGTGGAACCTGGTCATCCATTGGTGTCGTCGAGGCTTCAGGGACGCCGTCCCGAAGCTGCGTCGCCTTGTCCTACCGTGGGGCATTGCCCGACAGGCCCTTGGTTTGGTGCTCCTCCCGGACCGCCACTAGCGCTGCGCTGGCAGAGTGAGGTGTGGCGGCCATGTAAAGCACTAGGGGCTCGAGGGGGTGCGGCGCCACCATCACCGGTGGGCTGGTGAGGTATCTCTTGAGATCTTGAAATGCTGCATCAGCCTCCGGAGTCCACTCGAAGGGCCCCTTCTTCTTCATCAATTTGAACAATGGGAGGGCGCGCTCCCCTAGCTTGGAGGTGAAGCGCCCTAGCGAGGTCACGCAGCCCTCCAGCTTTTGCTGTAAAAAACAGACACTTTGCGCTCACGAGATTAGTTGTTATTTTTTACAGACGAGTGAGATTTAGTTGATTCTTTTTTCAGAAGATTAATAGACAAATTCCTCACGTCCACAAATTTATTTCATAATTTGTGGAGTAGCAGAAGTATGGTTGGTGTTCAGATCATTACAGACTGTTCTGTTTCTAACAGATTCTGCTTTCATTGCATAGTTTGCTTGTTTTCTAGTTTCTATGGCTTATATTTCTCAATATAAATTGTAGAAATGATATTGTACAGTAGGCATTGCGTGAAGACAATTATGAACATTGTCTTTTACAGTACCAAAGTGAATGGTTTACTCTTTATCATACTAACCTATCTCACGAAGTTCTATTAAGTTTTGTGTGATTGAAGTTTTCAAGCTTTGGGTGAGATATCGATATGAGGAGAATAAGGAATGGAAAGACCCTAAGCTTTGGGATGCCCAAGGCACCCCAAGTTAATATTCAAGTAAGACTCAAGTGCCTAAGCTTGGGGATGCCCCGAAAAGCATCCCCTCTTTCGTCTTCAAAACTATTGCTATACCTTACTCGGAGTTATATTTTTATTCGTCACATGACATGTGTCTTTCTTGGAGCGTATTTTCAATTTCACTTGCTGTTTGAATAAAATCATTGGATCTAAAATATTCAATGAAGAAGAATCCTCCTATGGCTATTTAATTATTTGACTACTCAGTATTCTTCACTTATATCTTTTTGGAGTAGTTTGTCATTTACTCACTTGCTTCACATATATCCTATGAGTAAATGGTTGAATGAAGTGAATATCATAAATTTGAATTTATGCTTACAACATGGGGATTAATGACTTCACACATAATAAGTATAGGTAGTAAACTTATTGGAAGGTAGCAAACGCATAATTTCTCACTTGAACAATTCATGAAAGAATATTGAAGGAAGAGAGATTTCACATATAAATATAATATCTTGGACATCTTTTGTAATTGTGAGCACTCATTAAAATATGACATGCTAAAAGGTTGATGTTGGACAAGGAAGACAACTTAATGGGTTATGTTTTCCTATATCCAAAACGTTATATTGTCTTGGATCATCCAACATGTTGAGCTTGCCTTTCCCCGTCTTGCTTGCCAAATTCTTTGCACCAAGTAGATACTACTTATGCTTCTGAATATCCTCAAACCCAGTTTTGCCATGAGAGTCCACCATATCTACCTATGGATTGAGTAAGATCCTTCAAGTAAGTTGTCATTGTTGCAAGCAATAAAAATTTCTCTCTAAATATATATGATCTATTAATGTGGAGAAAATAAGCTTTATGCGATCTTGTGATGTGGAAGAAATAAAAGCGAGGGACTGCATAATAAAGGTCCATATCACAAGTGGCAGTATAAAGTGACGTTCTTTTGCATTAAGATTTTGTGCATCCAACCATAAAAGCACATGACAACCTCTGCTTCCCTCTGCGAAGGGCCTATCTTTTACTTTTATCTTCTACCCTTATACAAGAGTCATGGTGGTCATCACCTTTCCTTTTTACACTTTTTCCTTTGGCAAGCACTTTGTGTTGGATCTATCCATATATATATATCCACTTGGATGTAGGTTCTCTTAAATTATTATTGTTGACATTACCCTTGAGGTAAAAGGTTGGGAGGCGAAACTATAAGCCCCTATCTCTCTCTGTGTCCGATTAAAACTTTGAACCCATAAATATCACATGAGTATTAGCAATTGTGAAAGATTAAATGATAGTTGAGTATGTGGAGTTTGCTGAATCAAAGCTCTTACATAGACCTTTCCCGAAAATAAGATGAATTGCAATTGTTTGATAACTAAGAGCATGGACTGTTTGTTTTCAAGAAAGTTTATGATCTATACTTTAACATGTGAATAGCTTGTTACTTGATCATGAGAAGTTTAATGAGTTGAGCTACTGTTATGATATATAATGATGCTAGAAAAAGTGATTGGAACTATCATTGATCAAACTCATGCACTTGCTAGCATTCACACTTCATAAATTATTTGTTTTATCATTTACCTACTCGAGGACGAGTAGGAATTAAGCTTGGGGATGCTGATACGTCTCCGTCGTATCTATAATTTATGAAGTATCCATGCCATGTTTACAATAGTTTTATATGATTTTGGTATGATTTTATTAGAACTAACACGGACTGACGCTGTTTTCAGCAGAACTACTGTGGTGTTGTTTTTGTGCAGAAATAAAGATCACGGAATGCGATGAAAATCAACGGAGAATTTTTTTGGAAAATATAAAAAATACTGGAACAAAAATCTACCAGAGGGGAGTCCCGTGGGCTCCACGAGGGTGGGGGGCGCGCCCACCCCCCTAGGCGCGCCCATGTGCCTCGTGGACTTCCCGTGGGGCCCCTGACTTGTTCTCGACGCCAACCTCTCCTATAAATGCCCAAGCCTCTAGTAAATAACCTAGATCGGAAGTTCCGCCGCCGCAAGCCTCTGTAGCCACGAGAAATCAATCTAGGCCCTCTCTGGCACCCCATCGGAGGGGGCCATCATCACCGGAGGCTATGGAGGAGGATCTCGGAGGGGCCATCATCACCATGAAGGCTAAGGACCAGAGGGAGAACCTCTCCCCATCCAGGGGGAGGTCATGGAGGAGGAAGCACAAGGCGGAGAACCTCTCCTCCTCTCTCTCGGTGGCGCCGGAGTGCCATCGGGAGGGGAATCATCGCCGAATTGATCGTCTCCATCAACATCATCACCATCCTCATCTCCTTTACGCGGTCCACTCTCCCACACTCCGCTGTAATCCCTACTTAAACATGGTTCTTTATGCCACATATTATGATCCAATGATGTGTTGCCATCCTATGATGTTTTGAGTAGATATCCTTTGTCCTTGGGTTGATTGATGATCTAGATTGGTATGAGTTGTATGTTTTATTTTGGTGCTGTCCTATTGTCCCCTCCGTGTCACGCAAGCGTGAGGGATTCCTGCTATAGGATGTTGCAATACATTCATGATTCGCTTATAGTGGGTTGCTTGAGTGACATAAGCATAAACTCGAGTAAGGGGGTTGTTGCGTATGGGATAAAGGGGACTTGATGCTTTAATGCTATGGTTGGGTTTTACCTTAATGATCTTTAGTAGTTGCGGATGCTTGCTAGAGTCCCAATCATAAGTGCATATGATCGAAGAAGAGAAAGTATGTTAGCTTATGCCTCTCCCTCATATGAAATTGCAATGGCGACTATCGGTCTTGTTAACAATTGCCTAAGACAATTCCGCACACCGATCCACCATTATTCCACGGTTGCTATTTATAATATTTAGTAATATATTCTAACTTTATGATAACAACACCTACTTCTATGTTTTAGCTCACCGGTGGGCTGGTGAGGTATCTCTTGAGATCTTGAAATGCTCCATCGGCCTCCGGAGTCCACTCGAAGGGCCCCTTCTTCTTCATCAGTTTGAAGAATGGGAGGGCGCGCTCCCCTAGCTTGGAGATGAAGCGCCATAGCGAGGTCACGCAGCCCGCCAGCTTTTGCATTTCCTTAAGAGTCTGTGGTGGACTCATCCTTTCTATTGCCTTGACCTTCTCTGGATTTGCCTCGATCCCCCTATGTGACACCAGAAGGGGACGCCAAACACACATTTCTCCAAATTGAGCCGCAGATCTACCTCGCGTAGGCTGGCGAATGTCTCTTCTAGGTCCTTAATGAGGGTCCTTGCCTCTCGAGATTTCACAACTATATCGTCGACGCAGGCCTCAGTGTTCCTCCCGAGCTGCTGGCCCAGAGCGATGTGCATGAGCCGTTGGAAGGTTTCCCCGGCGTTGCGCATCCCAAAGGGCATGCAAGTTGAGCAGTACACCCCACAAGGGGTCAGGAAGGCCGTCTTCTCGACATCCTGCACCGCCATCTTGATTTGGTGGTACCCTGAGAATGCATCCAGGAAGCATAGCAGGTCGCATTCTGTAGTGGAGTCGACGACCTGGTCGATGCGCAGTAGCGGGAAGGGGTCTTGAGGGCATGCCTTGTTGAGGTTGGTGAAGTCGACGCACATGTGTTCCTTCCCACCCTTCCTAGGGACCACGACGGGGTTCGCCATCCATTCCGGGTATCGCACCTAACGAATGACGCCAGTGTCTAGCAGCTTGCGGGTTTCTTGAACAATGAACGATCGCTTCCCTATGGACTGCCGTCGTGCCTTTTGCTTCACCGGGCGTACATTGGGGCATACATTGCGGTGATGCTCAATCACCCCCCTTGGGACTCCGGCCTGGTCCTTGGGCTCCCATGCGAACACCTCCTTGCTTTAGCGTAGGAAATCGGCCAGCGCCTTTTCTTGGTCTGGGGCGAGGTTGGCGCCTATGGTGAAGGTGGCTCCTGACGCCCCATCTTGGTCGACCGGTAACTGCTTCGTCTCGGCCCGATCTTGAGAGAACAACTGCTTCTTCTTCGCCGGAGCAGCCCCCGGGGCCTCTGGGACCTCTCCCGCCTCTGGTCGCGCGGCAGCCGCGGCTCTGAAGGCGATCTTGAGTGCCTCCAGTGCTTCCTTGGTGTCCCCGGCCACGGTGAGGACGCCGCTGCTCCCTGGCATCTTCATGAGGTTGTAGGCGGGGTGAGTTGCTGCCATGAACTTGGCCAGGGCTGGGTACCCGAGGATGGCGTTGTACGGGAGGCCAATACGGGCGATGTCGAAGTCGATGAGCTCGGTGCAGTAGTTGTCGCGGGTACCAAAGGTGACAGGGGGCTGGTGGAGCGGTCGACGACCCCAAAGAATGGCTTGCTGGGGCGGAGCCGGCCGTGTGACACGTGGAGCAAGCCAAAAGCTTCTACGGAGAGCACATTGAGCCTGGCCCTGCCGTCGATGAGGGTCTTGGTTACCACCACGTTACAAATGGTGGGGGTGCAGAGCATCAGGAGCGCACCCATGCCCACAGTGGTCACTGGATGGTCTCTCGAGTCGAAGGTGAGGTCGGCCTCAGGTGCCGCCCACCCCGGAGCTGCTCCCTGTTGTGCGCGCGCGGCACCTGCTTGACGAAAGTACTTCTTGATGTGGCAGTCTGAGGGTGGTTCTTGTGATCCGCCGAGGAGGGTTTCTACGGCGTGGGGCGGCGGTGCCGCGAAGTGCGTGATGAAGGGGCCTCGCAGCTCCTCCCAGGAGGCCACCGAAGACTTTGGCAGATTGAGAAGACAGGCGCGCGGTACGCCCGTGAGGGCCATGGGGAACCAATTAGCCATGACCTTGTCCTCGCCGGCTTCCGTCTAGACGGCCTCCTCATACGCCCGGAGGAAGATTGTCGGGTCCGCCATGCCGTCGTAGCGAGGTGGCATCTCCGGCTTGAACTTGCGCAGCTACTGCACCTGCCGCAAGGCGGGGGCGAAGGCCCGGAGCCCCACAGTGCCTCCACATGTGTCTGTCGGCCCAGACGGAGGAGCGGCGCTCACCATGAGGGTGGAACGGGGGAGCGAAGTAGGCAGAGCGGACGAAGAGGCGAAGCTTTGGCGCACCCCTACCTGGCGCGCCAAATGTCAGATTCAGGGCTCCGCAGATCCTTGAGAGGTTCGAACACTGGGGTACGCACCGAAGAACACTCTCTCCCTAGCTCGCTCACTAACAATCCCATGGCCTAACTCGACGAACTCAAAGAACGAGGGACACAGAGATTTATCCTGGTTCGGGACACCTTGTGGTGTAATACCCTACTCCAGCTTTCTGGTGGATTACCTCGAGGGGCTGAGGATGAACTAGTACAGTGGATGAACAACCTTAGGAGGTGAGGTGTTCTTAGGCTCGATGAGATGGTGAGCTAGTTAGGGTGGAATGGATCTGATCCTAGATGCCTCTCTATGGTGGTGGCTAAGTCCTGTTTATAGTGGCCTTGGTCCTCTTCCCAAATGTTACGCGGGAAGGGACCTCACAACTGCCAAATTCAAAGGGGGACAACTAGTACAAGCTATCCTGACAAAAGTAGTCTTCGCCTGCAAAAGGCTCTGGTGGTGACGCTGCCGTGGGCACCACGATGACCTCCGTCTTGCCATCCTGGCGGTCTTGGTCTTGTTGCACCAATATGGAAACCTTTGCTTGATTCCTCGGGACTCCGCGCCTGTGCTTGCCCCCTTAGCACCAAAAAGGAAACTGGTACACTACGCCCGCTAGCGCCTGCCTAGCATTGGTCATCATGGCTCACGTCATGTGAACCTCACGAGGTGTGCCTTGCCTTGATATCTCCGCTCCTCGGGAGCCGGCCTAGAGAGGCCGCCCCCAAGGAGGTCTTGGTGTTGTCCACCTCACGAGGCTTGGCCTGTCACGAGGGTCTTGAGTCGTTCTTGCTGGAACCGGGCCATACCAGGCTGCAGATGGAGCCACGCCATAGGCCGCAGGCAGGCAAATCTGGGCACCCCCGGTCCCAGAACACCGACAATAATTGGTTGTATACCCTTAGTTGTGTCCCCCTCGTCGGGATTGCCCCTAGTTTCTGAAAACATGTGGTCATGCCCTACCCACATTGGCGTCTTGCGCTTTTGCCCTTTAACCGTTTGACCATCACTTTGAAAACTTCATAACTAATTCATACTAAATCAAAAAATTCAAATAAGATACCAACATGTTCGAAAAAACATCACTTGTATGCCAATGTCACTTGCATTCATGACAAAAGTTTTGGTAAGTGCCCATCCAAGTTTTAGCTCTTATGATACGACCATGAATAGTTCAATCTAAAAAATTAAAAAAATAGTTGGTGGCAAAGAATGAAAAATGTTTTATGTGCTTGCCAAGTTTCATCAGGGAATGACATTCTTGGAATTCATGGAAAAAAAACAATCGATACTCAAAAATAGACTTTTTCCACGACTTCCATGAATGTCAGTCCCTGATGAAACTGGGCAAGCACTTAAAACATGAATTTCTTGAATTTTTTAGATTTTACTGTTCATGGTGGTATCATAAGAGCTAAAACTCAGATGGGCACTTACTAACACTTTTTTCATGAATGCAAGTGACATTGACATACAGGTGATGTTTTTCTAAACTTTTGGTATCTTATTTTCATTTTTCTGATTTAGTATGAATTAATTATGAAATTTTCAAAGACGGTTAAATGGTCAAAGGGCAAAAGCACTAGACGCCAATGTGGGTTGGGCAAGACCACGCGTTTTCATAAACTAGGGGCAATCCTGACAAGGGGGACACAACTAAGGGTATAAAACCAATTATCCCTTATTTATATACAAATTTCCCTCATCGTCCTAATTTTTCAGAATGTTTGGAGTTACAGAAGTATTGCTTTCGTTCAGATCATTAGAGACTGTTCTATTTTTGATAGATTCTGTTTTTGTTGCATAGTTTGCTTGGTTTAATGATGCCATGGATTATATTGGAGGGGGGTATAAGTCATGGAGAAGTTAGAATATAGTAGGTATTATGCAATAATAAAATATGAATGGGTTGATAATAGTACCTAAAGTTTATGATTTTCTTGTTATACTAATGGATCTCACGAGGCTTTTGTTGAGTTTTGTTTGCTAAAGTTTTCATGTTTTTGGCGAGATCACGATGGATGAAGGAATAAGGAGTGGGAAGACCCTATGATTGGGGATGCCCAAGGCACCCCAAGGTAACATTCAAGGACAACCAAGCATCTAAGATTGGGGATGCCCTGAAAGGCATCCCTTCTTTCTTCTACAATCCATCGGTATATTACTTGGAGCTATATTTTTATTCATCACATGATATGAGTTTTGCTTGGAATGTCATGTATTATGGTTCTTTGCTTTCTTTGGGTTTTTAGTTTGCCACAATAATTGTTTTTTGCACACACCTTTTGAGAGGGACACACATTTGTTGTGATTTGTTAGAATACTCTATGTGCTTCACTTATATCTTTTGAGCTAGGCAGTTGCTCTAGTGCTTCACTTATATATTTTTAGAGCACGGTGGTGGTTATATTTTAAACAAAAAGTTGTACTCTCATGCTTCACTTATATCTTTTTTAGAGTCTAATAAAAAGTAATGCACGGGTTATGAAATTGGTCCTAATATGATAGGTATTCAAGAGGGATATAATAAAAACTTTCATGTAGATCACTGAATACGATAAATTTGATTCCTTGCAATGGTTTTGCGATATAAAGATGGTGATATGTGTGTTGTACTACTAAACAATTATGGTTTACTAAGAGTATTGGTGTTAAGCTTTGTGATTCCTGAAGCATGCATGTATATTCTTCCGTTATGCTTAGAAGTTGGAGTATGATTTATTATTGAGTGTCTTCCTTTGCGTGAAGGTCGGGGGCACGCGATGGTTAACTCCTACCAACCTCCCCCCTAGGGGCATGTATAGTAGTACTTTGCTTCGAGGGCTAATAGACTTTCACAATAAGTATGTGAGTTCTTTATGACTAATGTGAGTCCATGGATTATACACACTGTCACCTTTCCACATTTTGCTATCCTCTTCGGTATCGTGCATTGCCCTTTCTCACCTCGAGACTCGATGCAAATTTTGCCCGCGCATCCAAACCCCGTGATATGATACGCTCTATCGCATATAAGCATCCTTACATCTTCCTCAAAACAACCACCATACCTACCTATCATGGCATTTCCATAGCCATTCTGAGATATATTTCCATGCAACTTCCACCATTCCGTTATTATGACATACACCATCATTGTCATATTGCTTTACATGATCATATATCTGACATAGTATTTGTGGATCAGCCACCGTTCATCATTATCATACATGTTACGCTAGCATCATTGCACACCCTGGTATACCGCCAGAGGCATTCATATAGAGTCATATGTTTTAGTTTTATTGAGTTGTAATGTTGAGTTGTGGGTAAATAAAGTGTGATGATCATCATTATTAGAGCATTGTCTGAGTGAGGAAATAAAAAAAAAGAGAGAGAAAAACAGAGGCCAAAAAGAGCCCAACAAAAAAAAGAAAAAATGAGAGAAAAAGAGAGAAGGGGTAATGTTATTATCCTTTTACAAACGTGTGCTTAAAAGTAGCACCATGTTTTTCATATAGAGAGTCTCCTATGTTGTCACTTTCATATACTAGTGGGAATTTTTTAATACAGAACTTGGCTTGTATATTTCAATGATGAGCTTCCTAAAATGCATGAGGTCTTGATGAGCAAGCAAGTTGGATGCATGCCCACTTAGTTTTCAGTTTGAGTTTTCATACACTTATAGCTCTTAGTGCATCTGTTGCACGACAATCCCTACTCCTCTCATTGACATCAATTGATGGGCTTCTCCATAGCCCATTGATTAGCCGCGTCGATGTGATAGTATCTTCCTTTTGTCTTCTCAATATTAATCTCTACCACCGCATTCTATTCCACCCATAGTGCTATGTCCATGGCTTACGCTCATGTATTGCGTGGGGGTTGAAAAAGCTGAAGCTCGTTAAAAGTATGAACCAATTGCTTGGCTGACACTATGGTAGTACATGATTTATATTTTGTGTCAAGAAGGTGGCGCATGACAAGGCTATATTATTTTGTAGGGATAGCGTTCTTTAGCATTTATATTTTGAAAGGCATGATTGTTTGTTGGTATGCCTGAGTATTGATGTCTTTATGTCAAATTATAGACTATGCTTTGAATCATTCGGAGCTAAATATTTGTACCATAAAAGAAAGATCACATGATGGACATGTTAGGTAGCATCCCACATAAAAAATTCTATTTTTATCATTTACCTACTCGGACAAGCAAGAATTAAGCTTGGAGATGCTTGATACATCTCCAACATATCTATAATTTGTTATTGTCCATGCTATTATAGTATCAATCTTGGATATTTTATATGCAATTATATGCCATTTTATATCATTTTTTGGACTACCATATTAACCCAATGCCAAGTGCTAGTTGCTTTTTTCTACTTGTTTAGTTTTCCAGGAAATCAAGACCAAACGGAGTCCAAATGCTATGAAACTTTTTGACTATTTTTTTGGACAAAAGAGACCCTAGAAGCTTCAGGAGGAGACCAGACGAGAAGCAAGGAGGCGACAAGGAAACAGGGTGCGCCCATGGGGTAGGTGCGCCCTGTTACCTTGTGGGCCCCACGTGGCTCTACCTGACCTAATTTCACCTCTATACATTCTCTAAAATAGTGAAACCAACAGAGAGCCACCCCAAACACTTTTTCCAACGACCCAAGTTTATGTTCCTTCGCGGTCCCATCTGGAGCCCTTTTTTGGTACTCTGTCAGAGGGGGAATCGATCACAGAGGGCTTCTACATCATCCTTGCTGCCTTCCGATGATATGTGAGTAGTCCACCACAGAATTATGGGTCCATAGCTAGCAGGGAGATGGCTTCTTCTCTCTCTTTGATCTTCAATACAATGTTCTCCTTGATGTTCTTGGAGTTCTATCTGTTGTAATCTTCTTTTGTGGTGTGTTTGTTGGGATCTGATGAATTGTGGGTTTATGATTAGATTATTCATGAATATTAATTGAGTCTTTTCTGAATACTTCTATGCATGACTATTACAGCATTGTATTTCTCTCCTATCTATCCATTTAGTTTGGCCAACTAGATTGGTTTATCTTGCAATGCGAGAGGTGCTTTGTGATGGGTTCAATCTTACGCTGCTCTATCCGAGTGAAAAAGTAGGGG
This sequence comes from Triticum urartu, assembly GCF_003073215.2. NCBI lineage: Eukaryota > Viridiplantae > Streptophyta > Magnoliopsida > Poales > Poaceae > Triticum > Triticum urartu. Next base: position 385,099,269 of record NC_053028.1, read on the forward strand.
ACAAGACACATATTTGTATTTCTTCCATTGAGAGTAAAATGATGGGGTTTATTCATATTAGTTGAGTTTACTTTGTCTACGTCATGTCATCTTGCTTAATGCGTTACTCTGTTTCATACTTAATACCCTAGGTGCATGCTAGATAGCGGTTAATGGGTGGAGTAATGGTAGTAGATGCAGACAAGAGTTGGTCTACTTGTCTCGTATGTGATGCCTATATACACGATCATTGCCTTGAATATCGTCCTAACTATGCGCTTTTCTATCAATTGCCCAACAGTAATTTATTCACCCACCATATGTTATGTGCTCGAGAGAGAAGCCTCTAGTGAAAACTATGGCCCCCGGGTCTACTTTTATCGTATATAAAAACACAAAATACGTTGACGCACTTTTCTTTATTTTAATTTATTTTGCAATTTAGTTATTTACCTATCTCTATGAGATTTAATCCTTGCAAGTAACCGCCGATGGGATAGACAACCCCCTTGTTTGCGTTGGGTGCAAGTATTTTTGCTTCTGTGCATGCAACTGCTAATGAGGTTCTTTGTGGTTCTCCTACTGGACAGATAACCTTGATTCTTAACTGAGGGAAATACTTATCTCTACTGTAATCACTACAAAGAAAGACACTTCCGTGATTATACATGTTTGTCACAGTAGGTCACATTTTCTGTCATGCATGTACATCCATGACAATTTTATGATAGAATCAAGATAATCATACCTGTGTTGTCGTAGAAGTGTTCCATGACATTACCAAAATTATCATCATGGAAGTGTACACTTCCATGATGATAAACCGCGCGTCATGGAAGTGCTTTCGTCAAGGGTGACCGACACGTGGCATCCACCATAACGGGTCGCCGTTAAGCTATCGGGTCCGGTTTTGCATCCAATAACCCGCTAACAGCCCGGACCAATGAGGATTTTCCACGTGTAAAATTCTCATTGGCCGGAGGAAACACGTGTTGGCTCATCGTTGGGACAGATGTCATCCATTCATTGGACATGAGGCACCTATGATACGTCGACACATGGCACGGCCCAATAGAGGCCCATTCCGGTGAAAAGGTTGGCCCGTTTGACTTGGTCAAAAGGTAACGGGGCGGCCCACGGAAAGCCCGTTAACGGCTGTTCGTATATAGCCCATTTATGACCTGCTAACTCACGGCCCGTTACAGCCTATCGGAATTAAGCCCAGTAGCTTCATCTGGGCCATCCAATATGATTCTAGCCCATTGTAAATTCCGGCCCATGTATGGCCCATGATGTCTTTCAGCCCATACGAGGCCATTTGTAACTCTTGGCCCATTAACGGCCCATGGTGAATCTGGCCCGCAATGAATAGTGTACCCCTTTATACTCATTAACGGCCCATTATTCCATTGGGCCGTTTCAGCCTTCTCAGGGCCCATTTATTCTTGGGCTCATTTCCAGCATACGGTTACTTACGGCCCGTTATTTGCCTTTTCTGCTTGTGGGCCAAATTCAGCCCGCGGTTAAAATCGGCCCGTTTGCGGCCCGTTAATCCGTTGCGGCGTTTTCATAGCGTCATCAAATACGGCCGAGTAATGAGGGCCCGTTATTGTCGGCCCATGAACAGACGATTCCAAATCTATCCCTTTTACGGCCCATATTGCGGTCTGTTATTGGCCCATGTTTGGCCTATCGATCATATGACACATTGAAGGCCCATTGATGCTATGGCCCATAGAAGGCCCATTGTTTCTATGGCCCTTAGAAGGCCCATTGTTTCTACGGCCTGTAGGAGGTCCATGGTAACTACAGTAAATATGTAGCCCATGGTTATTATGGCCTAGTTTTAAAAAATAGGTTATTGCAGCCACTAGCAAACCGCGGAAAAAGAACTGCACTGACTACAAGCAAACAAATAAACAAGACAACAAGCAAATAAATAAGCAAGCAACTTATGTTAGGCTATCATGGCTATTACACATATTACATCCACTGGGCATCAAAGTTCGCCACCAGTGCAAATATAGGGAACAAAGCAGCATATCATATACACTGGTTGTCAAAGTGGGCGACCAGTGCAAATAAACGCCACAGCAAAACAAGTCCAGAACTAAAACCACTTCAGAAGAGCTCAAGAAACAATATCCTGGGTACCCATAATGCTGGCAAGATGCTTAGCAAGCTTATTAACTTTCTCTTGTTTGGCGCTTAAATCCTCCAGCACTTGTTGTTGCACCAGAAAGTATGCATCTAAATTCTGCAGGGACTTCCTCAGACCTTTGGCTTCCTGTCGCATAACATCTGATCGATGTCTTTCAACTTGAAGTTGAGACTTAAGAAGCCGAACTGATTCAGGCAGCGAGTTCGAAGAGCTGGTGCCAGCAGTAGTAGCCAGTAACTCGAACACTACATCAAGACAGGACTTTGGGGTTGTCTCAGTGTCTTCAATATAGTTTTTATCAGCTTTCTTGGAGACCAACAGGGATGTCTCACTATCTTGAACCTTATCTGCATTACTTCCTTTACCATTGCATAACGGGGTACTCTTCTCCAATATTTTATCCGCGTTCTAAATGAGAAACAAACGAACACATCACAGATTTACAATGTAGTATATGAAACTCATTCTGGTAAACTAGTTCCGTAGTAAGGTGGACAGGATAACAGCATGAAACAAACATATATCTATGTAGTATGGTCATTGTATGGTTTATATCATTCTAGTTTATGTTACCAAATCAAGATAGATACAGTTCGAATCATATCTATTTAAGACAAAGCAGCATAGGCAGAATATAATTGTGGGAAACTACACAACAATAACAACACTTGTAATGTGCATGGCATGAGAACATAAATGTTTATTCAATTGAAACTGAAATCAACATAGAGCAAGTTACAACAGCAAACACGTTAAAGAAACAGGTTTCAAACATACCTGTTACGCCATTGCAGTTTCAATTACATCCTTCGAATTTGAAATTAGTTGGTATGAGTAAATACAGTGATGCAAGAGCAAAGTAGTATGAACCATATCTACAGAACCTGGCCTGAGAACAATTCTTCTTCTGCTGCTTTAAGCGTTGACTTGGGGTTCGGAGTGATGGTCCTCGTGCTTTGGGCACTGCAATTGCCTTACTAACTACTCGTGTTCGGGTGCTCTGTGGTGGAGACGGTGTTGTGTCAACTGGAACTGGGTTACTATCTGCTGGTGTTGGGGTTAGAAGGGGTGTAGCTAGTTCTCTGTCCAACTGGGTAGGGGTACAATCTGTGGGAGTCTGGGTTATGTGTGGTGGGGCTGGTTCTTGGGCAAGTACAACCGTGGTTCTATCTGCATTAACAGGTAGCACGATCTTTTTTGAAGACCGTGTTTTTACTCCCACAGATACTGCCATCACCCCCTCTAATTGAAATGGCTGATAAACAGGAAAAGTAATTGAATGTACAGACATTGTAAGATAGACAGGTGCAATGGATAGTAGGGAAGAAAACAGGGCATGAAATAATTCACATTTATGTTGTCTAACCAAACAGAATAGCAGGACATAATTTCACATATATGATGGCTAATTAAACAGGATAGCATGACACAATTTGACATGTATGATGGCTAACTAAACAAGATAGAATGGCATATTTCAAAATGTGATGACTATGTAAACAGGATGACATGATATAACTATATGATGTGTATATTAAAGGGGTTGGCATGCCATAAATCACAAACATGCCGTCGATGGAAACATGATGGCATGATATAATTCACGGATAGAATGACATAATTCAAAATATGATGACTATGTAAACATGATGAGATGATATCACTATATTATGTCTTTAGAAAATGGGTTGGCATACCATAATTCAGATACATGATGTCTATGTAAACATCTTGGCATGATATAATTCAAATATATGATTTATATACTAAGCAAGTGAGTAGAGGGCAATCACATATATGATGTGTCAACTAAGGAGATGGCATTCAATATTGTGTATATGATGTAAAAACTAAGCATTGCAATACAACATATGCATGATATGAGTAATATAACCTTGCCAAGTTTGAGCATACACCTCAGGGGGATAATAGGACTAGTCATCTACCTCGGAATCCTCCTCTGAAGAGATATCTATAACTAGCAAGATATTTGCTTCAGCAGGTAGCATTGTCTGCTCCGAAGACCTTGTTTTCACTCCAGATTTCTCCATCACCAATTCAAATGGCTAATGCATAGGAAGAGCAGTTGAATATACAAACATTGACGACAAATGCAGCGAGAAATGCAAAAAAAGGACGGCATGATATAATTCACATATATGACGCTTGGCTAGACAACATGGCATTGCATAATTCAAATATATAATGCCTTGCAACAAGATAGCTTTGCATAATTCACATCTATAATGTCTTGCAACAAGATGGCATTGCATAATTCACATATATGGTCATTAGACACTAAGCAGGTGGCATTCACACAAAGCATGTCTAAACTAAGAAAATGACATAGCAATGCAAGATACCATACGCACGATATGAGCAACACAACCCTGCCAAGTTAGAGCATGCACCACAGGGGGGAAATAGGACTGGTCATCTGTCTCTGAATCCTCTGAGGAGCTATCCATAACCAGCAAGACATGCGCTTCGTAAGATAGCATTGTCTGCTCTGAAGACCTTGTTTCCACTTCAGGTTTTTCCATGACCGTGCAAAATGGCTGATGCACAGGAAGAGTAATTGAATGTACTAAAATTGTTGACAAATTTAACACTTAATAAAAAATGATGGCATAATATAATTTACATATAAGATGACTGGCTAACCAGGGTGGCATTGCAAAATTCACATATATTATGCCTGGCTAAACAAGATGGCATTGCATGATTCACATATACGATAAAGAAACTAAACAGATGGCATTGACACAAAGCATGTCTAAACTAAGCAGATGACATATTTGATGTATACAGTAAGCAATGCAAGGCACCATATGCATGATATTACCAACATCAGCATCCCAAGTTAGAGCGAATACCTCAGGGGGTAAATAGGAGTGGTCATCTCCTTCTGAAGCCCCCTCAGAACAGTTATCTTCCTCTTGATTACGATCCGAAATGGGTGGAGGGGGGCTGCCTTTGCGCCCACCATGGAGTGATGTCTGCATGAAATTTTATTGCCACGCAAGGCTCGTCTCTTTTGCTCTACATGTTCAGTTCCATTGTGTACAATAACTGACATGCATAGGAATAAAACATAGTGAGATTATGTAAGCAGTGCATGCACAAATCCAGAGTGCTGGTAGAAAACTGTGGATAGACCCAAAACCAATGATAGCAGGCAGATAATAACTTTAGTTAAAAAATACAGATAATGGCTCCTTTAATGTTTGTTTGCACCCAACATGAAACTCATACTAGACACCCGAGATTAACCAGATAGTAGACAGATAGTACTGATTGCTGCCCCAATATGTACCCCACAATCATTTAAAAACTCAAGTTTCAGCATTAGTTTGGACCTGACTTGGAGTCTAATAGGTGAACACGACGCTAAAGTAGCATGTCATCATATTAAGCGATGCATAACATAAGCAGACACGGAAGAGTGTGACCTCTCTTGCGGACCCATGTAGTCCTCAAGGTCATCTGCTCAGTTGATGATGGTAATGCAGTTGTCGTGGCTGCCGGCGTCGGGGAAAAGATCTGAGGCGGCAAAAGATAGCCTTGAGAGCGGATCCTTGCTATGGTGAACCCTTCCATCATAGGAGCAGTTGAGCTGGAGTGGAACACAGCGCAACAGGAGCAGGATAAACCACACAAGGTTTTCTTTGACACATATATGTAACAGAAGTAATTGTGTAAGGGCTTTTTTGAATTTGAGGATTCTAACAATGCAGGGATAGGAAATACAGAGGAATAGGATAGGAATGCACGTGCAAAATAGAGAATTTAAAAACACAGGATTGCTGCCAATCTGGGTGTTTGATTCACAAGAATTGGAAGATCACAGGATGCAAAGAAGCATGGTGAGATTAAGTCAAACCAGAAGAAAATGTACGGTTATAATGCTATTACGCTACTATCTCCTAGTCTTGTGCTTCATGAATAGGAATTTGAAAAGGAGGACAAGTGGAAATTAAAATTCCTACGGTTTTTCTTTCAAGGAGACACTAAAGGAATAAATCCTACAGTTTTCCTTTGCTCCATTCCTTTGAACCAAGTTCATGAATAGTAGTATCATAGGAAACTTACAAATTCCTATGTTTTTCCTTCACTTTTCCTTTCAAGCACCGGCGATTCTAGTAGGCAGGAAAAGCCTACACTCAAAAAATGTTTTTGTGCTACTTCTATTACTTTGGACCCAGGCCACTGCCCTACTAGCTCAACTCCTAGGCCCATCGACAAATGCACAGTTCAAATGCGCATAGATAAATAATGATGGCGTTCAAGAGAGTCCATCACATATAGCTAAGTTGCCTGGTACCTACTACTTGTCATATAGTAGGATAAAATAATCGTATTTCACGTTACTACGTGTGCTCAGTGGACAATATATATATATATAACACGTAGAGTATAAAAGAGATGCAACAAGTGTAAAACCTCTTTGGCGAAGCCATGTCGATCTCAACATGATTGGGTTGGTCGGTGAGGATGCTCCGGCTGACTTGGCTGTCGGAGGAGGGGAGGAAGATCTTAGGCGTCTGGAGATGGAGCCCAGGGTACTACTCCGCTGTGATGGAGGGTTTCGTCGTTGCAGCAGCTCCCGTGAGTTGTATGATGCCAAGGCTTAAGTAGGACAAGAGAGACTACGTTAACCTGAGTAGAATTCTAATAGCATCTCCAATAGATGACGTAAAATACATAACCACAAAGTGCTAGATGTAAAATACATCAGCCGCTCATCTCTGAACTTAACTGTCGAAACTGAAGTTAACTATCGAAACTGAATTTTGCTGTCGAAACTGAATTTTACTGTCGAAACTGAACGCACTAGTAGCAGAAAAGCAATAGCAGCAGCAGCGTGTGTGAGAGCCGGGGTAGCTGGTCGTGTAGTAGCATAAGGTGAGGCTACCCTGAGCCGCCAGCCACCACCGGTCAAACAGCCACCCCGACGCCCGCGGCTGGCGGTGCGCCGCCCCGCCCTCCCCGAAACCACTCCCCACCGCCGGTCCACCGACTCCCCGGCCATCCCTCTAGCCCCCCCGTGCCGAGCTTTTTCTCCGGCGATCCCCAAGCCACCGCCGGCGACCACCGCCCCACCCTGAACCCTATGATAGATAGTGGGGTACCTCTACGGTGAGCCCCCCTCCCCAATGCGGCTGGTTCTTCCTTAACTCCGGCGAGCCCCCCCACCCACCCCCTGAAAATCGATTGACCCAAAAGTCGATTCAGTCGACTAAAGTGTAGCTAAATTAGAGTAGCATCGCAAGCAAGAGCAGGAGCAAGAGCGAGAGCAGTAGTGCGAGCAAGAGCAAGAGCAATAGCAAGAGCAGACCAAGCAGGGGATCGAGAGCAAGAGCAGAGAAGCAGCACGAGTGAGAGCTAAAGCAGCAGCAGCTCCTACTGATGTGGACGTCGCCGCCGAGGGAGCGACGCCATGGAGGAAGTGGCCGGCGACACCGCCGTGGATGGAGCCGCGCTGTGTCGGCTCGGGACCGAGCGCCGGCAGCACCGTGAGATCGAATCAAGAAGAAAATGTGGCGATTAGTGTACAACCTCTTTGGTGGCGCCGATTAGGCCTCAACTTCATCTGAGGAAACGGAGATGATGATGCTCTTCCAGTGGTGCAGGTGAAGACATCGGTGTGGGAATGGAGGTGGTGCGAAAGACGAGGGGAATGTCAGGGTAGCTCCTTGGAGGTGGAGGACGGGGTGGCTGAACCGGTGGGACAACGAGATCGACGACAGATCCTCATCCGGTACGGGGGATGAGGGACGTCGAGGTGTTGCTATGGACGACGTCGTCGAGGAAGAGGCTCCAACTAGGTGGCAGACGGAGGAGGGTGTGGGGCTTTGCGTGTTTTCGTGGCCTCGGTGTACGAATAGGTGGGCGGATGGGATGGGAGTGGGGAACCATGGCTTAGGGACGCGCTTGTCCAAAATGTGGGGTAAGTTACGAAAGCACCCCCACCGATTTGAGCTAGGCGGTTCTTTCGGTTCAGGGGTATCACGAGCATTTCGCGTGTCAGGATTTCACAGGTGGTGGGAGTTTTCGCGCGTTGTAATTTTGGAATAGCAAGACACGGGTTGAGATGGAGGGAGTTGTCGGAGCACAACAATACAAAGATATAACTTAAATATTTCGGGGTAACAACGCGTGGGTTGAAGTGGCGGGAGTTTCGCAGCACGATAGACAGAGACGCTAGCTTGAAATTTCGGCATAACAAGGCGCGGCTTGAAATTTCAGAAGAACAAGCTTAACGTGTACCCCAAAAAAAGACAATTCGCACCTCATCACTAGAGAGAGCCATGTCCCGTTTTACTATATTACTAGAAATGCATTCAAATACAACAAAAAAAAATAAAAAAATCGGGACAACAAACATAACGTGTACAGTACCAAAACAATTTGCACTTCCCTCAAAAATAAAAAACAATGTGTGTTGTCTAGCATATGGACTAAATTTGACTACATTTTCCCTGTTTGAATGGGATTGTACTCGGGTTAGTTATACAACCATCTAAATATTATCTTCACAACACATGACACGAATATAGGAGAAGTAAATTCCTATATAAATACAAACTACACGTACATACGATCTCAAATTCAAATATATGTATCCATTTTATGTTGAATTCAAATCATAGTGCATGTATGCTCTAACTAGATGTTCGTAATCTAAACCATGTATGATATACTACATAAAATGTGTTCAACAAGCACAACACACACACAAACACCATTTAGACTACTAAGTTACACGTGCATTGCACGCATGAGATTTGCAAATTATGAATAAATACCACATTATAGCATGTAAGCTTGGAGTCATATATGCATGATGTAGATGTTCGTTTAATTCTTACAGTTCATTTCATTCAAAATCATCTAGTTTTTATAAGAAAGCTAATCTATTTTAAGATTCATGGAATTGTGCGTTGTAAGGCACAAAGTAAAAACAAATAATGGCAAATCATGTAGAAAAACATTTGGGCAATTCTGATACGGAAGATTCTAGAACAAAGAAGAAGTGCTTGAGTTTTGAGGTTTGTGCATTATGCTTAAGTTCAACCATGGAGTCTTCTAGATTGTACATGTGGCAAAATCTGGTGGAATCTAGATGATATCCAACGGCCAGTAGTGCTCAAATTTGCCATCTTTGCACCATTGGATTGACCTCATCCACCGACCATCTTTCAAAGTTAAAGTTATCTGCACACTATATAAAAATATGAAATATAATATATATAGGGGTATAGATATAGATATGTGATGTGAAAGCCACCCATCATCTCCAATTAGAATAGCATGTCCATGCACGGATGCAATGTGGCCAAACGATGTCTGCCATCGATATCTCAAATTCAAATCAGTCTGTCCTTGTTCAATGTGTATACAGTACAACATGCTCGTTTCCAAACCACACCACGCATATCTCAGATATATTCATGCATGCATGGGTTTCAAACATCATGATCTCTTATTCAAATATTTGAATTCAACTTTACATTGATTATGACCTCACCTAGTCTTTTACACCCACACAATCTTCTTCTCTTTTATAATTGTACCACTAACTTTCTCCTGTGCATGCATGCACACACAGTACCAGTCGGCATTATCCATCGCACACATGCAATTTTTTCTTCAGGTCTGATAGAGGCGAAGGTGTCCCGATGTTTTGATGAGATGGTGGCTATCATTTTTGGTTGGAGTCCACCTTGACGACCCGACTACGAACGTGCGAGACGTCGTGCCTTAGGAATCGCTAAACCAACTTCCGAGGGTTATTGACCACGCCGGAGCACAATCAACCTGACCACGAGGGTCTGTTTCCTGCGAGCAAACGAAGAACAAGCAAGATACCAAGATTGCAATCTAGATATTGCGAATATAAGAGGAAAGCTTTATTGATCAAGGTGGGGTTCTGTGGCGCCTTTGTCTGGTCATTGAACACAAACGAAGTACGCAAGTTGCAGCTATGGCGAACTTTAATCTAAACAAAATCCCAAGTCTAAACGACGCCCTAAGGGCTGTATATATGGAGGAAGAGGGGGGGATTTCATGGCCCTTGTAGGAGGGGTCCGAAACCAACCCTAACTCTTGTTTCCCCACACATACGGACTCTAAAAATAGCCTATACTTAAGTATTTCAAAAATACATGGGCCTGGCCCAATAATAAGGTGACGTAGCACCTAGAATAGCCTCGGGACGAAATTTATGAAGTGGCATCTTGTATATTTCATCCAAGGCTTCATGCACTCCTTATGGTGGCTTCAAATTCCTGAAATCATCACTTGTAACTCCGTTCTTGATCCCCTTGCGCATGCCATCATCTCCATGACTGGTCTTGCTCCAGTGTTCATCCCTCTTATCCATGCCAGACCCTTCATTTGTAAGCAAAACAAATGTATCCAATTTAGGCATCATCATATTCTCATGAACATTAGAATCATTACTAAGAAACGGAAGTACCTGATAATTTAATTGGCGTGCGCAAGCTCTAGTAATTGGTCCAGTTTGTATAGAAACAGGGGCTGTGGGTGTAAGAATGGTATTGATGTCCTCATCATCATCCCCTTCTTGAAATGAAGTCGTCCTCGACGGAAGCTCATCTTCCTCACCCAAATAAGGCTTCAAATCTGTAATGTTAAAAGTGGGACTAACCCCAAAATCTACGGGCAGCTCAAGTTTATATGCATTATCATTTATTTTCTCTAACACCTTAAAAGGACCATCAGCACGTGGCATTAGCTTTGATTTGCGCAAATTAGGAAATCTATCCTTACACAAATGTAACCAAACAAGATCTCCAGGTGCAAACACATCATGTTTTCTACCCTAATCTCTAGCAAGTTTATATTTAGCATTCATACGCTCAATGTTTTCCTTAGTTAAGTCATGCATTTTTAAAATCAATTCAACACATTCTTTAGCATCAAAATTAACCTTCTCCGAAGATGGAAGAGGAAACAAATCAATAGGTGCACGAGGTAGGAAACCATACACAATTTCAAAAGGGCACATCTTAGTAGTAGAATGCAACGAACGATTATAAGCAAATTCAATATGAGGCAAGCATTCTTTCCACATTTTCTTATTATTCTTCAAAACAGCCCTAAGCATAGTAGACAATGTTCTATTGACTACTTCAGTTTGTCCATCAGTTTGGGGGTGACAAGTAGTATTAAAAAGCAGTTTAGTCCCCAACTTAGCCCATTTTCATCTCCAAAAGTGGCTAAGAAATTTAGTATCACGATCTGAAACAATAGTATTTGGCACAACATGCAAGCGAATAATTTCACGAAAGAACAAATCAGCAACATTAACAACATCATCGCTTTTATGACATGGTATGAAGTGTGCCATTTTCGAGAACCTATCCACGACAACAAATATGCTATCCCTCCCCTTCTTTGCTCGAGGTAAACCTAAAACAAAGTCCATAGATATATCCTCCCAAGGAACACCAGGTACAGGCAAAGGCATATATAAACCATGAGGGTTTAGTCGCGACTTAGCTTTTTGACATGTAGTGCAGCAAGCAACAAAACGCTCAACATCACGTCTCATCTTTGGCCAAAAGAAATGTGTAGCAAGTATATCCTCTGTCTTCTTCATGCCAAAGTGTCCCATTAATCCTCCTCCATGCGCCTCCTGCAACAACAAAATATGAACGGAGCTAGCTGGAATGCATAGCTTGTTAGCACGAAACACAAATCCATCATTAATGACGAACTTTTTCCACGTTCTTCCTTCTTTAGAATTCTGCATTACATCTTTAAAATCAGCATCATGCACATATTGATTTTTGATGGTCTCCAAACCAAATATTTTGAAGTCAAGTTCTGAAAGCATGGTATAGCAACGACACAATGCATCAGCAATAACATTTTCTTTACCCTTCTTGTGTTTAATGACATAAGGGAAAGTCTCAATGAATTCAACCCATTTAGCATGTCTACGATTCAGTTTAGCTTAACTTTTAATATGTTTCAAAGATTCATCATCAGAATGTATAACAAATTTTTTGGGCCATAAATAACGTTGCCATGTTTCTAAAGTCCGAACAAGAGCATATAATTCTTTATCATAAGTAGAATAATTCAGACTAGGCCCACTCAATTTTTCTGAAAAGTATGCAACAGGTTTGCCATCTTGTAATAACAAACCTCCCAATCCAATTCACTAGAATCACATTCAAGCTCAAAAGTCTTATTAAAATCAGGAAGTTGGAGTAAAGGAGCATGTGTCAACTTATCTTTCAATACCGTGAAGGCTTCTTCCTGTGCGGTACCCCAAACAAAAGGCACATCCTTCTTTGTAAGCTCATTAAGAGGTGCAACAATGGTGCTGAAATCTCTCACAAAACGCCTATAGAATCCAGCGAGACCAAGAAAACTCCTCACTTGTGTGACCATTTTGGGCTGTGGCCAACTCTCAATACCTTCAATCTTGGCTTTATCAACTTCAATTCCCTATGGAGTAACAACATAGCCAAGAAAAGATACTCGGTCGGTGAAAAAGGTGCACTTTCCAAGGTTACCAAACAAATGTGCATCTCGTAGAGCAATAAAAACAGCACATAAATGTTTCAAATGTTCTTCCAAAGATTTTCTATAAATCAATATATCATCAAAATAGACTACCACAAATCGTCCAATGAAATCACATAAAACTTCGTTCCTGAAAGTACTAGGTGCATTAGTTAACCCAAAAGGCATGACTAACCACTCATATAATCCGAACTTAGTTTTAAATGCTGTTTTCCGTTCATCTCCCAATTTCATACGAATTTGATGGTATCCACTACGCAAATCAACTTTGGAGAATATTGTAGAGCCACTCAATTCATCAAGCATATCATCCAGCCTAGGAATAGGATGACGATAACAAATAGTAATATTATTAATGCCTCTACAATCAACACACATACGCGACGTACCATCCTTTTTAGGCACTAGTATAATAGGAACAGCACAAGGACTAAGAGATTCGCGTATGTAACCTTTGTCGAGCAGCTCTTGTACTTGACGCATAATCTCCTTCGTCTCCTCTAGATTGGTACAGTATGGTGCACGGTGTTGGGGAACGTAGTAATTTCAAAAAAAATTCCTACGCACACGCAAGATCATGGTGATGCATAGCAACGAGAGGGGAGAATGTGATCTACGTACCCTTGTAGACCGACAGCGGAAGCGTTAGCACAACGCGGTTGATGTAGTCGTATGTCTTCACGGCCCGACCGATCAAGCACCGAAACTATGGCACCTCCGAGTTCTAGCACACGTTCAGCTCGATGACGATCCCCGGACTCCGATCCAGCAAAGTTTCGGGGAAGAGTTCCGTCAACACGACGGCGTGGTGACGATCTTGATGTACTACCGTCGCAGGGCTTCGCCTAAGCACCACTACAATATTATCGAGGACTATGGTGGAAGGGGGCGCCGCACACGGTTAAGAATATGATCACGTGGATCAACTTGTGTGTCTAGGGGTGCCCCTTGCCCCCGTATATAAAGGATCAAAGGAGGGCGCGCCAGGAAGAGTCCTACTCCCACCGGGAGTAGGATTCCCCCCTTTCCTAGTTGGAATAGGATTCGGGAGGGGGAAAGAGGAGAGAGAATAGGAAGGGGGGGGGGCGCCGCCCCCTCTCCTTATCCTATTCGGACTAGGGGGGAGGGGCATGCGGCCCAGCCCTGGCCACCTCTCCTCTCTTCCACTAAAGCCCACTAAGGCCCATATACCTTCCGGGGGGTTCCGGTAACCTCCCGGTACTCCGGTAAAATCCCGATTTCACCCGGAACACTTCCGATATCCAAATATAGGCTTCCAATATATCAATCTTTATGTCTCGACCATTTCGAGACTCCTCGTCATGTCCGTGATCACATCTGGGACTCCGAACAAACTTCGGTACATCAAAATGCATAAACTCATAATAAAACTGTCATCGAAACCTTAAGCGTGCGGACCCTACGGGTTTGAGAACAATGTAGACATGACCGAGACACGTCTCCGGTCAATAACCAATAGCGGAACCTGGATGATCATATTGGCTCCTACATATTCTACGAAGATCTTTTATCGGTCAGACCGCATAACAACATACGTTGTTCCCTTTGTCATCGGTATGTTACTTGCCTGAGATTCGATCGTCGGTATCTCAATACCTAGTTCAATCTCGTTACCGGCAAGTCTCTTTACTCATTTCGTAATACATCATCTCACAACTAAGTCATTAGTTGCAATTCTTGCAAGGCTTATTTGATGTGCATTACCGAGAGGGCCCAGAGATACATCTCCGACAATCGGAGTGACAAATCTTAATCTCGAAATACGCCAACACAACATGTACCTTTGGAGACACCTGTAGAGCACCTTTATAATCACCCAGTTACGTTGTGACGTTTGGTAGCACACAAAGTGTTCCTCCAGCAAACGGGAGTAGCATAATCTCATAGTCATAGGAACATGTATAAGTCATGAAGAAAGCAATAGCAACATACTAAACGATCGGGTGCTAAGCTAATGGAATGGGTCATGTCAATCAGATCATTCACCTAATGATGTGATCCCGTTAATCAAATAACAACTCTTTGTCCATGGTTAGGAAACATAACCATCTTTGATTAACGAGCTAGTCAAGTAGAGGCATACTAGTGACACTCTGTTTGTCTATGCATTCACACATGTATTATGTTTTCGGTTAATACAATTATAGCATGAATAATAAACATTTATCATGATATAAGGAAATAAATAATAACTTTATTATTGCCTCTAGGGCATATTTCCTTCAGTCTCCCACTTGCACTAGAGTCAATAATCTAGATTACACAGTAATGATTCTAACACCCATGGAGCCTTGGCGCTGATCATGTTTTGCTCGTGGAAGAGGCTTAGTCAACGGGTCTGCAACATTCAGATCCGTATGTATCTTGCAAATCTCTATATCTCCCACCTGGACTAGATCCCGGATGGAATTGAAGCATCTCTTGATGTGCTTGGTTCTCTTGTGAAATCTGGATTCCTTTGCCAAGGCAATTGCACCAGTATTGTCACAAAAGATTTTCATTGGACCCGATGCACTAGGTATGACACCTAGATCGGATATGAACTCCTTCATCCAGACTCCTTCATTTTCTGCTTCCGAAGAAGCTATGTATTCGGCTTCACACATAGATCCCGCCACGACGCTTTGTTTAGAACTGCACCAACTGACAGCTGCACCGTTTAATGTAAACACGTATCCGGTTTGCGATTTAGAATCGTTCGGATCAGTGTCAAAGCTCGCATCAATGTAACCATTTACGATGAGCTCTTTGTCACCTCCATAAACGAGAAACATATCCTTAGTCCTTTTCAGGTATTTCAGGATGTTGACCGCTGTCCAGTGATCCACTCCTGGATTACTTTGGTACCCCCCTACTAGACTTATAGCAAGGCACACATCAGGTCTGGTACACAGCATTGCATACATGATAGAGCCTATGGCTGAAGCATAGGGAACATCTTTCATTTTCTCTCTATCTTCTGCAGTGGTCGGGCATTGAGTCTTACTCAACTTTACACCTTGTAACACAGGCAAGAACCCTTTCTTTGCTTGATCCATTTTGAACTTCTTCAAAACTTTGTTAGGGAATGTGCTTTGTGAAAGTCCAATTAAGCGTCTTGATCTATCTCTATAGATCTTAATGCCTAATATGTAAGCAGCTTCACCGAGGTCTTTCATTGAAAAACTCTTATTCAAGTATCCCTTTATGCTATCCAGAAATTCTATATCATTTCCAATTAGTAATATGTCATCCACATATAATATCAGAAATGCTACATAGCTCCCACTCACTTTCTTATAAATACAGGCTTCTCCAAAAGTCTGTATAAAACCAAATGCTTTGATCACACTATCAAAGCGTTTATTCCAACTCCGAGAGGCTTGCACCAGTCCATAAATGGATCGCTGGAACTTGCACACTTTGTTAGCTCCCTTTGGATCGACAAAACCTTCTGGTTGCATCATATACAACTCTTCTTCCAGAAATCCATTCAGGAATGCAGTTTTGACATCCATCTGCCAAATTTCATAATCATAAAATGCGGCAATTGCTAACATGATTCGGACAGACTTAAGCATCGCTACGGGTGAGAAGGTCTCATCGTAGTCAATCCCTTGAACTTGCCGAAAACCTTTTGCGACAAGTCGAGCTTTGTAGACAGTAATATTACCGTCAGCGTCAGTCTTCTTCTTGAAGATCCATTTATTCTCAATTGCTTGCCGATCATTGGGCAAGTCAACCAAAGTCCATACTTTGTTCTCATACATGGATCCCATCTCAGATTTCATGGCTTCAAGCCATTTTGCGGAATCTGGGCTCACCATCGCTTCTTCATAGTTCGTAGGTTAATCATGATCTAGTAGCATGACTTCCAGAACAGGATTACCCTACCACTCTGGCGCGGATCTCACTCTGGTTGATCTACGAGGTTCAGTAGTATCTTGTTTTCATGATCATTATCATTAGCTTCCTCACTAATTGGTGTAGGTGTTGCAGAAATAGGTTTCTGTGATGTACTACTTTCCAATAAGGGAGTAGGTACAGTTACCTCGTCAAGTTCTACTTTCCTCCCACTCACTTCTTTCGAGAGAAACTCCTTCTCCAGAAAGTTTCCGAATTTAGTAATAAAAGTCTTGCCTTTGGATCTGTGATAGAAGGTGTATCCAATAGTTTCCTTTGGATATCCTATGAAGACACATTTCTCCGATTTGGGTTCGAGCTTATCAGGTTGAAGCTTTTTCACATAAGCATCGCAGCCCCAAACTTTCAGAAACGACAACTTTGGTTTCTTGCCAAACCATAGTTCATAAGGCCTCGTCTCAACGGATTTTGATGGTGCCCTATTTAACGTGAATGCGGCCGTCTCTAGAGCGTATCCCCAAAACAGTAGCGGTAAATCAGTAAGAGACATCATAGATCGCACCATATCTAGTAAAGTATGATTACGACATTCGGACACACCATTACGCTGTGGTGTTCCGGGTGGCGTGAGTTGCGAAACTATTCCACATTGTTTCAAATGTACACCAAACTCGTAACTCAAATATTCTCCTCCACGATCAGATCGTAGGAATTTTATTTTCTTGTTACGATGATTTTCAACTTCACTCTGAAATTCTTTGAACTTTTCAAACGTTTCAGACTTGTGTTTCATTAAGTAGATATACCCATATCTGCTTAAGTCATCTGTGAAGGTGAGAAAATAACGATATCCGCCACGAGCCTCAACATTCATCGGACCACATACATCTGTATGTATGATTTCCAACAAATCTGTTGCTCTCTCCATAGTACCAGAGAACGGTGTTTTTGTCATCTTACCCATAAGGCACGGTTCGCAAGTACCAAGTGATTCATAATCAAGTGGTTCCAAAAGCCCATCAGTATGGAGTTTCTTCATGCGCTTTATACCGATATGACCCAAACGGCAGTGCCACAAATAAGTTGCACTATCATTATCAACTCTGCATCTTTTGGCTTCAACACTATGAATATGTGTGTCACTACTATCGAGATTTAATAAGAATAGACCACTCTTTAAGGGTGCATCAGCATAAAAGATATTACTCATGTAAATAGAACAACCATTATTCTCTGATTTAAATGAATAACCGTCTCGCATCAAACAAGATCCAGATATAATGTTCATGCTTAACGCTGGCACCAAATAACAATTATTTAGGTCTAATACTAATCCCGAAGGTAGATGTAGAGGTAGCATGCCGACTGCGATCACATCGACTTTGGAACCATTTCCCACGCGCATCGTCACCTCGTCCTTAGCCAATCTTCGCTTAATCCGTAGTCCCTGTTTCGAGTTGCAAATATTAACAACAGAACCAGTATCAAATACCCAGGTGCTACTGCGAGCATTAGTAAGGTACACATCAATAACATGTATATCACATATACCTTTGTTCACCTTGCCATCCTTCTTATCCGCCAAATACTTGGGGCAGTTCCGCTTCCAGTGACCAGTCTGCTTGCAGTAGAAGCACTCAGTTTCAGGCTTAGGTCCAGGTTTGGGTTTCTTCTCTTGAGTAGCAACTTGCTTGCTGTTCTTTTTGAAGTTCCCCTTCTTCTTCCCTTTGCCCTTTTTCTTGAAACTAGTGGTCTTGTTGACCATCAACACTTGATGCTCCTTCTTGATTTCTACCTCCGCAGCTTTCAACATTGCGAAGAGCTCGGGAATAGTCTTATTCATCCCTTGCATATTATAGTTCATCACGAAGCTCTTGTAGCTTGGTGGCAGTGATTGGAGAATTTTGTCAATGACGCAATCATCTGGAAGATTAACTCCCAATTGAATCAAATGATTATTATACCCAGACATTTTGAGTATATGCTCACTGACAGAACTGTTCTCCTCCATCTTGCAGCTATAGAACTTATTGGAGACTTCATATCTCTCAATCCGGGCATTTGCTTGAAATATTAACTTCAACTCCTGGAACATCTCATATGCTCCATGACGTTCAAAACGTCGTTGAAGTCCCGATTCTAAGCCGTAAAGCATGGCACACTGAACTATCGAGTAGTCATCAGCTTTGCTCTGCCAGACGTTCATAACCTCTGTTGTTGCTCCAGCAGCAGGCCTGGCACCCAGCGGTGCTTCCAGGACGTAATTCTTCTGTGCAGCAATGAGGATAATCCTCAAGTTACGGACCCAGTCCGTGTAATTGCTACCATCATCTTTCAACTTTGCTTTCTCAAGGAACGCATTAAAATTCAACGGATCAACAGCACGGGCCATCTATCTACAATCAAACATAAATAAGCAAGATACTATCAGGTACTAAGTTCATGATAAATTTAGGTTCAATTAATCATATTACTTAAAGAACTCCCACTTAGATAGACATCCCTCTAATCCTCTAAGTGATTACGTGATCCAAATCAACTAAATCATGTCCGATCATCACGTGAGATGGAGTAGTTTCATTGGTGAACATCACTATGTTGATCATATCTACTATATGATTCACGCTCGACCTTTCGGTCTCCGTGTTCCGAGGCCATATCTGTATATGCTTGGCTCGTCAAGTATAACCTGAGTATTCCGCGTGTGCAACTGTTTTGCACCCGTTGTATTTGAACGTAGAGCCTATCACACCCGATCATCACGTGGTGTCTCAGCACGAAGAACTGTCGCAACGGTGCATACTCAGGGAGAACACTTCTTGATAATTAGTGAGAGATCATCTTATAATGCTACCGTCAATCAAAGCAAGATAAGATGCATAAAAGATAAACATCACATGCAATCAATATAAGTGATATGATATGGCCATCATCATCTTGTGCTTGTGATCTCCATCTTCGAAGCACCGTCGTGATTACCATCGTCACCGGCGCGACACCTTGATCTCCATCATAGCATCATTGTCGTCTCGCCAATCTTATGCTTCCACGACTATCGCTACCGCTTAGTGATAAAGTAAAGCATTACAGCGCGATTACATTGCATACAATAAAGCGACAACCATATGGCTCCTGCCAGTTGCCGCTAACTCGGTTACAAAACATGATCATCTCATACAATAAAATTTAGCATCATGTCTTGACCATATCACATCACAACATGCCCTGCAAAAACAAGTTAGACGTCCTCTACTTTGTTGTTGCAAGTTTTACGTGGCTGCTACGGGCTTAAGCAAGAACCAATCTTACCTACGCATCAAAACCACAACGATAGTTTGTCAAGTTGGTGCTGTTTTAACCTTCGCAAGGACCAGGTGTAGCCACACTCGGTTCAACTAAAGTTGGAGAAACTGTCACCCGCTAGCCACCTTTGTGCAAAGCACGTCGGGAGAACCGGTCTCGCGTAAGCGTACACGTAATGTCGGTCCGGGCCGCTTCGTCCAACAATACCGCCGAACCAAAGTATGACATGCTGGTAAGCAGTATGACTTATATCGCCCACAACTCACTTGTGTTCTACTCGTGCATATAACATCAACACATAAAACCTAGGCTCGGATGCCACTGTTGGGGAACGTAGTAATTTCAAAAAAATTCCTACGAACACTCAAGATCATGGTGATGCATAGCAACGAGAGGGGAGAGTGTGATCTACGTACCCTTGTAGACCGACAGAGGAAGCGTTAGCACACCATGGTTGATGTAGTCGTACGTCTTCACGGCCCGACCGATCAAGCACCGAAACTACGGTACCTCTGAGGAGGGCGCTCCAGGAGGAGTCCTACTCCCACCGGGAGTAGGATTCCCCCCTTTCCTAGTTGGAATAGGATTCGGGAGGGAGAAAGAGGAGAGAGAATAGGAAGGGGGGGCGCCGCCCCCTCTCCTTATCCTATTCGGATTAGGGGGGAGGGGCGCGCGGCCCAGTCCTGGCCACCTCTCCTCTCTTCCACTAAAGCCCACTAAGGCCCATATACCTTCCGGGGGTTCCGGTAACCTCCCAGTACTCCGGTAAAATCCCGATTTCACCCGGAACACTTCCGATATCCATATAGGCTTCCAATATATCAATCTTTATGTCTCGACCATTTCGAGACTCCTCGTCATGTCCGTGATCACATCCGGGACTCCGAACAAACTTCGGTACATCAAAATGCATAAACTCATAATAAAACTGTCATCGAAACCTTAAGCGTGCGGACCCTACGGGTTCGAGAACAATGTAGACATGACCGAGACACGTCTCCGGTCAATAACCAATAGCGGAACCTGGATGCTCATATTGGCTCCTACATATTCTACGAAGATCTTTTATCGGTCAGACCGCATAACAACATACGTTGTTCCCTTTGTCATCGGTATGTTACTTTCCCAAGATTCGATCGTCGGTATCTTAATACCTAGTTCAATCTCGTTACCAGCAAGTCTCTTTACTCGTTCCGTAATACATCATCTCACAACTAACTCATTAGTTGCAATGCTTGCAAGGCTTATGTGATGTGCATTACTGAGAGGGCCCAGAGATACCTCTCCGACAATCGGAGTGACAAATCCTAATCTCGAAATACGCCAACCCAACATGTACCTTTGGAGACACCTGTAGAGCACCTTTATAATCACCCAGTTACGTTGTGACGTTTGGTAGCACACAAAGTGTTCCTCCGGCAAACGGGAGTTGCATAATCTCATAGTCATAGGAACATGTATAAGTCATGAAGAAAGCAATAGCAACATACTAAACAATCGGGTGCTAAGCTAATGGAATGGGTCATGTCAATCAGATCATTCACCTAATGATGTGATCCCGTTAATCAAATAACAACTCTTTGTCCATGGTTAGGAAACATAACCATATTTGATTAACAAGCTAGTCAAGTAGAGGCATACTAGTGACACTCTGTTTGTCTATGTATTCACGCATGTATTATGTTTCCGGTTAATACAATTCTAGCATGAATAATAAACATTTATCATGATATAAGGAAATAAATAATAACTTTATTATTGCCTCTAGGGCATATTTCCTTCACACGGTTGGGTAGCGATGCACCAGGAATTAAGTCAATTTGATGCTCAATCCCTCGAATAGGTGGTAATCCTGATGACACGTCTTGTGGGAAGACGTCGGTGAACTCCTACAAAATGTTAGTGACACTAGGGGGCAAAGAGGAAGGCACGTCCTTGAATGAAAATAATGCCTCTTTGCTCACAAAAGCATAGCAAATAGATTTGCAGAAATCTAGCTCATCAATATCAGATTTTGTGGCAAGTAAACATGCACTTTTCAATTTAATTTCAGAGGCAACACTAGATGGTTTATTATTAGGTTCCATTTGTTTCTTAAATTCTTTTGCCACAATCTGATTTTCACTCTTATTTTTCTCATGTTTTGCTTTATTAGCTCTATTAATATCATCTTTCAAAATGGATTCAGGAGTCATAGGAAGCAAAGTAATATGGCTATCCTTATGAACAAGAGTATACTGATTATTTCTACCATGGTGTATAGAATTTTTATCAAATTGCCATGGTCTACTAAGTAATAAGGAACATGCTTGCATGGGTACCACATCACAGTCAACATAATCAGCATATGTAGAGATACTAAAATGCACACGAATAGTACGTGTTACCTTAACCTTGCCGCTGTTGTTGAACCATTGGATTTAGTAAGGATGTGGATGTGGTCTTGTGGTGAGAGATAGCTTCTCCACCATCTCCATGCTAGCCAAGTTGTTGCAGCTCCCTCCATCTATGATGACACGAACAGAACGTTCCTTCACAACTCCCTTTGTACGGAACAAATTATGCCTCTGATTTTGCTCAGCTTGTGTAACCTACAAACTCAAAACACGTTGAGCAACTAAACATTCATACCTGTCAGCATCTTCAGCAGCCATGTATTGCGTCTCATGATCAGAATCATCTCCACCGTGTTCTTCATGTGTAATAAGAGCCAAAGTCTCCTTATCATAGACACTAGCGGACTCATACCCACCATCCTCAGTAGCAATCATCACACGCGGAGATTTGCAGTCTCTCACAAAATGTCCTCTTCCCTTACAACGACGACAAATAATATCACTTGTGTGCCCTGTTGATGCCATGGTAGAAGAAGAGCTCTGCGCAAGCCCGACAGGTGTGCTCTTGGCAGATAGTGGTGGTTGTGCCTGCTTTCTTGTATCACAGCTGGAGGTGGCACCTGATGTAGGTGCTGGTGCAGTGGAAGTAGAGGATTCATGTGGTGTCCATGATGAAGATCGACCTGCAGAAAAGTTAGTTCGCGCCATGCCTGTCGATCCTGCACTTCACGTTCAGTTTTACAAGCAAGATGGAATAAATGAGTGATATTATTATACTCCTTATACTCTAGAATGGTCTGAATCTCTATTTAATCCACCCATAAAACGTGCAAGCATAGCTTCATTCTCCTCAACAATACCAGATCTAATCATGCCAGTTTGTAATTCCTAATAATATTCGTCTACATAATTTTTCCTTGTCTTAACGCTGCAATTTTTGAATTAATTCACGTTGATAGTGTGGTGGAACCCAACGAGTACGCATAGAAGTTTTCAAAGCAGCCCAAGTAGCTAGAATAGGATATAATCTACAATGTTTAGACCACCAAACACATGCAAAACTAGTGAAAGCGCAAACAATAGCAGGAACACGTCTCTCCTCGGGATATTGTAAACATGTAAAATTTGTTCAGTTTCTAACTCCCAAGTAAGATATATATCAGGAGCATATCTACCCTAAAATGGTGGAATATTCAACTTCAGTTTTGTAAAAAGGTCGTGATCTCCTACCTCGGGTGGTCGTGCAGCCCTACCGTTGCGATGATATACCTGAGGACGACCTGGTGGTGGTGGTGCTGGTGGTTGCACGTAGTTCTGATTTTGATCAACCGCATCCTTGTAATGGTCCTCCACCTCCGCAGTAGCAGCAGGAGCTACAGAAGCATCAACAGTGGCACCAGAATTTTGCCCAGGGTCAATGGGAACGCGCTGTGCCCGTCCCACTTGATTTGGAAGGCGACGTTGTTGTTGTTGTTGTTGTTGTTGTTGTTGTTGTTGTTGTAGAGGTGCATTAGGTGCAGCCGGTGGTGGTGGTGGAAGACGCGCGAGCAATTCATTAAACTTGTTATCGAGCTTTGTTTCGAACGTCTTCTCCATGCCATCTATCTTCTCCATGGCCTCTTCAAATCAGTTTAGCACATCTTGCACCTGTCCACTCATCATTTGTTGAAATTTATCATGCAAATCCTTATTCGTCATGTTCTCCCAGTCAGTCTCGTTGGCTTGAGATCCTGCCATGATTAGCAGCAATAGAAACACACAAGAATATGATCCTACAAACTACTAACAAGAGGTGGTGGTGGGTGCCACAAATCCGCCAAGCAAATCTCAAATTCGTACCAGTTCTTACCCAATAGCAGGCGGTGATCGGCAACCGTCGTAGTCAAAACTCTCAAAGCTTGGATAGAGCGATTACCAGGGAGAGTCAAACGCACAACGTAGATGTATGTGGAGCTGGGAAGGCTTATAATATGGTAGCAAAAAGGGTCAGCAATAATCAATTCAGAGATGCAAAGTTTGATAAACGCTCAACGATGGTACTATGCTGGTCCTAGGCTAGACCATGCTATAGACGTGAGCCTAGAACACTAACAAAATCACGACGCTACACGTAAACAGGGGAGGAGCACGCTCTGATTGTTTTTCACTTTTTTCATCTCTTTTTTTTGCTCCGCAACAAATTTTTTTCAAAAAAGTCTACAAATGGTCTAAAAACTGCCTAGCCATAATTTTCCAGACTTGTTTTTTTTGAGTTTGGAACTAGTTTTCTACTGCGGGTAGCATGGAAGTTGGGGAATCCTACTCTGTCACAACTCGGAGTATGGCGTGATCTGGAAATCCAAAACAAAGCAACAAATACTGGACCCGGACTAGGACTGGTGGCGGAGATGAATCTGGTAGAAACTCGGACTGGTGGCGGATATATGTAGGGCGGTGGAACACGGACTGGTGGTGAATCTGTGATGGAGGTGGACTCGGATTATCGTGATGGCGGTGGATATGTGGTATATGGCAGCGGTGATGATGATAGTGACATATGGCAGCGGTGATGACGATGGTGGTATATGGCATCGGTGATGACGATGGTGGTATATGGCAGCGGTGACGATGATGGTGGTATATGGCAGCGGTGACGATGATGATACAACGGCGGCGTGACAACTTGTGAATAGAACTCAAAACTCTAAAGGACAAGACGCTAAGACCACCAACTTGACACGACGATGCAACCGCAAATTCAACAAAGCAAATACAGAAAAGATTATGCAAAGGCTCAGATTGGTTCGCATAGGATGAACTACCCTAATTTTTTTGGCGTTTTCGTGGACGATAGGTATGAAGAACAAATTCTATCGAATCTACGAAAAAACTGTAAAATCTCACCAAGCAACCTGGAAATCTGGTACCACTTGATAGAGGCGAAGGTGTCCCGATGTTTTGATGAGATGGTGGCTATCATTTTTGGTGGGAGTCCACCTTGACGACCCGACTACGAACGTGCGAGACGTCGTGCCTTAGGAATCGCTAAACCAACTTCCGAGGGTTATTGACCACGCTGGAGCACAATCAACCTGACCACGAGGGTCTGTTTCCTGCGAGCAAACGAAGAACAAGCAAGATACCAAGATTGCAATCTAGATATTGCGAATATAAGAGGAAAGCTTTATTGATCAAGGTGGGGTTCTGTGGCGCCTTTGTCTGGTCATTGAACACAAACGAAGTACGCGAAGTTGCAGCTATGGCGAACTTTAATCTAAACAAAATCCCAAGTCTAAACGATGCCCTAAGGGCTGTATATATGGAGGAAGAGGGGGGGATTTCATGGCCCTTGTAGGAGGGGTCCGAAACCAACCCTAACTCTTGTTTCCCCACACATACGGACTCTAAAAATAGCCTATACTTAAGTATTTCAAAAATACATGGGCCTGTCCCAATAATAAGGTGAAGCAGCACCTAGAATAGCCTCTGGACGAAATTTATGAAGTGGCATCTTGTATATTTCGTCCAAGGCTACATGCACTCCTTATGGTGGCTTCAAAGTCCTGAAATCATCACTGGTAACTCCGTTATTGACCCCCTTGCGCATGCCATCATCTACATGCTTGGTCTTGCTCCAGTGTTCATCCCTCTTATCCATGCCAGGCCCTTCATTTGTAAGCAAAACAAATGTATCCAATTTAGGCAGCATCATATTCTCATGAACATTAGAATCATTACTAAGAAACGAAAATACCTGATAATTTAATTGGTGTGCGCGAGCTCTAGTAATTGGTCCAATATGTATAGCAGCAGGGGCTGTGGGTGTAACAATGGTATTGATGTCCACATCAAGGTCGATCTCCCATGCATGCACACACACACACCTCCCCCTCTCCATCATATAGGGCATTCTTTATCTCTCATGTGCATGCGCAACGATCGATGTTCCACTATGTGTGTGTGTGTATATATAGTTAGGTCTTTCAGATTTTACCACACAAACTGATCAATCTATATATCTAGTGAGGTCTCACCCTCTTTCCCAGGCCCACATAAATCCATCTACACCTCTCTATATAGGATTACATAGCTAATACACACACATTAGTTATATATCCAACGTCCCCCTCTCATCATCTATGCCTTCCGCTTCATCTCTCAGACGCGCACACAATGGTGAAGACAGGGGGCAGCAAGGGCCCTGCCCCCCAACATCACTATATATCGAGGCTAATATGAATGTGATCATTAGACAATTGCTAGTAAAATGGTTTATGTTGATGAATTGGCCCTCCTCGTAAAGGATTAGCAATGCTTGGCCCCCTAGCTCATTTATTTTTCATGGCTCCGCCACTGCGTGCAACAGCGCATGTTCTCGCCCCTCTCTTTAAATATCGATCTCGTAGTTGTGCACACCTTCATAGTCTCCCTCCACTTGGCCCCTCGCACCATCTACTAGCCCCCCACCGGATTTTGCCACATGTACAATCTAGCAGACTCCATGGTTGAACTTAAGCATAATGCACAAACCTCAAAACACAAGTGCTTCTCCTTTGTTCTAGAATCTTCTGTATCATAACTGCCCTCACTTTTTTTCTAGTTGAATTGCCATTATTTGTTTTTACTTTATGCTTTACAACGCACAATTCCATGAATCATAAAATATATTAAGGGCTTCTTTGATTCAAAGGATACTCAAAGGAATTTTGGAGGATTCTTATCCTTAGGAATTTTTCCTATCTTGGTTGTTTGATTCGTAGGATTGTAAACCACAGGAATTTTTCCATAGAATTCATTTGCACTAGATTTCATAGGAAACATCCAATCCACTCAAACCTCTTTGAAAGAATCCTGCGTTTTTCTACGCACAATGAAACACTCATATAATCCTGTAGGATCCAAGACGACATTCCACTCTAATCCCATGTTTTTCCTATTCTCGCGTTTTGGAAATCCTACGAATCAAAGAGGCCCTAGCTTTTTTATAAAAACTAATTTATTTTGAATGAGATGAACTATAAGAATTAAACGAAGGTCTACATCAGGCATATATGACTCAGAGCTTACATGCTATAGTGTGGTATTTATTCATAATTTGGTTGCCAAATCTGATGCGTGCAATGCACGTGTACCTTACTAGTACTTCGAGTATGTGCAAAACACGTAAATTAGAATTCCAATGGCACGCTACACAGTGTCTCTCTTACAATTCATGAAGCCACGTGGCACATGTGGAGGCGTTGTCGTGACCTCCTTGTGTGGATTGACCATAATGACGTGCTGCTTGTTCCAGAAGAAGGTACTCGTCCTCTCTGAGCCACACTGGTGGTACATGCACGAAGCGAAGATGTGCACGCACGCCACGAACGCACTCATTCCCTCGCACGCACACGCGGGTACACGGGGGGATGCATTTTTGTACGAAGATCCACCCCATGTGATAATTTGATGCGTGTAAAGTCCTTCACTTCATTGATGGTCAATTAATATAGCGCATGCAAATTGAGTGGACGTGAGGGCGGAAGAAAGACATTACTACTCCACTGCGTGCATGCGAGTAGTTAAATCATGGGTTGCTAGTACTTCCATTGGTCTCCTTCGTATTTTGTGCCAATTTTTGAACATATTTGTAAGGAACATAATATTTATGCATGTCATAAAAAGTGGCACAAAAAGGGGGGCCAATAAACCAGGACGCATGTAGCATGATCAATTTTTGCCAGGGCTACTGTTGGTGGCCTTTGTATTTAAATATGGATGGAGTAGAGTAGTAATATCTTTATCTTAGCATCGTAGGGCTCTCCTAGCACCTAGGCTCGCTTCCCCGCCTCGCCCACCGAATCCCGCCATGGAGGATCCCACCATCCTAGGATCCCGCGGGCTGCCCTCTCGCCGCGGCCCGCATCACTGCCGCCTTTGAGCGAAACCCACATTTGTTTTAGAGGGGATCCATTGCTCTGGAATCATAGATCGGTGGCGCCGGAGGACATGCCAGGGCTGCGTTTCAGGTGGTGGGCAGCAAGGGCAAATCAGATCGAGGAAACGTCGCATCGATTGGAGAGAAGTTCCAAGGAGCTGCGCCTGGCGCAGCACAAGGCGGAGGCGCAAGTCGATCTCAGGGAAGAGATGCTGAGGGATGTCAGCATTTGGCAACGTCGCGTTGATTTCGAGCTAGGGCTAATGGCACAGATCATATTCACGGAGTTAACTGCGGAGGAAAGAACGCGCATGCCTGCACAATGGCATGAGCAGCCGGTGCAACTGTTCAAATGGGCGGTAGGAGAAGCCAAATCTCGGGACCAGTTGCGGCGACGCCGCCGGGCATGCATCATAGGCGAGGTGATCTTCCCTCCTTCTCCTCCAGCGATGCAGTGACCTAGTCGGTTGCTGCTACAGTGAACTTGCAATGCCATGTTGGTTTGCAACCTGGACAATCACTCCAGCTATATGTAGTGTATTCCTGTGAAAACACTTGGTCGTTTGGAAAAAGATAGTAATTGATTTATCACTAGTTTTAGAATGCTTCGTTGTGACAATCAACCAAAGCCACAACCAGAAGTCTCCATCGCGTAATACTTTACGGTCGGTCGCACCAACAGACTGTCGTTCAGACCAGCGTCTCACCAAAGGGACACACATCGGCTTGGTCTAACATGTACGACTAGTTACATCACTGACTTGTACGATCTCATTTGAGTAGTGTAATACTCCCTCTATCTCAATTTACAAGTCTTGCACGTGTACCTAGGTCGTTAATTTTACCAACTGAATAAGAGGCATACATTACGAAAAATATATCATTACAAACTTCAAATATTCTTTTTTTAATGATATATTTTTATGTTAGACAATTTATTTTATATAAGTTACATTGATAACCTAGATACACGTGCAAGCCTTGTAAACTGAGATGGAGGGAGTACTTGAAATTTATGTTCCACTAAACTCATCGGGAGCTGTTTCGAGCCTCGAAACCAAAACCATCAATTAGTATTTACCTTGTTCCCATCAAAATCCAAACTACTAGTGCTACAATTAAGTGCAAGCCTGCTCACACCTACTAGTACGTACCAAACCTGAACGTGTTCCCACTATGCAGGTTTTAGTACTAGTGCTAGTACTTAGGTTATAAAAAGGGGAACTACCTAACTGAAAATTACTCTACCTTCGTCCTCATAAGTCCTTCTTCTTCGTCCGTCCTTGCCATGGCCGGTGTGCAGAGCTCTAGGTCGAGAACTACTCGTAAGGGAGCGGCAACCAAGGCTGCGGAAAAAAAGCGAGGGCCCGCTGCCACGCAGAGACCTCGAAAGATCTCTCATGGGCAGGTGATGGCTCCCAGGAGAACCCTAGCTGCGGAGGCGAACATGCCGAGATGGCGGCGCTGGAGTCATTATCCCTCGACGGCCTGCCGGATCAGCTCAATAAGCACATCAATAAGCAGAAGGAGTTCATCCACGGCTTGGTGGATCTGCTGAAGGAGAGCCTCGACGACATGCCCGTTGAGCTCAACGAGTAGGGGGAGTTGACCGCCGGCTTGGTGATGCTGCTGAAGAAGAGCATTGCCTTGGAGAAGAAGGCGGCCGGCAAAATCCTACAACTTCAGGAGGACAAGGCGAAGCTCTGCCACAAGCTCGACCTGCTGAAGGAGGAGAACGCTGGCTGGAAGAAGCTGCATGTGAATAGTAGTTCCTCGATGAAGATGCTGCAGGCCCTCATCATGGAACAGAAGGAGGAGTTGGCGAAGCTCCGCATCGAGCACCCGGCTGCTGTCAAGGTACATAATGCGGCCGTGGAACAGATGATGAAGGCTCGCGTCGAGAAATCATGTGTCATGGACAGAATGAAGAAGATGGCGGAGGAGACGCGCAAGGAGATGGAGGTCGTGGAGGCGATAAAGAAGCAGTTACGACTCCGCGGCCAACAACCCTTCATGTAGTAGAGAGCAGCGCCCCAAACTTGTGTGTGCGTCTTCCTTTTTTTGGGTGCTAATCTTCCTTCTTCTTTTGCTCATGTGTTTCTTCTTTTGCTTCGGGTGTTTCGCCACACGTGTGACGTTCTCTGCGAGGCAGGAATAAAACAATGCTAACAATGAGATGACTAGCAAATTAGATCATTTTTATCGCCATACTGCACTGGGCTGCCGTGTTTCGTGCTCCTCCGTCATACTACTCCAGTGGAAAACTTGAGTATACCGCACGGTTCTTTGCTCCTCCTCAGGTTGTCAACACATTTATACGAGCAGTCAAATCACAAGGCCCCACCTTCCAGCAGTAATGAGCCGTCAAATCACGAAGGCCCTCGCCTCTCTTGAAATAGACCAAGCTAGACTGCCCCACCCTCTAGCCTTTTAAAAATGTATACTTTTGTACAGTAGTAGTATCGATGGATTGCGCCATGGAGCACAACTAACAAGATGAAATTAAAGAAAAAAGGTGGTACATACAGAGAGCGCTCGTCGCCAAATTATGCATATAGTACTATTAAAAAAGCTAGTACGTGCTTAAATGGGGTGCTAAATTATATTAAAGAAATTTGTATACATATTTAATTCTTGGGTTCTTATTATTTATGCCACTAGTTGTGTATCACTACTCAGTTTTGCCATTAGAAGTTACAACTACTCAAAAATGCCATCGATCCATGAGATGCCTACTCAAAAATGCAATTAGATATCTCAAAAATGCCATTGTTAGGTTAGATGTTTGCTCAAAAATGCCATTAGACATTGTTATTTTCACGTCAAACCCGTTGACCATGTTATATGACAAAAATAAGCCGATTCTCACAATGATAAGTGTGGCCCCGCTTGTCAGGACTAACCAAGCGAATAATTTTACATGAAAATAAGAACTTTGTTGGGATCAAGTAGGCCCCACACTTTATTTTACTATAGTGAGATAGAGGGAGAGCTGGCATGTTGGTCCATCAGTATTTATGTCATTATAACATGGTCAAAGAGATTTGAGTCACAATAATGGTGTCCAGCACAACACACCCCTCAAATAAAACTAAGCACCCTGAAATTCTTTGACAACTAAACTGCCGGCTATATGATGTTGGCCATACATATTGTACGTATATAATGTGAAGAAACGAGTGCTAGTACTATACCAACTAAAAGATGAACTGTAAGAAATACTAGTATGTACGTACTGAAGAGTTAAAGTAACGAGAAGGAACATAACATAGTTCTGCTGGGGGCTCAGCACAACACACCCCTCAAATAAAACTATGCACACCTGAAATTAAACTAAGCAACTAATCCAATAGACACTTCATTAGAACCACCATGAGCAACGACATTGCCACCTTACTCGAACTCCTCGTCCACCTGCTTGACTTCGTCCTTGTCCCTCTTCCTCTTGGCTGATACTTCTTTGCTTGAACCGCACACTTGGCTCTTGCTCTTCATCCAACCCTTGCAGATATTGAAACAAAGGTAGCCATCCATTACAACGTAGTGGATGTGGTCTATATCTAGTACATTCCACTCCCATGCATGATGAAACTTGAACGGAGGTTTCTTCAGTGTACCATACGAAGCATGAACCATGGCTCCTGCCAGGGTCCGCATTGAAGGCTGATCACGGGAGGGCACCATCCCTTTCTTCT
Source organism: Triticum urartu (assembly GCF_003073215.2). NCBI lineage: Eukaryota > Viridiplantae > Streptophyta > Magnoliopsida > Poales > Poaceae > Triticum > Triticum urartu. The sequence goes on from NC_053028.1 coordinate 385,131,066, forward strand.
GGTGGTCGAAGGGGTTGCCTACAACGAGGCCTATCCGATCCAGGACATCCACGTCGTTCCTAAAGTCTACAATAACGAATTTGACTCGGCCGTCCTTGAGGAAGTTCTTAAAATCCTGGCACTCAACGTCGCCATGTCATACGTGGTAGACCAAGCATAAGTCATGCATGCAAACCTGGATCACGACGGGCTTCTTCTTCTCTACCTCCTTTAGAGTCTTCTCGCTTTGCAGGACTGTGGTGTACTCAACATCTAGCCCAATGACCCACTTATCCTTTTAGTTTTCGAACATGCGTCTGAAGCGAGCAAGGCATCCTTTCACCATCGCGGAAGAACGGGTGTAGATGATGTCAAACTCATCGCCGGTGATGGTTCTAACCTTGTACTCACCGCCGATCATGGAGATTTGGGACGCCATGGATTTTGGAGGAGGGTTAGGATTAGTGGAACTACCATAATGTGAAAGGACAGGACAACTAGGAGCAAACTGTCGTAATGTTAAAGGACGTCCGGGGACGAGTAGGAGCGAACTGCCAGTGGTTTTTCTAAAAATGCTGAGTGGGGCGTGCGAACGGTAGGGTAGTGGCTTGCCTGGTGGATAAATGGATTCATGCACAGTACTATGGGGGCCCAATTAGATGTCATGTCTACTCGACGCCCAATTAAATGGCTTTCGATGTCATGTCAAGCGTAGGAAAAATTACAGGTGATGCGAAGCTTTCCATTCTCCCATGATACGGGCTTTCGAGAGCCCTTGGGTCTGAGATCGAACGGTTGCATGGCGTGATTCTAGACCTATGGGTGAATATCCTATCCTGGAGGGTTATTCTGCAAATTTTCAGCAACTTAGCATGCGACCGTTCGATCTCAGATCGAAGGGCAACCAGCAGCCCGTATCATGGTCGCGCCTACCACGACCATCTCCTCGCTCGCGCGGTCGCGCCCTTGGAGATTTAACATAGTGCGTTAGGCTATATGATGTTGGCATGTCATACATAGTCATCACTTAGTCACTCAGACAACAAGGTTAGCTATAAGGTTGTCTATAAGAGTATTTTTTACTTCTCTCTATCTCTTTCTTCGTAGTATTTATTGCATTTTCCAAGGAGCGACCTCTTCCAATGAAATGGTAGTCTCAAGTCATTAAAAGCATGCACACCCCACAACTCTTATTGGTTGATATGTCAAGAAACAAGAAACGATGTACTCCCTCCTTTTCGGTTTATAGGGCTTATCTCAATTTTTTTGTTTTTTTCCAATTTATAGGGCTCATCTCCATCTCATTTTTAGTTTCCGAGACGCATTAAATCTTTGCATGTAAGAACTAAAAAGGAACACACCAATGCATGTAATGTTTCTACTTATCTAGTGGCCAAGCATGCATGCACTACAACTAATCCAATTTAATGCATGAGTTTAATTAGGCTAGTTTTGTAAAGTATGAGATACATTCCTCGACTCACAAAATGCCTTGATTAATGAGATTTTGGATTTGAGCCTTATAAACCGGAAAAGAGGGAGTAGAAGTAAACGCACCACGCCTAAGTGTTTTGGGATTATTTGGTTTTCGTAAGATGACTTGCACACCTAGATGGAGGGAGTAATTAACTTACCACATCATACTTTATGCCTATGTGGCAGGCTTAGCACCTGTACGAGCAAGTACAATAGTGGGCTATAAGCCCGCTTACATGGCATTTTTACATATGTGGAGGAAAGAGGCAAGGAAAAAGTGGAGGAGCGGGCTCTCATGCAAGAGCCAGCCTCTACATGGTGGAGCATTGGGAGAGGCACCTGTATACCATGGAGGTGGTCAGGAATCGGGAGACTCATGCCGGTCGTAGTGCCGCAGTTAAAATGATAAAATGGCAAGTCAAATCACGGGGCCCCACCTGTCCAGCAGTAACTCGCTGTCAAATCACACAGCCCTATGTTTGCAGCAGCCTACTCCCTCATCTTCTCGCGTCTCTGTCGAACCGACTAGGAGGAACTGCCTCGCCTACCACGCGGGAAAAGCCCCACCCTCGACTTTTAAATAGTACAATATACTAATATTGTATCCATGAATTGCGCCATGGAGCAAAGCCTCAAGAAAAGGGCAGTACACATGTACGGAGTATACAACACGCCCGTCGTGTTCGCATGGCACCCCAGACGGTCGGTCAGTCTGGCATGTCGCTCTCTGAATGGAACACACATCATATTGCATTCGCACACACATGTGGGACCGCAATCAAGAACCGACCATAGGCACACTCCCTGGCCCCGCAATTCGGTTGAGTTAATAGAAGAGAGAGACGAGCGATAGTACTAGAGAAGTGTTGTACAGACGTTGGTGCCTAGATGATCCCTGCATGACACGGAAGATCAATTCGTCCATGCATGTGACCAGACTCCAGCAGACATGCCTGGATTGGCTATCGTCTACATATCGTGTCGGTTGTGTTGTACAGGGCTGTAGTTCTAATGAGAAATCTAAAAAAAGGTCTCTTGTCATCTCGCAATATTAGGTGTCATGTGCTTCGAATCACTGCGAGGGTTAAAGAGCGACAACCGAGTTCCTCTAAGGCGCTGGTCATTGGAGGCACATGCACGAAGACTACTCGGCTGTCATCTAGGTCAAGCCGGCTATGTTAATTAGGACATCTATCGACATACCCCTTTTCTAAGAGTTTATATTTAATTTGGGCTTTGATCCTCGTCTAATTTGTCCGTCGGGATTCATGTTGTCTCCTTTGGGCAGTGAGGTTATGGTTTCTTGTCATGTGGCATTTTTTCGTGTTATATGTTATAATCTGGTGCTTCATATCAAAATGACGACAACTGCGCCGCCCGGGCACATGCATGAAGACTTCTCGACAGTCATTGACGAGGTCCAGCCGGCTCCGATAGACAAAAGAAAACTAGTACTCCACTATATAGGCAGGAGCCTCCGCGCTTGCTTGCTAGTGTTGCTCTCTTCACCCTGTCTCATCCTCTCCAGATTTAAACACGACAGCGGTGGCCACACTCTTTCTCTCTGCTCACCGCTGGCCGCAGATCCAGCCGGATCCTCTCCGTCGGGGAAGGTGAGAAGGTGCAATGTTCACACGGTCGTCCTCGGCGATGGGTCTTACCCACTGCCAGCACGTCCCGATCAGCGTGCCTTGCTGTTCTCTCCCAAGCACCACTGGCTAGGGAGGGCCTCCGACCCCTTCTTCCTCACTGCCGTAGTGTGGGCAGATCCGGCCTCCCGCCGCCCACCTAGCGACATCCCGGCGACCCTCAGGTATAACTTCCTTCGAAACCGGCCTTACTCTACTTCCCGAGCTCCTGACGTCGCTGCATTTGTATCTTTTACTATTTCCCAGGACCCCTCGTAGATGGGATCGATCGGCTATTTGAAAGCCACCTAAATTTTGACTGTTAAGAGGTAGAAGTAGTTCGTGCACTCAAATCTAGTACTACTTGGTTCAAACAAGGAAGACAGGGGGTGGGGGTGGGGGAAGATCTATTACATGAATCTAGGACTTGGTCGAAAGAGGAAATAATGGGGGCGAAAAGTAGCAGAGACTGGCTATCCAACTGGTCTCTTGGTCTAATAGGGAAATAAAGGGAAACACAGTACAAACTCAATATAAACCCGATCTATTGGTTGAAAAAGGAAAGAAAGTGGGGACTGGGGGACAAGTCAACAGAGTAAGTCTAGCACTATATTTGCTAGCCTCACACAATATAAGATGGCTATACTGAACAAAAATGGGACCAACCCAGATATCCTGTTATGATGTTTGTTGCCCCGACCCACTCTTATGTAATGCCACTGATAAAATGTAGCAGTCGCACTGTTAAAAGTAAGGACACGTTAAACCAATGTTGTTTTCAATGTAATGCCTCCAGTAATATGAATCACTGGCACTTTTTTTCATGTCCTGCTAAATTTCCATTAAGATAAGTTGCTTCTTTTCGTTAGAAATGCTACTGTCCTGGTCCGCCTACTCTCCCGTGCCCAAATACCGACTCTGTAGCAGTGTTAATGTAATGTTGCTGGTAAAATGAAGCAATGGCACCATTAAAGTAATGTCGTATTTAACGGTTGTCATAGTTAATCCTAATGCCCACACTAATATCTAGCAATGCCACTGCTTTAGAAATTGCTACTGTCCTTGTAGGATTGCCATTCAGATAAGGAACATGCTTCTTTTCATTTGACGTATGTTTCATCACTTGTTTGTCTCCCCCCTTTCCACCTTTTTGGTGCAAACAGAGACATACTTTTCACGCTTGATCTTAGTTGAACTGCACAAATGATATCCAAATTATAGTTGAACATTCTAGGAGCTTCACAACCAACCTTGATGTTGCTCAATTTTATTGCAACTAATGAAGAAGAAGCTCTGTTGGTTTCGTTTCTGATGGAAATGGAACCGGGGTTGAAGCCCTTTTCTTAAAAAATGAAGAAGAAGCTGCTAGCTCATGGGACATTGCTTCATTTTAGGTGAACTGCACCAAAAGGTCCCATGAATTGAATCATCCATGTATGGTTCCCATCACGAGGTATGTGGATTTTTGGTCTGACCTTTGCCAAAGATCCTGTATGTTGAGTCTGCTCTTGTGCTACTGTTTTGGCACTGCCATGATAAATCATTAATGTTATTATATTGCACCTTAATCTAGTGGCACTATTAATTTGAAGCAATGTTTTGGCACTGCTAGTGCCACTAATTTTTATATATATAGAAAGAGGGGGTTTCCTCCGATTTCATTAAAGAAACCCTACCATACAGAACAATTATCTGAGAACATGTCAGTGTAAAAGGGTAGTATGCAACTACTACTAGACCGGACTGAGTACTAGCAGGAGACAAGTTCGCCACATAAGCTAGGCAGGTAGGGGGACGCAGCACCAGCTCGACCAAGTTTGGATTACAACCCAAATGCTACCACAGAAACATCAGGGGGGGAGATAAAGCCAGCTTCAGCATCCCAGTCTAAGCACCCCCGGCCTCCATCCTTGCGACGCACGGTACACCTCGTTTGCCACCTGCTCGACCCTAGTGCCACTGATAAAATGAAGTAATAATATAGTTAAAATAGAGCGAGTGTCCTCTCTATCATTTCATTTCCAATGTATATAAAGAAAGTGCTTCTCTTTGTTAGTATATGTTTCATCAACTAGTCCCATTGTTAATGTTTAAGCAATTTTGCAAACTGGGGTGCTTAATTTTAGTTGATCTGCACAAAAATAGAGATTGGAATGTACACTGATGTTATCACTGGCCGAAGGTGTATCAGGGGAACTTGGGTCAATTTCTAGTATGAGGCGTACCATATGAGGCGTCGCAAGGCCCATCTCGCCCTCGCAGCATGGCATACTATGATACTATCGCAATATTTTCTTCTATTTATTTGTGTATGTTTCATCAACTAGTGCCACTATAATGTAATCATGCTTTTTCACTATATGTGCAAACAGGGTTATTCAGGTGCATTTTGGTGGAACTGCACAAATGTATGGATGGAACCGGCATATATGCAGAGTGCAAGGTGCCAAGTAAAAATTACCGACACCAACCCTGCTCCAGAGCTATTTTAGGGTGATTGGCATATTACTCGGAGAATTATTGTAAGCATGATTTTTATTAGCTGTCACACTGATTATAAGCATGAGCAGATGGAAGATTAGGTTAGTGAGAAGCTTACCTTAAACCCTACCAACGCTGTTGAAACGAGGCGAGCGTCGAGGGAACCGTGGAGAATGGCGGGGAAGCGACGTCGCGCCATCCGACCTGCTCTTGTGGTGGTAGAATGAATACTCATGTGGCTCCAGCTGGCTCTGCACCCTCACGAATGGCACACCATACTCGATCGATTCATTTTCCTCTAGGTGCTCGACCTTCGACCTATACGCCCACCACCTCCGCCTGACTTTCGCCTCGAGCGAATCTGTCTGCTCCATCGCCTAGAGGAGATACTCGATGAACTCGAAGGACTGCGGCATGACTGCTGCCCTCATCGCCACCGTCTCGCTCTTTCTCATACATTGCCACATGGCCTTCACCGTCCTCGAAATATCCCACTCGTTGTCAAACCAAGTAAGGTTCTCCTTCAACCTGGCTAACTTTGCCTGGTCGCCGTCAGCGATCTGCCTGATTCGCTGCTGCATCCTCTCCATAGATGTCCTTCTGAGTGGTACGGTGCTAGCTTTGGAAGATGGGAGGAGAGACGATGGTCTTGCAATAGAGAAGAGGGAGAGGCGAGACGGTGGTTTTGGAATGGAGATGATGGAGAGGAGAGGGGGTGGTTTTGCAATGGAGAAGAGGGAGAGGCGAGATGGTGGTTTTGGAATGGAGATGATGGAGAGGAGAAGTTTCCCTGCCTTTCGGTCGCTGACAGGTGGCCCCCGCGCTTGGTGGGACCCATGTGTCAGTGTCTCAATGGCAGGATGGGCTACGTTTGGGGATCCTCGTCCGAGGAGAGAGGAGGTGGTTTTGCAATGGAGAAGAGGGAGATGCGAGGCGGTGGTTTTGGAATGGAGATGATGGAGAGGAGAGGAGGTGGTTTTGCAATGGAGAAGAGGGAGAGGAGCGTGCAGCAGCGATTTAGGATTGGACGAGAGGGCCGGCGCGCTGTGACTGGATCAAAATCAAAATCAATTTACCCTTCAATTAAGAAAGTGATCCCACATTAACTAGTCTCCCTTTTATTCTGGGTCATAATTGACCGTGATTTTCACAAATAAAATATATGTTATATGTTACAAAAATAATATAATTTGAAAGTACATTCAGATACGAACCAAACGACTCAATTTTTGGTGACATGCATTCACATTTTGCTTGTCAAATACAGTACGTGGTCAAACTTTGACCCAAAATACACAAAACAAAAAAAATACTTCCAAGACCAGCGCCGCTCCTCTCCTCTTAAACCACCGTCGCTCCTCTCCCGTTCAAATCTAAATCTAGTGCCGCTCCTCTCCTCTTCCATTTCAAAACCACCGCCCCTCCTCTCCTGTTCCAATCCAAAACCAGCGTCGCTCCTCTCCCATTGTAAACCAAAACCAGCGCTGCTCCTCTCCTCTTCCATCCAAAAACCACCCCCAGCGAGTGAAGGTGTTGTGGAGAAGTAGATCGATGGAGGAGCACAACCGATACATTAGGATCGCAAATGGCGACCCTGTGAAGCTAGCTAGGATGTTGGAGATACAGTCTTGGTTTGACAACAAGGACCAACTAGCAGCGACAACGACATCCATGGCCAAATATCTGCAATAGAGCGAAAAGGCGGCGATACTCCCGAAGGGAGTCGCGCGGGAGTACATAGAGCTGCTCCTCTGGCCCATGGAGCAAACAGATTCACCGAATCCGATCATGAGGGAGCGGTGGTGGGAGTATCGATCCCATATGGAGCATCCACCAGAGATTGAAGGATCAAGCATCTACAGGGTGTTGTTTGTGAGGGTGTCATGCTAAAGCGAGCCGGTGGAGTCTTCATCGACCGAACCCAACTGCAAGAGGAGAAAAGCAGTTGGCCCGACGATGCTTCCCTGCCATCCTCTCCCTTGCCGTTCACATCGTCTCACGGGGCGGCTGTCTGCCGCCGAGGAATAGGAGGGGACTGCCCTCCCCCCAGTCCAATAGTCGGGCAGGTTGTGAATTGTCCGGAGGAGCTTAGGGTTGTCAGTATTCGCAGGTTGTGAATTGTGTTTTGTGTTGTGTATTTTGAGAGTACTTTCAGATATGAATGTCTTTTGAATTTCTGATTTGCAGTATTGAGCATATGAAGTATTTTATGAATTCTAGAGATCTATTTTTAGCACTTAAAAATGTAGTTTCATATGAGTATAAAAGTGTAGACAATGTGATTCTCAGAGAAGAAACTGCAAGTTTTAGTTTCAGATAAGAAACTGCAAGTTCAGTTTCAGATAAGAAACTGCAACTTTCAGAGGCAGAGCATTTAGATTAACATGGCCTTTTCAAACAGGGTTAACATCATATTGGAAGTTTTATTCTTGGTCGAAAATGGAACTACCAGCCAGTTAACATCATGCTGACCAACATTCATGCATTGCACATCTTCATATGATGCACAGTCCAAAAGGTATGCTATTTTCAAAATGCCCACACAATGTCGAGTGTGCGAAAAACAGGGAAAACAAGGGACGATGTTTTGGCAAGTGTTGGACGTGGTGTGCGTAGATGACAATGGGGACCCACATGTCAGTAATGGCAGAGGCAAAAAATTGGAGATATTTTCCCTGCGTCAGGTGGAATCGAACCCGGGCGGAACAACTGTCGGGTAGTGTCACTTGGCCACTGGGCTAGTTTAGTACTTTCATTCCAAATAAGGCACTGCCTCAGGTGGTCCGATCTCCTCCTGCGCCTTTGTGCGCTCGCCGCGGCGCTGCTGTCTGCCGTTGTGAACATGCTGAACAAACGAGAAGAATCTGGAGAGGACTGTACGTGGAGAGGCGGACAGTCGAGACCCACCAGGTCTATTGCCGTATGCAAGCAAGTGCCTCATCGAAAAAATACTTCCTCCTAATGCTATATTAACGTTGGGGCCCACGGGTTTGTTAACATAGTTACATTTTTTAGGTGCTTCAACGTAGTTACTATAGGAGATAAATTCACAACGAAGCCAGGAGCTGGCAGGTATCATTTATTATCACTGGGCAGCAAATATCAGCTAGGTTTTGGGCTGCCCCGTCTAGGCTTTCTTTTTTAACATGTGCAGCCCACGACATGCCGATTTGTATTTTTTTTGAGGGGCGTCATGTATCGACCGGCCTATGGACCTCCCATCCGAGGTTTTTTTTTCCTGAAATATCGGCAGCCCAATTTATGTATTTTTTTCAAGAAAACGCAGAGGTCTGTTTTATTTTTCTTTATAAGAATAGAAACGCCTGGTCCAACTTATGTTTCCCTTCTAACTATATTATATATATTTAAATTATTTTATATGTTATTATATATTATTTTTATTGTCATCATATATTTAACAGATACTTACATATGTAAGGAAACAATATCCCACATCTTATTAACTTATAAAAATAATTTCTTAACAATAAAACCCTGGATTTTTTTGGCAACGAAAATCCAGGTGATTGTGTACAAAAGCTTGGTAAGATTTAAGGACCAATGTAATAATAAATCACTTATTATTTAAATATATTTATAACAAAATGCTCAGCCCCTGTTTATTTTTTGATAACATTGCTGCGCCCAACCCAACATTATAATTAGAATCAGCCCAGCAAAATTGTGTATTTTGAGAAAATGCAAACAGCATGTAATTTTTTTAGGAAAAAAATAAATGGGTCGCATGGATGCTACATTATTTTTTCACCCAGCCCAGCAAATGGACTGTAATCTAAAAAAAGAGATCAAATTGACTGTAAATTCTGAAAAATGGGTTGAATACGTGCCACATTTTTGGAGGCTGAAATGTGGGCCAATAGGTCGAAGCCAACGCAAGTCGTTGTCAACTTAGTCAACAAATGATTATAACATCGTTAGCTGTTGGATTGACATCCAATGACCGGCATCATCTTCAATATCTCGTCTTCTTCCTCCAGCGCCACCGGGACCACCTGCTGCTAGCAGCTCTGCTTAGCACACTTCGCTGTGAAGCGCTACCCCGCCGTTGGCCAGGCCATCCCTCCACCCCTCCACACCTCCTGTTCTTCTCCACCGACTGCCAAACCACACTGCACGAGAAGCAGTTAACCCTCGTACACCTCTTCGTCTGTGACTCTACTCCCGCATCTTCCCATCTCCGGCTCATTGCTGTCCGGGGCCTCACCGTCATCCACCACCTTGGATGCGTTTGTCGCGGAGTGGTCAACATGGTCAACGAACGACATCCATCGGAAGTAGATTCTGCATGGAGAGGCTGACAGCTGGGTCCAAGGCCGCACATAAGGAAATGCCTCCTTATTATGTGAAAACTAATGATTCCTCCACCTGACAGCTGGGACCCACCGGAAGGGCCTCTGTATTTCACGAAAAAATGTTCCCCCCGCTGACAGGTCGGACCCAGCAGCTATATCTTCACACGCAAGGAAGTGCCGCCTTATTACGCACAAAAAAATGAATACCCCCTACTAGCTGGGACCCACCATAGTGGGAGGCTGACTTGTGGGCCTACTAAGTTGACGGGGACGGAGGGCTTTGTGAACTTAGTCAATACGAACGATTCTAGTTGTAGTGATCATACGATGTCCATCCAATGGCCCTAGTGCTTCTTCAACCTCTGGTCTTCTTGCTCCAGCCGCCCAAACCAGCGTCGGTCGTGCCGCGTGCTCCTGCCTCCCGTGGCCGGCTGTGATGCCGCAGAGGCCACACCGCCCCCTACTACTCCCACCGCTGGCCTGGCCATCCCTCTACTCACCCACACCCCCTGTTATTCTACGGCGACGGCAGCCTCATACCGCAACCGAACCAGTGAACCCTTGTACTCCTCTCCGCGTGGGCAACCACTGACGCGTCTTCCCCGGCTCCGTGTCGTCCTCTTCCTAGGCCTCGCCATCGTCCACCGCCCTGGTGCTCTCGGCGCGACGTGGTCAACATGGTTAAGGAACGACTTCCATCGGAAGAGTACTATACGTGGAGAGGCTGACAGCTGGGTCCACGGCCGTAGCAAGGAAGTGCCTCCTTATTATGCGGAAAACAATGATTCCTCCACCTGGCAGCAGGGACCCACCGGACGGGCCACCAAATTTCCCAAAAAAACGTTTCCCCCTGACTGCTGGGACCCACTAGCTACATCTTCACATGCAAGGAAGTGCCTGACAGTCGGGACCCACCTAGTTGAAGCGTACATAGTGTTGTCATTCTGGTCGCGAACGTGTACGTACATACTGGTCGATGTAGAGGCGCGCACGTGTCATAGTAGAGGCGTGCACATAGCATGTACACGTACGTATAGCGGCCAGGGTGCAAGAAAGAAAATACGGCCACATACGTACATACGGGCGAGGTCTCAAATGCCTACTCGCGCATACGTACGGCCAGGGCTCGTGTACATGGCTGGGTCGGAACAGAGAAGCTGCACCGTCGTCATGTTCATGGGGAGGTAGTAGAATGCATCGTGTTCATCAGGAGGCAACGGAACACGTGCTATTCATCGGGAGCCAACCGGCTTGGATGGAACAACCAATGGAAACGAGGCCTGGCGTATCGTAGAACGAAGGAAACGGCCTTGTGTTCGACCGGCCACAGTCGAAACGCTGTCCTGTTCATCGGGAGGGGTCTAGTGTACCGCAAAACGGTCGAAACGGGGTCCTATTGATCAGGAGGGGTGTGGCGTACCGCAAAACGGAGGAAACAGACTTATGTTGGAGCGCTACGGTTGAAACGGGGGTCCTATCCATCGGGAGGGGTGTGGCGTACCGCAAAACGGGAGTCCACGGGATACTGTTCATCTACACTATCGACCTCCTCCAGCCTCCATGGGCTACTGTTCATCCACCATCGACCTCCTCCAGCCTCCACCCTGCGACTGTTCATCCACGGGCTCCTGTTCATCCAACCTCCACCGCGCGCTCCTCCAGCGGCTACTATTCAACCAGCCCTCTCCACGGGGTGCTGTTCACCCACCCCTCCATGGGCTACTATTCATCCAGCCCTCCATCGTCTACTATTCAACCAGCCCTCCACGTGGTCCTGTTCATCCAACACTCCATGGGGTCTTGTTCATCCAGCCCTCCACGGGGTCCTGTTCATCCAGCCCTCCATGGGGTCCTGTTCATCCACCGACTCGATCAATCGGGGTACTACTCATCCAGCGGCAACAGCCTCTACTACCACGGAGTCATGTTCATCCAAACCCCCCACTAGGAACTGTTCATCCAAACCCCCCCCCAACAACGCTCATTGTTCATCCAGAGGCGGCATCGATTGGCTTCAGTTAGCAGCAGTAGCGAAGGAATCACTCGGGTTTAGTTAACAGTAAGGGATCGATCGATCGCTCAGGTTAAGTAACGCCTAGCCTGCAGTGCAATCGCTTGGGTTCAGTTAGGCGAATGCCTCGCTCGGGTTCAGTTAGAGCCCAACGCCTCACACCCACCGTAAACGTGCATCGCTCGGCCCCCGACCACCCACCGTAACTGGGAACTGCCCGATATTTTCCTCGCCCTCGCTTCTACCATGGTTTTTTCCGTCATGGATGGCCCAAAGAATGTCATGCAGCTGCGTCTCTAGCTCGCCCAGGACGAAAAGCCCATTTTCTGTCATAGAAGTAGGAGCCCACCACATCTATGAGGATACCGGGTTTTTTTTCACAATTATCGTCATAGAAGTGTCATAAGCATGACAGAAAAAATTCGTTCGGCCCAAAGTGTCATGCATGTGTCTTTTTTTTGAAGTGACTGCTTCATCCTCTGCTCTTCGAGGAAATCCCAACGCAGCTCACAAGTAACAAATATCTTGAGAATCTCTGAGGGAGTCTTCTTGGTACCTAAGAACACATAGCATTTCGGTCACTAAGGAGAGATGTCACCTCGGTCTCGAGAGCTCTTGCACGTGCTCGTGCCATCGGTCCACTTGGCACTTGGGGAGACGGAGGTAGGTCCTTGGGGATGACCATAGGATGCTCCACATCAGCGGGTTTACTCCTATGGTGTGAACCTGCCCCCTGGTTATGGCCAAGCTCAGAAGTATGCATCACCGTATGGTCCAGCCGTCGCCGGAGGACCGACTCCCATGTACGGAGCCCCGTCGGGGTGTCCGCCCCTCCGCAGTTCTATCTGGGATGGGTTGTGGCACAATTGGTTCAAAAAAGCAAAATTCTCTCATTTTTTTCGTTTGGGATTCTTTGGCCTCTTTTATTTTTTATAAAGTCCGGAGACTCATCCCAACTTGTGAGGGAATCATAGCTTCCATCACCCTTTCCACACATGGGATAATGCTCTAATAATTATGATCATCGCACCTTTATTTACTTACAACCTAAGAATCACAACTCGATACTAGAACAAAATATGACTCTATATGAGTGCCTCCGGCGGTGTACCGGGATGTGCAATGATCTAGCATAGTAATGACATCAAAAAACGGACAAGCCATGAAAACATCATGCTAGCTATCTTACGATCATGCAAAGCAATATGAGAATGATGGTGCGTGTCATAATTAAACGGAACGGTGGAAGTTGCATGTCAATATATCTCGGAATGGCTATGGAAATGCCATAATAGGTAGGTATGGTGGCTGTTTTGAGGAAGGTATATAGTGGGTTTAATGCACCGGCGAAAGTTGCACGGTACTAGAGAGGCTAGCAATGGTGGAAGGGTGAGAGTGCATATAATCCATGGACTCAACATTAGTCATAAAGAACTCACATACTTACTGCAAAACTTTATTAGCCATCAAAATAAAGTACTACATGCATGCTCCTAGGGGGATATATTGCTAGGAGAAGACCATCGCTCGTCCTCGACCGACACTCATAAGGAAGACAATCAAAGAATAAATCATGCTCCGACTTCATCACATAATGGTTCACCATACGTGCATGCTACGAGAATCACAAACTTTAACACAAGTATTTCCAATCCACAATTACTAACTAGCATGACTCTAATATCACCATCTTTATATCTCAAAACAAATGCACCGAATCAAACTTCTCATAGTATTCAATGCTCTTTATCTGAAAGTTTTTTATCATATCCCTCTTGGATGCCCATCATATTAGGACTAAATTCATAACCTAAGAAAATTACCATGTTGTTTAAAGAACCTCAAAATAATATAAGTGAACCATGAGAGTTCAACAATTTCTATAAAATAAAGCCACCGTCGTGCTCTACAAAGATATAAGTGAAGTACTAGAGCAAACTACCTAGCTCAAAAGATATAAGTGAAACACATAGAGTATTCTAATAAATTCATGATTCATGCATGTCCCTCTCAAAATGTGTGTACAGCCAGGGTGATTGTGGCAAACTAAAAATCAAATACTCATATCATGCAAGACGCTCCAAGCAGAACACATATCATGTGGTGAATAAAAATATAGCTCCAAGTTTTCTTGGTTCTCCTTGAATATTACCTTGGGGTTCCTTGGGCATCCCCAAGCTTAGGCTCTTGCCACTCCTTATTCCATAGTCCATCAAATCTTTACCCAAAACTTGAAAACTTCATAACACAAAAATCAAAAGAAAACTCGTGAGATCTGTTAGTATAATAAAATAAATCACCACTTTAGGTACTGTTGTAAACTTCTTCTAAATTTATATTGGTGTAATATATACTGTATTCCAACTTCTACATGGTCCATACCCCCCGATACTACCCATAGATTCATCAAAATAAGCAAACAACACATAGAAAACAGAATCTATCAAAAATAGAACAATCTGTAGTAATTTGGAAATTTCGTATTCTCATGTAACTCCAAAGATTCTGAAAAAGTAGGACAATCTAGTAAATTTGTATATTAATGTTGTGTAAAAATTCAAGAATTTATCAAGTTCCAGCAGCACAGATCAATTCTGTTACTAGACGCAGAAGTTTCTGTTTTTTAGCAAAATCAAATCAACTATCACCATGACCATCCCAAAGGTTTTACTTGGCTCAAACACTAACTAAAACACCAAAACACAATTACTACAAAGTTAATAATGTATATTTTCATAAAAACAGAAAATAAAAATATTGGGTTGTCTCCCAACAAGCGCTTTTCTTTAAAGCCTTTTAGCTAGGCATTGATAATTTTAATGATGCTCACATGAAAGATGGCAATTGAAATGTGAAGAGAGCATCATGTAGCATTGTGAAAAAAAGTTTTAGTCTAACATGCTTGCTATGCATATGCATTTCATAGGGAAAATATTTATCAAGACAGGAAAAAACTAGCATATGCAAGGAAGAAGAATGAAACAATAGCAATCTCAACATAACGAGAGGTAATTTAGTAACATGAAAATTTCTACAACCATATTTTCCTCTCTCATAATAATTACATGTATGATCATATTCTAATTCAACAATATAGCTATCACATAATATATTCTGTACATGATCCACATGCATGCAAAGTTGACACTCTTCCAAAATAGTGGGATTAACATAGAATAAAGTGATTACTTCTCCAAGCCCACTTTTATCAAAAATTCCATAAGATTGATCAAACTCCAAAGTAGTGGGATTATTAATTCCTAAAGTTGACACTATTCCAAACCCACTTTCAATATTATTGCAAACATTATTATCATGAGGCTTAAATAAATTTTCAAGGTCATAAGAAGCATTATCACCCCAATCATGATCATTGCAATAAGTAGTGGGCATAGCAAAACTAGCATCCCCAAGCTTATGTTTTGCATAGCACAATTAAAATTAATAAAATTTATAATAAAATCATTGCAATCATGCTTTTCATTCAGGGAGCTATCGTGAATCACATCATAAATTTCATCACAATTTTCAGATTCATGAATTTCAAGCAAAACTTCATAAAAATAATCTAGTGCACTCAACTCTATTGGTTCATCATAATTGGATCTCTTAAAAATATTAGCAAGCGGATGAGGATCCATAAACTTTTTTCTTTCTAATTTGGAATAAATACACAATTATGGCAAGCAAATAAGCAAACAAACCAAGTAAGACATAAAGGCAAATGGAAAGAAGGCAAATATTTTTGTATTTTTCTGGAAACGTTTTAGAAGTGGGGGAGAGGAAAAAGAGAGGCAAATGTCAAATAATGTAAGTGAAAGAGATGATATTTTATGATGGTTAGTTGGTAGGCTTGATGTAGAACCTCCCCGGCAACGGCACCAGAAATTCTTCCTGCTACTTCTTGAGCTTGCGTTGATTTTTCTCTTGAAGAGGAAAGAGTGACGCAGCAAAGTAGAGATAAGTATTTCCCTAAGTTAAGAACCAAGGTATCAATCCAGTAGGAGGCACAAGCAAGTCTCCAATCTATGCACCAGTACAAACTAACAAACACTTGCACACAACACAAAAAGGGGTTGTCAATCCCTTCACGGTCATGAACAAGAGTGAGATCTGATAGAGATAGGTATAAAAGATAAATAAAAGAGCAAACTAAAGTAAATATAAACAAATTGCAGCAAGGTATTTTTGCGTTTTTTGGTTTATAGATATGAAAATATATGATGGAAAATAGACCCGGGGCCATAGGTTTCACTAGAGGCTTCTATCTTAAAAGAAAACATACGGTGGGTAAACAAATTACTGTCAAGCAATTGATAGAAAAGCGAAAATTTATGACGATATCTAAGGAAATGATCATGAATATAGGCATCACGTCCGTGTCAAGTAGACCGAAACGATTCTGCATCTACTACTATTACTCCACACATCGACCGCTATCCAGCATGCATCTAGAGTATAAGTTCATAAGAACGGAGTAACGTCTTAAGTAAGATGACATGATTTAGAGGTATAAACTCAAGCAATATGATGAAAACCCCATCTTTTTATCCTTGATGGCAACAATACAATATGTGCCTCGCTACCCCTACTTTGTCAGTGGGTGAGGACACTGCAAGATTGAACCCAAAACTAAGCACCTCTCCCATTTCAAGAAAAACCAATCTAGTTGGCTAAACCAAACTGATAATTCAAAGAGAAATACAAAGATATTTAATCACGCATAAAAGAGTTCAGAGAAGACTCAAATAATATTCATAGATAATCTGATCATAAATCCACAATTCATTGGATCTCGACAAACACCACACAAAAGAATAGTACATCAGATAGAACTCCAAGAACATAGAGGAGAACATTGTATTGAAGATCAAAGAGAGATAAGAAGCCATCTAGCAACTAGCTACAGTCTCATAGGTCTATGGTAAACTACTCACGCTTCATCGGAAGGGCGGCAAGGTTGATGTAGATGCCCTCCGTGATTGAATCCCCCTCCGGTAGGGTGCCGGAAAAGGCCCCAAGATGGGATCTCACGGGAAAAGAGGCTTGCGGCAGCGGAAAAGTATTTTGGTGAATGCTTCTGATGTTGGGGGAATATTTTGGAATTTATACTGCAAAGATTAGGGTTGGGGGACTCCCGAGGTGTCCACAAGCCAGGGGGCCTGTGGGCCCATCGGGACTCTTCTGGCCCTCTCTCCAAGTTACGTGGGTGTCTTATGGTCCAAGAAAATTCATCGTGAAAGTTTTATTCCATTTGGACTCCGTTTTATATTCCTTTTCTGTAAACTCAAAATCCAGGAAAAAACAGAAACTGGCACTGGGCTCTAGGTTAATAGGTTAGTCCCAAAAATAATATAAAGTAACATATTAATGCCTATAAAACATCCAAATCAGATAATATAATAGCATGGAACTATCAAAAATTCTAGATACGTTGGAGATGTATCAGGGAGGCATAGATACCACCATAAATAACGCCCTTCGAACATTTTGTGTGTAACTGTTGAGCAACCATGGCGCCCAAACTAAAAGTTGTATCAACATATAAAGCATGGCGCAAAATAGAAAGGTCAGGCGCACTGAGCATCCCACTCTCCCAACAAGCAGTCAAACATCTCCCCATAAGTAATGCATAATAAGGTAAAATAGGAGAAATGTAAACTAGCCACTCTTGGTTCTGACACTCCCCTTGTCTCTCCCAAAGTAGTTTCAAAGATGAAATCATCCATGTGTCTAGGACGTGGATCACGGTGATTGCCCCCATTAGGTATCTTGCAAACATTGCAAAAATCGTATAATGTCATTTCCTTAGGCACATCATAGAGGTTAAATTCTACAATGGGTGGTTCCTTCCTAGGATAAAAGCGAAAGCTTTGCACGAAGGTATTAGTGAGTCGGAGATATTGATCACGCTTATCTTCGAGGAAGGGAGTGATGCCGGTGTTTCTCGCCAAAAATCCTCATAAATTCCTACTTCCTTCAAGAATGTGTCACACGGTCACTCTCACGGTCAAAACTCTGCTGCACGCGGAAGATGGTACTTGAGTTTTTCCTTCGGATTTTCCTCCGAATTGGGCTTGATGGGCCCCTTAAGCACCTCCTCATGGTTTTCCTTTTCTCTGAAACTTTTAGTGATTAAAAATAAAAGTGAACATAACTCCGCAAATTCGATAGGACCTACTCCTACAAGTGTCTAGAGGCCATATCATTCATCAAAACTAGTTTGAACCATATAAATTTGACATACAATCTCAAGAACATGGTCACCAACAGTAGCTAAATGTGAAAATAATAAACTACTAGAACAAAAACTAATTGTACCATCAGAGGATTCACATACCGATGAACAATCCCCCAAAAAAGTTTCGGAAATGGAGTTCTGAACAAGGAGATTGAAAATGGCAGCAAGATGAGCAAGAACACGGGTTTGAGCAAGCAAGTGATTTTTTATGGAGGAAGAAGAAGAGCATGGGTTGCGGCAATAAGTGAGGGGGCCTATATGGGCCCCACAAGCTTGTTGGGCACGCTTAGGGGGTGGGCACACCCTGTGAGCTTGTGGCTTACAGGTGCACCCCCTGGGGTGTGCTCAGTGCCACTAATTTTTAAACATTGCAGAAAAATCATGTTAATTTTTTAGGGCATTTGGAGAACTTTTATTTTCTGATCTTTTTTATTGCACGGATAATTCAAAAGGCAGTATAATCATGGCATTTCTTCTTTATTAATTCTAAATAACAGGAAGTAAAAGTGGGTACATGAAATTGTGTTTACTAAATTCATCGACCGCATGCCCGTCAAAAGGAACCCATTAATAAGGTTTTTCTTCTTATTTACAAACTTCTTCCGAATGACATGGAACCAGAGAATCTTCGTATAACAATAGGTTATCTCAATGGGCATATGCATGTCCCCAATAATAAGGATTTCATATTTCTTTATGACAGTAGTAATAGGGAATTCAAAACCTCCAATAGTAATTGTTGAAAATTTTCTAATAGAATTGATACTATTCACTTGAGGTTGTTTCTTTGGAAAGTGAACCGTATGCTCATTACCATTGACATGAAAAGTGACATTGCATGTGTTGCAGTCAATAACAGCCCCTGCAGTATTCGAAAAATGTCTACCTAGGATGATCGACATACTACCGTCCCCGGGTGTATCAAGAATAAGAAAGTTTGTTAAGATAGTAACATTTGCAACTACGATAGACATATCCTCACAAATACCGATGGGTGTCGTAGTTGATTTATCAGCCATTTGCAAAGAGTTTTCAGTGGGTGTCAACTTATTCAAATCAAGTCTTTGATATAAATAGAAAGGCATAACATTAACACCTGCTCCTAAATCACACAAAGCAGTTTTAACATAGTTTATTTTAATGGAGCAAGGTATAGTTGGTATTCCTGTGTCGTGGAGGAGCATGATCACCTATGGGGAAGGGTTGCCCCATTGTGGTTCGGTGGGGGATGATCAGATTGCACAAAGAGGAGAGGCAGCAGGGCAGCGCGGCGAGGGACAACTCTCTTTTTACCAAGGTTCGGGCCGCTTAGTAGCGTAAAACCCTACTCTTGCTTTGGCGGTTTGATTTGGAGGAACACAAAGACACGGAGCACTCAAGCCCGACAAGAATGCCTCGGGGAGAGCAGCTATGCGCATACAAGAGTTGAGGGCTCAAAAGTTTAAACCCTTTGTGAGGTTGCCTTGGGCCTCCTTTTATAACTTAAGGGGCGACCACAGTGGCAAAATATTCATTATATTATGATTAGATAGCTAACAGTGCTATCATACCTAACTCTAGCAGTTGAGACAAAGTGCATTAAATGCACTGCTAGGTGTCTTATGGAGACGTAGTCCCGGCAAGGTTTCTCCACCACTTGCCTAACTACCTCTTATTTGCACGACACGCCTCTGGAACGGGTGTCATTAAAGGTAATCTCTTCTCTAGCAGGTTGCCACGTGCTCGACAAGGTCCACCAAGCCGCTCGGGAGCTTGACACTGCACTGATTACTGACTGGTGTGATGAGGTGGAGTAGTGGCGTCTTGGCGCAGGCCTGCCGGCAAAGAGCCTGCCGGGATCTTGTCTTGTGCTATTGTTTTGGCCTTGGCGGCCCTGGGGAACTTGTCGGGGCTGCTTGGCCTCGTCCCCAGGCGCAGTCTCGCCCCCGCCGGCCCTGTTAGCCCAACAATGGAGGCTTTTCTGGGAACCTTCTTAATGCACTCCTTTATCTCACGAAGAGCAGTTTCTCTGGCTTATCCTAAGTCAAGCATTGATACTTGATGTATGATCCACCGTGAGAATGTGCACAAGTCCGGGCGGCAAACACAAATGTTTGTTGCGCCGATAGGAGCCCCCGGGCCTGGTCCATATGTGCCGTCGGGAGATGTTTGGGTAGGCCCATCGAATGCATAGGCGTACATGTTGGCCTTGCCGGGGCTGGTGTTGCGTTTTTGAGATCTTCTTTGATCTTCATTAACCTAGACAATTCAAAAATATTTGAAACTTGGTGGTTTAACTCAAAATATTACCTAGTATTTATTTGTTAAGTTGTAAATTTAACTTAAGTCTTTTGGTAGCCCACATAAATGCAAAACAGTGAGATAAAATGGAAAACGGAAATAAAGATAAAAATAATATGTAATGGAAAGCTTACCTGTTGGACTGGGCCTAGAGTCAACAGTGCAGGCCCAGCCCAACTCACCTCCCTCCTTCAACCTACTGCTCACAGGGGGCGTGCTGGATGCACCCGCCGCGTCCATGGTCGTGGATGTCCACGCGTCGCCCATCCCGCGACTCCGTGTGATAGATAAGGACCTCCCCGACCCCCCTGGCGAACCCTACCTCACTTCGCCCCTCGCCCTCGAACCGCTTTCTTCCTCGCAGTACGCGCAACCGCAACCGCCGACGCCCCCTCTCATCGACCCGAATCCACTATACTCCTTGAGCCTCGCGAGGATGTCCAGAGGTCGCGCCATCCTCGTCTTCGTCAACTACGGGAATGGGTTCGAGCTGCCTCGTGCCACAACGTCGCCACATGGCCGTCTTCTTCAGCCTCAGGACGATGGCTTCCATCACCGATTCGCCATCCCCGGGTCTTCCTCAAGCCCAATGGCTTTCCCTACCGCATCGCTGTGAGATCCTCTCTGTATCCTATCTCTCTCCTACTCGCAATTGACCTCTAGCCATCAATTCCAAGATGCACGCACAATGTCGCCGCACAAAGCCATCATTGGGGTCACGCTGGTGACCTTTTGGCCACACCCGTGCGTCTACTAGCTTCGCTAGTCCCCGTATACCAATTCTATTGCGTTAGTTCGCTCGAGCTCGTGCTCCTTCACAATGGCCGCACCAACCCGAGCACTGGCAGTCGCGAAGCTCGCCGTCGTCGCTGCTGCAGACCACTCTGACCACCCCACGCCCGTCCGCGCTCACGGCGCGCCCTGCTAGCCCCGTCACCCATCCGCGCGCGCGTCCCACCGCGCCCGACCGTGCTCGTCATTACCCACGCACGCTACTGTCGCTGCTGCTCTACTTCTGCCACTGCTGCTCGCTTCGTTGCCCGCTGCGCACTGCTGCCGCCGCCATCGGCCGAGCTCGCCTCTGCCTTGCTCTGCCCTAGCCGCGCCCAGGCCATCGCCGGCCGCGCCTCGCCTCGCCTGACCACGCGCGCGAGCTCGTCGCCGCTCGCCCGCTGCCGCCCAATTACTCACCGCCCCGCCGCCTGGCCATGCGTCCGCCTCCGGTCGTTGGCGTGGCCGCCGCCCTGCCGCACCTGCCCGCAGCCGCCGCTGCTGGCCGTGCCCGCCCGGCCTTCGGCTCCAGTGCGTGCCCCCCACTATCAGTTAGTGGGGATAATCCCCACTAAACTAACATAATTAACCCCTGCTAACCCCACAGACCCATGGGCCCCACCTACTAATTAGGATAAATTAAATTAAAACAAAACCCTGTTAAAAAGTAAGAGCCAATGACATGCGGGCCCCGCTGACCCTGTTGACCAGTCAACATTGACTGGTCAACTGCTGACTGTACTCCTGATTGGGCACTGACCGGCCCCACACATCAGGGTGGACCATGGTCAACTCAGCTGACTGATGACGTCATGATGACATCATGCTGGTGCAATAACCCTATTTTTGTTTAATAATAAATCTAGGATATTGCTTAAACTTCGGAAATTCATATAAAATAATCTGTAACTCGGATGAAAAAGTTTTATACATGAAAGTTGCTCAGAACGACGAGACGAATCCGAATGCGAGGTCCGTTTATCTGTTAGATGCCTCTAACTATCTGAACATGGAACATTCCCCCTCTGGTCATCTGTCTGACACAGGTCCGGAACCGGGAATACATTCCCGGTTGAATTCCCCCTTCACCTATATCGTGTAGCCATGCGTTAGGTCACACCCGGCACATCATATTGCCACGTTATGTTTTGTGATGCTATGTTTGCTTTATATTTACTGTTTCTTCCCCCTCTTCTCTCAGGTAGACCCCAAGACCGATGTTGCCCCTGTGATCGACTACGTCGACGACGACCCCTCTCTCTTGCCAGAGCAACCAGGCAAGCCCCCCCTTGATCACCAGATATCGCCTACTCTCCTCAATACTGCTTCCATTAGAGTAGTGTAGCTTGTTACTACTTTCTGTTAATCCTATTCTGATGCATAGCCTGTCATTGTTGCTACAACTGTTGATACCTTACCTGCAATCCTAAATGCTTAGTATAGGATGCTAGATTATCATCAGTGGCCCTACACTCTTGTCCGTCTGCCATGCTATACTACTGGGCCGTGATCACTTCGGGAGATGATCACGTGCATATGATATATACTTGTACTGTTACATTACTTATGATATTGTTCGAAGATGGGGGCTGAAGGGGCAGGTGGCTCCATCCCGGTAGAGGTGGGCCTGGGTTCTCGACGGCCCCCGACTGTTACTTTGTGGCGGAGCGACAGGGCAGGTTGAGACCACCTAGGAGAGAGGTGGGCCTGGCCCTGGTCGGCGTTCACAGTTATTTCAAGATAACACGTTTAACGAGATCTTGGTATTTGATGTGACTCTGGCCACTGGCCTATATGCACTAACTATCTACGCGGGGACAGTTATGGGCACTCGACGTCGCGGTATCATCCGAAGCCTTCGTGACGTCAGCGATTGAGCGGCACGCGCCGGGTTGGACCGCGTAACGCAACTTCCTTTGTAATGGAGGTTGCTAGGTCTGCTCACCGGCGGCCCTCGCAACGTGCAGGTATGCAATGGGCGATGGGCCCAGACCCCTACGCCATAGGATTTAGACCGGTGTGCTGACCTCTCTGTTTTGCCTAGGTAGGGCTGCGACGTGTTGATCTTCTGAGGCCGGGCATGACCCAAAAAAGTGTGTCCGGGCAAAGGGGATCGAGCGTGTTGGGAAATGTGGTGCACCCCTGCAGGGAAGTTGATCTATTCGAATAGCCGCGTCCCTCGGTAAAAGGACGACCCGGAGTTGTACCTTGACCTTATGACAACTAGAACCGGATACTTATTAAAACACACCCTTCCAAGTGCCAGATACAACCGGTGGTCGCTCTCTAACAGGGCGACGAGGAGAGGACCACCGGGTAGGATTATGCTACACGTTGCTGCTTGGTGAACTTACCATCTACTCTCTTCTGCTGCTGCAAGATGGAGGTTACCAGAAGCGTAGTCTTCGATAGGACTAGCTATCCCCCTCTTATTCCAGCATTCTGCAGTTCAGCCCACATATGATATCCTTTTTCCATTTGATACCAATGCATACATATGTAGTGTAGCTCCTTGCTTACGAGTACTTTGGATGAGTACTCACGGTTGCTTTACTCCCCCTTTTCCCCCTTCCTATACCTGATTGTTGCGACCAGACGTTGGAGCCCAGAGCCAGACGCCACCGTTGACGATGACTACTACTACTCGGGAGGTGCCTACTACTACGTGCAGCCCGCTGACGACGAACAGGAGTAGTTTAGGAGGATCCCAGGCAGGAGGCCTGCGCCTCTTTCGATCTGTATCCCAGTTTGTGCTAGCCTTCTTAAGGCAAACTTGTTTAACTTATGTCTGTACTCACATATAGTTGCTTCCGCTGACTCGTCTATGATCGAGCTCTTGTATTCGAGCCCTCGAGGCCCCTAGCTTGTAATATGATGCTTGTATGACTTATTTTATTTGTAGAGTTGTGTTGTGATATCTTCCCGTGAGTCCCTGATCTTGATCGTACACGTTTGCGTGTATGATTAGTGTACGATTGAATGGGGGGCGTCACAAGTTGGTATCAGAGCCGACTGCCTATAGGAATCTCCCTTCCACACTCCTTGGCCAAAGTTGAGCCTAGTCGATGAAAATTGTTTTACTAACTTGGTTGTGCGGCCCCTGGGCCCACGTCGCCATCTGGGTGGTATTAGGATCTTTTATTCCTCGACCTATACTCTAGGATTCTGATCTCTCTTCTACTCAGGTTAAATGAATTTGCTAAACTCTAACATTAGGTTCTCGTAACAACTTTCTCCCAGAGAGCCCCTTATTATAGATGATCGCCTGCTGCACCAGAAGAATCCGAAGATACTCTCCGATGTTCTCTCAAGACTTTATGCCATCGCTTTTGCAATTTCCTCCCATTGATAAACCCCTACGGATAATCACATATACTCGCCATTCATACAATGTTTCCTAGTTGATCTTGTTATTACAAGATACCCCGAAATTCTCTCCGTTGTTCCGAAAATCCTTTGAGCTTACTGCCTTGCTGTTCTTTGTCACCAGAATACCCCTACGGATAATTCTTGCACTTATCGAGTATCCGCTCATCCCCCAGTTGTTCATGTGTTTCACAATGGTCATTGAAATACTATTCGATCCTCCAAAAATCCTTAGTAGCTTATTTCTCTGCAATACTTGTCTGCTTGCATGATGGACGCTTTCCATATGTCTGGCAATATTCGTTAGTATCCTTAGGCACCGTCATTTTGATCCCTTTGATTCAACATGAGTGCGAATGCACGCAATCATCAGTTGATCCTTTTAAATTATCTTTCCGGCTCAGACGTCATTTTAAACATGAGCTGGTTCTCAACAAATCCAATTGCCGTCGATTGTACCCCTAAGGCTATTCAACTTATCCATCCCTAATCAGAACATTGCTTCTGATCCCTTGATTTGAAAATCATAATTCCTTTGCATTTGAGCTCTGGATTAGTCAGTTGTTTCCATAATCCAATGCCTTTGCATTGTTACTTCTTCTGGTTGTGTGTCGATGCTCACGTCAGCTCTGTTATGGACCGGCAGATCCTTTCATGGATTTTATCCGACAGCGTCCTTCATATTCAATAACCTTGTGAGCCTTCCCTCGGATACATAATGCCTTTGGTAAATTGTATCATCTACTTTCTCAACCTTGCTCTACTTTCGATCTTGTGATATTTACTCTTGAAACTTGTGGTATATGTTTCTAAGAAGCCCCTATGGGTTGAACATATGCCTTCTCTAAACTGTGTGAACTCGAAAGTTTTCACGAGTCATACACTTCTGGTATTTTTCCAGATAAAATTTCAACACTACAACTTCTTCGAAAGTGAGAAGTGAATGAAAGGTTATGCATTGGAGAAGTGGGAGTCGACCTTGAACTTTGTGTTCATGCCCATGGACACGATGTAGATCTTATCATTAAAGCTCCTCTTAAATTAAATTATTCCTTTGGTATAAGTTCATCTTATATCCAGGATCTGGCCTTTTGCAATCGTGGTTCCGACCATGTTCTCCTTTAAATACAATTTCGCATGCAAGTTTAAGCGCTTGTCTTCTGTAGTAAAATACCCCAGTCCAACCTCTACTTTGATCTGTCATCGAGTATTACCCCCTCTGGTATCTCGAGATTATCACAGAATTGCATAACTTCTTATGAGTTCTTCTTCAAGTATTATTTTTCTTTTGTTGCATCATCATTTGACTTGATGTCATCGCTGACCGATTACATCTTCATGAAATCTCTCGACAAATGTGTCGTGGTCATCATCAACATCCTGAGCTCTTCCAAGATATATATCGAATTCTAGATGAAAAATACCATCCTCGCCCCTCAATGGTTTGTGTTATCACCGGCCACCTTAATGCCTTCCGTTCAACACAAACTTATTCGTGTTTTGTGTTATACCTTGAGATCCTTGCTATCCAGCATTTGTTCTTATTTACCTTGGAATATTACCACCTTTTATATCAAGAATGTCGTGGTAATTTTACCACCTCTTGAGAATTCTTGATATAGTAATATCTCTCGCCTTTTGCGTTCATTTCTTGGTCTCCGTGTTGTTTCTAACCGGAATACCGACAAATGGTATGTGATGTGTAAATTCTAAACTTCTAGCGACCCTATTGCTTTGAAGTTATTGGTCTACAGTTTCATGCTAAGTCTATTGCTTATTGAATCATCATTCGAACATTGATCGTGCTACCTAGTCCAGATTCCTGGGTGCACCCTTCTATCATTGTTCAGTTGTGTATGTTTCCCTCGAGCATACATCATTATATCATTTGATCCGACAAATGATATTTCCTTGTTCACATAATTGTGGAAATCAATCCTTTGGAAATCTCGATGATTTTTTGCTGAGCCTATCAGCCACCTCCTCATCCTCTCCTTGGTTTACTGATGAACTCTTGCTTTAGAGCTCACTTCCATAGATCATTTCTGAGAATCTCACAATGTCATCTCGTCAAATTGTGTTGCACCTTTTCTTCTCAGGCATCCTGAGTCTGAGGTATTCTGACACCAATCAAATATGAATCTCGGTCAGATATGATGGTTGGAACATATTTCCAAGAGTTATAACGTTGGTCTTTATATGACCCGGTAAGGTGGTGTCATACCTAACCCACCTGGCCCGAGGCCCTATTGTTATAGTTCCCTTTTAGCAATGTTATCCATTCTTCCATGAGGAAACTGTAAGACTTATTCCATAAGTTGTTCCTGATGGATCCTTTGTGTATCCAAGGTCTGACCTTTGCTTGAAGACCATGTCAATGCTATCTCGAAGCATGTCACTAGTACTCCAATTTTCAACAAGAACATTTGAAGCCCAATGCTAAATGTTTCCTGTTCAATTATCCAAACACCGTTGTATGGGTAATGTCATGAAATTCCTCCCCCCTTACCTAAAAAGGTTTTCTATGTTATATCCTGTCATGGATATCATGCTCTGCTTGTCCTTGGGAAGGATATACCCCTGGAATATGTGTTTCAACACATTTTCCTTTCCATTGTTCTGTTTAATCTGATAATCATATTTTCCTTTCCATTGGTTTGTTTGACTTTTTCTTGTGATCTATATAATCTAAGCAGTAATAATTCACTGCTTATGTAAACACCTCGGTGTACAACTCTGTCAGTGAGACCCTGTTTCTACTGTTGATGACATTCCGGTAACCGCCGATGGACGAGAACTTTGCCTAATGGCCCGCCTCGTTCAACAAGCAGGAAAATGGTTCTTTTCGTCCCTCGCCCTTGGTACCGATGTTGCCGAAATAACCGACAGACTATCCTCTGACATGCCTTGCTTACATGATCATGCAAGATGTCACCACCCTTCCTACTTTTAACCCACATGATGGGCCCATAACCCACCGTTCCACAGGACTGAAACCTGACTCTCCTGTACAACCCTGTTTCTAATGGTTATTCCCCACGCTTGGCTTCGTATTTAATTCACGGGCCACCTTCCTAGTTCTCTATCCTGGTATCAAACGCAATACTTACTCTCGCTGCTCTGAACCCCTTTCTCACAATGGTTCAGACTTCGAGCAACTATCTATCCACTTGGAACCTCTTATTGTACCTTCGTACCTTACTCTCGATGTATTTTATATGTTCAACTCGAGAGATAATCTTATGCTCATTCATGGGTTAACCCCAGATTGTTTCCCTCCTAAGCATTCTGTCGTAGGCGAGCTGCCCTTTACCTATTCGTAAGTACGCTGAAGTTCCCAAAAAAAAAAAGAGGACGACTTCACCATGATGACCCAAAATAGAGGAAGGAAGGCGTCAAGGTAATGGATCGACCTCTTCGAGAAGAGCAACCAAGGCCGAGCAGCTCCGTTAGAATTTCGTAACCAAAACCTTCCCCCTTTACTCCACCTCTTAAATCTCGGGACGAGATTTCTTGTAGTGGAGCAGAATTGTGATGCCCAGATAATTTCGCTAAAGTAAACCTCTGTTAATGCTGCCACATCACCACAATTACTGTTGTAAATCTCGTAATGATTTAAATCCCGTTCGAATTCAAATTTAATTTAAAGTCAACTAAATAAAGTTTTAAAATGGCAAAATAAATATGTGGGTTAGGTTGCAAATATTCACTAACAAATTGTCGTGAAAGAATCCACATTTTTCATAATGATAAAATGCCCCTAAGCTATTTTTAATTGAACCATAAAGCTTTTAATTGAACAATCTCAACTTAAATAAATATGTTAACAATTCAAAAATATTTGAAACTTGGTGGTTTAACTCAAAATATTACCTAGTATTTATGTGTTAAGTTGTACATTTAACTTAAGTCTTTTGGTAGCCCAAATAAATGCAAAATAGTGAGATAAAATGGAAAACGGAAATAAAGATAAAAATAATATGTAATGGAAAGCTTACCTATTGGACTAGGCCTAGAGTCAACAGTGCAGGCCCAACCCAACTCAGCTCCCTCCTTCAACCTACTGCTCACAGGGGGCGTGCTGGATGCACCCGCCGCGTCCATGGTCGTGGATGTCCACGCGTCGCCCATCCCGCGACTCCGTGTGATAGATAAGGACCTCCACGCCCCCCTGGCGAACCCTACCTCACTTCGCCCCTCGCCCTCGCGCCGCTTTCTTCCTCGCAGTACCCGCAACCGCAACCGCCGACGCCTCCTGTCATCGACCCGCGGCCACTATACTCCTTGAGCCTCGCGAGGATGTCCAGAGGTCGCGCCATCCTCGTCTTCATCAACTACGGGAATGGGTTTGAGCTGCCTCGTGCCACAACGTCGCCATCTGGCCGTCTTCTTCAAGCTCAGGACGACGGCTTCCATCACCGATTCGCCATCCCCGGCTCTTCCTCGAGCCCAGTGGCTTTCCCTACTGCGTCGCTGTGAGATCCTCTCTGTATCCTATCTCTCTCCTACTCGCAATTGACCTCTAGCCATTAATTCCAAGATGCACGCACACTGTCGACGCACAAAGCCATCGTCGGGGTCACGCTGGTGACCTTTTGGTCACACCCGTGCGTCCACTAGCTTCGCTAGTCCCCGTATACCAATTCTATTGCGTTAGTTCGCTCGAGCTCGTGCTCCCTCACAACGGCCGCACCAACCCGAGCACTGGCAGTCGTGAAGCTCGCCACCGTCGCCGCTGCGGACCACTCTGACCGCCCCATGCCCGTCCGCGCTCACGGCGCGCCCTGCTAGCCCCATCACCCGTCCGCGCGCGCGTCCCGCCGCGCCTGACCGTGCTCGCCGTTGCCCGCGCATGCTACTGTCGCCGCTGCTCTACTTCTGCCACTGCTGCTCACTTCGTTGCCCGCTGCACACTGCTGCCGCCGCCGTCGGCCGAGCTCGCCTCTGCCTTGCTCTGCCCCGGCCGCGCCCAGGCCATCGCCGGCCGCGCCTCGCCTCGCCTGACCACGCGCGCGAGCACGTCGCCGCTCGCCCGCTGCCGCCCAATTACTTGCCGCCCCGCCGCCTGGCCGTGCCCGCCGGGCCTTTGGCTCCAGTGCGTGCCTCCCCACTATCTGTTAGTGGGGATAATCCCAACTAAACTAACATAATTAACCCCTACTAACCCCACTGACCCATGGGCCCCACCTACTAATTAGGATAAATTAAATTAAAACAAAACCCTGTTAAAAAGTAAGAGCCATGACATGCGGGCCCCGTTGACCCTGTTGACCAGTCAACATTGACTGGTCAACTGCTGACTATATTGCTGACTGGGCACTGACCGGCCCCACACGTCAGGGTGGACCATGGTCAACTCAGCTGACTGATGACGTCATGATGACTTCATGCTGGTGCAATAACCCTATTTTTGTTTAATAATAAATCTAGGATATTGCTTAAACTTCTGAAATTCATATAAAATAATCTGTAACTCAGATGAAAAAGTTTTATACATGAAAGTTGCTTAGAACAACGAGACGAATCCGAATACGTGGTCCGTTTACCTGTTAGATGCCTCTAACTATCTGAACATGGAACATTCCCCCTTCGGTCATCTGTCTGACACAGGTCCGGAACCGGGAATACATTCCCGGTTGAATTCCCCCTTCACATATATCGTGTAGCCATGCGTTAGGTCACACCCAGCACATCATATTGCCACGTTATGCTTTGCGATGCTATGTTTGCTTTATATTTACTGTTTCTTCCCCCTCTTCTCTCAGGTAGACCCCGAGACCGATGCTGCCCCTGTGATCGACTACGTCGACGATGACCCCTCTCTCTTGCCAGAGCAACCAGGCAAGCCCCCCCTTGATCACCAGATATCACCTACTCTCCTCAATACTGCTTGCATTAGAGTAGTGTAGCTTGTTACTGCTTTCCGTTAATCCTATTCTGATGCATAGCCTGTCATTGTTGCTACAACTGTTGATACCTTACCTGTAATCCTAAATGCTTAGTATAGGATGCTAGATTATCATCAGTGGCCCTACACTCTTGTCCGTCTGCCATGCTATACTACTGGGCCGTGATCACTTCGGGAGGTGATCACGGGCATATGATATATACTTGTACTGTTACATTACTTATGATACTGTTCGGAGATGGGCGCTGAAGGGGCAGGTGGCTCCATCCCGGTAGAGGTGGGCCTGGGTTCCCGACGGCCCCCAACTATTAGTTTGTGGCGGAGCGACAGGGCAGGCTGAGACCACCTAGGAGAGAGGTGGGCCTGGCCATGGTCGGCATTCGCGGTTATTTCAAGATAACACGTTTAACGAGATCTTGGTATTTGATCTAAGTCTGGCCACTAGCCTATACGCACTAACCATCAATGCGGGGACGGTTATGGGCACTCGACGTCGTGGTATCAGCCGAAGCCTTCGTGACGTTAGCGACTGAGCAGCGCGCGCCGGGTTGGACCGCGTAACGCAACTTCCTTTGTAATGGAGGTTGCTAGGTCTGCTCACCGGCCGCCCTCACCACGTGCAGGTATGCAATGGGCGATGGGCCCAGACCCCTGCGCCATAGGATTTAGACCGGTGTGCTGACCTCTCTGTTTTGCCTAGGTAGGGCTGCGACGTGTTGATCTTCCGAGGCCGGGCATGACCCAGAAAAGTGTGTCCGGGCAAAGGGGATCGAGCGTGTTGGGAAATGTGGTGCACCCCTGCAGGGAAGTTGATCTATTCGAATAGCCGCGTCCCTCGGTAAAAGGACGACCCAGAGTTGTACCTTGACCTTATGACAACTAGAACCGGATACTTATTAAAACACACCCTTCCAAGTGCCAGATACAACCGGTGGTCGCTCTCTAACAAGGCGACGAGGAGAGGACCGCTGGGTAGGATTATGCTACACGTTGCTTCTTGGTGAACTTACCATCTACTCTCTTCTCCTGCTGCAAGATGGAGGTTACCAGAAGCGTAGTCTTCGGTAGGACTAGCTATCCCCCTCTTATTCCGGCATTCTGCAGTTCAGCCCACATATGATATCCTTTTTCCATTTGATACCAATGCATACATATGTAGTGTAGCTCCTTCCTTACGAGTACTTTGGATGAGTACTCATGGTTGCTTTACTCCCCCTTTTCCCCCTTCCTATACCTGATTGTTGCGACCAGACGTTGGAGCCCAGGAGCGAGACGCCATCGTCGACGACGACTACTACTACTCGGGAGGTGCCTACTACTACGTGCAGCCCGCTGACGACGACCAGGAGTAGTTTAGGAGGATCCCAGGCAGGAGGCCTCCGCCTCTTTCGATCTATATCCCAGTTTGTGCTAGCCTTCTTAAGGCAAACTTGTTTAACTTATGGCTGTACTCAGATAGTGTTGCTTCCGCTGACTCGTCTATGATCGAGCTCTTGTATTCGAGGCCTTGAGGCCCCTGGCTTGTAATATGATGCTTGTATGACTTATTTTATTTGTAGAGTTGTGTTGTGATATCTTCCCGTGAGTCCCTAATCTTGATCGTACACGTTTGCGTGTATGATTAGTGTATGATTGAATCGGGGGCGTCATAGTAGTAGTAGGTACCCTTGGGGTAGTAGCACACATCGGCGGTGGGAGCTAGCTCCATGGATCCACCATCTGGTTGCAACAATCGGAAAGAAGGAAGAATGGGGGAAAGGGTTAGCAAAGGAACCTTGAGTACTCATCCAAAGTACTCGCAAGCATCAGATCTATACTAAGTATGCATTGGTATAAAAGGAAGGTATGTATCTGTGGACTGAACTGCAGAATGCCAGGGTAGAGGGGGGAAGGCCTAGCCTATCAAAGACTAGCATCTTCAAGTAGATCCAAGCATCTTGCAGCATTCAGAAGAGTACAGAATAGCAGTTTATATTTAACAAACATGATGTGGTATTAATGCCCAGAGATCCTTCCTCAACTCCCTTAGAGAAAGCAATATCGGAGCCACATGTCCATCACATATCTCAAGTATCCATTTCTAGTTGTAATAGATCAAGATACAATTCTAAACTTCCAATACTGTGGACATGGTATTCGAATAGATAACTTCCCTGCAGGGGTGCACCATGTTACCCAACACGCTTGATTACTCTGGCCGGACACACTTTTCTGAGTCAATGCCTGGTGATATGTCTCCAACATATCTATAATTATTGATTGTTCCATGCTGTTATATTATCATTCTTGGATGTTTTATAATCATTTTATAGTCATTTTATATCATTTTTTGTACTAACCTATTGACATAGTGCCAAGTGTCAGTTGCTGTTTTTTGCATGTTTTTTACATCGCAAGTAGTCAATATCAAACGGAGTCCAAATGCAGCGGAACTTTTTGTGGATTTTTTGGACCAAAAGACATCCAATGGGCCGGAGAAGTGCCTGGGGTGCTCCGAGAGGAGCACAACCCACCAGGGCATGCCTGGAGGCCCAGGCGTGCCCTGGTGGGTTCTGCACACCTTGGGTGCCCCGGACCGCCTCTTTACTCTATAAATACCCCAATATTCTAGAAACCCTAGGGGAGTCAATGAAAATCAATTCTAGTCGATGTAGAGTCCAGAACCACCAGGTCCAATCTAGACGCCATCACAGAGGGGTTCATCATGTCCATTGGTGCCTCTCCGATGATGTGTGAGTAGTCTTTTGTAGACATTCAGATCCGTAGTTAGTAGCTAGATGGCTTCCTCTCTCGTTTGATTCTCAATACAATGGTCTCTTGGAGATCCATATTATGTAACTCTTTTGCGATATGTTTGTTGGGATCCGATGAACTTTGAGTTTATGATCAGATCTATGTTTTTATCCATGAAAGTTATTTGAGTCTTCTTTGATCTCTTATATGCATGATTGCTTATAGCCTCGTATTTCTTCTCTGATATTTGGGTTTTATTTGGCCAGCTTGATCTATTTATCTTGCAATGGGAAGAGGTGCTTTGTGATGGGTTCGATCTTACGGTGCTTGATCCCGGTGACAGAAAGGGAACCGACACGTATATATCGTTGCCATTAAGGATAACAAGGTGGGGTCTATTACTGCATAAATAGATCTTGTCTACATCATGTCATCGTTCTTATTGTATTACTCTGATTCTCCATGAACTTAATACAATAGATGCATGCTGGATAGCGGTCGATGTGTGGAGTAATAGTAGTAGATGCAGGCACGAGTCGATCTACTAATCTTGGACGTGATGCCTACATAATGATCATTGCCTAGATATCATCATGATTATTTGAAGTTCTATCAATTGCCCAACAGTAATTTGTTCACCCACCGTTTGCTATTTTTCGTGAGAGAAGCCACTAGCGAAAACTACGGCCCCCGGGTCCCTTCTTTAATATATTTGCCTTTGCGGTCTATTTTCCTTTGCCTTTATTATTAGATCTATTAAACCAAAAATAGAAAAATACCTTGCTGCAATTTATTTTATCTGAGATCTATTTATCATATCTATCATATTTTTATCATGTCAGTTGGACAATTTTTGGCGCCGTTACCCAAAAGGGGGTGACAACCCCTTTAACACGTCGGGTTGCGAATATTTGTTATTTGTGTGCAGGTGCTATTTACGTAGTGTTGCTTGGTTCTCCTACTGGTTGGATAACCTTGGTCTCATCACTGAGGGAAATACCTACCGTCATTGTGCGACATCATCCCTTCCTCTTTGGGGAAATACCGATGTAGTCTAGCAGACATCAAAAGGAATTTCTGGCGCCATTGCCGGGGAGGATGAAGTCAAGATAGTCTCCCATCAATGTGCCAATTTATGGCGCCGTTGCCGGGGAGACATCATCAACATCTACCAGGTTCCTAATCACAAATCTCATCTCCTCGCAGTTTACAGTATTTGTCACTTGCCTCTTCTCTTCCTCTCCCCCACTTCAAAAAATTGTCGTTTTATCTGCCCTCTTTTTCATTCGCCGTTTTCTCGTCAGATCTATCCTTTGCTTGCAATCACGAGTGATTTCGGTATGACAGCAACAGATGATGGCCTAACTCCTAAGATTGGACGTACGGGCAATCTGTATGCTAAAACTTTTATCTTGTGGCAAGGGAATGTTATGGGAAAGGAACGTATCCAAGAATTTTTCAATTGTGTGGGAAATCTAAGTCTCGATGATTCTCCTATACTTAGAACTACTAGATCTTATGCGGATGCTATTTTAGCTTCAGTTCTAAAACTTGAAAGTAAATTTATCCGTACTCACCCAACTTTACAAAGATTGTTTTTTGAGATTTCCGTTATAAAGAATCCCAATGCCAAAAAATTGGCCACTCTTGTTCTTATGAATGAGTTTGACTACATCATACGGGAAGCTAGGGGAATCTTTGGTTTTTATGGTATGAATCATGAAAAGCCCATGATAGATGAAATTCTTTACAGTAGTGATTATGCGCTAAGAAATTTGGTTGGGGATAATAAAATCTTTGATGAGAATCTTAAAAAGGAAGTCCCCATTTTAGATATAATCCAACAAGTTTTCAATAATGTTAATCAACATTACTCTTGGATTGTTGGCGAAAAACAAAGGGGTTATGATGTTAAGCAACTTAACAGTGCTAAGGTTTCTATGGATAGTATGTTTTATGTTGTTTTTACAAAATCTCATGATGAAAACACCTCTAAGGAATTTAAGAAGAAGGATGACAAAACTTATATCATTGATTTATGCCTAGCTCAGGGCGTGAAACAATAGCGCTTGTTGGGAGGCAACCCAATGAATAAAATTTATTTTTGCTTTTTGCTTCCTGTTCTTGAGTGTTAGGACAATTATGTTACTGTTATGATTGTGTATTTTGTGTTTTAATTAGTGTTTGTGCCAAGTAAAGGCTTTAGGATCTTCTTGGGTGATAGTTGTTTGATCTTGCTGAAAAACAGAAACTTTTGCGCTCACAAAAATAATTTTCGTTTCTAAGAGCGTGATAAAATACCAATATACTTTCAGCAGATTAATATACAAATTGCTCTGGTCATCCTAATTTTTCAGAGTTTTTGGAGTTACAGCAGTATTCGAAATACCCAGATTACTACAGACTGTTCTGTTTTTGACAAATTCTGTTTTCTTTGTGTTGTGTGCTTGTTTTGATGATTCTATGGTTTTCTTTGAAGAGTTTTTGCCATAGAAAAGTTGGAACCCAGTAGATATAATGCAAGAACAAAATATAAATAGGTTTGCAATAGCACTTATAGTAGGTATTTGTTTTCTTATACTAACAGATCTCACGAAGATTTTGTTGAGTTTTGTGTGATTGAAGTTTTCAAGTTTTGGGTTATCTTACGATGGATGAAGGAATAAG
Organism: Triticum urartu; assembly: GCF_003073215.2. Lineage (NCBI taxonomy): Eukaryota > Viridiplantae > Streptophyta > Magnoliopsida > Poales > Poaceae > Triticum > Triticum urartu. Next base: position 385,166,920 of record NC_053028.1, read on the forward strand.
GAGTAAGAAGAGCCTAAGCTTGGGGATGCCTGCTACCTCTTGAGCACTGTGTTGGTTTTCCCCGAAGAGGAAGGGATGATCCAGCAAAGTAGGGTAAGTATTTCCCTCCGTTTTTGAGAACCAAGGTATCAATCCAGTAGGAGTCTACGCGCGAGTCCCTCGTACCTACACAAAACAAATAAATCCTCGCAACCAACACAAATAGGGGTTGTCAATCCCTATAAGGCCACTTACGAGAGTGAGATCTGATAGATATGATAAAGATAATATTTTTGGTATTTTGTGATAAAGATGCAAAGTAAAATAAAGGCAAAGTAAATAACAAAGGAAATAACTAAGTAGTAGGAGATTGATATGATAAAGATAGACCCGGGGGCCATAGGTTTCACTAGTGGCTTCTCTCGAGAGCATAAGTATTCTACGGTGGGTGAACAAATTACTGTTGAGCAATTGACATAATTGAGCATAGTTATGAGAATATCTAGGTATGATCATGTATATAGGCATCATGTCCGAGACAAGTAGACCGACTCCTGCCTGCATCTACTACTATTACTCCACTCATTGACCGCTATCCAGCATGCATCTAGAGTATTAAGTTAAAAACAGAGTAACACATTAAGCAAGATGACATGATGTAGAGGGATAGACTCATGCAATATGAAGAAAACCCCATCTTGTTATCCTCGATGGCAACAATAAAATACATGCCTTGCTGCCCCTACTGTCACTGGGAAAGGACACCGCAAGATTGAACCCAAAGCTAAGCACTTCTCCCATTGCAAGAAAGATCAATCTCGTAGGCCAAACCAAACTGATAATTCGAAGAGACTTGCAAAGATAACCAATCATACATAAAAGAATTCAGAGAAGATTCAAATATTGTTCATAGATATACTTGATCATAAACCCACAATTCATCGATCTCAACAAACACACCACAAAAAGAAAATTACATCGAATAGATCTCCACAAGAGAGGGGGAGAACATTGTATTGAGATCCAAAAAGAGAGAAGAAGCCGTCTAGCTACTAACTATGGACCCGTAGGTCTGAGGTAAACTACTCACACTTCATCGGAGGGCTATGGTGTTGATGTAGAAGCCCTCTGTGATCGATGCCCCCTCCGGCGGAGCTCCGGAACAGGCCCCAAGATGGGATCTCGTGGATACAGAAAGTTACGGCTGTGGAATTAGGGTTTTGGCTCCGTATCTGATCGTTTGGGGGTACGTAGGTACATATAGGAGGAAGGAGTACGTCGGTGGAGCAACAGGGGGCCCACGAGGGTGGAGGGCGCGCCTGGGGGGGTAGGCGCGCCCCCTACCTCGTGGCCTCCTCTTTTCTTTCTTGACGTAGGGTCCAAGTCTCCCGGGTCTTGTTCATTGAGAAAATCACGTTCCCGAAGGTTTCATTCCGTTTGGACTCCGTTTGATATTCCTTTTCTTCGAAACCCTAAAACAGGCAAAAAACAGCAATTCTAGGCTGGGCCTCCGGTTAATAGGTTAGTCCCGAAAATAATATAAAAGTGGATAATAAAGCCCAATAATGTCCAAAATAGTAGATAATATAGCATGGAGCAATCAAAAATTATAGATACGTTGGAGACGTGTCAAGCATCCCCAAGCTTAATTACAACTCGTCCTCGAGTAGGTAAGTGATAAAAACAGAATTTTTGATGCGGAGTGCTACTTGGCATAATTTTAATGTAATTCTTCTTAATTGTGGTGTGAATATTAAGATCCGAAAGATTCAAGACAAAAGTTCATCTTGACATAAAAATAATAATACTTCAAGCATACTAACTAAGCAATTATGTCTTCTCAAAATAACATGGCCAAAGAAAGCTCATCCCTACAAAATCATATGGTTTAGTCATGTTTCATTTTCGTCACACAAGAATGCTCTCATCATGCACAACCCCGATGACAAGCCAAGCAATTGTTTCATACTTTAGTAATCTCAAACCTATAAACCTTCACGCAATATATGAGCGCGAGCCATGGACATAAAACTATGGGTGGAATAGAATATAATGAGGGGGGTTATGTGGAGAAGACAAAAAGGAGAAAATCTCACATCAATGAGGCTAATCAATGGGCTATGGAGATGCCCACCGATTGATGTTAATGCAAGGAGTAGGGATTGCCATGCAACGGATGCACTAGAGCTATAAATGTATGAAAGCTCAACAAAAGAAACTAGTGGGTGTGCATCCAACTTGCTTGCTCACGAAGACCTAGGGCACTTGAGGAGGCCCATTGTTGGAATATACAAGCCAAGTTTTATAATGAAAAATTCCCACTAGTATATGAAAGTGACAAAACAAGAGACTCTCTAACATGAAGATTAAGGTGCTACTTTGAAGCACTAGTGTGGCAAAGGATAGTAACATTGTCCCTTCTCTCTTTTTCTCTCATTTTTTTGGGCCTTCTATTTTTTTCGGACCTTCTCTTTTTTTATGGCCTTTCTCTTTTTTTATAATTCCTCACTTGGGACAATGCTCTAGAAAATGATGATCATCACACTTCTATTTATTTACAACTCAATGATTACAACTCGATACTAGAACAAAGTATGACTCTATATGAATGCCTCCGGCGGTGTACCGGGATATGCAATGGACCAAGAGTGACATGTATGAAAGAATTATGAACGGTGGCTTTGCCACAAATACTATGTCAACTACATGATCATGCTAAGCAATATGACAATAATGAATGTGTCATGATGAACGGAATGATGGAAAGTTGCATGGCAATATATCTCGGAATGGCTATGGAAATGCCATAATAGGTAGGTATGGTGGCTGTTTTGAGGAAGATATAAGGAGGTTTATGTGTGAAAGAGCGTATCATATCACGGGGTTTGGATGCACCGGCAAAGTTTGCGCCAACTCTCAATGTGAGAAAGGGCAATGCACGTTACCGAAGAGGCTAGCAAGGATGGAAGGGTGAGAGTGCATATAATCCATGGACTCAACATTAGTCATAAAGAACTCACATACTTATTGCAAAAATCTACAAGTCATCAAAAACCTCGGTACTACGCGCATGCTCCTAGGGGGATAGATTGGTAGGAAAAGACCATCGCTCGTCCCCGAGCACCACTCATAAGGAAGACAATCAAATAACACCTCATGTTTCAAATTTGTTGCATAATGTTTACCATACGTGCATGCTACGGGACTTGAAAACTTAAACACAAGTATTTCTCAATTTCACAACTACTCAACTAGCACGACTTTGATATTATTACCTCCATATCTCAAAACAATCATCAAGCATCAAACTTCTCTTAGTATTCAAAACACTCTTATGAAAATTTTACTAACTTTGAATACCTAGCATATTAGGATTTTAAGCAAATTACCATGCTATTAAGACTCTCAAAATAATCTAAGTGAAGCATGAGATATCAATAGTTTCTATAAAACAAATCCACCACCGTGCTCTAAAAGATATAAGTGAAGTACTAGAGCAAAAATTATATAACTCAAAAGATATAAGCGAAGCACATAGTGTATTCTAACAAATTCCAAATTATGTATGGATCTCTCAAAAGGTGTGTACAGCAAGGATGATTGTGGTAAACTAACAAACAAAGACTCAAATCATACAAGACGCTCCAAGCAAAACACATATCATGTGGCGAATAAAAATATAGCTCCAAGTAAAGTTACCGATAGAAGTAGACGAAAGAGGGGATGCCTTCCGGGGCATCCCCAAGCTTTGGCTTTTAGGTTTCCTTAGATTATCTTGGGGGTGCCATGGGCATCCCCAAGCTTAGTCTCTTGCCACTCCTTGTTCCATAATCCATCAAATCTTACCCAAGACTTGAAAACTTCACAACACAAAACTTAAAGTAGAAAATCTCGTGAGCTCCGTTAGCGAAAGAAAATAAAACACCACTTCAAGGTACTGTAATGAACTCATTCTTTATTTATATTTCTGTTATACCTACTGTATTCCAACTTCTATATGGTTTATAAACTATTTTACTAGCCATAGTTCATAAAAATAAGCAAACAACACACGAAAAACAGAATTTGTCAAAAACAGAACAGTCTGTAGTAATCTGTAGATAGCGCAATATATGGAACCCCAAAAATTCTAAAATAAATTTCTTGACGTGAGGAATTTATATATTAATCATCTTCAAAAAGAATTAACAAAATATCACTTTCCAAATAAAAATGACAGCAGTTCTCGTGAGCACTAAAGTTTCTGTTTTTTACAGCAATTTCAACAAGACTTTCCCCAAGTCTTCCCACCGGTTCTACTTGGCACAAACACTAATTAAACACAAAAAACACAACCAAAACAGAGGCTAGATAAATTATTTATTACTAAACAGGAGAAAAAAGCAAGGAATAAAAATAAAATTGGGTTGCCCCCAACAAGCGCTATCTTTTAACGCCCCTAGCTAGGCATAACAAGCTAGAATAGATCTAGGTATTGCCATCTTTGGTAGGTAATCCATAAGTGGCTCTCATAATAGATTCATAAGGTAATTTAATTATCTTTCTAGGAAAGTGTTCCATGCCTTTCCTTAATGGAAATTGGAATCTAATATTTGCTTCCTTCATATCAATAATTGCACCAATCGTTCTAAGGAAAGGTCTACCAAGAATAATAGGACATGAAGGATTGCAATCTATGTCAAGAACAATAAAATCTATGGGTACATAATTGCTATTTGCAACAATAAGAACATCATTAATTCTTCCCATAGGTTTCTTAATAGTGGAATCCGCAAGGTGCAAGTTTAGAGAGCAATCATCAAAATCACGGAAACCTAACAAATCACACAAAGTCTTTGGAATCGTGGACACACTAGCACCCAAATCACATAAAGCATAGCATTCCTGATCTTTTATTTTAATTTTAATAGTTGGTTCCCACTCATCATAAAGTTTTCTAGGGATAGAAACTTCCAATTCAAGTTTTTGTTCATAAGATTGCATCAAGGCATCAACGATATGTTTAGTAAACGCTTTATTTTGACTATAAGCGTGAGGAGAATTTAGCACAGATTGCAACAAGGAAATACAATCAATCAAAGAGCAATTTTCATAGTTAAATTCCTTGAAATCAATAATAGTGGGTTTAGCAACATCTAGGGTTTTAATTTCTTCAATCCCACTTTTATCAAATTTAGCATCAAGATCAACAAATTCCGAATTCTTAGAACGCCTTCTAGGTAAAGGTGGATCATATTCAGTCCCATCATTATCAAGATTCATATTGCAAAACAAAGATTTAATAGGGGACACATCAATAACTTTTAGATCTTCATCTTTATTTTCATAGGAAATAGAAGAACACGCTCTTATAAAGGCATCTTTCTTAGCACGCATCCTAGCGGTTCTTTCTTTGCACTCATCAATGGAAATTCTCATGGTTTTGAGAGACTCATTGATATCAGGCTTAGGTGGAATAGATCTAAGTTTCAAAGAATCAACATCAAGAGAAATTCTATCAACGTTCCTAGCCAAATCATCAATCTTAAGCAATTTTTCTTCAATCATAGCATTAAAATTATTTTGCGAAGTAATAAATTCTTTAATATTAGATTCAAAATCAGAGGGCATCCTATTATAATTTCCATAAGAATTTTTGTAGGAGTTACCATAATTATTAGAGGGATTACTAGGATAAGGCCTAGGGTTAAAATTTCCTCTATACGTGTTGTTACCAAAATTGTTCCTACCAACAAAATTCACATCCACAGATTCATTATTATTCTCAATCAAAGTAGACAAGGGCATATCATTAGGATCAGAAGAAACACTCTTATTAGCAAAATTCAATCCGGCATAAAAATTCTGAACAATCATCAAGAAATTTAAACCATGAGTAGGGCAATTACGTATCATTAATTTCATTCTCTCCCAAGCTTGTGCAACATGTTCATGATCAAGTTGCTTAAAGTTCATTATATCGTTTCTAAGAGAGATGATCTTAGCGGGAGGAAAATACTTAGAGATAAAAGCATCTTTGCACTTATTCCATGAATCAATACTATTTTTAGGCAAAGACGAAAACCAAGCTTTAGCATGATCTCTAAGCGAAAAGGGAAATATCTTCAATTTAACAATATCATTATCCACATTTTTCTTCTTTTGCATGTCACACAAATCAACGACGCTATTTAGATGGGTAGCGGCATCTTCACTAGGAAGGCTGGAAAACGGATCTTTCATGACAAGATTCAGCAAAGCAGTATTTATTTCACAAGATTCAGCATCGGTAAGAGGAGCAATTGGAGTGCTAATAAAATCATTGTTGTTGGTATTGGTGAAGTCACACAATTTAGTATTATCTTGAGCCATCGTGACAAGCAAGCAAACTAATACACAAACAAACAAAAAGCAAGCGGGCAAAAAGAGGCAAATAGAGAAAGAGAGGGAGGATAGAGAGAGAGGGCAAATAAAACGGCAAGGGTGAAATGGGGGAGAGGAAAACTAGAGGCAAATGGCAAATAATGTAATGCGGGAGATAAGGGTATGTGATGGGTGCTTGGTATGTTGACTTTTGCGTAGACCTCTCCGGCTACGGCGCTAGAAATCCTTCTTGCTACCTCTTGAGCACTGCGTTGGTTTTCCCCGAAGAGGAAGGGATTATGCAGCAAAGTAGCGTAAGTATTTCCCTCAGTTTTTGAGAACCAAGGCATCAATCCAGTAGGAGTCTACGCGCGAGTCCCTCGTACCTGCACAAAACAAATAAATCCTCGCAACCAACGCAAATAGGGGTTATCAATCCCTATAAGGCCACTTACGGGAGTGAGATCTGATAGATGTGATAAAGATAATATTTTTGGTATTTTTGTGATAAAGATGCAAAGTAAAATAAAGGAAAAGTAAATAACAAAGGAAATAACTAAGTAGTAGGAGATTAATATGATAAAGATAGACCCGGGGGCCATAGGTTTCACTAGTGGCTTCTCTCGAGAGCATAAGTATTCTACGGTGGGTGAACAAATTACTGTTGAGCAATTGACATAATTGAGCATAGTTATGAGAATATCTAGGTATGATCATGTATATAGGCATCATGTCCGAGACAAGTAGACCGACTCCTGCCTGCATCTACTACTATTACTCCACTCATTGACCGCTATCCAGCATGCATCTAGAGTATTAAGTTAAAAACAGAGTAACGCATTAAGCAAGATGACATGATGTAGAGGGATAGACTCATGCAATATGAAGAAAACCCCATCTTGTTATCCTCGATGGCAACAATAAAATACATGCCTTGCTGCCCCTACTGTCACTGGGAAAGGACACCGCAAGATTGAACCCAAAGCTAAGCACTTCTCCCATTGCAAGAAAGATCAATCTCGTAGGCCAAACCAAACTGATAATTCGAAGAGACTTGCAAAGATAACCAATCATACATAAAAGAATTCAGAGAAGATTCAAATATTGTTCATAGATAGACTTGATCATAAACCCACAATTCATCAATCTCAACAAACACACCGCAAAAAGAAAATTACATCGAATAGATCTCCACAAGAGAGGGGGAGAACATTGTATTGAGATCCAAAAAGAGAGAATAAGCCATCTAGCTACTAACTATGGACCCGTAGGTCTGAGGTAAACTACTCACACTTCATCGGAGGGGCTATGGTGTTGATGTAGAAGCCCTCTGTGATCGATGCCCCCTCCGGCGGAGCTCCGGAACAGGCCCCAAGATGGGATCTCGTGGATACAGAAAGTTACGGCTGTGGAATTAGGGTTTTGGCTCCGTATCTGATCGTTTGGGGGTACGTAGGTATATATAGGAGGAAGGAGTACGTCGGTGGAGCAACAGGGGGCCCACGAGGGTGGAGGGCGCGCCTGGGGGGGTAGGCGTGCCCCCTACCTCGTGGCCTCCTCTTTTCTTTCTTGACGTAGGGTCCAAGTCTCCCGGGTCTTGTTCATTGAGAAAATCACGTTCCCGAAGGTTTCATTCCGTTTGGACTCTGTTTGATATTCCTTTTCTTTGAAACCCTAAAACAGGCAAAAAACAACAATTCTGGGTTGGGCCTCCGGTTAATAGGTTAGTCCCAAAAATAATATAAAAGTGGATAATAAAGCCCAATAATGTCCAAACCAGTAGATAATATATCATGGAGCAATAAAAAATTATAGATACGTTGGAGATGTATCAATGCCCATGGCATCCCAAGCTATTATCCAAAGAGAAGCAAGCAACTAAGCTTGGGGATGCCCCGAGTGGCATCCCCGCTTTCTTCTAACGACCATCGGTATTTACTCGAAGCTATATTTTTATTCATCACATACTATGAGTTTTGCTTGGAGCGTCTTGTATGATATGAGTCTTTGCATGTTTTTTTTGTTTTTAGTCTTGATCCCTTGCTGGACACACTTGTTTGAGAGATCCAAATTATGCCATGACTTGCTAGAATTCCTCTATATGCTTCACTTAAATCTTTATGAGCTATGGAATTTCTCTAGTGCTTCACTTATATCTTTTTGAGCATGGTGTGCTTTAGTATTTTTGAAGAAATGCTCTCTTGCTACACTTAGATTTATTTGAGAGTTAGTGAAATTTTTAAGAAATTCTCTCTTTCTTCACTTAAATTAACTTGAGAGAAAGAAATATTGTGCTCGTGATCTTCACTTATATTTATTTTGAGCTTATAAAAAGAAACACATGAAAATTAGTTCCAAAGTGATAGATATCCAAGAAGTATATAATAAAAACTTTCATGAAGATCATTGGACAAAATAAACTTGATTCCTTGTAATAGTTTTGAGATATGATGATGTGATATGCGAGTCATGTTGATGAGTAATTGTGCTTTAGTAAGAATATTGGTGTTAAGGTTTGTGATTCCCTATGCAAGCACGAAAGTCAATAGTCATGCAATGAAATTACATCCTACTTGTGGTGCATTATTCGGTGTTAATTATGCTCAACGCTCTCTTATGAGATTATTCGTTTCTCGGTTGGTTGCTTCTCAATATTTTGCTAGCCTTCATTTTGCACTAAGTATGATCACTACTTGTGCATCCATAATCCTTTAAACCAGTTTTGCCATATGAGTCCACTATATCTACCTATATGCGGTATTCTTTTGCCGTTCTAAGCAAATTTGTATGTGCCATCTCTAATATTCAAAATAAATTTCTCTTTTGTGTGCTCGTACCGCTCACGAGGCAGTGAGGGGTGGCTAATATTTTCCTTGCTAGATGTGTTATTCTCACGATGAGTGTTTATTCACTTTTCATTGCATGAGTGTAAGGCAAAGGTATTAGGGATGCCCAGTCCTGAAATGAAAAATGAATTTACATTATGTTGTCCAATAATAAATTCTTGGGAAGTGTTGGTATGGAAGGGACCCATGGATACAGTTAGCCATGGAAAGTGAAAGTATGGTGGAAAAAGGAATAAAATTCATTTTCTATTTGGGAACCGCCTGTGATATATCTAGCATGGAAAGTGTCGGGAACTCAAAGTCTTTTTCGTTGGTGGGAAAAGTATGCCTCTCAAAATATTTTTATCTCTCAATTTTTGCTTTGAGCTCTAGCACCTATACAGATCCCTACTTCCCTCTGTGAAGGGCCTCTTATAAAGCACCAACTAGGGGGCACTATGAATGTATTTGAGCATAAGGTGTAGCTAATATGCGAGTTTGTTTCATAAATGGATCAATTATTGAGCATGATGGGCTAGGGATAACTTATTTTAGCGTTGATATTTTGAAAGACATGGTTGCTTGTTGATATGCTTGAGTATTTAAGTCTCATGTCAAAACTAGACTATTGCTTTGAACCATATAAAAGTCCAAATGTCCATGCTATAAACAAAATAATATGACATGACATGTTAGGCAACATTCCACATCAAAAAATTTGTTTTTACCATTTACCTACTCTGGGACGAGCATGAATTAAACTTAGGGATGCTGATACGTGTCCAACGTATCTAAATTTTTTGATTGTTCCATGTTGTTATATAATCATTCTTGGATGTTTTATAATCATTTTATAGTCATTTTATATCATTTTTGGTACTAACCTATTGACATAGTGCCAAGTGTCAGTTGCTGTTTTTTGCATGTTTTTCACATCGTAGATAATCTATATCAAACGAAGTCCTAACACAGCAAGACTTTTTGTGCTTTTTTTGGACAAGAAGACATCCAATGGGCCGGAAAAGCTCCTGGGGGGATACTCCAAGGGGAGCACAACGCACCAGGGCGCGCCTGGAGGCCCAGGCATGCCCTGGTGGGTTGTGCCCACCTTGGGTGCCCCCCGGGCCGCCTCTTTACTCCATAAATACCCCAATATTCCACAAACCCTAGGGGCGTCAACAAAAATCAATTCCAGCCACCGCAGATTCCAGAACCACCAGATCCAATCTAGACACCATCACAGAGGGGTTCATCATGTCCATTGGTGCCTCTCCAATGATGTGTGAGTAGTCTTTTGTAGACCTTCGGGTCCGTAGTTAGTAGCTACATGGCTTCCTCTCTATCTCTCCATTGATTCTCAATACAATGGTCTCTTGGAGATCCATATGATGTAACTCTTTTGCATGTGTTTGTTGGGATCCGATGAACTTGTGTTTATGATCAGATCTATGTTTTTATCCATGAAATTTATTTGAGTCTTCTTTGATCTCTTAAATGCATGATTGCTTATAGCCTCGTATTTCTTCTCCGATATTTGGGTTTTGTTTGACCAACTTGATCTATTTATCTTGCAATGGGAAGAGGTGCTTTGTGATGGGTTTGATCTTGCGGTGCTTGATCCCAGTGACAGAAGGGGAACCGACACGTATGTATCGTCGCCATTAAGGATAACAAGATGGGGTCTATTTCTACATAAATAGATCTTGTCTACATCATGTCATCGTTCTTATTGCATTACTCCATTTCTCCATGGACTTAATACACTAGATGCATGCTGGATAGCGGTCGATGTGTGGAGTAATAGTAGTACATATAGGCAGCAGTCGGTCTACTAATCTTGGATGTGATGCCTATATAATGATCATTGCCTAGATATCATCATGATTATTTGAAGTTCTATCAATTGCCCAACAGTAATTTGTTCACCCACCGTTTGCTATTTTTCTCGAGAGAAGCCACTAGTGAAAACTAGGGCCCCGGGGTCTCTTCTTTAATATATTTGTGTTCGCGATCTATTTTCCTTTGCCTTTATTTTCAGATCTCTTAAAACAAAAATAAAAATACCTTGGCGCAATTTATTTTATCTGAGATCTATTTATCCTATCTATCATATTTTTATCACGTTCGTTTGCCAATTTCTGCCGCCGTTACCCGAAAGGGATTGACAACCCCTTTAACATGCTGGGTTACGAGTATCTGTTATTTGTGTGCAGGTGTTGTTTACGTAGTGTTGCTTGTTTCTCCTACTGGTTTGATAACCTTGGTCCCCGCCGGTCTATATCCCAAGCACTCCGAGGTCTTGGGCCCATCGCCCATTGCACTCCGGGTCGTTGCGAGCAGGGCGGACTTAGGCACCACCTCTGGGGCGACGACCCAACCGTGCCGCAATACTGAACTGGACGTCTGACAAAGCTTCGACTAATACTACAACGCTGAGGCCCATAACTATTCTTGCATGGTGGTTAGTGTGTAAAATCCAAAGGCCAACTAATAATAAATACCCAAACCTGTTAGTGCATTAGGTGGTCGTGGAGATGAGAAGAGACTCACGATAATGTGACCCTGTCGCCCCATCTCGTGGACTTACGGCAAGGGCCCAGAATGCCCGGCCATGCCTCATAGAAAACTCGCGGGTGCTCTACGGGCCCGCCCGACTTTCACATCAACTTGCGGGTACCCCTTAGGGCCAACCCGACTTCAATAATGGTCTCAAGTAAAGTTCGGGTAACAGTGTGTCCAAAACATCAAGGGGGAAAACCCGAGGAATCACCCTCGATGGATTCCACTCAATGTAATCATCAAGGTCAATATAGGAGGAATCACCCTCGAGGTCCACACTTGAGGGGTTGCATGACAGAGTCGTATCGGGAGTGGTGAAAGAGGAATCACCCTCGATGACCACGGCCGAATAGCTACACTACAAAATTATCATCAGGAGTGCATTACGAGGTATCACCCTCGGCACTCGATAGTAGCTCTGCAGAGTCGAGCAACAAAGGGGGTGTGATGTGATGTGAGGTAACGGGCTCTGGTCGTCGGTCACGTTGATCGCGTCGTCGATGATGAAGCAGGGGCAACAAGGACAAGGTGGGGGTCGCTGATGGATCACCAACCAACCTATACTAAGAAGTTTAGGATAAGCAGGTACAAAAGCAGGCTATGCATCAGAATAGGAGCAATCAATTACAGTAGCAAAATCTAATGCAAGGAAGAGAGAGAATGGAATAGGAGATATCATGATGATCAAAGGGGCGGCTTGCCTGGAAGCTCCGCTAAGAGGGAAATAGGGTCGTCGTCCACGTAGTCGATCACAGGGACATCAACAGCGATCTCGGGGTCTACCAGAGAGAAGAAGAGCGGGAAGAAACAATAAATACAAAGCAAACAAGGCATCACAAGGCATAACATGGCAATACGCAATGTTAGGAGTGTCCTAACGCGGAACTACATGATACAGGTGAAGGGGGAAAACATCCGGGAATGTTTTTCTCGAAGTTTGGCATTTACGGGAAGATGAAACGAAGGGGATAGTTGCATATTGGGATTCGTCATATTTTTCTGAGCAACTTTCGTGTATAAAACTTTTTCATCCAAGTTACGGTTTATTTTCTACGAATTTCTAAAGTTTTAACAATATTCTGATGTTACTTTTAATTCGAAAATACATGTTAAATGCTAGGTGCACCCATCACAGGGTACACAAAGGTGCACCCAGTAGCTGACAGGTGGGCCAGGGGTCCCAGTTGACCAGTCAACGTTTGACTGGTGAACACGGGGTGGGGCCTCCTGTCATAGACTCACCTAACTAATTACAGATTAGCTAGGTTAACTAAGTAATTATTTTAATAAAACCATTTTAATTAAATTAATTAATTAATTATATTTTTACATATTTATATATATTTTTAAGGAAAAGGGGCCGGTGGGGCCCCTTTGGCAGCGGCCCAGCCATGCCTTAGCGGGCGCTGGGCAAGCGGGTTTTGGCCGCGCGGGTGCGGTCGCCCATCGGGGTGGACCCGAGCGGCGGCCAGCGAGGGGATGCGGTGGCCGGTGATGGCGACCCGCGCAGAGGCGCCACGACACCTGTGGCGAACGGGCCGCGCGGCAGCGGTGTGGTGCTGGTACGGGCGTGGCACGACAGCGGCAGAGCAGGACAACATGGGAGGAGCGGCGCGGGGCGGCACAGAGGAGAGGCATCGCGGGGGCGGCAGGGGAGCACGGGGCAGTAGCGAGTGGTGGCTACGGTGAGTGCGGGAGCAACGGGGCACAGGGGGAGGCGGCTGTGGCGTCTAGCAGCAGCGGCGGCGGAGCGACAGCAGCTGACACAATGCGGGACAGCGTGGGTGGCACAGGGGTGTGCAGGTAGGTGGCCATCGCGACAGGGAGCAGCGGGTGGGGGATGCGGGGGCGCACGAACCGAGGGAGGGGCGATAGCAGCGCGAGTGTGGGCACGTCTCGAGCTGTGCCGGGAGCGGGAGGGGTCGCGGCGAGGACACCGACGTCAGGTGGCGGCGGGCGTTGGTGGCTACGGCAATGTGGGGCATGGTTGTCGATGCAGGCAGCGGCGTTCGACCCACACGAGCCCCAGGAGCACGGTTACGAACTCGAGAGCGAGCTACGATGACGATGGCTACGGCGGCGAGCTCGTCAGCGGTGGCGGGTTTGCCCATGGCAAAGACGCGGCTACGCACGCGGCAAGGTGACGAAGAAATGGGGAAGGCAGGTGAGGCTCACCGGGGTGGCGCAAGAGGACCCGGTGACGGCATAGTAGCTGCAGGGCGATCGGAGTTGACAGAGATGGCTGGCAATCGAAGCGGACGAGGGCGCCATGAATCCGGCGAAGAAGGGGGTTCCGGCTCGTTTTCGTCTCCGTAGTGGACGTAGCGGACGACGGCGGTCTTCGTGGACACAACGGCAAGACGAGAGGTGGCCGGTGGCCACGGCAGAGTGAGGTGGGCGGCGACGGATCTGGAGGAGGGGGCGAGCGCGTGGTCGAGAGAGAGAGAGAGAGAGAGAGAGAGGAGTTGAGTGGACAAGACCGTACAAGGGAATCGAGGGGTCGAGGAGGAGCTGATGAGGCCGGGGGGGATCGGCCTTATCCCTCGGCGGCGAGACGCGGGGTGGTGAGGCGGTCGGGCGGCGACCGCGCGGGAGCGTGCCTCGATCAGGTGAACAGGGGGAAGCGAACGACCGCAGGGGAGTGGGCTGGGCTAGGCCACCTAGGCCGGTTCGGCGGCTAAGGCCTGGGGGGTTTTCTCCGTTTCTATTTTTCTTTTACCCTTTCTTTGCTTTCTGTTTTCTTTTTAGTTTTATTTAAATTTTAGGTTTTATAAAACACAAACTTAGCCCCTAAATTAGTATTAGTAATTATGCCACTACCACAATTAGTTTGAGGTTTAAATAAAATAGTTTAGCATATTTATAATTTTAAAAGCATTTAATAATTGTTTTTATCCACTGTTATATTCACAAAGGGCATTTAAATACTTTACAAAAGTTTTGGGTCACCATCATAATTATTTATGGAATATTTGCCACACTTGGAAAATTTTACTTTGCATGTTTGAGAAATTTGAATTTTGGAATTTTATTTTAAATTTGAATTTGGATTGTGATTTGGATCAACCAAGGATTAGCAACAGTAATGTGATGACATGGCACCCTTAACAGTGGATTACTGTAGCTTGATTATCCGGGCGTCACAAATGTCCTCCACTACAAGAAATCTTGTCCCAAGATTTTAGGAGGTAGAAGGAAACAAAACGGGATATTCATCACAAAGATGGTCCTCGCATGACCAAGTGGCTTCATCTTCAGAATGATTTGACCACCAAATTTTTAGAAATTTGATAGCCCTCAGTCAGTTGCGACGTTCAGCTAGAACTAGAACGCGGATCGGATGCTCTCTGTAAGTGAGATCATCTTGCAGGGGTTAAGCTTTATAGGCCATGTGGTTGTTGCAATAAGACTTGCGACTCAGGGCATCGACCATGTCACTAGACTTGCCAGGGGTATAAGAAATACCATAGTCACGGCCTGTGATTGTTTCCATGCATTGTTGCTGACGGAGATCCAAATCTAGCTGAGTAAAGAATTACTTCAGACTTCGATGATCGGTGAAGATCTAGCAACGAGTACCAAAAAGGAATTTTCACCACAACTTTAGGGCAAACTTAACTGCAGCAAGTTCAAGGTTATGAACTGGGTAGTTCTTTTGGGAATACATCTTGGAATTCACAAATGACTAGAGCGCTTCGAATTATCACAAGAGGAGAAGCGTCTCATGCATTCAAGGAATAAATTTGTGCTTTGGCATTACGAACAAGATAAGCATGGTAGCTCACTATCTGATTTGATGGATGTTGTAGGTGGACGGTTTTAGTGGCGCAAATGATAGAATCAGTATGTGTTTTCAACCATTCCATTCCCAGAATGAGGTCGATATTGGATGACTTTAAAAAAATGGGGGAAACATGGAATTCCAGTCCTTCAGTTTCAATTGGGACATTATGACCAACCATGGAGGTTCGACATTGGCCCACGGAATGCAGTTTGAAATTCTGCCCAAGTGTTGGCGGTTCCAACAGGTAAGGAACGACTGTGGATTTCCTACCATTGAGCAGCAGGGACTTTTAGGTAGTAAGCCGCGAAGGTGAGATAGTTAGCTGGGGCTACATCAGTAGACTCCAGCTCGAAAGTGATGTCATGGAGCCAGTCATCAGCATCAAGGGGCTGAGTTGAGCTGCGGTAGATGATAGGGTTCAGATGTGCAAATTCATGTAGTCTCACTGGGGTTGGTTCCTGATTCATATTGGGGCGAGGAAAATGAGCCATGACTCCTATGAATTGGTGATTCAGCTCAACCGATGTATCATTCCGGCCATGTATTCGGGCGGCCAAGACCACCGGGTCTAACCATCCTACTTAAATGCAACATGGGGATAACAAGGGTGGAGCAAGTGTATGGAGTCATTCATGATGTAATCAGAATAATGAGCAAAGGCGCAATATGTACAAAGCAGTAGTCATTAAGGACATACTGATACATATGCGGGGCCAATTACATGTTGTTCGAATCAGTTTGGACAAGAGAAACATTCTAGACATACTAGGCAGCACGCAAGCATGCGATCAAGGGATATAACAATGAGACATAGCAAAAGCTACATCATCGTCGAAGATAACCACTGGAGCAAGGGATTTGCAAGTGACGACGCAGGGCGCCCTCGATATGAGGATCCTGCGGTCAGTGGACAATGTGAAGCAGATCTTGGCCCTTAATTCAAGAAAGGGGTAATACAAACCTCTGAGTGGATGTGATCACAAGATCCTAAAGTTGGAGTTAAAAAATTTATTTAACACGAATAGAAGAGAGATCAGAGTCCCAGAGTATAGACGAGGAGTAAAGGATCATAATACCACCCATTGGCGAGGTTGGCCCGTAAGCTACACACCCATGTTAGTAAAAAGTTTGTAGTGACTAGACTCAACTTCGGCCAAGGAGTTGGAAAGGTGTTTCCTACAGGCAGTCGGCTCTGATACCAACTTGTGACACCCCTGATTCGACCGTACACTAATCATACATGCAAATGTGTATGATCAAGATCAGGGACTCATGGGAAGATATCACAACACTACTATAGACACAAATTAAAATAATACAAGCTTCATATTACAAGCCAGGGGCCTCGAGGGCTTGAATACAAGCTCGATACACAAGCATCAGTGGAAGCAACAATATCTGAGTACATACATAAGTTAAACAAGGATGCCTTAAGAAGGCTAGCACAAAAGCAACATGATCGAAGAGGCAAGGCCTCCTGCCTGGGACCTCCTAACTACTCCTGGTCGTTAGTGATCTCCACGTAGTAGTAGGTACCCTCGGGGTAGTAGCACACATTTGTGGTGGCAGCTAGCTCCAGGGATCCACCATCTGGTTGCAAAAATCAGAAAGAAGGAAGAAGGGGGAAAAGGGTTAGCAAAGGAACCTTGAGTACTCATCCAAAGTACTCGCAAGCATCAGATATATACTAAGTATGCATTGGTATCAAAGGAAGGTATGTATCTGTTGACTGAACTGCAGAATGCCAGAGTAGAGGGGGAAGGCCTAGCCTATCAAAGACTAGCATCTTCAAGCAGCTCCAAGCATCTTGCAACATTCAGAAGAGTACAGAATAGCAGTTTATATTTAACAAACATGATGTAGTATTAACGCCCAGAGATCCTTCCACGATTCCCTGCGAGAAAGCAATCTCGGAGCCACATATCCATCACATATCTCAAGTATCCATTTCTAGTTGTAATAGATCAGGATACAAGTCTGAACATCGATTACCATGGACACGGTATTCGAATAGATAACTTCCCTGCAGGGTTGCACCGCGTTACCGAACACGCTTGATTACTCTGGCCAGACACACTTTTCAGAGTCAACGCCCGGGCTCGGAAGATCAACACGTCGTAGCCCTACCTAGGCTCAGTAGAGAAGTCCCCGCCGGTCAACATCCTAAGCACTCCGGGGTCTTGGGCCCATCGCCCGTTGCACTCTGGGTCGTTGCGAGCAGGGCGGACCTAGGCACCACCTCTGGGGTGCCGGCCCAGCCGTGCCGCAATGCTGAACATAATGTTTGACAAAGCTTCGGCTGATACTACGACGCCGAGGCCCATAACTATTCCCGTGTGGTGGTTAGTGTGTAAAGGCCAACTCAGAACAAATACCCAAACCTGTTAGTCCATTGGGGGTTCGTGGAGATGAATAACGACTCACAATAATGTGACCCCATCGCCCCGTCTCGTGGACTTAAGGCAAGGGCCCAGAATGCCCGACCGTGCCTCGTAGAAAACTCGCGGGTGCTCTACGGGCCTGCCCGACTTTCACATCAACTCGCGGGTACCCCTCAGGGCCGACTTGACTTAAAAAATGGTCTCAAGTAAAGTCCGGGTAACCGTGTGTCCAAAACATCAATGGCGAAAACCCGAGGAATCACCCTCGGTGGAATCCACTTGATGTAATCATCAAGGTAAACGTAGGAGGAATCACCCTCGAGGCCCACACTTGAGAGGTTGCACAACAGAGTTGTATCGGGAGTGGTGAAAGCGGAATCACCCTCGATGACTACGACCGAATAGCTACACTACAGAATTATCATCAGGAGTGCTTACGAGGTATCACCCTCGGCACTCGATAGTAGCTCTGCAGAGTCGAGCAAGAAAGGGTGTGTGATGTGATGTGAGGTCACGGGCTCTGGTCGTCGATCACGTTGATCGAG
This sequence comes from Triticum urartu, assembly GCF_003073215.2. NCBI lineage: Eukaryota > Viridiplantae > Streptophyta > Magnoliopsida > Poales > Poaceae > Triticum > Triticum urartu. Next base: position 385,185,335 of record NC_053028.1, read on the forward strand.
TCATCGATGATGAAGCAGGGGCAACAAGGACAAGGTGGGGGTCACTAATGGATCACCAACCAACCTATACTAAGCAGTTTAGGATAAGCAGGTAGGTAACAATAGCAGGTACAAAAGCAGGCTATGCATCAGCATAGGAGCAATCAATTACAGTAGCAAAATCTAATGCAAGCAAGAGAGAGAATGGAATAGGCAATATCGGGATGATCAAGGGGGGGGGCTTGAGGGACACCTGGACTAAGGGGTCCTCAGGCGTCCGGTCTGTTAACTATGGGCCGGACTGATGGGTTGTGAAGATACGAAGACTGTAGCCGTGTCTGGATGGGACTCTCCTTGGCGTGGAGGGAAAGCTTGGCGACCGAATATGTAGATTCCTTTTCTTTGTAACCGACCATGTGTAACCCTAGATCCTCCCGGTGCTTATATAAACCGAAGGACTTAGTCTGGAGGGGGAGAATTATTCATGATCATAGTCATGCAATCTAGACCTCTAGGGTTTAGCCATTACGATCTCGAGGTAGATCAACTCTTGTAATACTCGTGTTCATCAATATCAATCAACCAGGACGTAGGGTATTACCTCCATAGAGAGGGCCCAAACCTGGGTAAACATCGTGTCCCTTGTCTCATGTTACCATCGACCTTAGACGCATAGTTCGGGACCCCCTAGCCGAGATCCGCCGGTTTTGACACCGACGTTGGTGCTTTCATTCAGAGTTCCACTATTCCATCGACGAAAGGTTCGATGGCCCCTTCAATCATTGATAGTGACGCTGTCCAAGGAGAAACTTTCCTCCTCGGACAGATCTTCGTGTTTGGTGACTTCGCACTGCGGGCCAACTTGTTAGGCCACTTGGAGCAGATCGATAGTACGTCCCTGGCCATCAGGTCAGATTTGGGGGTTTGAACTACGTTGCGGACTTCCGTGGAGATTTAATCTTCGCCGGATTCGAGACCACGGTGACTGCTCCCAGTCACCTTGACGAACATGACCTGAATCTGTCTTCAGACCGCATCCAGGAGATAGCTCCTGTGACCACTCTGGCCTTAGATCCAGAGCACACTGCGGCATCCGAGGATTGGAAGCTCAGCCCCGCCACGGAGGCCACAGATTCCCTAGTGTTGGAGCCGCACATAGACTTGATCTCACACGATACCTGTGCCACCGGAACTCCGGACTCGTCTCCGGCCGTAAGTTCTGAACCATGTGGGCCCACGGATGCCGAACCTTTTCGTTTATCGATCTTCGAATTCAGCGTCGCAGACATCTTCCAGCACTCACCTTTGGGCGACATGCTAAACTCATTAAAAAACCTGTCCTTGACGGAGGACTCATAGCCGAACTATATCCGGCCCGAACTAGGGGCTGATGTTGAAGAATTTTCCTTCCCACCCGCCACCCACTTCATAGCCACGGTCGAGGATTTGACCGACACACTTGATTACGACTCCGAGCACATCGATGGTATGGACGATGATGCTGGAGAAGAAGAGGCCCAGAACCCGCCGTTCAGCGTACACTGGACGACCACTTCCTCGTATGATGTATACATGGTGGATGCACCAAAGGAGAATAGCGGCGATAACAAGGAAGATACAACTGAGGATAAACCTTCCGAAATACAATCCAAGCGCCGACGTCAGCGGCGCCGCTCTAAGTCATGCCGCAGCAAAGACAGCAACACTGGCACAGGATAAGATAACACTCCAGAAGGTGCCGAAGACAACGAAGACCCCGTTGAAACAGCTAATGAACAAGATGAACGGGAATATGGGCAGGCTAGCCCTGGTAAGCAGGCCACGCATGAAGACTCAGAGGACAGAAGTTATCTTCCGCTCTCCGAGGATGAGGTGAGCCTTGGCACCGATGATTTCATCGTGCCTGAGAAACCTCTGGACCAGGAGCGCTTCAAGCGCCAGCTAATCGCCACTGCAAGGAGCCTGAAAAAGAAGCAGCAGCAGCTTCAAGCCGACCAAGATATGCTCAATGATAAATGGACCAATGTCCTAGCAGCCGAAGAATACGGCTTCAAGCGCCCAACCAAAAGCTACCCAAAGCGTAAATTGCTACCTCGGTTTGACGAGGAGGCGCCAGAATACATACCTCCATCATACAATGCGGCTGACCGACCTCCACGTGGTCGGGACAAAACGACAACTCATGCCGAACACCAGCCAGTCCCGCCTCATCGCACAGGTAGAGGTAAGTTAGCCCACAGTCATACATATGACCTCCGGCAAAACCTGAACAATAAAGCAAGACATACCAGATCAATCTACGGATCACGAGGACGTGCCTCGACACACGACGACGGCCACCTATTCGGACAAACTTAGTCATGCGCCGGCTGAAAACCGCAGATGGACTCCATCAGAGCTACGTCGCGATACGACCCGATATAGAGGCGCCGCACACCCTCATTGCTTCACTGATGAGGTCGTGGATCATGAATTCCCAGAAGGGTTCAAACCCGTGAATATATAATCATATGATGGAACCACGGACCCCGCGGTGTGGATCGAAGACTTCATTCTCCATATTCATATGGCCTGCGGCGATGACCTCCACGCCATCAAATACCTCCCCTTAAAACTCAAGGGGCCAGCTCGGCACTGGCTCAACAGTCTGCCTGCAAATTCTATTGGCAGCTGGGAGGACTTGGAAGAGGCGTTCCTCGATAATTTCCAAGGTACATATGTTCGGCCTCCGAACGCAGATGACTTAAGCCATATAGTTAAACAGGCCAGAGAGTCCGCCAGGAAATTCTGGACTAGGTTCTTAAGCAAAAAGAACCAAATCGTCGATTGCCCGGATGCCGAAGCCCTAGCAGCCTTCAAACACAGCATCCGCGATGAATGGCTCGCTCGCCACCTCGGCCAAGAAAAGCCAAAATCCATGGCAGCCCTCACAGCACTCATGACCCGCTTTTGTGCGGGCGAGGATAGTTGGTTGGCCCCTAAAGAACTAGCAAAGACAAGTCTCGACGCAACAGATACAAGCGTCGAAACAACAGTGATAACACCGAGGACACGGCAGTCAATGCCGGATTCAGGGGCTCTAATTCCGGTCAGCGGAAGAAGCCGTTCCAAAAGAACAATTCAGGCCCATCAAGCTTGGACCGCATACTTGATCATCCGTGCCAGATTCATGGCACCCCAGACAAACCAACCAATCATACAAATGGAGATTGCTGGGTTTTTAAACAAGCCGGCAAATTAAACACCGAGAATAGAGAAAAGGGATCGCAAAGCAAGGACGATGACGAAGAGCCCCAACAACTGAACACAGGGGGACAGAAGAAGTTTCCCCCTCAGGTCAAAACCGTGAACATGATATACGCTACCCACATCCCCAAGAGGGAGTGCAAGCGTGCGCTCAGGGACATCTATGCGATAGAGCCAGTCGCCCCAAAATTTAATCCATGGTCGTCATGCCCGATCACCTTTGATTGCTGGGATCATCCGACCAGTATCCGTCACGGTGGCTCAGCTGCACGGGTCCTAGACCCAATAATTGATGGGTTCCACCTGACTCGCATCCTTATGGACGGAGGTAGCAGCCTCAATCTGCTCTATCAGGATACAACGCGAAAAATGGGCATTAACCCATCTCGGATCAAGCCCACCAGGACTACCTTCAAAGGAGTCATACCAGGTGTAGAGGCCCGCTGTACGGGCTCAATCACACTAGAGGTTGTCTTCGGATCTCCGGACAACTTCCGAAGCGAGGAGTTAATCTTTAATATCGTCCCCTTCCGCAGTGGCTATCACACACTGCTCGGACGAACTGCGTTCGCTCGATTCAATGCAGTACCACATTATGCTTATCTCAAGCTCCAGATGCCCGGTCCACGCGGCGTCATAACAATCAACGGACATACAGAACGCTCCCTCCGTATAGAAGAGAACACAACTGCCTTAGCAGCAGAAGTACAGAGCGGCCTTCTCAAGCATAACCTTAATTTGGCTGTCGAGCCCACGGACACCGTTAAGAGGGTCCGAACTACTCTGCGCAGGAGAGCTCGGCTCGTCAAGAGCTCGACTAGCAATCTGGCCTCCGTCTCAGTCCCGGTCAAGTGGTGGCATTTGTGCCGCGCGTACATAACTACACACTCAAAATCCCATGGGCATCGACGGAGGCATAGCTAGCTTGTGGTCCATAGTACTGCTCAACCGACATCGGATAGACACATACTTTCACTTTCACTTGTTTCCTTTTCAGGTCTCAATCCCACAGACACCATCTAGTGGTCTGGTCATTGGTCCTCTTGAAGGATAAAGACACCAAGATGGCGAGAAACGCAGACATATGGGGGACTTTTTAGGTGATTACGTTAACGATAACTCTACCTGTTTTTAGGACCCACATGCAGCTCTCCCTTGGTTTCGGCATGTCAAATAGCATGTTGCTTATCGCACTACCCGTATCAATACGCCTTGACGTACTAATTAAATTACAATGAGAACAGTTTGCGGCTGGAGCTGTAGGACCCTAGCTTTTTACCTTCGTACCTTTTCTGTTTTCTTTCTATTTTTGAGCCCCCCTGTGGATAACCCTATCAGGTAGCACCTGTACACTTTGGTACGTTTGATGTTTGCCAGGGGCTTCATAGCACCCCACATTACGGCAACAAAAGTCTGAACACTTTTTATAAGTATAGTTTGGCACCCCGAATTTAGCATTATATGCATTTGCTCCGAATCATGTCTTTGGTCAATAGTTGGGTTTCCCAGCTCCTGTGCTTGCTACCTTAAGTTCCGCTATATCGGCTAAGGTAGTAAAGGGAGAACTACTACGATGCCTTGGTTTATCCAAACGAGCACCTCAGTAGAGAAAGACAAAAACTGACCGTCATGATGCGGCGAGAGCCGGTAAACTGTTCGGAGGTTGCAAATCATTGGAGATTTCTTCCGCATTACGCGAAGAATTGGTACTTCCCGATCAGATGCTTATAACACTCTAGTTCGGATACTAGGGGACGTGCCCATGCTTTTATTGTCGCACTCCTATGGCTAAGTGAGGGTGTTACAGCCGCATAGTCTGGTTGCCTGGTTCGTTGCGCTAAACAACACCTTCAAGGACCATCTAATTGGATCAAGATTGTTTAGATTCCATCCCGAACACCCCCGTACTACCTACGTGGGGGCAGAAGCCGACGACTGGTTAACCCTCAGATTTCATACAACACGGCCGCACTGGAAGTAAAAATTTAAAAACATAACCAGCATTATATTGCACAATCACTTTGTTTTATCATACAAGGTAGAGGGAGCTCGAATACATTTATTCAAAGATAGTGTCTTTCGCACAATGATCCGCAACAATACGGGACCCTTCCAAGACATCGCCAAAGTATCGCTCGGGTGTGCGGTGCTCCTTGCCCTCAGGCGGCCCCTCGGTCGCCAACTTGACGGCGTCCATCTTCGCCCACCAGACCTTGACATAGGAGAAGGCCAGACGCGCGCCTTCAATGCAGACGGACCGCTTGATGACGTCCAGACAAGGACATGCATCAACCAGCCTCTTCACGAGGCTGAAGTAACTGCTGGGTATAGCTTTGGCTAGCCACAACCGGATTATTAATTCCTTCATGGCCAGTTAGGCCATCCTGTGCAACTCGACCAGCTGTTTTAGCTGATCGCTGAAGGGCACCGGATGTTCCGGCGCAAGATATTGCGACCAGAACAGCTTCTCCGAGGAGCCCCCTTCTTTGGTTCGGAAGAACTCTGCAGTGTCGGTCACACTGCGTGGCAGATCAACAAAAGCCCCTGGAGAACTCCGAATCCGGGTCAGTAAAAGATATTTCCTCTTCACATTCTTGCTTTGCATATTGAATGTTTTACCCGCCGTGATCTTCCTGGCCTCCTGGATCTCCTGGAGGGCGCCCTGGGCTTCACTCCGGGCCGTCTCCGCACTCTTACGAGCCTTGGCGAGTTCGGCCTCTTGAGCCGACGCATTGTGCTCCAAGGTCTCACACTTCCTCACCGCGTCCTGGAGCTCTTGTTGGACTTCGTTGACCCGGGCCTTGAGCCTCTTACAGGCGGCCTGCTCCTTGACAGCCTTCCTGCAATAGGAGATTGATCCTCTGTCCGGTTTTTTCTTTCCGAACACCGGACAGTGCCTCAGGGGCTACTGTCTATATTGGGATTTTCTCCTTTTTGCACCGCTTACCTCAAAACCTGTCAACAGGCTGCTGCAGGCTTCGATTAGTCCGCCCTTGGTGGAATGAACCCTTTCAATTACCGTGCCCATAAGGACACGGTGCTCATCTGTCGGATTTCGGGTTCCGGCAGACCCTTGAGGTTCGAACACTAGGGTGCGCGCGGAGATCTCTCCCCTACCGATCTAAGTCCAATCTCCTCGCGTGATCTAAGCTGGAAAACAACGAACAACACAAGGGACACAAGGTTTATACTATTTCGGGCCACCGTTGTGGTGTAATACCCTACTCCAGTGTGTGGTGTGGTGGATTGCCTCAGGGGCTGATGAGGAACAGTACAAGGGAAGAACAGCCTCGCGAGAGGTGTTCTTGAGCTGGTGCGATGAACTGCTTGGGTGAGTTCAACAGCCTGCGGCCTTGGGCGCCACGTGGCGATTGATTGGACGTGGGCGCCTGCGCTTCCCCACGATGCCTCGGCAACCGCCCATCTGACAAAAGAGGTGCCCGGGCCAGACTTACTTGCTTTGTTCTCGTTCGCCTCGCCCCAGATCCCCTTTCTCGCTCTCCTCCTTCTTGCTCCCGAAATCCTCCAGATCTGTCTCAATCCTTCTCATCCTGCACGCCATGGCGCCTCGCAAGTCCCCGATCGAGGCCTGGTACTCGCCGGCTCGGGATTCCCCGAACCTGTCGGAGAAGAACCTCGCCCTCACGCGCCTGATGACGGTGGCGCAGGGCAGCAAGGGGGCAACTGTGCTCAAGGCCGGCTCCGACCAGCCTGAAGGCAGGGGGAGCACCTTCTATCCACTCTTTGTGAGCGCCATTGTCGCCGGTCTGGTGCCTCCTTTCTCTGAGTTCTTCTTTGCTGTTCTCTGCCAGTACAACTTGCAGGCTCTACATCTCCACCTCACCTCTGTTCTTCTCCTGGCGATCTTTGCTTACTACTGTGAGGCTCACATCGGGGTAAAGACCTCGGTGGCCTTGTTGCGTCACTATTTTTCCCTCTGGGTTTCTGGTGGCCATATCTCCGCATGTGCGAGCTTCATCGCATACTCCAATTCCAATGCTATCTCGAAGCCTGGGAAGAGAATCGAAGGCTTCCGGAGCAAGTGGGTCATGGTGGACGTCGGACGCCTCCACCCCCGTCTGGTGTTGCCTACGGGGCAGCCCAAGGCTGTCGATGCGCGGTCCCTGTGACAGCCCAAAATTTTGACCTTGTTTCATTGATTAAAATTTTTCCAGGAAATTTAAACTTTCATTTTCTGGATTTTTCCCTTGATTTCAATGCCATTCTTTTCTTTGTTATTATGGAGTTTTTACCCCAAGTAAAAACTTTCCAAATATATTATTGGACTTGTTTGCCCTTTCAAGAAAAAAGAACATTTCTATTATCAGTGGAACTTATTTGCACAATCATTTCTCTCTGAGCTTTATTCCTAAAATGATTTTTCATTAGTTTTGGAGCTCTTTTTTGAACTACAACCACTTGATAAATTTATTTAAAATTTTCACCAAAATTTGGAGTTTTCATGTGATGTTTTTAAATCACTTATATGCAAAAATATATTTCATTCATTTAATCTTTTGAGCTGTACACCAAGTTTTCAAATCTGGTCCAGTGGACAATTTTTGCACTACAACCCCTTTAAATATTTCTTTAAAACTTCCACCAAAATTATGGGATGTTCATAGGAGTATATTATTCAACTTTAAGCAAAACACCCTGGATGTTCTTTGAAATATTTGAGTGAATCAACCTCTTTTTCATACTGGTCCAGCATGGTGATTTGTACAGCAACCATCATTTAACTTCCCCTTTTAGCTATGATTCCTTTTACTACTTATAGCCCATCCTGCAAAACCCTTAAGTCCAGGAGAGTGGACCCATTGGAGGATTTCAAGTGCATGCAATCATGCCTTTTTCCTTTTGTCCAAAACTAGAGATTTGCAAAACTTACACTAACAAGTTTGAGCTTTGGGCAAACTAACTTCACCACCCTCTTATTCATCCAAAGAGACTATGATCTGGAAATTTGGGCCACCCCAAGAGTTGCCTAAATGCCTTTGGCATTTTGCCAAACACCCTGTGTGCATAGCCAGAATTGGCATGGTTTTTAGTTTGCTATATGAACTTGAACCACTGACCCAGCAACCTTGTCCACTAAGCTCCTAGCTACTCCTAACCTAGGTCTGCTTATTGCCAGCCTCACCCAAGCCCTGTAGCATGCATTGGCATTTCGTCCAGCAGCTAGCGTGCGTGCTCTGGGCACGCCTAGAGCGCACGTTTTGCACGCGCATGCACCGAGCCGCCGCGTCTCGCTGCCGCCCACCCCGCACCCGTTCTGGCCCTTGGCCAACCGCAGCCAGCGCGCCCCGTCTCCTCCTACACCGCAGAGCCACCCCGACCACCTCTGGCACCCCACAGCGCCGCCGTCAGGTCGGTCGTGGCGGCTAGCCGACGGCCGCAGCAGGCCCCGGCCGTGGCAGCACCGCCCAAGCCATACACGCGCGCCAGCTCGCCCCTTGAGCAGTATGGAACTCGTCGGAATGCGCCGGCCAGCTCCACGTCGCCCTGCACCTATAGAACGGCGGTCGCCGACGAGCTTATCCACGGCTGCCGCAAAACCGACCTCGTTGCACTATAAAAGGAGGCCCCCGAGCTCGTCTAAGCCCTCAGGCAGCCCCATACCATCCCCCAACTGACCCCCATAGCCAGAGAACGACGGGAGGAGGTCGTCTTCCTCACCTTCGACGGGTTCGGCCGCCGCCATGCTCTGGTCCAATTCGTCGCGAGCAGACCCTCCCCCGCCCATCCAGCGACACCACTCGACTCCCCCCAACCTAGCGGAGCTGCCCAGCCTCTCATATGCGATCGGGAACCACTACAGCCCAGAACCCCAAAACCCACCCGAAGCCTCCTCCGCCGCGGAGCTCGCCGCCGGCGACTCCCTCCACCCCCGCCGACCCAACGACCACCGGGAGGACCGCCCCGGTCTTGCGGATCCATCCCGACCCTCTAGAGCCCACGGGGAGCCGCCGTTTGCCGGCGTTGATAAACCAAAGTCCCGCCTCCGTTCGACCAGAGGAAGAGGAGGGAGAGAGGACTGGTCAAACCTGATCAGTGGGCCCCGTGGACCCACTGTCAGTGACCCACGCGCCCGTCCACGCTGGATAAGTGAAGGCGTAAAACCCCCAAGTGTGTATCCCCTGCTTCGAAAGCGTATTCTTATCTGAAACGTTTTATTTTCTGTTTTATTTTAAAAAATAGAGTTTGACTAAAACTTTGACTGGCTATAACTTTTTAAATATAAATCCAAATGACTTGATTCTTTTTCTGTTGTTTCCCAAATGTTGTCTAGTTTATTTTCATATTTATTTCAAAATTTTCCAAACAACTTTTTTGTACTGTTTTTAAAGTATGTGTTATTTGAATATTTTCAAAAATAGGAATTTGAAGAAGGAGAAAACTTTCAAAAGTTTTGGCATGCTCCCTGCCTCTCCACACCTTGAAGGCAAGCATTCTGAACCCTGGCATAATATTTCGTGGGTTGTTTGATATGGTTATAACACCACCTCGACATGAAGCATTAGTTATTTTTATGTGACGATGTGATCATACACTTTGAGTGCAAAAATGGAAATTTTTGCTGTTGGAAATGGACATACTTGTGATAGCAATCACCCTCATATGCCTCTCATGCCTACCGGGAAGGATACGGGAAAGTATCTGTCTTGGGTAGACACGAGCTTGTCCCTCGTCGAGACGGTTATGACCGGTGGGGCAGGGGGGGTATGATGAGTGGTGGTTGTGTCTGATGGATGTGAAATATTATCCTTGAGCTAATCATGCAGGAAATACTTAAGCCTCCTGAGTCGGCCGTAGATCGAGTCTTGTTCCAGCAACCCCCATACTTGTTTCGTGCTGCCACTTGTCCCTGCCGTAGGTAGGGTACGGTTCAGTAAGTTGTCAACCCCTGTCCTAGCACACACCATACAGAGAGGCCATGGTGGAAGATACCGGCTGCATCCGGTAGGCATGCCACCTGGTCCGGGGGCATGGGTGTTTTCGGTTGTAGCCGAAGGGGGTAGCTCCCCCAGTTTGCGCACGGTATAAATTTTGTGATCCCATGCTAAGTCGAGGTTGTAGCCTCCCCACTTAGAGTTTTGCTTAACGGGTATCAAGGGTGATTCCAGACACCGGTGAGTTTGGCTGGTGTGTGCGATTAGGTGGGTTTTCAATTAAAAGACCGTAGACGGAATTAGTTTCGATGGACTAAAGAAATCCGTTACTCGTGGGTAAAGAGTACACCCTCTGCAGAGATATAATACCTATTCAAATAGCCGTGTCCATGGTTAAGGACTACAGTCTGGGATGGGTCAAGTGTCGGTCTTAGTGTCAGTCTCCTGGAGGAAAAACTACTAAACCAAAACATTGATTATGACCGGTGACGTATGATGATTATGATTATTATTATTATGGACTAACCATTTATGTTATTTGAATTATTGAGTATCCCTGGGATGGTTCTACCTCCTGGATATTCACCGTGATTATTCTTATATAAGCCCTTTATGTGGTGTCGCCCAGACGCCCGACTATGGCATGCGTGTTATTTCATTTACTTATAAGCCCTTTATGTGGTGTCTCTCAGACGCCCGACTGTGGCATGCTTGTCATTTCAGTTACTTATAAGCCCTTTATGTGGTGTCGCACAGACGCCCGACTGTGGCATGCTTGTTATTTCATTTGCTTATAAGCCCTTTATGTGGTGTCGCACAGACGCCCGACTGAGGCACGCTTCATATTTTATCCTTTTGAGGCGTCGCTTCAGACACCCGATCGGTGCTTTTCATTTCTACTGCCTGATTGTTTACTCATGTTTTATTTGAATGATCTGCTTGCGTGCATCATGAACCTTATTTCATAACTGACGAAGTGATCATGGAATATTTCAAAACATGATTATCAATGGCTATATTATACCTGTGTTCTTAATGTTTGCGAGTACATATAAAGTACTCACTGGCTTGTCCCTGGCTATTGTCTTGGCCAGATTTCTTGCGTGGAAAGGAGCGTTGCGATGACAGCCCCGGAACCTACGTAATGGTGATAGCAGCCTCGCAAAGATAGGAGTTATCATGGTCAGCTGTTCCTGTGGGAAATGGAGTCCCATAGACGCTGATGATCCGCAAACCGTTTCCGCCATCAACCACTAGAAACCAATTGTTGTACCCATAGGCCAGAATGATCTTGTACTTCATATTTTGTATTTTGCTTGGAGTTTCTGTAACAAGTTGGTGTCTCATCAGCTAACAGTAATCCTGGGGCTGGTGAGCACAAGGGCCGCTTTTGGGAAATTAATATCCCGAAAATCCGGTCCTGACAGTCCCGCACGAAGCTCGTCGATCCCCGTGCGAGGGTGGTGCTGAAGAGGATGAACGCGGACCTGAGGCCAAGCAACTTGGGGGCGGTGAAGCTGACTGGAGCCACGCTCCTGAGGGAGTTCTTGGAGCACCGGGTGGATCCACTCTAGGAGCACTCGCTCCCGTTGTGGAGGCTTGGGGAAGCGGATGCCGTCTTACACCTAAGCTCTGAGGCCCTGACTGACGAGGATCTGGTCGCTGCCCTCCATTCCTTGGTTGGGGGAGACGTGGCGAGGCCGGTGGACGCCCCCGTCCCCCTGTTCCTTCGTGACGACTGCGAGCAGATGGTGAACGCCATGCCCACCTTCAATTGTGATGGCCTGGTGCCCGCGGAAGCTCCCGAGGGTCTTGCGGCGCTGACGATGGTGAACGTGTCCTCCGACAGCTCCAGCGAGAGCGAGGGGCAAGAAGAGGCGGAGGAGGAAGAGTCTGACTCTGAGGCGTCTGGCGAGGAGTCGAGGGAGTCTTTCCCTCGGCACAAGTCCCAGGCCCTCCGCTCCATGCCGGATGACGACGAGGCTGACGCCAGGCGAGGAGGGGAGGACTCTCCCTTGGTCACAAGGAAGGGCAGGTCGGGGCTAGTTCCCCCAGGGTCTGCTCTAGTCCCTGGGCGGTCTGAGGCTAGCTCCAGCCCTCCTGACGTGCCCTCTGCTTTCGGGCTCCCGAGGCTGACCCCAGCTGCAGGCTCTCGGGCTTCAAGTTTGGCCGGAGGTTGCTTGGGTCCGCGAGCGACGAACAGTAAGTACTCTATTCGTGCTTTGCTTGGTTTCTGCTGCCGAGGCTTGACGTCCATATTCTTTGTCAGGCTGGCGCCTGCGGCGAAGAGGTTGAAAGGGGCTTCTGCGGCCGTGCTTGGGGCGAGCTCACCTGTCGTGATGGCGCCTTTGTCCGCTGAGGGGAAAGACGGCGAGGCTCGCGCCTCCCCGGTCCGATCGTCTTCGCGAGGCCGGCCGGGACGCCTTGGCGAGGAGTCAGCCCCCGTGGCCCCGCTGACCCTGGAGTCGGCTGCGCTCGATGCAGCAGCCGGGGCAGCCAAGCCCCAGGGGGTTCCTTCCTGCCAAGCCGTGATCACGCTGCCGTCCTCTTCGCCTGCTCCGCCGGTTCCCGCTTCTTCTGCTCCCTCTGCCACCGTCCTGGACCAGGTCACCAGCGAACTAAGCCAGCTGCGGGAGGATCTTCTGAGCGCGGACCCTCGCCTAGTGGCCGGGCGGCTGGAGCTAGCATCTGGCTGGGCCCGTTCCGCTGCCTCCGTCCGAACAGCGCTGAGCCAGGCCGTGGCGGCCTCTGATGGGGAGAAGCAGGCCACCAACGAAGCCAAGCCCGCTTGCGACGCTGCCCTGGGCGACGCTGCGGCTGCCAAGGCTCGTTGCGAGGCGCTAGAGACCGAGCTGCAAGGCCTGCGCGACGAGCTCGCCAAAGGAGGTTCACGGCCGCCAGGAGAAAGAGAAGGAGATGAAGGCTCGGGAGGTTGCCGTCAAGGACCGGGACGGCAAGCTTGATGACCGCCACGGTAAAATGGAGACACTGGAGCGGTTGCTGAAGGCGGAGAGGACCAAGATTGACGCCAAGGCGAAGGTCCTGGCGGAGGATCGGGTGGCCTTCGCGAGGATGGAGGAGAAGGCTCGTGCCGCGCTGAAGACGCTTTACGAGAGCGGCTTGGAGGAGCCGTTGGCCGGTGCGGAGGACGTCCCCGCCAAGCTGCTTCCCTTCCTGGTTCATGCGCTTGAAGATGTCGTAGACGGCCTTGGCCCCACGGCCGAGGCCGAGGCGCGTGCCCTGTCTTCTGCGGCGCTGACGCATGTCCTCAGCCATGTCTACCTGCGCGACCCCGACGTCGACTTCGACAGCCTGCTGGAACCCGTGGGCGGCGACCTTGCCGCCGCTGCTGCTGAGGCCGTGAAAGGCCAAGCCGAAGCTTTGCTGGGGAGGTTCCGCGCCTTCAGTGTCATGCCCGGGCACGGTGCCGCCAGCTCCGCGGCCCCGGGAGGCGGAGTCGCCCAGCGTGACTCCACCACGGGCGGCAGCACCACTGGAGAGTGATCCCTTCGCGGCTTCTGTCATGTTTTTATTCCTGCAACATGCACCATGCCTCGTGGAGGCGTTTAAACTTGTGTTTGGTGTTGTGAAACAATCTATGGCTTGTAATATTTGCTTTGAATTCCTGGAATTTGCATTTTTCTCCCCTACTTGCTCGCGCTCTACGTCGGCAGGGCCCGGCCCCGCGCATACCTCACCCAGCGTTAGTCCCGACCGGAAACCAGGACGGGACTAAGGAGCAATGGGCTACGTGGAAAGTTAGGCTCCTGAGTCGCAATGCTCAGGAGTCCCCCTTGACGCGCAAGCAACAAGTAGGAAAGGGGGGAACGACGAGTGGATTAGTCGTTCTGCATCGACAGGGCCCGGCCCCACGCATACCTCACCCAGCGTTAGCCCCGACTGGATACCAGGACGGGACTAAGGAGTGAGGGGCTACGGTGCAAGTTAAGCTCCTGAGTCGCGATGCTCAGGAGTCCCCCTTGACGTTCAAACGGGTTTCCATACCTTGGCTCCGCTCGGGGAGGGGCGCGTGACGACCAGGTCCGAGGGACCTGGCTGGGTGGCGTGTGCTCGAGCAAGGCCCGGGCGTAGCCCCCGTGTCCAGCCCCCTCTCGCCGCGCTCTCGAGGGGAGGCGTTGCGATGGTGCCGGACACTAAGCTCTGAGCTTCCTGAGGTTGGTACGACCGTAGACCGCCCTCAGTTGTTTATCACGAGCGCGGAGCATAGCGCTTCCGTATGTGTACGGGCATAGCCGCTCCTCGGCAGTGTCGTCAGCCAGCGCGGAGCATGGTGCTTCCACTGGTACATGGGAGGGCGCTCCCCTCCAGGAGGAGCCCCCGAGGCGTGTACAGCCCCGCCCTGACACGTGGCTAGCACGGTATGGCTAGGAGAGGTGTATCTAGGCACTCGTGAGCCAGCGCGGGACTCACGAGGCCCTACCTCGAGGCGGGTTGCGCCTAGCTCTGGGCCTTTATCAATGGTGTGTTCCTGCAGGGTGGTTAGAATGCAAATGCTCTACGTCCTCAGGTCCCGGCCCTCGAGCTAGCTCAGCCGCCTCTGGTATGACACGTCACGATGCCATGGGTCAAGGCTAGGGGGTGAGGGCTAGAGAGCCAGTAGGAGCCCATGAGTCGCGATGCTCAGGTACCCCCCTTTTAACGTGCAAGCGCTTTGCATGAAAACGAAGAAGTCCGCGATAAGCAGCAGGTGAAAATTAAGCGCGAAAGAGCAAATCCATTTTAAGTAGATGCGAGAAAAACAAACGCCGCTGGGCCAGGCCCGAGCAGCTCGGGGATGATGCAGCCTGAGGGGCGCCCCCAACAAGGTAAGTAAAGAGTATAAGCAAAACGGATACATGCCGCAGGGACGGACCCACGCGACCTGGGAATGATGCGGCACTGTGGGCGCTCCCAGCTAAGAATGGAACTTAGAAAGGTGTCACCTGGTGCCGCTGAAGATGGAGTGATGTTGAAGAAGCGGGCGATCTGCGATGAAGACGTCGACCCTCACGAGCCCCCAGGCCCAGGAGCCTCGGGAGGCTCCGGGGGCACAGGTGGGTCTCCGAGAGCCATCTCCATCTCCGCCAGGACCGCACAATGCCTGACCTCCTGAGACTCCAGAATGCTCCTCAACAGGCACTGATGAGCGGTGGCCGCGTTCGGCAGGCCGAGAGGCATGCGGACGTAGCTGTGAGGTGGACCCTCGCAACGCCCCACGCGCGAAGGCCAGAGGCGCTCCTGAGACGCGGCTCGGTTGAGCCCTAGCACGTCGATGCAGATGCGCAGCCACCATCCTCGCCAGGATGTGGGGCCACGGCGGGCAAACGGCGACTGCCGCGCATGACTCTCGACTCCTGTAGCTCCTGGGTGTTTCTTGCGATGAACTCCTGAGGGTTTGGTCTTCCTTGCCTTGTACCTTCCTGAGGGAAACGTTCCTGGAAGCACCCCTCAAAGCGGTGCCCGAGCGCCTCCCTCGTGACCTTGGCAAAGTCGGTGGTTCTCCAAGAAAGAGCCCCCGAGCCCTGCCTGAGGAGGGCGCCGGGCGCGCCATCCTATGCGAGAGAGGGTGGCGCTCCCTGATTGGGCACAGATCCTGATGCAACACCTCCGGAGGCGCCTGCCTCCTTGTGGCTTGGGCCAGGCGAAACCTTCTTCTTCTTAAGGGTCACCTCGGGAAGCCTTCTGTTCCTGTGGTCCACGTCTTCGATTGCTGCGGCTTGGAACGCGCGCTCTAGTGAACACACTGCGCCCCTTTCTTCACAGGGTACAGTGATGACTCCACTGCTTCCTGGCATCTTGAGGACATTGTACCCATGGTGAGTCACTACCATGAACTTGGCCAGGGCCGGGTACCCGAGGATGGCGTTGTATGGCAGACGGATGTGGGTGACGTCGAAGTCGATGAGCTTTGTGCGGTAGTTGTTGCACTGCCCGAAGGTGACTGGAAGGCGAACCTGCCCTATTGGAACAGTGGAACCATCGGTGACTCCTAAGAAGGGCTTGGTCGGCTGAAGCTGATCGTACGGCACTTGGAGATTGTCGAACGTCTCAACGGACAGGACGTTGAGTCCTGCTCCGCCGTCAATGAGGGTCCTGGTGACCTGCACATTGCTGATAACTAGGGAGCAAAGCGTTGGGAGGACTCCAGCCGTTGCCGCGCCCTTGAGCTGATCCGCTGAGCTGAACGTGATAGCGCACGCAGACCACCTGAGAGGGCGCGTGCCCTCAAGCTTGGGGAGGACTTCATTCACCTCGCGAGCAGACTGCTTGAAGATGCGCTGTGAGGCTGGGGCCTGCGCTCCACCCAAGATGCAAGCGATTGCGCACGGCTCCTGGAAGCCCCCGGCCCCCTCGTCTTGATGTTGGTCTTCGTTCCTCCTTGGCGGTGGCGGCAGAGGAGGAAGGCTTGCGTTGCCGTACGGGCAATCCTCACGAGGCTGATCTCTCCAGCCTCCCTCGCTAGGCTGGTCCTGCCAGCGATCGTCGCAAGGTCGGTCACGCCACCCTTGGCGAGGGCCACGGTCTTCCCATCGTCTGCCACCTCTTCGTCCTCCTCGGCCTTAGCCCCTGTCGTTGCGCTCGGGGTGTCGGCCGACACGTCCATCTCTCACGGCCCTGAGCTCTTGACATTCGTTGGTGTTGTGGGTGTGGAGGTCGTGGTACACGCAGTACCGGCTGCCCTTGGATGACTCAGGCTGATCTGTGCCTCGCTTTGTGTCTGGTTCCGCTGCAAGCACGACAGCCCCCTTGCGCTTCACGTCCTTGGCCTTGGGTTTCTTCTCTTGTGGGTCGGCAGCCGGGAGTTCGAGGAGGGAAAGGCGCCCTTCCTCGGCCCTGGCGCACTTGGTTGCCAAGTTGAATAGCTCCAGGGATGTGCACAGGTCTTCATGGATTGCTAGCTCCTCCTTCATCTTGATGTCGCGTACGCCATCGGAGAAGGCCGAGATGATGGCTTCTTCAGTCACCTTGGGGATCTTGAGGCGAGCGTTGTTGAAGCGCTGGATGTATTTCTGCAGGGTTTCCCCTTGTTGCTGCTTGATGTGGCGCAGATCCCTCACGGCGGGCGGCCGGTCGTGAGTGCCCTGGAAGTTGGCGATGAAGTGAGTGCACATCTCGTCCCAAGAGGAGATTGTGCCAGGCGCCAGGTTCAGGAGCCAGGTGCGGGCCCCGTCCTTGAGCGCCATGGGAAACCAGTTCGCCATGACCCTTTCGTCTCCGTTGGTGGCTTCGATGCATAGCTCGTAGAGCTGTAGGAACTCCGCGGGGTCCACCGTGCCATCATAGCGAGGGGGCAGGTTAGGCTTGAATTTGCCTGGCCATGCGACGCCGCGTAGCTCGGGGGTGAGGGCGCGGCAGCCTGCCGTGGCCACCGGTGCCTTTTGCTGGTGCTAGGCTTGTTCCTGGGGATTACCGCGTGCCGCCGCTTGGAGCAGCGCGGGGTCTTGGCATGGAGGTGCAGGGACGCGATCTTGGCGTGCCGACGCTGGGAGCGCGCGAGCACCTTCTTGGGGACGAGGGATCTCTTGGCAGCTCCTTTCTTACTGCGCAGGCGCCGGACGTGGAGGGTCTCGCCCTGGGGCTGCGCGCCCTGGAGCCAGGGCGCCTTCTTAGGGAGGAGGTGGCGGAGGCACCTCCTGATCCCCACTTCCCGCGCGGAATGGGGGGCAAAGCAGCGAGAGGGATAGCAAGGGGGAGCCCCCTGCGGTGCTGACGAGCTCGGTGATGCGGGCGAGCCAGTCCTCGTAGAGGTCGTCGACGGGGCGGTAGTGCAAGAGCTCTCTTTCCAGGAGCAGCGCGGCGTGCGCGTCTGTGGGGGCGCGACGGGCGTGGGATGACGAACCAGCTGCAGTTAGCGACGGTGTGGCGGTGCGGCTGTCCCGCCGCACCGAAGGATGCTGGGAGGAGGCCTGCTGCTCTTTCCCTGCCGGGCCGGTGGCGGCGTTGGCAGCAGGTGACGGGGAACGACGAGGACGTCCACCGACGGGCGCCGTCTAGGCGACGCGGGTGGCGAGAGCAGCCCGGCGCTCGGCGCGAGCCCGACGAGTGTCAGCCATGGACATGACGGAAGAACGTACGAGAATAGCAGAAGAAAGATTCCGGCGCACCCCTACCTGGCACACCAAATGTCGGATTTCGGGTTCCGGTAGACCCTTGAGATTCGAACAATGGGGTGCGCGCGAAGAACTCTCCCCTACCGATCTACGTCCAATCTCCTCGCGTGATCTAAGATGGAAACAACGAACAACACAAGGGGCACAAGGTTTATACTGGTTCGGGCCACCGTTGTGGTGTAATACCCTACTCCAGTGTGTGGTGTGGTGGATTGCCTCAGGGGCTGATGAGGAACAATACAAGGGAAGAACAGCCTCACAAGAGGTGTTCTTGAGCTGGTGCGATGAACTGCTTGGGTGAGTTCAATCGCCTCTCTCTCTATCTCTCTTTTTCGGTCCCTTCTTCTCTGCTCTCTACTCTGTGGTGGCTAGCTCTATTTATAGAGGCCCTGGGCCTCTCCCCAAATAATGAGCGAGAAGGGTGCCAACAATTGGCCATTTTGAAGGGGAACATCTAGTACAAGTTATCCTGACCAAAGGTGGTCTTCGGCTACCAAAAGCACTGGTGATGACGCCGTCTTGGGCTCCACGGTGACCTCCATCCTGTCGCTCTGTTGGTCTTGGTCTCGTTGCACTGGAATGGTAACCTTTGCCCGGTGCCTTGGCCTGTGCTTGCCCCCTTTGAACCTAAGGGGAAACAAGGACACTGCGCAGGCCGGCGCCCGCCTGGCGCCCACCTGGTCTCGATCGTCATGGCTTGCATCACGGGCTCCTCGTGAGGTACCCCTGCCTTGATCTCTCCGCCTCCTCACGAGCCTGCTTGATGAGGCTGCCTCTGAGGAAGCTTCCGGTCGTCCGCCCTGCGAGGCTTGGCCCCTCGCGGGGGTCTTGAGGTTGAGCTGATGATGATGGGCCGCGCTGGGCCCCCACTTGAGCCACGCCGCAGGCCGCGGGCAGGCAAGTCTGGGGACCCCCGTTTGCAGAACGCCGACATCATCCACAATGGAAGCGCCTCGCAGCGCTTCCAGCAGATTATCCGGTGCCCCTGGTTGGACAGGGGTCACCGGGGAAACAGGCATCCCCCTTCATTCAAAGGAGGTTGTGTGCCGGATTCCAGAGCCGCATCGGGCTCCAGAATCGAGTCCGGCTGAGGGCCGAACTGAGTACGGCCCCCCCCGCCAGTCTCCATGGGGATTGACTCCCCCTGATGTCTGGCGACGGGGGTTTCACCTTCCGGCGCCTCCTAAGCCTCTCCCCCGCCTGGAACAGTCCTTCGGGACAGCACCTTCGCATCTTCCTTGGCCTTGGGGGAGTGAGCGGCTGGCGGTGAATCGCGGGCCATCGCCTTTGAGTCCAGTGAACCTCGTGATGAGGATCGCTAGGAGCTGTCGTGGGCTGGACTGTAATAGCATAACTAATTATATCAATACAACGAAGGGAAAGACTTGGTTTATGGGCGGATATGGGTTTTAGCACTTACGATGCGGCCCGCGGCTTAGTGCGGTGGCGTCTCTCCGGACTGCTGTCGACGTCCCATGCGGTGTTATCCGCAAGGGAGCTTTTCCCTTTCTTGGATGTCTCTGCCTCCAAATTCAACGAAGCCGCCCTCTTCTTCCTCCCCTCGTCAGGGGGAGGATTGTTCTCCTCCTCCTCTTCATCGTCATTGTCTTCGGCGGTGGAGGAGCGGGTCTTGTCTTCGGACGTCGCGTCCGAAATGCCCTTGCGGCGGGGGCCACTCCAGACCCCCTTGGTCTTCCCTGTGGCCTTCTTCTCTGGTGCCTTGTAGGGTGCCGGCACCAGCATATTCGCTAAATGCGGGATGACTGGTTCTTCAGGCAGCGGAGCCGGACATTGGATTTGCTTCACCCTCTCCATCCAGTCCTAAAGAATCGATGACGACAAAATCTTAGACATCATCCTTGAAACAAGCAAGTAAGGGATGCAGTAAGAATAATATACCTCGTTGGCGAGGTGGTTGATGTCATGCCCGCAGTCCGAATCTGTGGCCGGCGGTGTTTCGTTCCTCTTAAAAAGCAACCTCCAGGCATCTTCGTGAGTGTTTTCGAAGAGCCTCTTTAGGGTATGGTGCTTCTTCGGACTGAACTTCCATAGAGGGCGGCTTCGGTTCTGGCAGGGGAGGATCTGACGCACCAACATCACTTGGATTATGTCGACGAGCCTGATGTGTTTGTCCACCATGATTTGGATGCGTGTTTGTAGCGCTATCAGCTCGTCTGACGAACACCAGTTCGGGCTCTTCTCGACCCAGGAGGTGAGTCACATGGGAGTGCCGGAGTTGAATTGGGCAGCCGCGGTCCAAGTGGCATCGCGGGGTTCTGTGATGTAGAACCATTGTTTATGCCATTCCTTGATGGTCTCCACGAAAGTGCCTCTTGGCCGGGAGACATTGGTCAGCTTGGTCACCATGGCGCCTCCGCACTCCGCGTGCTGGCCATCCACTACCTTCGGCTTCACATTGAAGATTTTGAGCCACAGCCCGAAGTAGGGTTGGATGCGGAGGAAGGCCTCACACACGACGATGAACACCGAGATATTAAGGAAGGAGTTCGGGGATAGGTCATGGAAGTCTATCCCATAGTAGAACATCAGTTCACAGACGAAAGGGTGGAGTGGAAACCCTAGCCCACGGAGGAAATGAGGGAGGAATACCACCCTCTCATTGGGCTTCGGTGTGTGGACGATTTGCCCCTAGGCTAGAAGACGGTGGGCGATTTCCTTCGCCAGATACCCGCCGCCCGAAGCTGGGTAATGTCCTCCTCCTTGACGGAGGTGACCATCCACTTGCCTTGACCTCCGGATCTGGACATGGTTGAGTGCTTGCTCGAGATGGAGGAGATGAGAACTTGGGCGCTAGAACTCAAGAGTAGAAGGGCAGAGGAAGAGAGAAGGTGTGGGTGAAGAAAAGGGATTCTTATGTCCCTATAAAGGCAGTAAATATCGAACGCCTCCCCACTCGCCTTAAAATTCGCCTACTCCCAAGGGCTGTGTAAACGGCACGGTTGGGTTACCCACGCCCATATTGATGAGAATCCCGCAATAAGGGGACACGATCTCTGCTTTGACAAGACGTGCCAATGGAAATCACATCCCTAAACACGGGATGGCAGACAAAACGGTTCGATATAGTGACCGGGCAGACGTGATGTCATGTTGTAAAAAGTTGTCAGCGGATTGGACTCGTGGAATATTATGTTCTCTCTACGGTTGTGTGTGGTGTGTGTTACAGGTCCGGACACGTTCGATGTATCCGAAGACCATCTTGGAGTTCGGAAGGAGGAACCCTCCTTGCAATGCCGAAGACAGATCTACGCGCCAGATACCTTGTCATTGAAGCCAGGTTCAGGGGCTACTGAGGGAGTCTTGGGCTAAGGGGTCCTCTTGCGTCCTGCCTGTTAACTATGGGCCGGACTGATGGGCTATGAAGATACGAAGACCGGAGACTGTACCCGTGTCCGGATGGGACTCTCCTTGTCGTGGAGGGCAAGCTTGGCGACCGAATATGTAGATTCCTTTTCTTTGTAGCCGACCTTGTGTAACCCTAGATCCTCCCGGTGCTTATATAAATCAGAGGACTTAGTCCGGAGGGGGAGAATTATTCATGATCATAGCCATACAAGCTAGACCTCTAGGGTTTAGCCATTACGATCTCGAGGTAGATCAACTCTTGTAATACTCATATTCATCAATATCAATCAAGCAGGACGTAGGGTATTACCTCCATAGAGAGGGCCCGAACCTGGGTAAACATCGTGTCCCTTGTCTCCTGTTACCATCGACCTTGGACGCACAGTTCGGGACCCCCTACCCGAGATCCACCATTTTTGACACCGACAGGGCTTGCCTGGAAGCTCCGCTGAAAGGGAAGTAGGGTCGTTCTCGACGTAGTCGATCACAGGGACATCATCAGTGGTCTCGGGGTCTACTGGAGAGAAGAAGAGGGGGACGAAATAGTAAATACAAAGCAAACAAGGCATCACAAGGCATAACATGGCAATACACAGTGCTGGGAGTGTTCTAACGCGGCACTACACGATACAGGTGAAGGCGGAAAACATCCAGGAAAGTTATCCCGAAGTTTGGCATTAGGCATTATTGACAGATGAAACAAAGGGGGAAGGTTGCATGTTTGCTATGCTAGGGGCATGTGACAAATTAACGGAGGGCGTATTTGAATTCATTATATTTTTCTGAGCAATTTCATGTATAAAACTTTTTCCTCCGAGTTACGGTTTATTTTCTATGAATTTCGGAAGTTCTAACAATATTCCGAAATTACTTTTAATTTGAAAATACATGTTAAATGCTAGGTGCACCCAGTGGCTGACAGGTGGGCTAGGGGGTCCCAGTTGACCGGTCAATGTTTCACTGGTCAACAGGGGGCGGGCCTCCTGTCATAGACTCACCTAACTAATTACAGATTAGCTAAGTTAACTAAGTAATTAGTCTAAATAACCCATTATAATTAAGTAAATTATATTTTTATATATTTTTCTTACATTTTTTAAAGAAATGGGGCTTGTGGGGCCCCTTTGGCAGTGGCGTAGCCATGCGTTAACGGGCGCGGGGGCCCATCGGGGCGGACCCGGGCGGCGACTATCGATGTCAAAACCGGCCGATCTCGGGTAGGGGGTCCCGAACTGTGCATCTGAGGATCGAAGGTAACAGGAGACAAGGGACACAATGTTTAACCAGGTCCGAGCCCTCTTAATGGAGGTAATACCCTACTTCCTTCTTGATTGAATTTGATGAGTATAGGGGTCACAAGAGTTGATCTACCTCGAGATCGTAATGGCTAAACCCTAGATGTCTAGCCCATATGATTATGATTGCCTCTACGGACTAAACCCTCCGGTTTATATAGATACCGGAGGGGCCTAGGGTCGTAAAGTCGGTTTACAGAGAAAGGAATCTTCATATCCGAGCACCAAGCTTGCCATCCACGCAAAGGAGAGTTCCATCCAGACACGGGGGAAGGCCTTCTATCTTGTATCTTCACGGTGAGGAAGTCCTGGATTAGGGGGTCCCCGGGCGTCCGAGCTATGTTATATGCGCCGGACTGATGGGGCAAGAAGATACGAGATAGAAGGCCTTCCCCCATGTCCGAATGGGACTCTCCTTTGCGTGGATGGCAAGCTTGGCGTTCGGATATGAAGATTCTTTTCTCTGTAAACCGAATCTGTACAACCCTAGGCCCCTCCGGTGTCTATATAAACCGGAGGGTTTAGTCCGTAGAGGCAATCATAATCATACAGGCTAGACATCTAGGGTTTAGCCATTACGATCTAGAGGTAGATCAACTCTTGTTACCCATATACTCATCAAAGTCAATCAAGCAGGAAGTAGGGTATTACCTCCATCAAGAGGGACCGGACCTGGGTAAACATCGTGTCCCTTATCTCCTATTACCTTCGATTCTCAGACGCACAGTTCGGGACCCCCTACCCAAGATCGGCCGGTTTTGACACCGACACACGACCCATCAGTCCGGCCCATGTCACTTAGCCCGGACGCCCATGGACCCCCTAATCCAGGACTCCCTCAGTAGCCCCTGAACCAGGCTACAATGACGATGTGTCCTACGCGCAGATTGTCTTCGGCATTGCAAGGCGGGTTCCTCCTCTGAATACCCCAAAGTAGCTGAACGAAAGAACTACATCCGGCTCTGTATAATCAGTTACAACCCTAAACCACAAGGGTGAAATACTTAAAAAAACAAGTCATGCCCACTGACAGCTTTTTCGGCGGCCTCCCACTCCACGCCTTGAGGCGTGGCCCCTATTGACACGTCTTGTCAAAACAGAGATCGTGTCCCCTAATTGCGGGATTCTCATCAATATGGATTTGGGTAATCCAACCATGTCGTTCGCACGACCCCTTGGGAATAGGAGAGCTTTAAGGCTCGTGAGTGAGGCACTTGATATTCACTGCCTTTATAAGAGGATAAGAACCCACGTTATTACCCCATGCCTTCTTCCTCCTCTGCCCTTCCATCCTCGAGCTCCAGCGCCCAAGTTTCGATCTTTTCCGTCGCCACCAAAAACTCCAGCCATGTCCGGATCCGGCTCACGGGGAAAGTGGATGGCTTACTCTGTCATGGAGAGGAACATCAAGGGACTCTGGGAAGCGGGGTACTTAGCCGCAAACATCACCCACCGGCTTCCTGCCAAAAAGCAGATCATCCCCACTCCGGAGCCTAATGAGAGGGTAGTGTTCATGTAATGCCCCGGACACACCCACCCATGGTCATTACTCCTGGCGGGATCTAGACTGGCCCCACAGATCAATACTAGTCTTTTCTACGCACTTTTTCCTCACTCATGCGCACCCGGGAGCAACTTCCCGGTCGGTCACCCATCCTGAAACTACTCCAAGCTGAGCATGCTTAACTTTGGAGTTCTATCTGAATGGGATCCCAAAAAAGAAGGAATCCTTATTGATATGAGTAGTCTATCATCCCTAATAAGCGAGGCTATCACATACACTCCCACTCAGAGGAACCGACGTCCTCGTCGGGCCATAGGAATGTTCCATCTTGGCACTTACGTCTGTGCATCCAGTCCGGTACATGTGCCATGCCGTGTGCCACGACGGGTCACAAACGTCATGAACAACATGACCACGCACCTATCCGCAAACATCCAAGTAACGGCGAGGGTCGGCTCTGATCCCAACTTGTAGCGCCCAAGATGCGATTCTATCCCAATCACGTGATGAACCGCGGATCATGAGATTGTCATGGGCTAAGTTGGGACACCCCTGCAGGGTTTAAACTTTCGAGAGCCGTGCCCGCGGAGTTTTGGAAGATGGGAATTTGTTAACATCCGGTTGTAGAGGACTTGAAGTGAACTCAATTTAAGTACACCAACCGCGTGCGTAACCATGACTGTCTCTTTTCGGGTTCATTCCAGAAGAGAACATGGTTGGCTTATGTTTGACTGTAAGTATTTTAGGATCACTTCTTGATCATTACTAGTTTGCGACCGTTACATAGCTTCACATCTTACTCTTGTACCCGTAAGTAAGCCACCATACAATGCTTAGTCGCTTGCTGCAACCTCAACACTTATCCATTCCATACCCATTAAGCTTTGCTAGTCTTGATACCCATGGTAATGGGATTGTTGAGTCCTCGTGGCTCATAGTTTACTACAACAACAGTTGCAGGTACAGGTAATGCGATGATCTAACGCGAGTGTGATGCTTGATTGTTTGAAGTTCTTCTGCTTCTTCTTCATCTATCAAGGGATAGGTTTCGAGTCGGGGAGCCTGGGATTAGCAGGGTCGATGTCGTTCTTCTTTTTCATTTGATTTCATCCGTAGTCGCATCCTGCTGTTCTATATGATGATTGCTATGTATGGATGAACTATTGTATTGATGTTGTAGCTTGTGGCGAGTGTAAGCCTTTATCTTGTATTCTCATCTATTCAGTACATGGTATGTTGTAATGATATCCACATTGCTATGCGCTCGAAATGCCGTTGTGCCCCAATCCAGAATTCATCACGTGATTGGGATAGAATCGCATCTTGGGCACTACAGTTCATCCCTCACTTTCTCCACGGACTAGATTTCCATGATCTAGCCGCAAATTCCTTCCTCCATATTTCGGCGTTCATCGTCGTGTGTGAGGCACTCCTCCGCACCCCTCCCCACTTCGGCCTATGGATTAAAGTCTTCAACGTGAAGCCGAAGGTGGTTGATGGAGATCATGCAAACTGTGGAGGCTCCATGGTGAGCAAGCTCCCAAATGTCACCTGGCCAAAAGGGGCCTTTGTGGAGACCGTCAAGATATGGCAGCAGGAGTGTTTCTACATCACCGACCCCCATGGTGCCAACTGGGCGGGGGCTCCTGAGTTCAGATCCGGACCCCGACACGGCTTTCATCATGGATAAACAAGGGTCTGGATTGGGCGTCGTCCGATGAGGTGATGATGCTATAGAAGCGCATCAAGAATATAATGAGGAAGAACGCCAGCCTTGCTGATGTGGTCCAGGTGATGCATTTTCACCGGATTCTCCCCTGCCAGCGCCGGACTCTCCACATGTGGGAGTAAAATCCGGCTAGCCCTCGGACCCTACAACGCTTCTTTGGCACGACACATGAAGATATCTGGAAG
Source organism: Triticum urartu (assembly GCF_003073215.2). NCBI lineage: Eukaryota > Viridiplantae > Streptophyta > Magnoliopsida > Poales > Poaceae > Triticum > Triticum urartu. The sequence continues at coordinate 385,211,643 of NC_053028.1, forward strand.
CTGCTCTTCAAGGCCCATAAGTCATGGCCGGAACCGACTGAAGACATCAGCCTCGACTGTGCTCATCCAGCCACTCCTGTAAGTTTTCAGATTTCCAAACCATAATTTCAACTAGAAAACCCAAAGGGGTATAGTGATCCTTCCATTCTTTCTTCGGGGTTGGACAAAGAAGGCGGAGCGGATCCGATGCCCGGCTCCGCTGCCCGAAGATCCAGCTATTCCTCTTGTGACGAAGATGCTGGTCCCGACGCCGTACCGGGTGCCAGAGAAGAAGGCCAAGAAGAAGGGCAAGGGGGCCAGAGGTGGCCTTCACCAAAAAGGTACTTCGGACGCTGCATCCGGGGATACCAAAGCTCTCTCCTCGCACGAGGGGGGCAAAGATGAAGAGGAGGAGGAGGAGAGCAATTCTCCCCTTAAGGGGGGAAACAAGAAAAGGGCGGCTTCTGGGAACCTAGAGGCGGAGGCGTCCAAGAAAGGGAAGATCTCCCTTTCAGATGATTCGAAATCAGACGCTGAAGCCATCCCCGAGTGGCGCCCCAAGCCGAAGGCCCTGGCCAAATCGTAAGTATCCAAGGACACTGTACATATATCTGGTTTTATGTTTTGTTGGTTTAACACGTTGAATTGCGTGCTGTAGTCCAGCTCGCGGTCTCCCCCAACGATCATCGTCTTCCGGGAATTCGCTAGGGCCGAACATGATGGAGACAGAGACGCCTCCGCAGGCCTCCCCGCCTAATGCCATGGACAACACCGAAGTGTTTTCCCGAAGAACCTCTCCAGGGCAAGGAGAGGTGCGGGAGGCTGTCAAGACGGCGCCAGAGGGTAGTACCTCAGGTGCCGAAAACATGGGGGAACAGACCCCCATGGATACTGGCAATGGGGCCATGCTCAATTCGGCCCCAACCGAATATCATTCCGGAGATCCGCATGGCTCCGGAATCAAGCGAGAAGCCTCCTTTGAAAGAAGGGGGCGCGTCAACTCCATCGGCGAGCTCTGTCAATCCAGAGGCGCCGAACATTCTGGTGGAAGCGCTCCGGCACACTTCCATTGTGGACAAACACTGTACCCTTATCGCTACGGTGGTTGAAAAAGTTCGGTCCGCTAAAAGTGGTTTAAATGAAGCCTGTACCAGCCTACTTACAGGCTTTGAGGTATGTGAAATAATATTTTTTTATCTTCTTTGCATATGCAAAAAATATGCCTATGTATAGATAGTAGCCCCTGAGACTCTGTTCGGCTTTTGCCAAGAAGGGACGAATAGAGAATCAATTAGTATTTGCAGGAGATAACATACGTGTCTATTTTGATAAACAGGCATCGCTATTAGCGGCAACCACACAGGCTGCCGAATTGTCCAAACTTAAGGAGAGGTTGGAGTGGGCCGATGAAGAACTCATCCGCACTAATAAGCGGTTTGAGGAAGAGCAAGGTATGTGGTACCTATACATACCTGAAATGATATGAGCTCTGATTGGTTATCTTGCTGGGTTTTATGGTTATACTCATAGTGAATGCCTCTGAGGTCAAATCCCTCAAGAGCGCACTGGCGAAGCCAAAAGGAGGCGGAGGAGGAACGAGGCGCCCGCAAAAACATGAAGCGGGGCTGGATGAAGTTGAACAAGAGCTCAAGGATGCCATAAAAATGTGAGTCCTTGGAGCGCAAGGTTTCGGATCAAGACTCCGATCTTACTAAGGCCCTCCAAAGCGCGAAGAAGGCCCGTGTTGAAGCCCAAGGAGCCTGCCGGGAGATCCAAGAGGCAAGGAAGATAGCGGCGAGTAAGGCCTTTAATATGTAGTGCAAATTTGTAAGGAGAAGATATATCTTACTGACTCGGTTTTGGAGTTCTCTAGGAGCGTTTGCGGATCTGTCCCGCAGTGTTGCTGACGCTGCGGAGTTCTTCCAAGCCGGAGAGGGGAGCTCAACGGAGAAGCTGTTCTGTTCACAGTACCTTGTGCCAGAGCATCTAGTGGCCCCCGGTGATCAGCTGAAGTAGTTGACCAAACTACATAGGGTGGCAAGATTGTCCATGAAGGATGTTATAGTCCGTCCTTGGCCAGCCGAGCCCATACCCAGCAGCTACTTCGGACTCGTGAAGCGGATAGTCACTGCCTGTCCCCGGCTTGACGCCATAAAGCGGTCGGTCTGTATCGAAGGTGCCCGGATGGCCTTCGCCTGTGTCAAGGTGCAGTGGGCGAAGATGAATGCCACCAAGCTTGCAACCGAGGGACCACCCGCAGGCAAGGAGCACCGCACGCCGGAGCAGTATTTTAATGAAGTCCTGGAAGGATCCCGCATTGTAGAGGGCCAGTGTTCGAAGGATATTATTTTTGAATGAATGTATCTAGGTTGCCCGAACTTTGCATTATGAAACGAGACTTTTGTATAATATGTTTGCTTGTTTTATCTCAGATTATTTTCCTCCTGTGTGGTCATTTGCTATATCTGAAAGTTTACCAGTCGTCGGCATTAGCCCCCACATTGATACTATGGGGGTGTTCGAAATAGCACATGAGCACACTTAACCCAACGTCTTGGTCCTTGAAGGAGGTGTCGGTGCGACGAACTAGGAAATCAAACTACGCGATTTTATCACTCTCACTTGGCCATAGGAGTTTGACAATGAGATTATAGGCGTTGCCCCTGGTGCTGTTCGGTTATCCGAACTTAGATGCTTTAGACGCCTAACCGGGTGCAAACCCGTCCTTCATATAATATGGAAAGAAATCTCAAGAGATTTGTATTTAGTCACTGAATAGCTGACCAGCTCTCGCCGCATCATGACAGTCAGTTTTTGGCTTTCTCTACTGAGGTGTTTGACCGGACGAGCCAGAAACACAATCGCAGTAGTTCTCCTTTTACTACCCTAGTCGAACGGGCAGAACGTAAGGTAGTAACCATATGAGCCTGGCAACCCAACTATTGACCAAAGACATGATTCAGAGTCGATGCATATAATGCTATATTTGGGATGCCGAAGTGTACTATAAAAAGTGTTCGGACTTCTTTTTTGAAAAATATGTGTGGCTGGGTAGAGCCCATGGCGATTTAAGTCGTGCCAATGTGTATATGGCAATCGGACGAAAAGAGGGGATGCAGACTAGGAGATAAGCCAAGTCTGATGGATACGCCAAAACGTATTTTTACAGAGGATGCCATAGGCCTTGAGGCTATTTTATATGCTGAGAACAAGGGAAAGCTGTATACAGGTCCCAAGAAATGACAAGGTGATTGATACATCTCCAACGTATCTACTGTTTTGGACATTATTGGGCTTTATTATCCACTTTTATATTATTTTTGGGACTAACCTATTAGCCGGAGGCCCAGCCCAGAATTGCTGTTTTTAGCCTATTTTAGGGTTTCGAAGAAAAGGAATATCAAATGGAGTCCAAACAGAATGAAACCTTCGGGAACATGATTTTCTTACCGAATACAACTCAGGAGACTTGGACCCTACGTCAAGCCAATCAACAGGAGGCCACGAGGTAGGGGGCCACGCCTGCCCCCCCCCCCCCCACGCGTGCCCTCCACCCTCGTGGGCCCCCTGTTGCTCCACCGACATACTTCTTCCTCCTATATATACCCACGTACCCCCAAACAATCAAAGACAGAGCCAAAACCCTAATTCCACAGCCATAACTTTCTGTATCCACGAGATCCCATCTTGGGGCCTGTTCCGGAGCTCTGCCGGAGGGGGCATCGATTACGGAGGGCTTCTACATCAACACCATAGCCTCTCCGATGAAGTTTGAGTAGTTTACTTCAGACCTACGGGTCCATAGTTAGTAGCTAGATGGCTTCTTCTCTCTTTTTGGATCTCAATACAATGTTCTCCCCCTCTCTTGTGGAGATCTATTCGATGTAATCTTCTTTTTGCGGTGTGTTTGTTGAGACCGATGAATTGTGGGTTTATGATCAAGTCTATCTATGAATAATATTTGAATCTTCTCTGAATTCTTTTATGTATGATTGGTTATCTTTGCAAGTCTCTTCGAATTATCAGTTTGGTTTGGCCTACTAGATTGATCTTTCTTGCAATGGGAGAAGTGCTTAGCTTTGGGTTCAATCTTGCGGTGTCCTTTCCCGGTGACAGTAAGGGCAGCAAGGCACGTATTGTATTGTTGCCATCGAGGATAAAAAGATGGGGTTTTCTTCATATTGCATGAGTCTATCCCTCTACATCATGTCATCTTGCTTAATGTGTTACTCTGTTTTAACTTAATACTCTAGATGCATGCTGGATAGCGGTCGATGAGTGGAGTAATAGTAGTAGATGCAGGCAGGAGTCGGTCTACTTGTCTCGGACGTCATGCCTATATACATGATCATACCTAGATATTCTCATAACTATGCTCAATTCTATCAATTGCTCAACAGTAATTTGTTCACCCACCGTAGAATACTTATGCTCTCGAGAGAAGCCACTAGTGAAACCTATGGCCCCAGGGTCTATCTTTATCATATCAATCTCCTACTACTTAGTTATTTACTTTGCTATTTATTTTGCCTTTATTTTACTTTGCATCTTTATCATAAAAATACCAAAAATATTATCTTATCATATCTACCAGATCTCACTCTCGTAAGTGGCCCTATAGAGATTGACAACCCCTATTTGCGTTGGTTGCGAGGATTTATTTGTTTTGTGCAGGTACAAGGGACTTGCGTGTAGCCTCTTAGTGGATTGATACCTTGGTTCGCAAAAACTGTGGGAAATACTTACGCTACTTTGCTGCATCATCCCTTCCTCTTCGGGGAAAACCAACGCAGTGCTAAAAGAGGTAGCAAGAAGGATTTCTGGCGCCGTTGCCAGGGAGGCCTACACAAAATTCGACATACCAAGTACCCATCACATACCCTTATCTCCCGCATTACATTATTTGCCATTTGCCTCTCGTTTTCCTCTCCCCCAATTCACCCTTGCCATTTTATTCGCCCTCTCTCTCTATCCTCCCTCTCTTTCTCTATTTGCCCTTTTTGTCCGCTTGCTTTTTGTTTGCTTGTGTGTTAGTTTGCTTGTTTGTCGCGATGCCTCAAGATAATACTAAATTGTGTGACTTCACCAATACCAACAACAATGATTTTATTAGCACTCCGATTGCTCCTCTTACCGATGTCGAATCTTGTGAAATTAATACTGCTTTGTTGAATCTTGTCATGAAAGATCCATTCTCCGGCCTTCCTAGTGAAGATGCCGCTACCCATCTAAATAGCTTCTTGATTTATGTGACATGCAAAAGAAGAAAGATGTGGATAATGATATTGTTAAATTGAAGCTATTTCCTTTTTCGCTTAGAGATCGTGCTAAAGCTTGGTTTTCATCTTTGCCTAAAAATAGTATTGATTCATGGAATAAGTGCAAAGATGCTTTTATCCCTAAGTATTTTCCTCCCACTAAGATTATCTCTCTTAGAAACGATATTATGAATATTAAGCAACTTGATCATGAACATGTTGCACAAGCTTGGGAGAGAATGAAATTAATGATACGTAATTGCCCTACTCATGGTTTAAATTTATGGATGATTATACAAAAAATTTATGCCGTATTGAATTTTGCTTCTAGAAATCTTTTAGATTCGGCCGCGGAGGCACTTTTATGGAAATCACTTGAGGAGAAGCTACTAAACTCCTAGATAATATTATGGTTAATTATTCTCAATGGCATACTGAAAGATCTACTAATAAAAAGGTGTGTGCGATAAAAGAAATTAATGTCTTGAGTGGAAAGATGGATGAACTTATGAAATTATTTGCTAATAAGAGTGTTTCTTCTGATCCTAATGATATGCCCTTGTCTACTTTTATTGAGAATAATAATCAATCTATGGATGTGAATTTTGTTGGTAGGAACAATTTTGGTAACAACGCGTATAGAAGAAATTTCAATCCTAGGCCTTATCCTAGTAATCCCTCTAATAATTATGGTAATTCCTACAACAATTCTTATGGAAATTATAATAAGATGCCCTCTGATTTTGATTCTAATATTAAAGAATTTATTACTTCGCAAAAGAATTTTAATGCTATGATTGAAGAAAAATTGCTAAAGATTGATGATTTGGCTAGGAACGTTGATAGAATTGCTCTTGATGTTGATTCTTTGAAACTTAGATCTATTCCACCTAAGTATGATATCAATGAGTCTCTCAAAGCTATGAGAATTTCCATTGATGAGTGCAAAGAAAGAACCACTAGGATGCGTGCTAAGAAATATGCCTTTATAAAAGCGTGTTCTTCTAGTTCCTATGAAAATAATGATGAAGATCTAAAAGTTATTGATGTCCCCCTATTAAATCTTTGTTTTGCAATATGAATCTTGATAATGATGGGACTGAATATGATCCACCTTTACCTAGAAGGCGTTCTAAGAATTCTGAATCTTTTGATCTTGATGCTAAATTTGATAAAAGTGGGATTGAAGAAATTAAGACCCTAGATGTTGCTAAACCCACTATTATGGATTTCAAGGAATTTAACTATGAAAATTGCTCTTTGATTGATTGTATTTCATTGTTGCAATCCGTGCTAAATTCTCCTCTTGCTTATAGTCAAAATAAAGCGTTTACTAAACATATCGTTGATGCCTTGATGCAATCTTATGAAGAAAAACTTGAATTGGAAGTTTATATCCCTAGAAAACTTTATGATGAGTGGGAACCAACTATTAAAATTAAAATTAAAGATCATGAATGCTATGCTTTATGTGATTTGGGTGCTAGTGTTTCCACGATTCCAAACACTTTGTGTGATTTGTTAGGTTTCCGTGATTTTGATGATTGCTCTCTAAACTTGCACCTTGCGGATTCCACTATTAAGAAACCTATGGGAAGAATTAATGATGTTCTTATTTTTGCAAATAGGAATTATGTGCCCATAGATTTTATTGTTCTTGACATAGATTGCAATCCTTCATGTCCTATTATTCTTGGTAGACCTTTCCTTAGAACGATTGGTGCAATTATTGATTCCAACTTCTGTTAAAGAAAGGCATGGAACACTTTCCTAGAAAGAAAATTAAATTACCTTATGAATCTATTATGAGAGCCACTTATGGATTGCCTAGAAAAGATGGCAATACCTAGATCTATTCTTTCTTGTTATGCCTAGCTAGGGGCGTTAAACGATAGCGCTTGTTGGGAGGCAACCCGATTTTATTTTTATTCCTTGCTTTTTGCTCCTGCTTAGTAATAAATAAATTATTTAGCCTCTGTTTTGGTTGTTTTTTTTTGTGTTTAATTAGTGTTTGTGCCAAGTAGAACCGTTGGGAAGACTTCGGGAAAGTCTTGTTGAACTTCCTGTAAAAACAGAAACTTTAGCGCTCACGAGAACTGCCGTAATTTTTATTTGGAAAGTGCTATTTAGTTAATTCTTTTTGAAGATGATTAATAGATAAATTTCTCACGTCCAGAGATTTATTTTAGAATTTTTGGGGTACCAGATCTTGCGCTAGCTACAGATTACTACAGACTGTTCTGTTTTTGACAGATTCTGTTTTGCGTGTGTTGTCTGCTTATTTTGACGAATCTATGGCTAGTAAATTAGTTTATAAACCATAGAGAAGTTGGAATACAGTAGGTATAACACCCGTATAAATAAAGAATGAGTTCATTACAGTACCTTCAAGTGATCTTTTGTTTTCTTTTGCTAACGGAGCTCACGAGATTTTCTACTTTAAGTTTTGTGTTGTGAAGTTTTCAAGTTTTGGGTAAAGATTTGATGGATTATGGAACAAGGAATGGCAAGAGCCTAATCTTGTGGATGCCCATGGCACCCCCAAGATAATCTCAGGACACCTAAAAGCCAAAGCTTGGGGATGCCCCGAAAGGCATCACCTCTTTCGTCTACTTCTATCGGTAACTTTACTTGGAGCTATATTTTTATTTACCACATGATATGTGTTTTGCTTGGAGCGTCTTGTATGATTTGAGTCTTTGCTTATTATTTTACCACAATCATCCTTTCTGTACACACCTTTTGAGAGAGCCATACATGATTTGGAATTTGTTAGAGTACTCTATGTGCTTCGCTTATATCTTTTGAGTTATATAATTTTGCTCTAGTGCTTCACTTATATCTTTTAGAGCACGGTGGTGGATTTATTTTATAGAAACTATTGATCTCTCATGCTTCACTTAGATTATTTTGGGAGTCTTAAATAGCATGGTAATTTGCTTAAAATCCTAATATGCTTGGTATGCAAGATTAATAATAAAAAATTTCTTATGAGTGTGTTGAATACTATGATAAGTTTGATACTTGATAATTGTTTTGAGAAATGGAGATGGTGATATTAAAGTCATGCTAGTTGAGTAGTTGTGAATTTGAGGAATACTTGTGTTGAAGCTTGTGATTCCCGTAGCATGCACGTATGGTGAACCGTTATGTGATGAAGTCGGAGCATGATTTATTTATTGATTGTCTTCCTTATGAGTGGCGGTCGGGGACGAGCGATGGTCTTTTCCTACCAATCTATCCCCCAGGAGCATGCGCGTAATACTTTGCTTCGATAAATTGTAGATTTTTGCAATAAGTATATGAGTTCTTTATGACTAATGTTGAGTCCATGGATTATACGCACTCTCACCCTTCCACCTTTGCTAGCCTCTCTAATACCGCGCACCTTTCGCCGGTATCATACACCCAACATATACCTTCCTCAAAACAGCCACCATAACTACCTATTATGGCATTTCCATAGCCATTCCGAGATATATTGCCATGCAACTTTCCACCGTTCCGTTCATGACACACTCCGTCATTGTCATATTGCTTAGCATGATCATGTAGTGTGACGCCCCCGATTCAATCGTACACTAATCATACACGCAAACGTGTACGATCAAGGTCAGGGACTCACGGGAAGATATCACAACACAACTCTACAAATAAAGTAAGTCATACAAGCATCATATTACAAGACAGGGGCCTCGAAGGCTCGAATACAAGATCTCGATCATAGACGAGTCAGCGGAAGCAACAATATCTGAGTACAGACATAAGTTCAACAAGTTTGCCTTAAGAAGGCTAGCACAAACTGGGATACAGATCGAAAGAGGCGTAGGCCTCCTGCCTGGGATCCTCCTAAACTACTCCTAGTCGTCGTCAGCGGGCTGCACGTAGTAGTACGCACCTCCTGAGTAGTAGCAGTCGTCGTCGACGGTGGCGTCTAGCTCCTGGGCTCCAACGTCTGGTCGCAGCAATCGGGTATAGAAAGGGGGAAAAGAGGGAGCAAAGAAACTGTGAGTACTCATCCAAAGTACTCGCAAGCAAGGAGCTACACTACATATGTATGCATTGGTATCAGATGGAATAAGGGTATCATATGTGGACTGAACTGCAGAATGCCGGAATAAGAGGGGGATAGCTAGTCCTATCAAAGACTATGCTTCTGGTAACCTCCATCTTGCAGCAGAAGAAGAGAGTAGATGGTAAGTTCACCAAGTAACATCATGTAGCATAATCCTAACCGATGATCCTCCCCTCGTCGCCCTGTGAGAGAGCGATCACCGGTTGTATCTGGCACTTGGAAGGGTGTGTTTTATTAAGTATCCAGTTTTAGTTGTCATAAGATCAAGGTATAACTCCAAGTCGTCCTGTTACCGAAGATCATGGCTATTCGAATAGATTAACTTCCCTGCAGGGGTGCACCACATTTCCCAACACGCTCGATCCTCTTTGTCCGGACACACTTTTTTGGGTCATGCCCGGCCTCGGAAGATCAACACGTCGCAGCCCTACCTAGGCACAATAGAGAGGTCAGCACGCCGGTCTAAATCCTAAGGCGCAGGGGTCTGGGCCCATCGCCCATTGCACACCTGCACGTTGCGAGGGCGGCCGGAAGCAGACCTAGCCTAGCAGGCATTCCAGTCCAATCCGGCGCGCGCCGCTCAGTCGCTGACGTCACGAAGGCTTCGGCTGATACCACGACGTCGAGTGCCCATAACTGTTCCCGCGTAGTTGGTTAGTGCGTATAGGCCAGTAGCCAGACTCAGATCAAATACCAAGATCTCGTTAAGCGTGTTATTTTGAAATAACCACAGACGCCGACCAGGGCCAGGCGCACCTCTCTCCTAGGTGGTCTCAACCTACGCTATCGCTCCGCCACAAAGATCCACTCAGAGGGCCGTCGGGACAAACGTCCTTTCGGACCCAATCCGTGAATCACTCGCGGGTACTCCTACGAGCCGACCCGTCTTTCGTCACCACAAGTATCATATATTATGTATATAAGTATATACCCGTGACCACCTCCTGAGTGATCACGGCCCGATAGTATAGCATGGTAGACGGACAAGAATGTAGGGCCACTGATGGTAAGCGAGCATCCTATACTAAGCATTTAGGATTGCAGGTAAGGTATCAACAGCTGTAGCAACAATGATAGGCTATGCATCAGAATAGGATTAACGGAAAGCAGTAACATGCTACACTACTCTAATGCAAACAGTATAGAGAAGAGTAGGCGATATCTGGTGATCAAGGGGGGGCTTGCCTGGTTGCTCTGGCAAGAGAGAGGGGTCGTCAACTCCATAGTCGTACTGGGTAGAAGTGGCGTCGGTCTCGGTGTCTAGCGAGAGAAGAGAGGGAAGAAACAATAAATACAATGCAAACAAATGCATGACGATGCATGACATGACAAAGTGTGATGCTAGGTGTGCCCAATCGCGGTAGTAGGTAATACAGGCGAAGGGAGGAAACATCCGGGAAAGTATCCCCGGTGTTTCGTGTTTTCGGACCAATGGACCGGAGGGGGAAAGTTGCGAGTTCGATATGTTAGGGGTGTGTGGCGGATGAACGGGTTGCGTATCCGGATTCGTCTCGTCGATCTGAGCAACTTTCATGTTGAAAATAATTTAATCCGAGTTACGGATTAAAAGATATGATTTTCTAAAGATTTCATTAATTCCTGGAATTTAATTAATTATTTAATTTAATTCGAAATTGGATTTATGACATCAGCATGATGTCATGCTGACGTCAGCAGTCAACAGGGGTTGACTGGTCAACCTGACCAGTGGGTCCCACTGGTCAGTGACACATTTTAATTAAACATATTAATTAACCTAATCAGCATTAATTGGTTTAGTTATTTGATTAGTTTAATTAATCAAAATTAATTAAGTTAATTAATTCTTTAATTAATTAATTAATTAATAATATTTATTTATTTATTTATTTATTTATTTTTGTTTCCTTTTTTTGTAAACGTTCTGGGGTGGCCCCCCTTTGTCATAGGCCCTAGGGGGCCAAAGCGGGCAAGCGGGCGCCGGGCAGAGCCAGGCGACGAGCGCTAGCCCGCCCGAACGGGAGCTGCGGGGCGGTGTGCGAAGGGTGGGCGCGCGCCTTGGCGCCGGTGGCCGTGGTCGCGGCCGAGCGCGTGGATGGCGGAAGCCACCGCGGTTGTAGCAGAAGGCAGCAGCGAGCGGGGGCGCGGTGGCCTGAGGCGAAGCGGAGCGGGGGGGAGTAGGGGCGCGACGGCTGTGGTCGTCGGCGGCAGCGGCGAGGGAGGAGAAGCAGGGGGCGCGAGAGGGGGTGCAGGGGAGGCCAGGACGAGCGCAACGGGCGCGGGGCGTGGCTAGGCGCGGCAGGCCTTGTGGCCAGGGCGCAACAGGCGGTCGGCTGTAGCGGCTGAGCAGCGGGGCCGGCGAGCGGGCAAGGGCATCAGGGGCGAGGCGAGGAGCACGGGGTGCAGGCGCGCGCGCTTTGGCGCGGCCAAGAAGGTGCCAGCCAGGACGGGCGACGGGACGCGCGCAGCATGCGGGCGGCACGGGCACAGGGCGGCGACAGGGGGTGCCGCGGGTGGAGGCGAGGTGGCTGGCCGTGCGGGGCGAGGTGGTGAGGAAGAGGCCACGGCGGGACGGGCGACGCGCGCGGCAGGGAGGCGCGGGCGCCGGTGCGCGGCGGTGACCGCAGGGAAGGAGGAGAAGAAGAGGAGGGAGACTCACCGCGGGAGCGTGGGCACAAGGGCAGTGGGGCACGAGGTGGGGGACGGGGACGACGAGCGAGGTGGGAGCAGGCCAGTGGGGAGGGGCTCCGATGAGGCGACGTGGTCTCCTGGCGGCGACGGGCGACGGCGTCGGTGGCCTCCTCCACGATCCCGATCCAATCGGGGGAGAGGGGGAGGAGATATTTTCGTGGGGGAGTGGGGGTGTCGGTGGAGTGGGTGGAGTGGGGGACGGTTTATGGGTGCAGGGTGGGCCGGCCGGTTGGGCCGGTAGAGGCCAGCTGGGCCACTTGGCCCAGCGGGGGGGGGCTTTTCTCTTTTCCTTTTTTTGACTTCTGCTTTTGTATTTTCTTTTCTTTTATTTCTTTTTCTGTTTTATTTCATTTTAAAATACTTAGGCACTTTATAAAAATGTGTTTATTACACCATAATTACATATGCAAATTATGGCACCGCCCGAACATTTTTGTTTTAAGTTTTGAAAACATTTATTATTTAACTTTATTTTAAATTTGAATTTGACTCGGTTTTGAACTAACGGTAGATTAGCAACAGTAATCGTGGTGACGTGGCACCATTTGCGTGGATTTACTGTAGCTTGATTACTCGGGCATTACAAAACTCCTCCACTACAAGAAATCTCGTCCCGGAATTTAGGAGGTAGAAGGAAACAGTGCGGGGTATTCATCACGCAGGCGGTCCTCGCGTTCCCAAGTGGCTTCATCTTCAGAGTGATGCGACCACTGGACATTGAGGAATTTGATCACCTTCTGATGTGTGCGGCGTTCAGCTTGGTCAAGAATGCGGACCGCATGCTCTTTGTAGGAGAGGTCCTGTTGCAATTTGAGCACTTCATGATCCATTGCTCGGATTGGATCCTTGAAGCAACGGCGGAGTTGTGACACGTGGAACACATCGTGAACCTAGGAAAGGTTTGGCGGAAGCTCCAGTTGATATGCCACTTTTCCACGCCTTTTGAGAATAGTGAAGGGACCGATATAGCGAGGAGCTAGCTTGCCCTTGATCCCGAAGCGGTGAGCACCCTTCATTGGTGTAACTCAAAGAAAAGCCTTTTCGCCAGGTTGATAGACCATGTCTTGGTGATGACGGTCATACTGACTTTTCTGACGTGACTGAGCAGTCTTGAGATTCTCACGAATAATGCGAACTTGTTCTTCAGCCTGTTGGATAATATCCGGATCGAAGAGTGGACGTTCCCCAATTTCTGACCAGTTCAGAGGGGTCCGACACTTTCGTCCATATAACACTTCGAAGGGGGACATCTTCAGACTAGCTTGAAAGCTATTATTATAAGAGAACTCGGCATATGGAAGAGATTCCTCCCATTTCTTGTCGAAGGAAATTACACAAGCTCGAAGCATGTCTTTGAGAACTTGGTTGACACGTTCAACTTGACCTTGCGACTGAGGATGAAACGCAGTACTGAACGACAGATGAGTTCCCATAGCTTCTTGGAAACTTGCCCAGAATCTTGAAGTGAATAAGCTGCCATGGCCTGAACTGATAACCAGTGGAATACCGTGAAGTGAAACAATTCTGGACATGTAGAGAGTAGCAAGCTGACTAGCAGTGATTATCTCTTTGACCGCGAGAAAATGTGCAACTTTAGAAAGCCGGTCAATGATGACAAGAATAGCATCATTACCTTTCTGCGATTTGGGAAATCCAGTGACAAAGTCCATTTCAACATGGTCCCATTTCCATTCAGGAATAGAGATAGGTTGCAGAGTTCCAGCAGGCTTTTGATGTTCAGCTTTGATATGACGGCAAACGTCACACTCAGCAACATAACGAGCAATGTCCTGCTTCATATTAGACCACCAGAATCTCTGACGAATATCCTGATACATCTTTGTACTACCGGGATGAATAGACAAAGGCGTATCATGAGCTTCTTTCATAACCTTTTTAGTCTAATCCAGGTTTTTCCTCGAGCGTGGTACCACTAGGCGGCCTTTGAAGTACAAGGCGCCATCATCGGCGATAGTGAACAATGAGGGCTTTCCTTCTGCTAGATGGTGTTTAATCTTATGGACTTCCGAGTCATAACCTTGAATAGTCTTTATACCATCTACGAGATCTGGTATGACAGCCAGGGTATTTAGAGAACCCTTAGTAACAACACAAAGATTCATCTTCTGAAACTCTGGGGGGAGCGAGTGCTCCAGGGGGGATAATATGAAGGTTCAGCTTTCTAAATTCTTCGACAAGCGAGGGCTGAACTTTGTGAACCTGGAGGTGGTTGCAGTAAGACTTGCGGCTCAAGGCATCAGCCATTACATTAGCCTTGCCGGGGGTATAGGATATACCCACGTCAAAGTCTGCAACAGTCTCCATCCATCTCTGCTGACAGAGGTTCAGATCTGGCTGAGTAAACAGATACTTCAGACTTTGGTGGTTGGTGAAGATCTCGCAACGATTACCGAGAAGGTAATGTCGCCACTGCTTCAGCGCATGAATGACAGCAGCAAGCTCGAGGTCGCGAACTGGGTAGTTTTCTTCGTGAGGACGCAGTTGACGAGAGGCATAAGCAATCACTCTGCGCTCTTGCATTAGGACACAGCCTAATCCTTGACGGGAAGCGTCACAGTAAATGACAAAGTCCTTCTTAGTATCAGGTGGATCAAGCACCAGGGTAGAAGTCAACTTGTCTTTGAGCGCCTGGAAACTTTCCTGACACTTGTCTGTCCATTCGAACTTGACACCCTTATGCAACAGATTAGTCAGAGGCCTGGCAATCTTGGAGAAGTTCTCGACAAATCGACGGGAATAGCTGGCGAGACCGAGAAAACTTGGGACTTGCTTGACATTCTTCGGAGGAGTCCAATCGAGAATAGCCTGAACTCGTTCAGGGTTGACGGCAATACCATCCTTGGAGATGACATGCCCAAGATAGGTTACTTCGGGGAGCTAGAATTCACACTTGGAATACTTAGCATAGAGTTGGTGCTCTCGAAGCTTTTCCAGCACAAGACGAAGATGTTCAGCATGTTCTTCTTTGTTCTTGGAATATACAAGGATATCATCCAAATAAACCACGATGAACTTTTTGAGGTAATCCATGAATATATAGTTCATCAAACGAGAGAAGGTGGCGGGAGCATTCGTTAAGCCGAATGACATGACGGTGTACTCGTATGACCCATACCGAGTCACGAAGGCGGTCTTTGGGATATCCTCTTCACGAACATGGATCTGGTGGTAACCCAACCTCAAGTCGAGTTTGGAAAACATTGATGAACCAGCCAGTTGATCATAAAGATCATTGATCCGAGGAAGAGGATATTTATTCTGAATGGTAGCTTGGTTTATAGGACGGTAGTCTTGGACCAATCGGTTTGTCCCATCCTTCTTCTTAACAAAGAGAGAAGGTGCTCCCCAAGGAGAGCAACTAGGGCGAATGAACCCTTTGCTAAGAGATTTGTCGATTTCCTCCTTAAGCTCAATGAGTTCATGTGGCGGCATCTTGTAGGGTCATTTAGCTATAGGGGTGGTGCCGGGTTTCAAGTCGATGATGAATTCGACAGCTCTAGCAGGGGGAATCCCTGGAAGTTCTTCTGGGAAGACGTCTTTGAATTCACGAACAACAGGAATGTTTTCAATGCCCTCAAGTGGTGCAGCGTTCAATGCATTCAAGGCATAAAGCCGTGCCTCGGCGTTCTGAACTAGATGAGCTTGGTAAGCAATTATTTCATCAGAAGGGTGTAGCAGATGGACGACCTTAGTGGCGCAAACTATAGGAGCAGTATGCGCTTTCGACAAATCCATTCCCAGAATGAGGTCGATGCTACAGGACTTTAGTACGATGGGAGAGACAAGGAATTCCAGTCCTTCGATTTCAATGGGGACATCGCGACAAATCATGGAGGTCCGACATTGGCCCGCGGGAGTGTGTACTAATAGCGAAGTGTTCATGTCCTCGCTTTTAATGCCATGCATGAATGCAAAATCCTCTAACATGAATGAATGTGATGCACCTGTATCAAATAAAACAGATGCTGGTGCTGAATTTACGAGGAGTGTACCCACCACAGTAGCGGGCTGGTCTAGAACTTCATTGAGATCAACGTGATTGGCATGAACACGTCCATAAGACTTGGCACTATTGTTGCGGGGCTGGTTGCTTCCATGGCCAGTTGCTGGGAGGGACAGTTGATTCTGGTTCTGGTTGCATTCCCTAGCACGGTGCCCTGGTTGACCACACCTGAAGCACAAACCATTATTGGGAGTGGGAACAGGATCTTGGGGTGGTGGAGCTGGAAGCCTTGGCTGCCTAGTTGGAGGAGTAGGCAAACGAGGTGCAGCATAGGTCTGCCTTAGGGCAGGTGCAGTTGGCTGGTACATGCTGTTGGGAATCCATATCTTACACTTCTGCGAGGGCGGGCCCGAAGATGAGCCCGTGTCACGGTTGTGCCTGTGAGAGCTCTGGTATTCCTGCAGACTAGTTTTGACATTAATGGCCTTGTTCACCAAGGTGGAGAAATCAGTAAAGTCATGCACTAGAAGTGCGAGCTTGATGTCAGCTTGAAGGCCGTCACGGAACTTCTCCTGTCTACGCGCATCAGTTTCAATGTCCTCTTCAGCATAGCGAAACAAGTCCAGAAACTCCCGCTGATAAGCTTCAACAGTTTTGTTGCCTTGGGTGAGGTTGCGGAAATCACGCTTCTTATGGTCCATGACTCCCTGAGGAATGAAGCGAGCATGGAAAGCAGCTTGGAAGTCTGGCCAGGTGATGATTGTTCCAACTGGCAGAGTACGCCTGTGAATGTCCCACCATTGAGCAGCGGGTCCCTTCAAGAAGAAGGAAGCAAAGGTGACGTAGCTGGCAGGGGCTACATCAGCAGACTCCATCTCGTAGGTGATGTCATGGAGCCAGTCATCATCATCCAGAGGCTGAGTTGAGCTGCAATACACAGTTGGGTTGAGGCGCATGAAATCCTGCAGAGTCACTTGGGCTGGCTGCTGGTTCATATTGGGGCGAGGAAACCGAGCCATCATATTTTCCATGAATTGGCGGTTCAGCTCTAACTGTTGGATCATACCAGCCATGCACTCAGGCGGTGGTGGGGCATGGCTACCACGACCACGACCACCTGGTCTAACCATCCTGCCAATATATAACAGGGGTAGTTCAGCATTGAGAATTCGCAAGGGCGAAAATCATTCATGATTAAATATGAATAATGAAAGGAACATGATAGATACTACATAGTAGTTGGCATAGCTTACAAAAGAGATCATGCATAGAGTTCGGTACACAGAGTTCAGTACACAAACTAAGAACATCATAGGCGGCACGCAGGCTCGCGGTGAATGCATCTAATACTAACAAGCAAGCCTACATCAGTCCCAGGAGGAACTGTGGAGGTAGGTGTAGCCTGACAGCTGGTAGTGACGAGAAGGGAAGTCCTCCACACGAGTAGCCTGGGGTCCGCGGATACTCTGGTGCGGAACCCGACACGCAGGTGGTAGGAGAGGACCAAGTGCAGGAGATTAGCCTCCCACATCTGGCCATCCTACACCCTGGGGCATCACGGTCCTGCCAGGGTATATCATAGAACGCGACAGATCACCAGATCGGACAGAGGGGTGCAACAGCGTCAGAGCACGGTACAGGTGCTGACGGGTGGTGTACAACTCGTGGCGAAGAGCTCGGTTAGCTCTATCCAGCCCATCAGCATGCAGAACCAGGTTCTGATGGTAGAAGGTCTCTCGGGTGACGGTGGAGTAGGCAGCAGTGTAGTATCCCTCCGCACCAACATCAGATGCGATAGCAATGTGCCTAAAGGGGGAGGTGTCCAACTCCCGGTACTCTCCACGAAGACGTGTCAGAGCAGCATAAGCAGCATCGTGCACCGCCATGTCGATAGTCACACCAACACCATGAGCAGTGTGCAGCATGGTAGTGGAGTCATACTCCCGAGAGTAGAGGTGGACGATGGCACGGTTCTGCTCCCGGTTAAAGTCCTGGTACTTCTCATAGACGGTGTACTCAGGGTGGCAGGGATAACCGAGATATGTCATCATCTCAACCAACACAGCAGGTGATCCTGTGGCACCAATGGCCATCGTGTGGCGCATGACCTGTCTCGTGGGTTCCATCTGAAAAACAAAGATGTTTTCAAGGAGTCAAATGACAATGTGGATAATGTTCAAATACTACTCTAAAGAACAACTAGGGCTTATCCAACTTTGGGGTGAACGTGGTCATGGGATCCTAATGTTTGAGTTAGTAAAAATCGTTTAACCCGAGTAGAAGAGAGTTCAGAGTCACAGAGTAAGGATCGAGGAGTAAAAGATCCTAATACCACCCAGATGGCGACGTGGGCCCGTAAGGCACACAGCCATGTTAGTAAAAAGTTTTGTAATGTCTAGACTCGACTTCGGCCAAGGAGTGTGGAAGGGGGATTCCTATAGGCAGTCGGCTCTGATACCAACTTGTGACGCCCCCGATTCAATCGTACACTAATCATACACGCAAACGGTACGATCAAGATCAAGGACTCACAGGAAGATATCACAACACAACTCTACAAATAAAATAAGTCATGCAAGCATCATATTACAAGCCAGGGGCCTCGAAGGCTTGAATACAAGAGCTCGATCATAGACGAGTCAGCGGAAGCAACAATATCTGAGTACAGGCATAAGTTCAACAAGTTTGCATTAAGAAGGCTAGCACAAACTGGGATACAGATCGAAAGAGGCACAGGCCTCCTGCCTGGGATCCTCCTAAACTACTCCTGGTCGTCGTCAGCGGGCTGCACGTAGTAGTAGGCACCTCCCGAGTAGTAGTAGTCATCGTCGACGGTGGCGTCTGGCTCCTGGGCTCCAACATCTGGTCGCAGCAATCGGGTATAGAAAGGGGGAAAAGAGGGAGCAAAGCAACCGTGAGTACTCATCCAAAGTACACGCAAGCAAGGAGCTACACTACATATGTATGCATTGGTATCAAATGGAATAAGGGTATCATATGTGGACTGAATTGCAGAATGCCGGAATAAGAGGGGGATAGCTAGTCCTATCGAAGACTACGCTTCTGGTAACCTCCATCTTGCAGCAGAAGAAGAGAGTAGATGGTAAGTTCACCAAGTAACATCGTGTAGCATAATCCTAACCGATGATCCTCCCCTCGTCGCCCTGTGAGAGAGTGATCACCGGTTGTATCTGGCACTTGGAAGGGTGTGTTTTATTAAGTATCCGGTTCTAGTTGTCATAAGGTCAAGGTACAACTCCAAGTCGTCCTGTTACCGAAGATGACGGCTATTCGAATAGATTAACTTCCCTGCAGGGGTGCACCACATTTCCCAACACGCTCGATCCTCTTTGTCCGGACACACTTTTCTGGGTCATGCCCGGCCTTGGAAGATCAACATGTCGCAGCCCTACCTAGGCATAACAAAGAGGTCAGCACGACGGTCTAAATCCTAAGCGCAGGGGTCTGGGCCCATCACCCATTGCACACCTTCATGTTGTGAGGGCGGTCGGAAGCAGACCTAGCCTAGCAGGCGTTCAAGTCCAATCCGGCGAGCGCCGCTCAGTCGCTGACGTCACGAAGGCTTCGGCTGATACCACGACGTCGAGTGCCCATAACTGCCCGCGTAGTTGGTTAGTGCGTATAGGCCAGTAGCCAGACTCAGATCAAATACCAAGATCTCGTTAAGCGTGTTATTTTGAAATAACCACGGACGCCGACCAGGGCCAGGCCCACCTCTCTCCTAGGTGGTCTCAACCTACCCTGTCACTCCGCCACAAAGATCCACTCAGAGGGCCGTCGGGACAAACGTCCTTTCGGACCCAATCCGTGAATCACTCGCGAGTACTCCTACGAGCCGACCCGTCTTTTGTCACCACAAGTATCATATATTATGTATATAAGTATATACCCGTGACCACCTCCCGAGTGATCACGGCCCGATAGTATAGCATGGCAGACGGACAAGAATGTAGGGCCACTTATGGTAAACTAGCATCCTATACTAAGCATTTAGGATTGCAGGTAAGGTATCAACAGCTGTAGCAACAATGACAGGCTATGCATCAGAATAGGATTGACGGAAAGCGGTAACATGCTACACTACTCTAATGCAAGCAGTATAGAGAAGAGTAGGCGATATCTGGTGATCAAGGGGGGGGGCTTGCCTGGTTGCTCTAGCAAGAGAGAGGGGTCGTCAACACCGTAGTCGTACTGGGTAGCAGCAGCGTCGGTCTCGGTGTCTAGCGAGAGAAGAGGGGGGAGAAACAATAAATACAATGCAAACAAATGCATGACGATGCATGACATGACAAAGCGTGAGGCTAGGTGTGCCCAATCGCGGTAGTAGGTGATACCGACAAAGGGGGGAAACATCTGGGAAAGTATCCCCGGTGTTTCGCATTTTCGGACCGATGGATCGGAGGGGGAAAGTTGCGAGTTCGATATGTTAGGGGTGCGTGGCGGACGAACGGGTTGCGTATCCGGATTCTTCTCGTCGATCTGAGCAATTTCGTGTTGAAAATAATTTAATCCGAGTTACGGATTAAAAGATATGATTTTCTAAAGATTTTATTAATTCATGGAATTTAATTAATTATTTAATTTAATTCGAAATTGGATTTATGACATCAGCATGATGTCATGTTGACATCAGCAGTCAACAGGGGTTGATTGGTCAACCTGACCAGTGGGTCCCACTGGTCAGTGACACATTTTAATTAAACATATTAATTAACCTAATCAGCATTAATTAGTTTAGTTATTTGATTAGTTTAATTAATCAAAATTAATTAAGTTAATTAATTCTTTAATTAATTAATTAATTAATTATATTTATTTATTTATTTATTTTTATTATTTTTGTTTCCTTTTTTTGTAAACGTTCTGGGGTGGCCCCCCTTTGTCATAGGCCCTAGGGGGCCAAAGCGGGCAAACGGGCGCCGGGCAGAGCCAGGCGACGAGCGCTAGCCCGCCCAAACAGGCGCTGTGGGGCGGCGTGCGGAGGGTGGGCGCGCGCCTTGGCGCCGGTGGCCGTGGTCGCGGCCGAGCGCGCGGACGGCGGTAGCCGCCGCAGTTGTAGCAGAAGGCAGCAGCGAGCGGGGGCGCGGGGGCCTGACGCGGAGCGGAGCGGGGGGAGTTGGGGCGCGACGGCTGTGGTCGTCGGCGGCAGCGGCGAGGAAGGAGAAGCAGGGGGCGCGAGAGGGGGTGCGGGGAAGGCCAGGACGGGCGCGACGGGCGCGGGGCGTGGACGGGTGCGGTAGGCCTCGTGGCCAGGGCGCAACAGGCGACCGGCTGTAGCGGCTGAGCAGCTGGGCCGACGAGTGGGCAAGGGCATCAGGGGCGAGGCGAGGAGCACGGGGTGCAGGCGCGCGCGCTTCGGCGCGGCCAGGAGGGGCCCAACCAGGACGGGCGCACGGGGCGCGCACAGCGTTCGGGTGGCACGGGCATAGGGCGGCGACAGGGGGTGCCCGGGTGGAGGCGAGGTGGCTGGCCGTGCGGGGCGAGGCGGTGAGGAAGAGGCCATGGCGGGACGGGCGGCGCGCGCGGCAGGGAGACTTGGGCGCCGGTGCGCGGCGGTGACCGCAGGGAAGGAGGAGAAGAAGAGGAGGGAGCCTCACCGCGGGAGCGTGGGGACAAGGGCAGTGGGGCACAAGGTGGGGGACGGGGACGATGAGCAACGTGGGAGCAGACCAGTGGGGAGGGGCTCCGGTGAGGCGGCGTGATCTCCTGGCGGCGACAGGCGACGGTGTCGGTGGCCTCCTACACGATCCCGATCCAATCGGGGGAGAGGGGGAAGGAGATATTTTCGTGGGGGAGTGGGGGTGTCGGTGGAGTGGGTGGAGTGGGGGACGGTTTATGGGAGCGGGGTGGGCCGGCCGGTTGGGTCGGTAGAGGCCAGCTGGGCCACTTGGCCCAGCGGGGAGGGGGGGCTTTTCTCTTTTTTCTTTTTTTGACTTCTACTTTTGTATTTTCTTTTCTTTTATTTCTTTTTCTGTTTTATTTCATTTTAAAATACTTAGGCACTTTATAAAAATGTGTTTATTACACCATAATTACATATGCAAATTATGGCACCGCCCGAACATTTTTGTTTTAACTTTTGAAAACTTTTATTATTTAATTTTATTTTAAATTTGAATTTGACTCGGTTTTGAACTAACGGTATATTAGCAACAGTAATCGTGGTGACGTGGCACCATTAGCATGGATTTACTGTAGCTTGATTACCTGGGCGTTACATGTAGTTGACATAGTATTTGTGGCAAAGCCAATGTTCATAATTCTTTCATACTTGTCACTCATGCATCATTGCATATCCCGGTACACCGCCGGAGGCATTCATAGAGAGTCATATCTTGTTCTAAGTATCGAGTTGTAATTATTGAGTTGTAAGAAAAATAAAAGTGTGATGATCATCATTATTAGAGCATTGTCCCAAGTGAGGAAAGGATGATGGAGACTATGATTCCCCCACAAGTCGGGATGAGACTCCGGATGAAAAAAAGAGAAAAAAAGAGGCCATAAAAAAGGAGAAAGGGCCCAAATAAAAAAAGAAAAAATGAGAGACAAAGAGAGAAGGGACAATGTTACTATCCCTTTACCACACTTGTGCTTCGAAGTAGCACCATGATCTTCATAGTAGAGAGTCTCTCATGTTATCATATACTAGTGGGAATTTTTCATTATAGAACTTGGCTTGTATATTCCAATGATGGGCTTCCTCAAAATTGCCCTAGGTCTTCATGAGCAAGCAAGTTGGATGCACACCCACTTAGTTTCTTTTTGAGCTTTCATATACTTATAGCTCTAGTGCATCCGTTGCATGGCAATCCCTACTCACTCACATTGATATCTATTGATGGGCATCTCCATAGCCCGTTGATACGCCTAGTTGATGTGAGACTATCTTCCCCTTTTTTGTCTTTTCCACAACCACCACTCTATTCCACCTATAGTGCTATATCCATGCCTCACGCTCATGTATTGCGTGAAGATTGAAAAAGTTTTGAGAATGTCAAAAGTATGAAACAATTGCTTGCCTTGTCATTGGGGTTGTGGATGATTTAAATGTTTTGTGTGGTGAAGATAGAGCATAGCCAGACTATATGATTTTGTAGGGATAACTTTCTTTAGCCATGTTATTTTGAGAAGACATAATTGCTTTGTTAATATGCTTCAAGTATTCTATGTCAATATGAACTTTTGTCTTGAATCTTTCTGATCTGAATATTCATACCACAATTAAGAAGAATTACATTAAAAGTATGCCAAGTAGCACTTCACATGAAAAATTCTGTTTTTATCATTTACCTACTCGAGGACGAGCAGGAATTAAGCTTGGGGATGCTTGATACGTCTCCAACGTATCTATAATTTTTGATTGCTCCAAGCTATATTATCTACTGTTTTGGACATTATTGGGCTTTATTATCCACTTTTATATTATTTTGGGACTAACCTATTAACCGGAGCCCAGCCCAGAATTGCTGATTTTTGCCGGTTTTAGGGTTTCGAAGAAAAGGAATATCAAATGGAGTCCAAATGGAATGAAACCTTCGGGAACGTGATTTGCTCACCGAATACAACTCAGGAGACTTGGACCCTACGTCAAGCCAATCAACAGGAAGCCACGAGGTAGGGGGGCGCACCTGCCCCCACCCTCAGGCGCGCCCTCCACCCTCGTGGGCCCCCTGTTGCTCCACTGACGTACTTCTTCCTCCTATATATACCCACATACCCCCAAACGATCAGAGACGGAGCCAAAACCCTAATTCCACCGTCGTCACTTTCTGTATCCACGAGATCCCATCTTGGGGCCTGTTCCGGAGCTCCGCCGGAGGGGGCATCGATCATAGAGGGCTTCTACATCAACACCATAGCCTCTCCGATGAAGTGTGAGTAGTTTACTTCAGACCTACGGGTCCATAGTTAGTAGCTAGATGGCTTCTTCTCTCTTTTTGGATCTCAATACAATGTTCGCCCCCTCTCTTGTGGAGAGCTATTCGATGTAATCTTCTTTTTGCGGTGTTTTTGTTGAGACCGATGAATTGTGGGTTTATGATCAAGTCTATCTATGAATAATATTTGAATCTTCTCTGAATTCTTTTATGTATGATTGGTTATCTTTGCAAGTCTCTTCAAATTATCAGTTTGGTTTGGCCTACTAGATTGATCTTTCTAGCAATGGGAGAAGTGCTTAGCTTTGGGTTCAATCTTGCGGTGTCCTTTCCCAGTGACAGTAAGGGCAGCAAGGCACCTATTGTATTGTTTCCATCGAGGATAACAAGATGGGGTTTTCTTCATATTGCATGAGTCTATCCCTCTACATCATGTCATCTTGCTTAAGGCGTTAATCTGTTTTAACTTAATACTCTAGATGCATGCTGGATAGCAGTTGATGAGTGGAGTAATAGTAGTAGATGCAGGCAGGAGTCGGTCTACTTGTCTCGGACGTGATGCCTATATACATGATCATACCTAGATATTCTCATAACTATGCTCAATTCTGTCAATTGCTCAACAGTAATTTGTTCACCCACCGTAGAATACTTATGCTCTCAAGAGAAGCCACTAGGGAAACCTATGGCCCCCGGGTCTATCTTTATCATATCAATCTCCTACTACTTAGTTATTTACTTTGCTATTTATTTTGCCTTTATTTTACTTTGCATCTTTATCATAAAAATACCAAAAATATTTTCTTATCATATCTATCAGATCTCACTGTCGTAAGTGGCCCTATAGGGATTGGCAACCCCTATTTGCGTTGGTTGCGAGGATTTATTTGTTTTTTGCAGGTACGAGGGACTTGCGTGTAGCCTCCTACTAGATTGATACCTTGGTTCTCAAAAACTGAGGGAAATACTTACGCTACTTTGCTACATCATCCCTTCCTCTTCGGGGAAAACCAACGCAGTGCTAAAAGAGGTAGCAGTGGTCTTGAAGGTCCTTTGGATACTCTGCCACACGTCTGTGCTGCTTTTCGCCTTGATGTGTGATCTTTTAAAAATGATTTGGGTCATAAAGAGCCTGGAAAAATAAAAATAGGAAAAAGAAAGAAAGAATATGATGGTCCCGATAGGATTGAGCCGTATTGTGGACTTTAATATGCCTCTGTCCTTGGCCATGGTATCTTTAGTGCGTAGTTATGTACGCGCGGTACATATGCCATTATCAGGTTGGGGCTTTGGCGGAGGCTGAATTGCTAATCTAGCTCTGGACGAGCCGGACTGCCATTCTGTAGGGTAGAACAGACCCTTTTGACAGTGTCCGGGGGCTTGACTGCCGATGTAGTACTCAGTTTAATGAGGCCACCCTGTATTTCGGCTGCAAGGGCCGCCTTATGCTCCTCAGTATGGACGGAGTGCTCCATGTTTCCATGGACTATAATAACGCCGCGGGGTCCGGGCATTTTGAGCTTTAAGTAAGCATAATGCGGGATCGCATTAAAATGGGCGAAAGCGGTTCGTCCGAGTAGTGCTTGATAGCCACTATGGAAGGGGACGATGTCAAAGATCAGGTCTTCGCTGCGGAAATTATTTGGTGAACCGAAGACTACTTCCAGCCTGATGGACCCTGTACAACAGGCCTCGACGCCGGGTATCACTCCTTTAAAGGTTGTTTTGGTGGGCTTGATCCTTGACGGATTAATTCCCATTTTGCGGGCAGTGTCCTGATAAAGCAGGTTAAGACTCCTGCCGCCATCCATAAGGACTCGCAGGAGATGGAATCCGTTGATAATTGGATCGAGGACCAATGCTCCCGAACCTCCATGACGGATACTAGTCGGAAGGTCTATGCGATCAAAAGTGACCGGATAGGCAGACCTGGGGTTAAATTTTGGGGCGAGTTGCTCTATGGCATATATGTCCCTTAATGCGCGCTTGCACTCCCTCTTGGGGATGTGAGTGACGTATATCATATTCACTGCTTTGACTTCGGGGGGAATTTCTTCTGTCCCCCTGTGTTCAGTGGGCAAGGCTCTTCATCGTCATCCTTGCTAGGCAGCCCATTCCCCTTATATCCGGTGTTTAGCTTACCGGCCTATTTAAATACCCACCAATTTCTATTGGTATGATTGGCAGGCATGTCAGGGGTGCCATGAATCTGGCAAGGCTGGTCTAGTATTCGTTCCAGACTAGATGGACCATCCTTGTTTCCTTTAAATGGCTTCTTCCACTGGCCGGGTTTAGAGCCACTAAATCCGGCGTTGACCGCCATGTCTTCGGTATCCTTATTGTTTCTTCGATGCTTGTGCTTGCCGTGTCGTGGCTTGCCGCTGCATCTTTGGCTTCGGAGGTGCCAGGGTCACTGGTACTGTGGCTTCTACGAGCGAGCCAAGTGTCTTCTCCCGCGCAAAAGCGGGTCATGAGTGCGGTGAGGGCTGCCATGGACTTTGGCTTTTCTTGGCCGAGGTGTCGGGCGAGCCACTCGTCACGGACGCTATGTTTAAAAGCCGTGAGGGCTTCGGCGTCCGGACAATCGACAATTTGGTGCTTTTTAATTAAGAACCTGGTCCAGAGTTTCCAGGCTGACTCTTCGGGTTGCTGGACAATGTGACTAAGGTCATCGGCATCTGGAGGCCGAACATAGGTACCTTGGAAGTTGTCTCTAAAGGCATCTTACAAATCTTCCCAGCTACCAATAGAGTTTTCTGGTAGGCTGCTTCACCGCGGACCATGTGGATATGGAGAAGAAAATCTTCGATCCATACCACGGGATCTGTCGTTCCATCGTATGATTCAATGTTCACGGATTTAAACCCTTCGGGGAACTGGTGCTCCATTACCTCATCGGTGAAGCATAAGGGGTGTGCGGCGCCTCTGTATCGGGCGACATCACGATGCAATTCAGATGAAGTCCGTATGCGGTTTTCGGGTCTGGTGAGGTTATGCCTGTCAGGCCAAGCTTGACGCTCGTCATCCCATGTTGGGGCACGCCCCCTTGATCTGTAGATTAATCTTGTTTGGCCTTCTCTATTATTCAGGTCTTGACGAAGGTCGTAGGTGTATCCTCGAGCCGCTGTCTCTCAGCCTTTACAGCGAGGTGCTGCAGGTTGGTGTTCGGCGTAGGTGGCCGCTTTATCTCGTCCACATGGCAGCCGGTCTGGTTCATCAGCATGGTCGTTTCTCGACGGTATGGGCTTGACGGCCTCGTCGTCGAATTGTGGAAGTAGCCGACGCTTCGGATAACTCTTAGTTGGGTGTTGAAGGCCATACTCTTCGGCGGCTAGGACTTGGGTCCACCTGTCATTGAGTGTATCCTGTTCGACTTGGAGCCGCTACTGCTGCTTTTTTAGACTTCTCGCAGTGGCGATTAGCTGGCGCTTAAAGCGCTCCTGCTCGAGTCGTTCCTCTAGCATGATGAAGTCTTTGTCACCGAGGCTCACATCGTCTTCGGAGAGTGGTAGATAATTACTATCTTCCGAGTCCTCATTCCCAACCAGATCGTCGGGGTTGACTTGCCCCTCTCCCACATCGTCTTGTCCGGATGTGGGCTCGACGGGGGCTTTGGGCTCTTCGGCACCCTCCGAAGTGTTATCGTCTTCGGTGCCGGTATTAATTTCTTTCTCACGACACGATTTCGAGCGGCGTCTCTGACGTCGACGTTTCGGTGGTGCCTCATCAGGTTTGTCATCTACCGGATCTTTCTTGTTTGCATCGTCATCCTCTCTGGGTGTGTCCACCATGTATACGTCATATGTGGAGGTGGTCGTCCAACGTCTGGTAATCGGCGGGTCTTGGCCTTGTTCGTCTCAGGCATCGTTGTCCATGTCGTCGATGTCTTCAGAGACATAATCTAGCATGTCGGTTAAGTCTTCGACAGTGGCTACGAAGTGGGTGGTGGGTGGGACGTAAAATTCCACAATCTCAGCCCCTAGTCCGGGCTGGGCGTAGTTCGGAAGTGATTCCTCTGGAATAGCGAGGGATCGCATTAAGTCCAGGGCCTCGTTTAAGAGAGAGTTTTGGATGTGGAAGCGAGACTCCGCGGGGCTGGCCAGGGTGAAAGCCTCCTGGCCCTGCCTACTTGGCACGGACTTCGAGAGTTTGGATCTAGAGTCTGGGGGCGAGTCCGACCTTTCCAAGATAGGGGGAACGTGGAATGATTCCGAGTTTGTCGTGGACACGATCGCCTCCGGATACTCGATAATGCGGTTTTGCAATGGAGAGTCTAGTGGGCTCCACACTCCCATCTTCAGACCTGATAGTTTGCTCCAGATCTAAGGCCACAGTGATGGTCTGGGCCGTGAACCCTTCGAAGATCAAGTCTCCTCGGATATCAGCGACATAGTTTAGGTTCCCGAAACTGATCTGGTGACTAGGGGCGTAGCTATCGATCTATTCAAGGTGGCCAATCAAGTTGGCACGCAGTGCGAAGCCGCCGAATACAAAAATTTGGCCAGGGAGGAAAGTCTCCCCTGAAATAGCATCATTGTAGATGATCGGTCGAACCATCGAACCTTCTGTCGATGGCATAGTGGAACTCTCAATGAAAGCACCAATGTCGGTGTCAAAACCGACCGATCTCGGGTAGGGGGTCCCGAACTGTGCGTCCGAGGATCGAAGGTAACATGAGACAAGGAACCCGATGTTTATCAAGGTTCGGGCCCTCTTAATGGAGGTAGTACCCTACTTCCTGCTTGATTGACTTTGATGAGTATAGGGGTTACAAGAGTTGATCTACCTCGAGATCGTAATGGCTAAACCCTGGATATCTAGCATATATGATTATGATTGCCTCTACGGACTAAACGCTCCAGTTTATATAGATACCGGAGGGGCCTAGGGTCGTACAGAGTCGGTTTACAGAGAAAGGAATCTTCATAACCAAGCGCCAAGCTTGCCATCCACACAAAGGAGAGTTCCATCCGGACATGAGGGAAGGCCTTCTATCTTGTATCTTCACGGCCCATCAATTCGGCCCATGTCACATAGCCCGGGCGCCCGAGGACCCCCTAATCTAGGGCTCCCTCAACGGCTAGCGAGGGGACGCGGTGGACGGCGACGACGACCGGCGCATAGGCGCCGTGACACGAGTGTCGAATGGGACGCATGGCAGTAGTGTGGTGTAGGGGCGGGCATGGCACGGTAGCGGCCGAGCTGGACAGCGTGGGAGGAGGGGCGGGGCGACATAGAGGAGAGGCGTCGCGGGGGCGGCAGGGAAGCGCGGGGTAGTAGCGGGTGGTGGCTACGGCGAGTGCGGGAGTAGCGGGGCGCAGCTGGAGGTGGAAGTGGCGCCCAGCAACAGCGGCGGTGGAGCGGCAGCAGCCGACCACGGCGTGGGCGGCACAGGGGCGCGGAGGTAGACGGCCATCGCGACGAGGAGCAGCGGGTGGGGAGATGCGGTGGCGCATGAACCAGGCACGCGCGGCGACAACAATGCACGCGTGGGCGCGGCTCGAGCCGCACGGGAAGCAGGAGGGGTCGCGGCGAGCACGGCGATGTCAGGTGGCAGCGAGCGTTGGTGGCTACTGTGATGTGGGGCACGGTAGTCGATGCGGGCAGCAGCATTGGACCCGCACGAGCCCCATGAGCTCAGTTATGAACTCGGGAGCAAGCTACGGTGACGATGGCTACGGCAGCGAGCTCGTCAATGGTGGCGGGTTCGGCCATGGCAAAGACGGCGACTACGCGCGCGGCAAGGTGACGAAGAAAAGGGGTAGGCAGGCGAAGCTCACCGGGGAGGCGCAAGAGGGCCCGGTGACGGCTTAGTAGCTGTAGGGCGGTCGGACTTGACGAAGATGGCCGGCGACCGAAGCGGACGAGGGCGACGCGGATCCGGTGAAGGAGGGGGTTCCGGCTCGTTTTCGCCTCCGTAGTAGATGCATCGGACGACGATGGTCTTCCTGGACGCAACGGCGAGGCGAGAGGTGGCCTGTGGCCACGTCAGAGTGAGGCGGGCGGCGACGGCCGCTCTCGATGACGGATCTGGAGGAGGGGGCGAGTGAGTGGGAGAGAGAGAGAGAAAGAGAGAGAGAGCAATGGGAGTGGAGTGGATGAGAGCGTACGAGGGAATTGAGGGGGCGTGGGAGAGCTGACGAGGCTGGGGGGCTCGGCCTTATCCCCTCGGCGGCGAGACGCGGGGTGGCGAGGCGGTCAGGCGACGACCGCATGGGCACGCGCCTCGGTCGGGTGAACAGGGGGAAGTGGGCGACCGCGGGGGAGTGGGCTCGGCTAGGCCACCTAGGCCGGTTCGGCAGCAAAGGCCCAGGGGGGTTTTCTTCGTTTCTATTTTCTTTTACCTTTTCTTTGCTTTCTGTTTTCTTTTTAGTTTTATTTAAATTTTAGGTTTTATAAAACACAAACTTAGCCCCTAAATTAGTATTAGTAATTACGCCACAGCCACAATTAGTTTGAGGTTTAAATAAAATAGTTTAGCATTTTTATAATTTAAAAAGCATTTAACAATTGTTTTTAGCCACTATTATATTCACAAAAAGGCATTTCAATACTTTACAAAAGTGTTGGGTCACCACCATAATTATTTATGGAATATTTTCCACACTTTGAACATTTTACTTTGCATGTTTGAGAAATTTGAATTTTGGACTTTTATTTTAAATTTGGATTTGGATTGTGATTTGGATCAACCAAGGATTAGCAACAGTAATCTTGATGACATGGCACCCTTAATAGTGGATTACTGCAGCTTGATTATCCGGGCGTCACACACTTAGACGGCGTGTGTCGTTCATGTTGTAAACCAGGGGCGCCCACGTCCACTGGAAGCCATTAGGGCGTCCACACGTGAACTGTGGTAACTGCCATTTTACCTTAAGCTCACCCGCTACGCCTGCCGTTTCCGACATGCGTGTTGCATGCATTGCACGGGGTTGGTGGTGGACGCGCAGGGCGCTGGAACATGTGCCTTGGTAGAATACGCAGCGCCTTGGATTTGTGTAGTGAGGCGGCTGATGAATCTAGACGCCATCCAGGGGTGTAGAGGGTTGGATTGGGAGATCGGGCGGTTGCCCCAGAATAGTGGAGAACCAGCCCACTGCTCCCTCTATAAAAGGAGGCGTGGGGTGGTGTTACTCATCCACCATTCCTCCTTCTCCGATTAAGAATTTGAAGGTATACCTTCCCCATATCCATATTACCTGTAGCGCCAGGTCTTAGGAGGGGAATGTAGTGATAACTTAAGACTTGCTCATGGTCAAAAAAAACTTCAGACTTGCTTCAATATAAATATTACCATTCTAGAGAAATCTGGGTTGTTCATCTGAGTTCCAATCATAAGTTGAATGTTTTGTATTCCACATATGTAGCCCCCAAGTACCGGTTTGTCTTGCTTGCAGCAACCTGAGACTTGTAGTTGTCTTCTGCTCATAAAACTTCAACCAGTGTAGCCCCCAAGGGTCGGGTCATTATGCAATAATGAGCAAGGAATTTTGCATATCTGATTATGTAGACTTGAAGAGCAATGTGTAGCCCCCAAGGGCTAGGTCATGAGTATGTGATGGGCCGGGTCTTCTAGTTTGACCTTGTGACTTTGGTAAACAACTGAATGCTATAATCCCCAAGGTCCGGCTCAGTAAGATAATATTGGGCTGGGACTTAGAAAATGATGGAAGGCCGGCTCATGTCCCTGAGATAACCGGGTCTGTTGACAATGTGATGATTTGAAAAACAACTTGCATTAGCCCCCAAGTGATGTGGTGCATGCTTGCAGTGACATGGGACTTGCATACTTGATATAATCGTGATTTGAATAATGTAGCCCCCAAGTACCGGGCCGTGTGCCTGCAGGGACTCGTGACTAGTCCTTCAATTGTAGAATAAAATCATATCCACTGCCTGGATGATGTTACTGAATGCTTTGCATATCAATATTGAACCATGCTCCTTGTTGTAAGCTGGTATTTTTGGATGAGGAAATAATAGACATTTTCCTGAAACGGATTTGAAAACCTCAATCATTAAATACTAGTTATGATAACCATAATGAAAATCCAGACATGTTGGCTATTAAAGATTGGAATAATGTAACCCGGTTTGAAAACTGGCTCTTGCAACATAAACCAGTATATCCATGTATATATGATGCATTGTATGATGATGCAATGAATGATGCAATGTATGATGATGTATGTATATGATAACAGAGTATAAAATGACTGGCTTTCGAGGCTCGAGTCTTGATTTAGTGAAGCTAGCATGATAGACTTGGTTTATCCTCGCTTTCAGAAAGCTGGTTCTCACATGACTTAAGCGGTCGTTTTAACTTTGACAAGTTCAGAGTCATAAAGATTGACTTGTCAAGAGTACGGCGAGTCATCTTTTTTGGAGTAACATCAAGCATACGAGCAGGTTTAACCAATAATGTGGCATTTATTTGTCAGTCAAGAGTGTAAGATAGCTAAACTCGGTGAGTTGGTAGCCCCCAAGTGACCTTATGGTCAATTAATAAAAGAGTCATACTTAATTTATGTGATGAAACGATAGAGGCCCCGAGTTTCGGGGATGCCATCTTTATTACATTGATCATAATATGATAAGCCAATAAGGTAGGATACCCATGTTTGAACCGTGCATCTTGGCAGCTAGTCCTCTTTGGGAACCTTCAATTTTTTTGCCAATCTAGCAGGATACCCATGTTTGAACTGCGCATCATGGCACCAAGTTCTCTTTGGCAACCTTTCATTTTTCTGAGAACTCGAACTTGCGAGAGATGGATTCCTCTTGAACCGGATGTTGAGCCGGATATTCAGATCTCAAAACTTTGTGAGAGACAGATTACTCTTGAGCCGGAACCTTTTCTGATAACCCAGAATCTTAATTTTGAGCCGAAAACTTTTCTGATTGCCCGACACTTTTTGAGCCGGAATTTTTCTCACAAGCTTTAAATTTTCGCCAAATTGGCAGCCGTCCCCGGGTACGGTTTGTCTTCCCTACAATGACCCGGGGTTCTTAAATTTGTGAAAGCGGCCAAATTTGCCGAGACTTGTCTGTGTAGCCCCAAGTCTTAAGATGACTCGAGGAGTCGGCTTAAGATTCTTCATATTTAGCCGTGGCATAAACCGACCTATAGTTGACAGCGGAACATTGGAATTTGTTTGGAACTAGAGGTGAGATGGCGAATTAATAATCTTTTTTATGTGCATCATATGCCCTCCCATTGCTTGTTATTCTTTCTTGGACTAGCTCATCTGGTTTGTCCAGGGCCATTTTCTTCTCTTTTTCTTCTCAATATGCTGATGCAAACCGGACCGGGTGGGGGCTTGCGCATGTCCATTGGGCAGCTTGTGTGATCGGGCGCGACCCTGATGTGTTGACGTAGACCGGTTTGCAATAGCTGTAATTTCATCGCTTCCATTGAGCGGCATAGCACGGACAATCTTGAGTGCAGAATGATGTTGTCGTGTGCTTCGTATCAGTGGTATAACACCATTTTGGATTGAACAATTGCTCTGATATATTTGGATGACATAATATTTTGTCATGTCTGCCATGAACATGGAACAATTATCCTGTGTAGAAAAAATATTAAGGCAGAATAATTGTTCTCGGAGGAATGCAGTGTATTGATAAAAATAAATAAGGCGGGTAACACCTAGTTGTTTTCGTGGGATGTTGAGCCAGTCCTGATTAGGTGACTATAAAGACGAGTCGCCGACTCAATCATTGTCTGTCCTCCCACTGGTCATATTTAAGCAGTCATCCACAAAAGTTTCTGAGAATTTGTAAAGTCCTCTAGAACCATCCATTGAAAAATTTTCTTTTCTTTTCTTTTCTTTTCTTTTGTTTTCTTCTTTTTTCAGCCGGCTCACTCCTTGATTTTTCTTTTCTTTGAGCACCTAGCCAAAGCAGATTGCTGGAGCAGCGGGGAACCGGCGTGCCCGTGGGCTAGAGACGGAGCGACGGTGGCGAGTTGAGGGCGAGGCTACAAGAGCGGCTGAGGCAGAGGCCAAACACGGCAGAGGCGGTGGCGGAAAAGCAGGGCCGGCTCGGAGCGGCGTGCAGCGGTGGTCGTCTTGCAAACTGTGCATGGCGGAGATGGAGAACAGCAGCGGCTCGGAAGCGTGGTGGAATCCATCGCCGCAGCGGCAGCGGAGATGGGTGGTGTCGTGGCGGCGACTTGACAGTGGGTGGTGGCTCGGTGCTCGGCCGCGACGAAATATACGCTCATGGATAGGCGTGCGGGTCTGAGGCGAGCGGGGCCATAGTGCCGGATTGAGGCCGCGGAGACAGCAGGTCGGCGGCGGAGCCCTATAGAGCAAGGCCGGAGCAGTTCGCTGGTGACTTGGCGAAGGTGGCTCATGGCCGACAGAGAGAGGTGTGGCAGGTTAACGTAACAGCTCGTGGGGCGCGGGCCAAGCGTGATGAGATAAGGTCGGCGTGCGGCCAGGCCAGAGGAGGGCGGCAACTCTTGGTCGGTACAGCAGTGAGGTGGAGCACAACGGAGGCAACTGCGAGGCCAGGCGGCTCAAGGCGCGGTGCGTAGCGGCGAGGCGGAGCATAGCGGAGGCGGCTGCGAGGCCGGTGGGCTCACGACACGGTGCGCAGCAGCGAGATGGGGTGGCTCGTGTGAATCCGACCAGCGGCATGCGGGGTACTTGTCCACGGGGGAGCGGGCGTAGCGCTGGAGGCCGAGTGCAAGAGGGGGGCGAGGGGGGCTCAAGGAAGCGGAGGTAGAGGCGGCCACGGTAGCAGCTCAGCACGTCGACGAGGGCGGCTCAGGTGGGGCCGGCTTTGACGAGATCGTGGCGGCGGTGAAGGGGCATGCCGTCGAGGCACGGCTGCGGCGGTGAAGGGGCCTGCCATCGAGGCACAGCTGCGGCGGCTCGGCAGCCATCGGGAGGGCGAGGGCGGCGGCCTGCAGGTGCAGCAGCAGAGGTGAGGTGAGCCATGGCGGGGAGAACCATGGAGGCAGAGTTGGAGCTGGAGCTGGACTGCTCGAGGTAGGAGGTGATTTGCGACGCCCGGGTTAAAGCAGGCGGGTCCCCAGGGGCCCCCAGCAAGGGCGGGTCGAGGCACGTCACCGGACACAGAGCTGGTGACTCGAGGCAAGGTGAGGTGAGGGTGGCTCGGTGGCGCGGAGCAAGGCCGGGGTGGTTCAATTATTCAACGTCGGGCGGAGGTGGCGATTCAGCGCCGGGCGGATGTGGAAACTTTGCGTGGCGATCCATGGTAATACTGCGGAGTAGGATTCCAGCGGCTCAAGCACGAGGGGCGGCACAAAGCGAGTCCGCCCGGGCAACGTACATGGCCGGCGGCTCGCAACGAGGCAAGCGTGGGTGGCTCGGTAGTAGTTTTGTTGTCTTATAGCGTGGCGGTGGAGCTGCGCCTGCGAGGTGTGGTGGAAGCGGGCGAATGCCGGCGGAGGCTAGCAGGTGGCAGAGGCCGCACTCAGGGTATGGCAGGGTGGCGGAGGCGGCGGAGGCCAGAGCCATGGGCGTCATGACCCGGAGCCGTAGAGGTGCGGCGAGGTGAGGCAGGCTCGATGTGGAATCGAATCCGTGCCCATGCCTGGGTCCACCTCCGGGTCATGGCCGGTTTGGCTAATCTACGTCGCACACCACTCATGATTGGCCAGGTTAACTTGTTTTTGTAAAGCTATCTGAGCGTATCCTTCTCTCCGCAAGAATTTTGTCCTTTACGTGATATACGCAGACTAGTACTCCTCAATTGATGTCAGACATAGTAGAGAAAGAACCAAAGAGCTTCAGCAGCCGCCGAGACTAATGCGTAGACCTGATCACTCAGTGACACGGATGCTTGAATTCCTGTCGATCTCGACGTTTCTAAGGCGCATTCTGATCAGAAGACAATGGATTTGTCGACTCTGCTTCCGGGTTGTCGTAGACCCTTCCGCACCGGCTCTTGTTGATCCTGGCGGGTCATAAGAATCTCAATCCCTAGAAGAGATTCCTTCAAAAACACAACTTCGAGCGTGAGTCCCAGGGTGGGCATCAACTGTCGTGGTTTTGTCACGGCAGATGTCCTAGTGTGAGGATTTAGTCGTGAGGCCATCGCAACTAGGTAGTAGCTTGAACGGGGTTGATCGGAATTGAGAAACGCGAGGTTTTACCCAAGTTAGGCCCCTCGCGGTGAAGGTAAAAGCCTACATCTTGCTTGATTGATATCGATGTTGATGATGATCTCGGTTACAAGGGCAGTGTTTCGCTACCTCTATCTCGAGAACATTTACTTTGATCTTGTCTAAGACTTGTCTGTCTGTTTCAAATTTTCATCCTTAAGATGCCCTGTCCCTTCTTATATAAGTTAAAGGGGCGGGTTATATATAGAGTCCTAATAGGATTAAAACATAGCCTAGTTCCGACTTCTTATAGCGGGCTTCTTAACCCTGGGCTTCTCACTGTGGGCTTCTTGACACCTGGGTTTCTTATCTTCAGGCGGCTCATCTTCAGGGCTTATCTCCGAGACTCGTCGCCGGGATTCTAAGTAGATGCCGGGTTAGGATTTGGGTTAGGATCCGGGTTACACAATCTGCGAGGCTAGGATCCGAGGCACACAAGCTGCTGGGTTAGGACCAATCGGGTTACACCTGCCGGGTTACGCCTGCCGGGTAGGAGCTTAGCACGCCGGCGAGGGCGGCTCAGGCGCGGCCGGCTTTGACGAGATCGTGGCGGTGGTTTGAAGGAGTGGCGGTGAAGGGGCATACCTTTGAGGCACGACTGCGGCAGTGAAGGGGCATGCCATCGAGGCACAGCTGCGGCGGCTCAGGAGCCATCGGGAGGGCACGGGCGGGCGGCCTATAGGTGTAACAGCGGAGGTGAGGTGAGCCATGGCGGGGCGAACCATGGAGGCAGAAGTGGAGTTGGAGCTGGACTGCTCGAGGTAGGAGGTGATTCGCGACGCCCAATTTAAAGCAGGCGGGTCCGCAGGGGCCCTGGCAAGGGCGGGTCGAGGCGCGTCACCGGACACGGAGCCGGCGACTCGAGGCAAGGTGAGGTGAGGGCGGCTCGAGGGTGCTCGATGGCACGGAGCAAGGCCTGGGTGGTTCAGCGATTCAACGTCGGGCGGAGGTGGCGATTCAGCGCCGGGCAGATGTGGAAACTTTGCGAGGCGATCCATGGCAATACTACGGAGGCGGGCAGCGGAGTAGGATTCCAGCGGCTCAAGCACGAGGGGCGGCACAAGGCGAGTCCGTGCAGACAACGTACATGGCTGGCAGCTCACAACAAGGCAAGCGTGGGTGGCTCGGTAGTGGTTCTACTGTCTTATAGCGTGGCGGTGGAGCTGTGCCCGCAAGGTGAGGTGGAAGCGGGCGAAGGCCAGCAGAGGCTCGCGGGTGGCAGAGGCCACACTCGGGGTATGGCGGGGCGGCGAAGGCGGCCGAGGCCGGGCGGCTTGAGGCGGTAGGAGGCCAGAGCCATGGGCGTCGTGACCCGGAGGCCGCAGAGGTGCGGCGAGGTGAGGCAGGCTCGATGTGGAATCAAATCCGTGCCCATGCCTCGGTCCACCTTCGGGTGATGGCCGGTTTGGCTAATCTACGTCGCACACCAGTCATGATGGCCCAGGTTGACTTGTTTTTGCAAAGCTACCCGAGCGTATCCTTCCCTCCACAAGAATTTTGTCCTTTACATGATATACGCAGACTCGTACTCCTCGTTTGATGTCGGACATAGTAGAGAAAGAACCGAAGAGCTTCAGCAGCCGCTGAGACTAATGCGTAGACCTGATCGCTCGGTCACACAGATGCTTGAATTCATGTCGATCTTGACGTTTCTAAGGCGTGATTCTGATCAGAAGACAATGGATTTGTTGACTCTGCTTCCGAGTTGTCGTAGATCCTTCTGCATCGGCTCTTGTTGATCCTGGCGGGTCATAAGCATCTCGATCCCTAGGAGATATCCCTTCAAGAACACAACTCCGAGCATGAGCCGCACGGTGGGCGCCAACTGTCGTGGTTTTGTCATGACAGATGTCCTAGTATGAGGACTTAGTCGTGAGGCCATCGCAACTAGGTAGTAGCTTGAACGGAATTGATCGGAATCGAGAAATGTGAGATTTCACCCAGGTTCGGCCCCTCGCGGTTGAGGTAAAAGTCTAGATCCTGCTTGATTGATATTGATGTTGATGATGATCTCGGTTACAAGGGCGGTGTTTCGCTACCTCTATCTCGAGAACATCTACTTTGATCTTGTCTAAGCCTTGTCTTTCTGTTTCAAATTCCCCCCCCCCCTTGGGGTGCCTTTCCCCTCCTTATATAAGTTAAAGGGGGGGGTTACATGTAGAGTCCTAGTACGATTAGAACTTAGCCTAGTTCTGACTTCTTATCGCGGGCTTCTTGACGCTTGGGTTTCTTATCTCCAGGCGGCTCATCTTTAGGGCTTATCTCCGATACTCATCTCCAGGATTCTAAGTAGATGCCGAGTTAGGATCTGGGTTAGGATCCGGGTTACACAATCTGTCGGGTTAGGATCCGGGTCACACAATCTGTCGGGTTACACAATCTATCGGGTTAGGACCTGTCGGGTTACACCTGCCGGGTTATGCCTGCCGGGTTACACATGTCGGGTTAAGTAAGATGTTGGGTTAAGTCCCGGGATGACTTAACAGGGCTGCTTAAGTCTAGAGATGGCTTAATGTCATGAGCTGGGTTTAACCGCGGGTAATTCCCCCGACAGTAATTGTCTAGAAACGTGTATGATGGTGTCATGCATGGCAGACGAGTTCTGCAGAGAACTCGTGTGCGATGGGGCACATGTCACTCACAGTTCGTGATGCGGAGCATCCCACGTTCATCCCCATGTACACTCCGTACTCTCCATGTTGATGCATAGCAACGAGAGGGAAACATAGTAATTTCAAAAAAAAAATCGTACGCACACGCAAGATCATGGTGATGCATAGCAACGAGAGGGAAGAGTATCGTCCACGTACACCGGTAGACCGTAAGCGGAAGCGTTATGAGAACGTTGTTGATGTAGTCGAACATCTTCACGATCCGACCGATCCAAGTACCGAACGCACGGCACCTCCAAGTTCAGCACAGGTTCAGCTCGATGACGTCCCATGAACTCCGATCCAGCAGAGCTTCACGGGAGAGTTCCTTCAGCACGATGACGTGATGACGGTGATGATGTTGCTACTGACTTAGGGCTTCGCCTAAGCACCGCTACGATATGATCGAGATGGATTATGGTGGAGGGGGGCACCGCATACGGCTAAGGAATCAATGATCAACTTGTGTGTTCTAGGGTGCCCCCTGCCCCCGTATATAAAGGAGCAAGGGGGGAGGCCGGACGGCCCTTGCAGGGCACGCCAAGAGGAGGAGTCCTCCTCCTAGTAGGAGTAGGACACCCCTTTCCTACTCCTACTAGGAGGAGGAAAGGAAGGGGGAAGGGGAGAAGGAAGGAGAGGGAGGAAAGGAGGAAAGGGGGGTCGGCCCCCTAGTCCAATTCGGTTTGGGCTAGGGGGGCCGCGCGCCCTGCCTCCTCTCTTCCACCACTTGGCCCATGAGGCCCAATACTTCTTCCCCCGTATTCCCGTAACTCCTCGGTACTCCAAAAAATACCCGAATCACTCGGAACTTTTCCAATGTCCGAATATAGTCGTCCAATATATCGATTTTTACGCCTCGACCATTTCGAGACTCCTCGTCATGTCCCCGATCTCATCCGGGAGTCCGAACCATCTTTAGTACATCAAAACTCATAATACCGATCGTCAACGAACGTTAAGCATGCGGACCCTACGGGTTCAAGAACTATGTAGACATGACCGAGACACATCTCTGGTCAATAACCAATAGCGGAACCTGGATGCCCATATTGGTTCCTACATATTCTATGAAGATCTTTGTCGGTCAAACCGCATAACAACATACGTTGTTCCCTTTGTCATCGGTATGTTACTTGCCCGAGATTCGATCGTAGGTATCTCAATACCTAGTTCAATCTTGTTACTAGCATGTCTCTTTACTCGTTCCGTAATGCATCATCCCGCAACTAACTCATTAGTCACATTGCTTGCAAGGCTTATAGTGATGTGCATTACCGAGAGGGCCCAGAGATACCTCTCCGACAATCGGAGTGACAAATCCTAATATCGATCTATGCCAACTCAACAAGTACCATCGGAGACACCTGTAGAGCACCTTTATAATCACCCAGTTACTTTGTGACGTTTGGTAGCACACAAAGTGTTCCTCCGGTAT
The DNA here is from genome assembly GCF_003073215.2 of Triticum urartu. Taxonomy (NCBI): domain Eukaryota; kingdom Viridiplantae; phylum Streptophyta; class Magnoliopsida; order Poales; family Poaceae; genus Triticum; species Triticum urartu. The sequence goes on from NC_053028.1 coordinate 385,251,715, forward strand.
TCGGGAGTTGCATAATCTCAGAGTCATAGGAACATGTATAAGTCATGAAGAAGGAAATAACAACAAACTAAACGATCATAATGCTAAGCTAACTGATGGGTCAAGTCAATCATATCATTCTCTAATGATGTGATCCCGTTAATCAAATGACAACTCATGTCTATGGTTAGGAAACATAACCATCATTGATTCAACGAGCTAGTCAAGTAGAGGCAAACTACTGACACTCTGTTTGTCTATGTATTCACACATGTACTAAGTTTCTGGTTAATACAATTCTAGCATGAATAATAAACATTTATCATGATATAAGGAAATATAAATAACAACTTTATTATTGCCTCTAGGGCATATTTCCTTCAGTCTCCCACTTGCACTAGAGTCAATAATCTAGTTCACATCGTCATGTGATTTAACACCAATAGTTCACATCTTTATGTGATTAGTTCACATCTCCATGTGACTAACACCCAAAGGGTTTACTAGAGTCAATAATCTAGTTCACATCGCTCTGTGATTAACACCCAAAAAGTGATCATGTTTTGCTTGTGAGAGAAGTTTAGCCTACGGGTCTGCAACATTCAGATTCGTATGTATTTCGCAAACTTTTATGTCTACAATGCTCTACACGGAGCTACTCTAGCTAATTGCTCCCACTTTCAATATGTATCCAGATCGAGACTTAGAGTCATCTAGATCGATGTAAAAAGCTTGCATCGACGTAACTCTTTACGATGAACTCTTTTATCACCTCCATAACCGGGAAATATTTCCTTTGTCCTCTAAGGATAATTTTGACCGCTGTCCAGTGATCTACTCCTAGATCATTATTGTACTCCCTTGCCAGAAAGATGCTAAGGTGTACAATAGGACTGGTAAACAACATAGCATACTTTATAGAACCTACGACCGAGGCATAGGGAATGACTGTTCATTCTCTTTCTATTTTCTGCTGTGGTCGGGTTTTGAGTCTTTACTCAACTTCACACCTTGCAACATAGGCAAGAACTCCTTTGATTGTTCCATTTTGAACTATTTCAAAATCTTGTCAAGGTATGTAATCATTGAAAAAACTTATCAAGCGTCTTGATCTATCTCTATAGATCTTGATGCTCAATGTGTAAGCAGCTTTAGCGAGCTCTTTCTTTGAAAAACTCTTTTCAAACACTCCTTTATGCTCTCCAGAAAATTCTACATTATTTCCGGTCAAAAATATGTCATTCACATATACTTATCAGAAATGATGTAGTGCTCCCACTCACTTTCTTGTAAATACAGGCTTCACCTCAAGTTTGTATAAAACCATATGCTTTGATCACTTTATCAAATCATATATTCCAACTCCGAGACGCTTTCACCGGTCCATAGATGGATCGCTGGAGCTTGCACACTTTGTTAGCACCTTTTGGATCGACAAAACCTTTTGGTTGCATCATATACAACTCTTCTTTAAGATATCCATTAAGGAATGCAGTTTTGACATCCATTTGCCAAATTTCATAACCATAAAATGCGGCAATTGCTAACATGATTCGGACGGACTTTATGCATCGCCATGGGTGAGAAGGTCTCATCATAGTCAACTCCTTGAACTTGTCGAAAACCTTTCGCAATAAGTCAAGCTTTGTAGACAGTAACATTACCATCAGCGTCAGTCTTCTTCTTGAAGATCCATTTATTCTCTATGGCCTTCCGATCATCGAGCAAGTCAACCAAAGTCCATACTTTGTTCTCATACATGGATCCCATCTCAAATTTCATGGCTTCAAGCCATTTTGCAGAATCTGGGCTCATCGTCGCTTCCTCATAATTCGTAGGTTCATCATGGTCAAGTAACATGACCTCCAGAACAGGATTACCGTACCACTCTTGTGCGGATCTCACTCTGGTTGACCTACGAGGTTCGGTAGTAACTTGATCTGAAGTTACATGATCATCATCATTAGCTTCCTCACTAATTGGTATAGGAGTCACAGGAACAGATTTCTGTGATGAACTACTTTCCAATAAGGGAGCAGGTATAGTTACCTCATCAAGTTCTACTTTGCTCCCACTCACTTCTTTCGAGAGAAACTCCTTCTCTAGAAAGGATCCATTCTTAGCAATGAATGTCTTGCCTTCGGATCTGTGATAGAAGGTGTACCCAACTATCTCCTTTGGGTATCCTATGAAGACACATTTCTCCGATTTGGGTTTGAGCTTATCAGGATGAAACATTTTCACATAAGCATCGCAACCCCAAACTTTAAGAAATGGCAGCTTTGGTTTCTTGCCAAACCATAGTTCATACTGTGCCATGTCAACAGATTTAGATGGTGCCCTATTTAACGTGAATGCAACTGTCTCTAATGCATAACCCCAAAACTATAGCGGTAAATCAGTAAGAGACATCATAGATCGCACCATATCTAGTAAAGTGCGATTACGACGTTCGGACACACCATTACACCGTGGTGTTCCAGGTGGCGTGAGTTACGAAACTATTCCATATTGTTTCAAATGAAGACCAAACTCGTAACTCAAATATTTTCCTCCACGATCAGATCATAGAAACTTTATTTTCTTGTTACGATGATTTTCCACTTCACTCTAAAATTCTTTGAACTTCTCAAATGTTTCAGACTTATGTTTCATAAATTAGATATACCCATATCTGCTCAAATCATCTGTGAAGGTTAGAAAATAACGATACCCGTCACGAGCCTCAGCACTCATCGGACCCCATACATCAGTATGTATTATTTCCAATAAGTCAGTTGCTCGCTCCATTGTTCCGGAGAACGGAGTCTTAGTCATCTTGCCCATGAGGCATGGTTCACAAGCATCAAGTGATTCCAAAAGCCCATCAGCATGGAGTTTCTTCATGCGCTTTACACCAATATGACCTAAATGACAGTGCCACAAATAAGTTGCACTATCATTATTAACTTTCCATCTTTTGGCTTCAATATTATAAATATGTGTATCACTACGATCGAGATTCAATAAACCATTCACCTTGGGTGGATGACCACAGAAGGTTTTATTCATGTAACAGAATAACAATTATTATTTGACTTAAATGAATAACCATATTGCAATAAACATGATCCAATCATATTATGCTCAACGCAAACACCAAATAACATTTATTTTAGGTTCAAGACTAATCCCGAAGGTAAATGCAGTGTGCGATGGTGATCTTATCAACCTTGGAATTACTTCCAACACACATCGTCACCTCGCCCTCAACTAGTCTTTGTTTATTTTGCAACTCCCGTTTCGAGTTACTACTCTTAGCAACTGAACCAGTATCAAATACTGAGGGGTTGCTATAAACACTAGTAAAGTAAACATCAATAACATGTATATCAAATATACTTTTGTTCACTTTGCCATCCTTCTTATCCACCAAGTATCTAGGGTAATTCCACTTCCAGTGACCATTTCCTTTGCAGTAGAAGCACTCGGTTCCAGGCTTGGGTCCAGCTTTGGGCTTCTTAATGGGAGTGACAACTTGCTTGCCATTCTTCTTGAAGTTCCCTTTCTTCCCTTGCCCTTTTACTTGAAACTAGTGGTCTTGTCAACCATCAACATTTGATGCTTTTCTTGATTTCTACCTTCGTCGATTTCAGCATCATGAAGAGCTCGGGAATCGTTTTCGTCGTCCCTTGCATAGTATAGTTCATCACGAAGTTCCAGTAACTTGGTGATAGTGACTAGAGAACTCTGTCAATTACTATATTATCTGGAAGATTAACTCCCACTTGATTCAAGCAATTGTAGTAACCAGACAATCTGGGTGCATGCTCACTGGTTGAGCTATTCTTCTCCATCTTGTAGGCAAAGTATTGTCAGAGGTCTCATACCTCTCGACACGGGCATGAGTATGAAATACCAATTTCAACTCTTGGAACATCTCATATGCTCCATATCGTTCAAAACATTTTTGAAGTCCCGGTTCTAAGCCGTAAAGCATGGTGCACTAAACTATCAAGTACTCATCATACCGAGCTTGCCAAACATTCATAACGTCTGCATCTGCTCCTGCAATTGGTCTGTCACCTAGCGGTGCATCGAGGACAAAATTCTTCTGTGCAGCAATGAGGATAATCCTCAGATCACGGATCCAATCCGCATCATTGCTACTATCATTTTTCAACATAGTTTTCTCTAGGAACATATCATAAATAAACGGGGAAGCTATACGCGAGCAATTGATCTACAATATAGATATGCAAATACTATCAGGACTAAGTTCATGATAAATTTAAGTTCAATTAATCATATTACTTAAGAACTCCCACTTAGATAGACATCTCTCTAATCTTCTAAGTGATCACGTGATCCTTATCAACTAAACCATGTACGATCATCACGTGAGATGGAGTAGTTTTCAATGGTGAACATCACTATGTTGATCATATCTACTATATGATTCACGCTCGACCTTTTGGTCTCAGTGTTCCGAGGCCATATCTATATATGCTAGGATCGTCAAGTTTAACCCAAGTATTCCGCGTGTGCAAAAACTGGCTTGCACCCGTTGTATAAGAACATTGAGGTTATCACACCCGATCATCACGTGGTGTCTCGGCACGACGAACTTTTGCAACGGTGCATACTCAGGGAGAACACTTGTACCTTGAATTTTTTTACTGAGAGGTCATCTTATAATGCTACCGTCAATCAAAGCAGAATAAGATGCATAAAGGATAAACATCAGATGCAATCAAAATATGTGACATGATATGGCCATGATCATCTTGCGCCTTTGATCTCCATCTCCAAAGTACCATCATGATCTCTATCGTCACCGGCATGACACCATGATCTCCATCATATTGATCTCTATCAACATGTCATCACATGGTCGTCTCGCCAACTATTGCTCTTGCAACTATTGCTATCGCATAGTGATAAATTAAAGCAATTATTTGGAGCATGCATCTTATGCAATAAAGAGACAACCATAAGGCTTCTACCAGTTGCCGATTACTTCAACAAAACATGATCATCTCATACAACAACTTATATCTCATCACGTCTTGACCATATCACATCACAACAAGCCCTGCAAAAACAAGTTATACATCCTCTACTTTGTTGTTGCAAGTTCTACGTGGCTGCTACGGGCTGAGCAAGAACCGTTCTTACCTATGCATCAAAAACCACAATGCAGTATAGTGATTGCTTTTTGATCTTTAGAAATAACCATGTTCATTGAATCTGATTCAACTAAAGCTGGAGAAACGGACACCCACTAGCCACCTGTGTGCGAAGCACGTCGGTAGAACCAGTCTCGCATAAGCGTACGCGTAATGTCGGTCTAGGCTGCTTCATCCAACAATGTCGCTGGATCAAGAATCAACTAGTAATGGCAAGCAATATGTATATACCCACGCCCACAACTCCTTTGTGTTCTACTCGTGCATATAACATCTACGCATAAACCTGGCTCGGATACCACTGTTGGGAAACGTAGTACTTTCAAAAAAATTCCTACGCACACGCAAGATCATGGTGATGCATAGCAACGAGAGGGAAGAGTATCGTCCACGTACCCTCGTAGACCGTAAGCGGAAGCGTTATAAGAATGTGGTTGATGTAGTCGAACGTCTTCATGATCCGACCGATCCAAGTACCGAACGCACGGCACTTCCGAGTTCAGCACACATTCAGCTCAATGAGGTCCCATGAACTCCGATCCAGCAGAGCTTCACGGTAGAGTTCCATCAGCATGACGGCGTGATGATGGTGATGATGTTGCTACCGATGCAGGGCTTCGCCTAAGCACCGCTACGATATGATCGAGGTGGATTATGGTGGAGGGGGCACCACACACGGCTAAGGGATCAATGATCAACTTGTGTGTTCTAGGGTGCCCCCTGCCCCCGTATATAAAGGAGCAAGGGGGGAGGCCGGCCAGCCCTTGTAGGGCGCGCCAGGAGGAGTCTGATACGTCTCCAACGTATCTATAATTTTTGATTGCTCCATGCTATATTATCTACTGTTTTGGACAATATTGGACTTTATTATCCACTTTTATATTCTTTTTGAGACTAACCTATTAACCAGAGGCCCAGCCCAGAATTACTGTTTTTTTTGCCTATTTCAGTGTTTCGAAGAAAAGGAATATCAAATGGAGTCGAAATGGAATGAGACCAACTGGAGAAGTTATTTTTGGAAGGAAAGCTACCGGAAAAACTTGTAGTGCATGTCAGGAAAGGAATGAGGGAGCCACGAGGCAGGGGGCGGGCCCTCCACCCTCGTGGGCCCCTCGTGGCTCCCCTGACGTACTTCTTTCGCCCATATATACCCATGTACCCTAAAACTATCGAGGGGTGGAATAGATCGGGAGTTCCGCCGCCACAAGCCTCCGTAGCCACCGAAAGCCAATCTAGACCCGTTCCAGCACCCTGCCGGAGGGGGAATCCTTCTCCGGTGGCCATCTTCATCATCCCGGTGCTCTCCATGACGAGGAGGGAGTAGTTCTCCCTCGGGGCTGAGGGTATGTACCAGTAGCTATGTGTTTGATCTCTCTCTCTCTCTCATGTTCTTGAGGTGGTACGATCTTGATGTATCGCAAGCTTTGCTATTATAGTTGGATCTTATGATGTTTTCTCCCCCCTCTACTCTCTTGTAATGGATTGAGTTTCCCCTTTGAAGTTATCTTATCGGATTGAGTCTTTAAAGATTTGAGAACACTTGATGTATATCTTGCCGTGCGTATCTGTGGTGACAATGGGATACCACGTGAATCACTTGATGTATGTTTTGGTGATCAACTTGCGGGTTCCGCCCATGAACCTATGCATAGGGGTTGTCACACGTTTTTGTCGTGATTCTCCGGTAGAAACTTTGGGGCACACTTTGAGGTTCTATGTGTTGGTTGAATAGATGAATCTGAGATTGTGTGATGCATATCGTATAATCATACCCACGGATACTTGAGGTGACATTGGAGTATCTAGGTGACATTAGGGTTTTGGTTTATTTGTGTCTTAAGGTGTTATTCTAGTACGAACTCTAGGGCTGTTTGTGACACTTATAGGAATAGCCCAACGGATTGATTGGAAAGCATGAACCCTAGGCCTTGTTTCAACGCATTGCAATACCGTTTACGCTCACTTTTATCATTAGTTACCTTGCTGTTTTTATATTTTCAGATTACAAATACCTTTATCTACCATCCATATACCACTTGTATCACCATCTCTTCGCCGAACTAGTGCACCTGTACAATTTACCATTGTATTGGGTGTGTTGGGGACACAAGAGACTCTTTGTTATTTGGTTGCAGGGTTGCTTGAGAGAGACCATCTTCATCCTACGCCTCCTACGGATTGATAAACCTTAGGTCATCCACTTAAGGGAAATTTGCTACTGTCCTACAAACCTCTGCACGTGGAGGCCCAACAACGTCTACAAGAAGAAGGTTGTGTACTAGACATCGAGCTCTTTTCTGGCGCCGTTGCCGAGGAGGTGAGTGCTTGAAGGTATATCTTTAGATCTTGCAATCGAATCTTTTTGTTTCTTGTTTTAGCACTAGTTTAGTTTATAAAAGAAAACTATATAAAAATGGAATTCACTTTGCCTCATACGCTTCATCTTTTTAATATCTTTCATGAGTATGATGGAAAGGAAAATTGTGCCAAAGTGTTAGAAGAAGAATGCATTAAATTTTTTGGCACTAAATCTTTGAATGATGAGCATGATTGCAATGTTGTTAGTATGAACTCCTTGAATATCCATAGTACTAATGATGATTGCACTAGTTATGATGAAAATGTCTCCTATAAACATGTCAATTTTTGTGGAGTGCATTGGGTTTGCAAGTACATACCAAATAGGGAAGATAGATATTGCAAGAGGCATAAGTACTTAGAAACTAAATTGTTGCAAGAAAGTCTTGATGATTGTGCTGAAAAATTCAATATTTTTCGCGCCCCTTGTGAACTTTGCAATAAACATGGTCATTTAAATCTCCAATGCAAATTGTTTCATGACCGAATCGTATCCAAAAACTGTGGTAATTTAATTACCCTTGAGCATCATAAAGAGCTTAATCTTCTTTTGGGGTATGAGGAAATGAAACGTATAACTGAGGGTATTCCAAAGTTTAATCTTGATAGATTTATTGATTTTGATCTAGAGAAGATTTATATGTATTGTGCGGTGAATTGCATTGAAAATCCTTATATTGCCAATTACATAAAGAAAAGAAAAGAAATAGAAGATGAAGAGAATAGTAATGAAAGGGAAGAGACTTCCCAATATCCTCCTATTATTTCTTATGATGAATCAGGTAACGAGGAGGAGCCTCCTATTCAACCAATCTCATTAATAAGGAGCTCCAAAAAGAGGATTGAACCCACACATGATGTGGTGAAGAAGAAGAAAAGAAAAAGGAAGAGAGGTAAAAAGATATCTCTCCCAAATAATGTTGCTCCTATTACTATTGTGCCTCATGAAAATATAATTATGGAAGATAATGATACTTCTTATGATCTTGAAAATCTTTTTGGCACTTTCTTGGAAGAATATGATAATTGCTATACTATTGGTCCTATCCATACTATTAATGATGAGAGCGATTATGCTTATGATATGAAAAGGCCTAAGCTTGGGGATGATATGTTTGATGAAGATGATGTTTTTGAGAATATATTTGCTGCAATTAATGTTTTTCCCAAGCTTGGGGATGCTACATTTAATGAAGATGATATTTTTAGTCTCCCAAGTTTTGATATGAAAATTTATAATGATGATAGCATGCCTCCTACCTATGATGATTATTGTGATGATACTTATGCTATAAAAAGTAGTGATTATATTTATAAAACTTGTCATGATTATGATTACTCCTTCTCTGAACATTTCTCTTTTAATGTGGAAACAATTTATTGTATTCAAGTCTCTTATGATACTCCCACTATTCCGAACAAGAAGAATTTTGCTTATGTGGAGAGTAGTAAATTTTCTATGCTTGTAGATCATGAAAAGAATGCTTTAGGTGCTGGTTATATTGTTGAATTCATTCATGATGCTACTGAAAATTATTATGAGGGAGGAACATATGCTTGTAGGAATTGCAATAATATCAAGTTTCCTCTTTATGTGCTTAAAGTTTTGAAGTTATGCTTGTTTTGCTTTCCTATGCAAGTTGATTCTTGTTCCCACAAGTTGTTTGCTCAAAAAGTCCCTATGCATAGGAAGTGGGTTAGACTTAAATGTGCTAGTCATATTCTTCATGATGCTCTCTTTATGTTTCAATTCTTACCCTTTATGTGAGCATCATTGAAATCATCATGCCTAGCTAGGGGCGTTAAATGATAGCGCTTGTTGGGAGGCAACCCAATTTTATTTTTGTTCCTTGATTTTTGCTCCTGTTTAGTAATAAATAATTTATCTAGACTCTGTTATGATTGAGTTTTTATGTTTTAATTAGTGTTTGTGCCAAGTAGAACCTTTGGGAAGACTTGGGAAAGTCTTTGCGATCCTGCTTTAAAAAACAGAAACTTTAGCGCTCACGAGAATTGCTGCCATTTTTATTTGGAGAGTGATATTTAGTTAATTCTTTTTATATGATTAATAGATAAATTCCTCAGGTCCAGAAATTTATTTGAGAATTTTAGGAGTTACATAAGTATACGTTTGATCCAGATTACTACAGACTGTTCTGTTTTTGACAGATTCTGTTTTCGATGTGTTGTTTGCTTATTTTGATGAATCTATGAGTAGTATCGGAGGGTATGAACCATAGATAAGTCGGAATACAGTATATATTACACTAATATGAATTTATAATGAGTTCAAAACAGTACCTAAGTGGTGATTCATTTTCTTATACTAACGGAGCTTACGAGTTTTCTGTTAAGTTTTGTGTTGCGAAGTTTTCAAGTTTTGGGTAAAGATTCGATGGACTATGGAATAAGGAGTGGCAAGATCCTAAGCTTGGGGATGCCCAAGGTACCCCAAGGTAATATTCAAGGACAACCAAAAGCCTAAGCTTGGGGATGCCCTGGAAGGCATCCCCTCTTTCGTCTTCCTTCATCGGTAACTTTACTTGGAGCTATATTTTTATTCGCCACATGATATGTGTTTTGCTTGGAGCGTCATTTTGTTTTATTTAGTTTTTCTTGCTGTTTGAATAAAATACCAAGATCTGAAATTCTTAAATGTTATAGAGTCTTCACATAGTTGCATAATTATTCGACTACTCATTGATCTTCACTATATCTTTCGGAGTAGTTTGTCATTTGCTCTAGTGCTTCACTTATATCCTTTTAGAGCATGGTTGTGTTTTTATTTTATAGAAATAGATGAACTCTCATGCTTCACTTATATTATTTTGATATTCTTTAATAGCATGGTAATTTTCTTAAATAATTCTAATATGCTAGGTATTCAAGATTAGTAAAAAAAACTTATGAGTGTTTTGAATACTAAGAGAAGTTTGATGCTTGATGATTGTTTTGAGATATGGAGGTAATAATATCAAAGTCGTGCTAGTTGAGTAGATGTGAATTTGAGAAATGCTTGTGTTGAAGTTTGCAAGTCCCATAGCATGCACGTATGGTAAACGTTGTGTAACAAATTTGAAACATGAGGTGTTATTTGATTGTCTTCCTACCAATCTATCCCCCTAGGAGCATGCGCGTAGTGCCAAGGTTTTTGACGACTTGTAGATTTTTGCAATAAGTATGTGAGTTCTTTATGACTAATGTTGAGTCCATGGATTATACGCACTCTCAGCCTTCCATCCTTGCTATCCTCTTCGGTACCGTGCATTGCCCTTTCTCACATTGAGAGTTGGTGCAAACCTCGCCGGTGCATCCAAACCCCGTGATATGATACGCTCTTTTACACATAAACCTCCTTATACCTTCCTCAAAATAGCCACCATACCTACCTATTATGGCATTTCCATAGCCATTCCGAGATATATTGCCATGCAACTTTCCACCATTCCGTTTATTATGACACGCATCATCATCGTCATATTGCTTTGCATGATCATGTAGTTGACATCGTATTTGTGGCAAAGCCACCGTTCATAATTTTTCATACATGTCACTCTTGATTCATCGCAATCCCGGTACACCGCCGGAGGCATTCATATAGAGTCACACTTTGTTCTAGTATCGAGTTGTAATCTTTAAGTTGTAAATAAATAGAAGTGTGATGATCATCATTAATAGAGCATTGTCACAAAAAAAGAAAGGCCAAAAAAAGGGAAAGGCCAAAAAAAGGCAAAAAAGAAAGGGAAAGGCCAAATAAAAAAATAAAAAAATAAAATAAAAGGGACAATACTACTATCCTTTTTCCACACTTGTGCTTCAAAGTAGCACCATGATCTTTATGATAGAGAGTCTCTTGTTTTGTCACTTTCATATACTAGTGGGAATTTTCATTATAGAACTTGGCTTGTATATTCCAACAATGGGCCTCCTCAAGTGCCCTAGGTCTTCGTGAGCAAGCAAGTTGGATGCACACCCACTTAGTTTCTTTTGTTGAGCTTTCATACATTTATAGCTCTAGTGCATCCGTTGCATGGCAATCCCTACTCCTTGCATTAACATCAATCGATGGGCATCTCCATAGCCCATTGATTAGCCTTGTTGTTGTGAGACTTTCTCCTTTTTTGTCTTCTCCACATAACCCCCATCATCATATTCTATTCCACCCATAGTGCTATGTCCATGGCTCGCGCTCATATATTGCGTGAAAGTTTATAGGTTTGAGATTACTAAAGTATGAAACAATTGCTTGGCTTGTCATCGGGGTTGTGCATGATGAGAGCATTTTGTGTGATGAAAATGGAGCATGACTAAACTATATGATTTTGTAGGGATGAACTTTCTTTGGCCATGTTATTTTGAGAGGACATAATTGCTTAGTTAGTATGCTTGAAGTATTATTATTTTTATGTCAATATGAACTTTTCTCTTGAATCTTTCGGATCTGAACATTCATACCACAATTAAGAAGAATCACATTGAAATTATGCCAAGTAGCACTCCGCATCAAAAATTCTTTTTTATCATTTACCTACTCGAGGACGAGCAGGAATTAAGCTTGGGGATGCTTGATACGTCTCCAACGTATCTATAATTTTTGATTGCTCCATGCTATATTATCTAATGTTTTGGACAATATTGGGCTTTATTATCCACTTTTATATGCTTTTAGGGACTAACCTATTAACCAGAGGCCCCTACCCAGAATTGCTGTTTTTTTGCCTATTTCAGTGTTTCAAAGAAAAGGAATATCAAACGGAGTCGAAACGGAATGAAACCAACTAGAGAAGTTATTTTTGGAAGGAAAGCTACCGAAAAAACTTGGAGTTCACATCAGGAAAGGAACGAGGGAGCCATGAGGCAGGGGGGCGCGCCCTCCACCCTCGTGAGCCCCTCGTGGCTCCCCTCACATACTTCTTTCACCCATATATACCCACGTACCCTAAAACTATCGAGGGGTGGAATAGATCGGGAGCTCCGCCGCCACAAGCCTCCGTAGCCACCGAAAGCCAATCTAGACCCGTTCCGGCACCCTGCCGGAGGGGGAATCCTTCTCCGGTGGCCATCTTCATCATCCCGGTGCTCTCCATGACGAGGAGGGAGTAGTTCTCCCTCGGGGCTGAGGGTATGTACCAGTAGCTATGTGTTTGATCTCTCTCTCTCTCATGTTCTTGAGGTGCTATGATCTTGATGTATCGCGAGCTTTGCTATTATAGTTAGATCTTATGATGTTTTATCCCCCCTCTACTCTTTTGTAATGGATTGAGTTTCCCCTTTGAAGTTATCTTATCAGATTGAGTCTTTAAAGATTTGAGAACACTTGATGTATGTCTTGCCGTGCGTATCTGTGGTGACAATGGGATACCACGTGAATCACTTGATGTATGTTTTGGTGATCAACTTGCGGGTTCCGCCCATGAACCTATGCATAGGGGTTTGTCGGTGTACTAGGAACCAGGGTACCCAGACTTGCCTGTCTGCGGCCCACGTCGCGTTCCTGGTACGGCCCGGTAGGGCCCAGCTGATCGACCAGCTGCTCAAGACCCTCGCGAGGGGGCCAGCCCTAGCGGGGAGAACGACCAAGACCTCCTCAGGGAGCGGCCTCACCTAGGCTGCTCCAGAGGGGCAACCAAGACCTCTCCCAAGAGTGGCCTCAGCTAGGCTGCTTCGGGAGGGCGGAGATCTCAAGGCAAGGGCTGTCTCTCGAGGAGGCAGTGACGCAAGCCATGACGAACCATGCCAGCGCGCGCCAGCGCGCGCCAGCGGGCGCAGTTTCCATATCGGTGCAAAGGAGACCGCGCAGGCGCAGGTTCCCGAGGGGCGAGACAAAGGTGTCCCCTTTGGTGCAACAAGACTGAAGACCGCAAGGGCGGCAGGAAGGATGTCATCGCCGAGCCCACCACCGCGTCACCGCCTGCCCTCTTTGCAGGCGAAGACCACCTTTTGTCAGGATAGGAGCGTCCTTGTGTTCCCGCTCAAATGGCCGTTGTGGGATTCCCTTCCTGCCTAAACATTTCGGGGGAAGAGGACCCTGGCCGTCTATATAAGTAGCTAGGGTTCCTAGCATAGGGGGAGGACCAACCCATTAGGACTTAGCATAGCAAAGGAGCAAGAACATCCGCTTCCTCGCCCCTCTTGAGCTCGCCCCCTGAGCTCAGGAAACCACTGTATTTGTTCATACTCGAGCCCTCGCGAGGCCAATCCACTAAAGCAAGACGTAGGGTTTTACACCGCAAGGTGGCCTGAACCTGGGTAAACCCTTGTGTGCTCTACTTGTTTGCTTGCTTGCATTCCATTCCCACCACCAGGAGAAGAGCGAGGCGCTAGGTGGACGTGTAGTGGGAGAGATCTTCGTCATGCCCCTGTGTTCGAATCTTAAGGGTTTTGCGGAGCCCGAAATCCGACATTTGGCGCACCAGGTAGGGGCCGCGTCGAAATCTCACCTCTCCGACGACCTCGCCTCAGTCTTCTCCAATGACTCGGCCTACCCCAGCTCCGACGCCACTAATGGCGGAGGCGCAGCCGATGCGCACCGAAGGACGCGGCGCTCGGACCGCTCGAGCGTCGCCCTTCGGCCAAGGGACGCGCCGCCACCCCGCCTTGATTGGTGCCGACGGCACGATGAGCGTCGCCGACCCGCCGCTTGGAGACCGGCAGCCTCCACCGCCCAAGCGGCGCCAGAACCGCGCGGCGGCGCGTTCTACTGGCCACGCCGCGGCAAACTCCTGGGACCGGCGCGAGACGGCAAACATGAGGGTCGCGCTGCTGGTAGCAAGGGAACTACTGAGATGCCGGTTGCTCGACACCGGCCATGACGCACTGCTCCTCAGGGTGGCCGAACTCCTCGATGCCGCCGCCACCGGGGCTGAGCCGTTCTGCTTCCGCATAATGTCTCCAGAGACTGGGGGCCGCCCGACCGCGTGCGGTCGCCCGTGTGGGTAAGGCCGACCACGACCTATGAGGGGGATGTGGCGTACGATCCGCTGAACCTTGCATACGACTCCGTCCAGCTACCACAGGCCCACCCGCATCCAGGCGCCGCCCACGGCGAAGATCCATTCGAGAGCGGTCTCTGGGCCGCACTCAATGTCCGATACCGCCAGACATCAACGGCTGGGGCCTCGGGACCGCTGGGACAGGAACCTGGCCCTGCACCCCTGGCCATCAGCTCCCCACCGTCGCCACCGACGGCTATGGAGCAGGAATGAAGGAGGAACGCCCGCCCGCGTGAGCAATTGCGTGGGCCGGCGCGCAAGCGGGGCGCTCCTAGACCCTGCCCTGCGAGAGGCGATGCCCACCGTGACCAGCAACACTTCACCATGGTCTCAGGATGCCTGGGGGGCGCCCCAGGCCTCGTTCGAAGACAGAAAGGGAGAGAAGGCCCGGGCCGGGCCCTCGTCCCCTCACGCGTGACCCGTCGCGCATGAGCCTGCCCTGGATTTTGCCAGGGGCTCACCGGCGGCGGGTATGATGCGCGTGGGGAGGGGCCTCCTCTCCCTCCGCTCAAAGCTCAAGATGCCGTGCCTCCCGGCGTGCCATCCCTCGGGCTGTGGAGGGTACGTCGGGGGGCGGTACGGCAACCCGTCCTATGCACATCACAAGGGCCCAAGACCGAGGCTTCATCCCCCCACTCACGTGACCCCGTACCCTCTAGGTCTCTCCCTGATCAGGAGGGCTCAGGGGCCATTAGGAGCGTGAGCGGGGCCGGGTTCCCCTCGCACCTCAGGACGCCGTGCTTCCGGGCGATGTTAGCCCCTCAGGGCGAAGCGTGCCCGGAGGTCGCGTAAGGGGTGTACCTAGTGCTCGGCAGGGGGGTCTATAGCTAAGGTCTCACCCCCACTATGCGCAGTGTCCCACCTCATGAACGCCGCCTTCGGGTGGGCCCATGACGGGAGAGGACTAGTGCGGGGCGGGGTCCTCAAGTGAAGGGGCGGTCACGTCAGAAGATCTCCGCTCATGACACTCTCACGTAATAATGAGTGGGGCTGTACACGCCCCGGAGTCTCCTGAGCGACGCCCTGGGGCCTCATGGCGGCTCCCACCCACGTCCTAGTGGAAGTACCATGCTCCGCGCTGGCCATCGACACTGCCCTCCAATGGCTATGCCCACATCAACCAGTGGTAGCCCTACGCTCCACCTGGGGAGAAGACTGAAGACCTGCTCAGGGGCCGGACGCGGTCCCCCTCCTTTTTGCCATTCGCCCTTGCCTCTTTTGTATCTGCCTTTTGGAGCCGAGCTTGCGGTTGCGCGTTTTGTCTTTGAAATAAAGGGGGGAAGTTTCTCGTTCGTGTTTTGCTGAGTTCTTTCACTCTTTTCGTTCTTAGCCCCCCTTTGGCTAAAGCTGTCCGCAGCCGCGACCCCGCCGGATCGCCCCTCGCGAGCAGGGGCCGGGGTGCAGTGCGTACGTCCTATCTGGCCCACGGCCGGACCGCCAATCCTCCCACACCAGTCGCAAGTACTCGCAAGACGCGCTCAAACAGGGTCGGCAGGCACTCCCTCAGAAACACAACATAGGCCGAGGCCCCGGCCTCAGGAGCGGACGTCACAAGGGAGTCCTCAAACCCATCCTTACATCGTCAAAAGCTCAAATTACATAACGTTCATCTTGACTGGATCTAGGGCCACAATCCAAAAACTTTTACGAAAAGAGCAGGACTGGGCTAAGCGTCAGCTCCATCCACAAGACCGTCGGTGTCTTCCTCGGACGCTGGTGCATCTTCAACCGCCGGAACAAGCTCCGTCACCAACACCTCCACGTGGTCACTCACCCACGCCTCCATGTCACTAGCAACCACATCGGGCACCGGCTCCAGCAGGGCCCTGAAGTCGGAGCGCGGGTCAAGGAGAAGTAGATTCCCGAAGATGCGCGTGACCGCGCGCCGAAGAACGTCTTGGCTTTGCTCCTCGACAAGCTGCCGCGCCATCGTAACCTGGCCCTCAAGACGATCAACCACTTCGCTGAAGAACTTGAGGTAGCAGGCGTCATCAGCTATCAGGGGATCGTTGACCCCTGAACCAAGGAGCTCACGCAAGGCTCCGTTGGCCCTGTTCCCCAAGGCTGTGAGCATCTCCGAGCGGACCCTTCGCATCCCACGAGCATGGGCGGCTTCAGCAGGGCTCAGGGCTGCGGAGGCAGAGATGTCCTCCACCCGCTGGTAAAAGCGGGACAACTCTGCCCTCGCGGCGACGCGGGCCTTCTCGGAGGCTTGTTCGCGGCACTCGGCCGCCGCGCAAGCCTCCGTCGACGCCCGTGCATGATGTTCCGAGGCGGAGTGAGCCGTCTCCGATGTCTCCATACGATGCTTGGAGCCCGCTAGCTGCCCCTCAAGGGCGGCGATCTTCTCCTTCAGCTCGTTGCCCTTCTCGATGAAGAGAGTCTCGTAGAGTTCCAGCTTCCCGTGATAGTCTTCCTGTAAACCCGGATCTCCAGGGCGGCCTTGGCCTCTCGACCGTCTAGCTCGACCTCGGCCTCGGCCACCTGGCACTCCATCGTCTCCAGGCGCTCGCGCTCCATGCCCAGCTCCATCGCTTCAAGAGCCAGCGCCTCCTCCCGCGCCAAGAGGCCAGCAGGGCCGTCGCCAGCCGTAGCCAAGGCAAGGGCGGCCATCCGAGCTCGCACTTGGCGCTCGAGGGCCGCGTTTAAGGCTTCGAGCTTGCGTTCACGATCCTCGGCCGCCACCCAGCGATGATCGGCGTCTCGGGCTTCCTCCAAAGCACGGTCGCGCGCTTCATAAGCGGTGGCTAGGGACACCTCTGCTTTCTCCAAGACGTCCTCATGCTGCCGCCGGCTCAGGTTGACAGCAGTCTTCAGCTTGCGCCACTCCTCCGGGAGGCGCAGGTCCTCAGCTCCGACGCGCTTGTCCACCTCGGCGACCTCATCCCCGAGGTGCCTCAAGACATCCGACGCCTCCCGTAGCAGGCCCTGGTGGACCATGCTCCAACGTTGCGCAGGACCCAGAAAACGACTGGGCCCATCTACGACATCCGGGCCGTCCAGAGGAGGCTCCTCCACGCCCTCAGCATGGGCCCGGGGGCTGGCCTCAGGAGCAGAGGGCGCCTCCAACGAGAAGGGAAGACGCAGGCCAGGCAGGCGGGTAGCGTCCATGGCCGCCCCGAGGGCCTGCTGGTCCATAATAAAGGCAAGCCCTGGGCCCCGAGGCGAGCTCCCAGGGGGCCAGAGACAGCCTTGCCCCAGGAGCACTCGGGGGCTGGGAGCGCGGTTCACAAACGGAAGTCCCGGCACGAGCTCCGCCGAGGGCTTGGCATGGTCCGAAGGGCGGGCACTGTCAGAAATACCTACGGGCCCTGCAGAACAGCCCTGAGGTGGGCTCGCGGTTGCCGCGGAGGGGGCCCTGACGAGCAAGGAATTAGGAAGGCCTCATCAAAAGGGGTCAAGGAAACTAAGAGCACATACCTGCTCAGCATCGCCCGCTTCGTCCTCTTCAGAGCCATGGGGGCTGGGCCACAGCTACTTCGGATCTTCCGCGTCCTGCTTAGCTCCGCGAGGGACAGCAGGGGGCTGCGAGGAGTTGACGCGCCCTGTGCAGGGGCATGACCGCGATGAGTGTCGGCGTCCCCCTTGGCGATGCTGGCCGCGGCTTCGGGGGCTGGCAACCCCTGTCATCGGCGTCCCCCATGACCTCAAAGACTGGCTGGTGCCCTTCGCCCGCGTCTACCTCGGAGGCGGGACGCTGGGCCTCCCCTTCAACAACCTCAGGGGCAATCGCGTCCCCGCCGCCTCCTACCTCTGGTGCCAGCCGTGCCCCCAGACCATCAGCTTCCCGTGCTGGGGACACCCACGCCCCGCCTGCCCGATCAGGGGACGGCGTGGACCGGGCATCAGGAGCGCCACCGGACGTATTTGTCGCCAGGAGAAATGACGGGCTCGTGAGCCCTGGTACCACCTCCAGAGGGTTGTCGCGAGGTCTGGGGACGCCCTCCGGCAGCAGCCCCCACGCGTCGAAGCGGGGCATCTTCTCAGCATAAGCCCTCCCGGACACGGGAGCCAAGCACAAAGGAGTCGTGTAGGCGGAGCACACCCCGGGCACTTCAGCAACGAGCAAGAGCAACATTTTGTGGAGCGTCTCGGGAGGAAGCGGTTTCCGTTGCAGGCACATTGGATCCTCCCACTTGGAAAGGGTCCACATCGGCCGAGAGTGGCGCTGGAGCGGGGCGATGCGCATGACGAGGAAGTCCCGCACCACCATCCCCAGGGTCAGCCCGCTCTCCCTCAGGCTGGCCAGGCGGCGCCAGACTCGTTCTACCCGTCGGTCCGAGAGGGCCTTGTGCCCCCATCCCGAGCTCGGCTCCGCGGGCGCGCGAGGAAGCTCAAGCAGAGGGCTGTGTGTAGTGGCATCGACATACACCCATTGTCGATGGAACCCCGCCGTGGCTGGGCGGAGCGTGAAGTCAATCCCGGAGGCTGCGGTTGCCTCCACCGCGCGCAG
Organism: Triticum urartu; assembly: GCF_003073215.2. Taxonomy (NCBI): domain Eukaryota; kingdom Viridiplantae; phylum Streptophyta; class Magnoliopsida; order Poales; family Poaceae; genus Triticum; species Triticum urartu. Next base: position 385,270,665 of record NC_053028.1, read on the forward strand.
CGACACATATCCCGAGCGCTGCCCCCCGTCAACCAGACGGAGGGCGAAGAAGTGGCAAAGCAGGGCCACAGATGGAGGAATGCCGATGTAGACTTCGCACAGGAACGCGAAGCCGGAGAGGAGCACGATGGACCTTGGATCCAGATGCAATGCTAAGACCTGGTAATGCGTGAGCATCGCATTGAAGAACTCGGAGAAAGGGGGGACAAGATCGGCAAAGATGGCATGGAGATGAAGCTGGATGTCGGTGGCGTTCATCTCCAGCACCAGCCGGGAGGCAGGCCAGGCCTTGGTTGGTCCCCACTCGTTGGATTCATCGGCCAGGGCATGGCGGACCTTGTCCATGCCCTCTTGGTTCACCACAGAGGAGCTGCCGAGCGCCAGCTCGTGGCCCGGCGGCGGCGCAGCCGCATCAATTACCCTCCTCGCCCGGCGCGGCATGGCGGCGAGGGCAAGGGATAATGGAAGCAAGGAGAAGAAGAAGGTGATGGGGAGGAAGGAAGACAGGAGCGACGGCAGGGGAGCCGCTTATCGTCTGCACAATGGTCAAATCACGCGGTTACCAAGGCTGCATGGGGAGTGGAGTCGTCACGTCCCATCCAACTGTCACGCGCCAGCCTAGCCCGCAGACATTGGGGCCCGCGGTGCTTCGTCCTCGGCGAGGCTTCACCCAGAAGCCAACTCCGCGCGCGCCTTGGGCCCGGGGGCTACTGTGGGCGTACTGGGAACCAGGGTACCCATACTTGCCTGTCTGCGGCCCACGTCGCGTTCCTGGTACGGCCCGGTAGGGCCCAGCTGATCGACCAGCTGCTCAAGACCCTCGTGAGGGGGCCAGCCCTAGCGAGGAGAACGACCAAGACCTCCTCAGGGAGCAGCCTCACCTAGGCTGCTCCAGAGGGGTAACCAAGACCTCTCCCAAGAGTGGCCTCCGCTAGGCTGCTTCGGGAGGGCGGAGATCTCAAGGCAAGGGCTGCCTCAGGAGGAGGCAGTGACGCAAGCCATGACGAACCATGCCAGCGGGCGCAGTTTCCATATCGGTGCAAAGGAGACCGCACAGGCGCAGGTTCCCGAGGGGCGAGACAAAGGTTTCCCCTTTGGTGCAACAAGACCGAAGACCGCAAGGACGGCAGGAAGGATGTCATCGCCGAGCCCACCACCGCGTCACCGCCTGCCCTCTTTGCAGGCGAAGACCACCTTTTGTCAGGATAGGAGCGTCCTTGTGTTCCCGCTCAAATGGCCATTGTGGGATTCCCTTCCCGCCTAAACATTTCGGGGGAAGAGGACCCTGGCCGTCTATATAAGTAGCTAGGGTTCCTAGCATAGGGGGAGGACCAACCCATTGGGACTTAGCATAGCAAAGGAGCAAGAACATCCACTTCCTTACCCCTCTTGAGCTCGCCCCTGAGCTCAGGAAACCACTGTATTTGTTCATACTCGAGCCCTCGCGAGGCCAATCCACTAAAGCAGGACGTAGGGTTTTACACCGCAAGGTGGCCTGAACCTGGGTAAACCCTTGTGTGCTCTACTTGTTTGCTTGCTTGCATTCCATTCCCACCACCAGGAGAAGAGCGAGGCGCTAGGTGGACGTGTAGTGGGAGAGATCTTCGTCACACCCCTGTGTTCGAATCTTAAGGGTTTTGCGAAGCCCGAAATCCGACAGGGTTGGCACACGTTTTCGTCGTGATTCTCCGGTAGAAACTTTGGGGCATTCTTTGAGGTTCTATGTGTTGGTTGAATAGATTAATCTAAGATTGTGTGATGCATATCGTATAATCATACCCACGGATACTTGAAGTGACATTGGAGTATCTAGGTGACATTAGGGTTTTGGTTGATTTGTGTCTTAAGGTGTTATTCTAGTACGAACTCTAGGGCTGTTTGTGACACTTATAGGAATAGCCCAACGGATTGATTGGAAAGAATAACTTTGAGGTGGTTTCGTACCCTACCATAATCTCTTCGTTTGTTCTCCGCTATTAGTGACTTTGGAGTGACTCTTTGTTGCATGTTGAGGGATAGTTATATGATCCAATTATGTTATTATTGTTGAGGGAACTTGCACTAGTGAAAGTATGAACCCTAGGCCTTGTTTCAACGCATTGCAATACCGTTTACGCTCACTTTTATCATTAGTTACCTTTCTGTTTTTATATTTTCAGATTACAAATACCTTTATCTACCATCCATATACCACTTGTATCACCATCTCTTCTCCGAACTAGTGCACCTGTACAATTTACCATTGTATTGGGTGTGTTGGGGACACAAGAGACTCTTTGTTATTTGGTTGCAAGGTTGCTTGAGAGAGACCATCTTCATCGTACGCCTCCTACGGATTGATAAACCTTAGGTCATCCACTTGAGGGAAATTTGGTACTATCCTAAAAACCTCTGCACTTGGAGGCCCAACAACGTCTACAAGAAGAAGGTTGTGTAGTAGACATCAGAGTCCTCCTCCTAGTAGGAGTAGGACACCCCTTTCCTACTCCTACAAGGAGGAGGAAAGGAAGGGGAAGGGGAGAAGGAAGGAGAGGCAGGAAAGGAGGAAAGGGGGGCCCGACCCCCTAGTCCAATTCGGTTTGGGCTAGGGGGGCCGCGCGCCCTGCCTCCTCTTTTCCACCACTTGGCCCATGAGGCCCAATACTTCTTCCCCCGTATTCTCGTAACTCCCCGGTACTCTGAAAAATACCCGAATCACTTGGAACCTTTCCAATGTCCGAATATAGTCGTCCAATATATCGATGTTTAAGTCTCGACCATTTCGAGACTCCTTGTCATGTCCCCGATCTCATCCAGGACTCCGAAGTACCTTCGGTACATCAAAACGCATAAACTCATAATACCGGTCGTCACCGAACGTTAAGCGTGCGGACCCTATGGGTTTGAGAAGTATGTAGACATGACCGAGACACGTCTCTGGTCAATAACCAATAGTGGAACCTGGATGCTCATATTGGTTCCTACATATTCTGTGAAGATCTTTATCGGTCAAACCGCATAACAACATACGTTGTTCCCTTTGTCATCGGTATGTTACTTGCCCGAGATTTGATCGTCGGTATCTCAATACCTAGTTCAATCTCGTTACCAGCAAGTCTCTTTACTCGTTCCGTGATGCATCATCCCGCAACTAACTCATTAGTCACATTGCTTGCAAGGCTTATAGTGATGTGCATTACTGAGAGGGCCTAGAGATACCTCTCGGACAATCGGAGTGACAAATCCTAATCTCGATCTATGCCAACTCAACAAGTACCAGCGGAGACACCTGTAGAGCACCTTTATAATAACCCAGTTACGTTGTGACGTTTGGTAGCACACAAAGAGTTCCTCTGGTATTCGGGAGTTGCATAATCTCATAGTCATAGGGACATGTATAAGTCATGAAGAAAGCAATAGCAACAAACTAAACGATCATCATGCTAAGCTAACGGATGGGTCAAGTCAATCACATCATTCTATAATGATGTGATCATGTTAATTAAATGACAACTCATGTCTATGGTTAGGAAACATAACCATCATTGATTCAACGAGCTAGTCAAGTAGAGGCAAACTAGTGACACTCTGTTTGTCTATGTATTCACACATGTACTAAGTTTCCGGTTAATATAATTTTTGTATGAATAATAAACATTTATCATGATATAAGGAAATATAAATAACAACTTTATTATTGCCTCTAGGGCATATTTCCTTCACTCCAAGCCCCAAGGATACATAAGATGAGACCTCGAATATACACCATTGGATACAAGGTGAACTCGCTCCTCTTCGAACCATCACTTTCCATATGTGAGACATGGATACTACCTCAAATATATGTGCTATGCGTGACCAGGAACAAAGTGGAAGACCATGGACAAGACGGCGAGGACACCAAGTACAAGGAGCTGCCAAAGAAGCTCCAGTGAGCGGACGTCTGGCCTCCACCGGATGACTGACGCCTGAAGCACAACCAACGCCAGCTACAACACCTCCCAGTGAGTGGACGTCCGGCCCTCACCGGACGACCGGTAATATTAACGGAAGTCCGAATACACCAGACGTCCGGTGCCTCTTCACATAACGTCTTCAGCGGACGTCCGGTCCTTCCTGAGCCACCGGACGACCGGTACCTGCCTGTGCGCAGCCGGGCCTTTGGCCTTGTATCTCTCTCCCACTTACCCCTTCGTGGCTCTAGACTATATATACTCCTCCACCCCCTCCATTTGAGGGTTAACAAAGTAGTACCTCATTAGAGATAGAGCTTTGTACATCCATTATAGATCTACTCCACGAGAGAGACCGCGACCCCTCTTCGGAGAAGATCCACCTTGGATTCAAGACCCCCCTTTTGGGTGGCCCCATCAAGACATCCTTTGGAGAAGAACCGGTTACTGTGTATTGTCCCTTGTTGATCGTGAATCATGTATCTCACTTTGTGTTCATGGATCTAGCACATGTGTGATCATACTTGTTTGGTTTGAGTGTTCCTCTTGTGTTCCCCCTTTGTGATTTCTCCTCGTGTTTTCCCTAGTGTTCTTCATGTTCTTCTCGGGATCTGCGCCTTTCGTGAAAGATCGACCATCTAGGATTCCACCCTACATCACCTTGGTATCATGAGCCACGTTGATCACGATTTCGGAGCCTCCCCTCTTCGTTTTCTAGCTTGATTTTGTTGTGTTCTTCCCTAATTTCGAAAATCCCCACCAAAAATAGCCCCAAATTTTTTTGTGATTTGTTGGTTTGATGAAATTTTGTTGATTTTGATCCATGGATTTGCTTGGTTTCAAGTGGATCTAGCATCTCCCCAAGTTTCCCCATCTTTCTTCCACGGAATCTCCTTAATTTTAACCCCCAAATCATTAATTTCTGCCCAAAATCGCGTCCCAAAACTCGCATCTCGCATTGACCCCGATACACCGGACGACCGACGTTTTTACGTACATCCGGAGCCCTTTGAGCCACAGGAAGTCCGACACTTACCGGAAGACCGCAACCCCAAACCCGAGCTGAATTAGCGGATTTCCAACCCGACCGGACGTCCGGCGACCGGACATCCGTCCATTTACGGACGTCCGATACCTGTAAAAACTGACTTCGCTGAAATTTTGTTTCGGCCATAACTAATTCATCTGAACTCCGATTTTGACGTTCTTTAGCTCATTTTGAAGCTATTGACATCCCCCTTCCCAAAAAATACCACTAACATCATTTGACTCCAACAAATGTTTGAAACTTTGGCATCTTTGCCTAGGGCCTTCACCACATCATCCGCATTACCACCATAGACTTCCGCAACCTAATCCATTTTGTTCCCCTTAGCATTAGTGGTTGCTTGATTAGTGGTATGAGTCTCCTAAGGTGTTTAGGCTACTTGGGGATGATTTCTTCCTCATAAACCACTACCATCACTACCGCATGACCTCGCCCATCATACACTTCCACCACCCCAACATAACCAAATTTTGTTTGAGCTTGTTTGAGTTGTGTGTTGTGTCTCCTAAGGTGTTTCGGCTACTTAGGGACGGTGACCTTCAACTCCGACTCGCATAACCCAATAACCCTCCACTTCCACATTGCCTACTCGCATAACCCATCATTGCATTTCCGCAATCCCATTGAGCTTCCGCAACACCACCACCGCATTCCGCTACCACCATTTGACATTTGTCATTTGAGATTTTGAGTTCGTTGTTTTTCCGTTTCCTAAGGTGTTTTGGCTACTTAGGGACGAGTCTCCATCATATTGGTATCTACATCAAGAGCACCGCCACTCATCATTGCCACGAGGTCATCATTGACTTTGACCACTTCATCATCATCCGTCCATGGCTTACAAACAAGAAACCTTCGACGGTAACCTCCATATCGGTATCATCTTGGTATCGTGGTATCCCTCCATTGTATATTCCCTTGCAATTGCATTGATAACCCCTAGCCCATTTTGCGTCACTTGCCTATCGAGACTGATAGAGGCGTAGGTCCCGATCTTTCGATGAGATGATAACTATCGATTTGGTGGAGATGACTTTGATGATCCGACTACAAACGTGCACGACGTTGCGCCTTAGCAATCACTAAACCAATCTCCTGAGGTTACTAACGATGCCGGAAGCACGGTCAGCCTGACCATGAAGGTCTATTCCTGCAGGAAATCAAAGAACGAGCAAGAATATGATAAAGCAATCTGAATATTGCGAATATATATGAAGTATTGATAATGGTGGGGATCCGTAAGCGGTCTTGGTCTGATCGTTGGACACAAACGAAGTACCTGAAGTTGCAATGGCTAACTTTTAACTAAACAAATCTCAAGGAAAAAGCTACTAGATGGATCTACTTATATAGGAGCAAGGGGTGGCGGCCAAGGAAGTGGAAGGACATCCCAAGGCAGCCTAAAACTAACCCTAGGTCGTACAAGGCTCATGGGCCCAAGTGAAGGTGATGCAACACCTTTGGACTTGTCGTTTGACTCGGATTCTGCTGCAATATCAGATTGTTTCATCGATATCTCAATGCTCCGGACGAATTTGAAGGTGAATCCAATTGGGTTGGAAAGAGCATGAAATCTAGTTTCCAACAAAAAAAGAATCACCCAATTCGGAGTCCGTATGAAAAAGTTGTTGGCGTTTTGAGTTAGGTATGTCTGTGCAGTCCGAATCTGAATCCAGAACGTGAGAGACTTGGACTCTATCTTCTCTTGGGCCAAAAGTGACGTGAGAGAACTTTTTGAACAGCAAGTAAACATCTCTTTCTCCCTTATCTTCATATGTGGATTGTACAAATGTCCCATACACCTGCAATTAGACAAAACACAAAAGTGTGTGAAGTATTTTTGTTCTGGATAACATAAATAGATTATTGAATAGTTTGCACTAGAAATCACCTGACAGATATGCGTGTATGCAATATTTTTGGTCGTATCCAAGGTAGTCATGTCCTCATCAGAGACTAGCCATTTGAGTATTGTCGGCAATGTTACTTGTGCACATTACTTATCTACACCATCCATTGCATACATACCATATCATATTGGTATCATATCATCTCGTGTGCCTCCAGTTTGTTCTCGCATATACCCAATCGCTATATTGGTTTGTGCATTGTGCAAAAGTGGCCATACAAAAAAACAATAAAGCTTTTAAGCAAAAGAGACAGAGCAAAGAAGCTTGTTGGCAAGTGCCATAGCATCATACCACATTACATAATATTGTCATATCCGATCACCTTGGATCATCTTGAGAGAAGCATCGGAACATCATACATATATAGCATACTTGGGATAGAAAGTTTATCCATTTTTGCATCTTATAGGTTGTGCACAACTGTCGTATCCGCCAATTGAGCAACCGTGCTAGCGTTTCTCTTAAGTTGTGCAACACGAGCGTTTTCCGTGGATTCCACATTTTGTGCTCATTCCTTGGTTGCATGACCCCATTTATCTATCCGCGTGTGTATTTCCGTGTGCCACATATTGCTATTGGTCTACTTGTTTTACTTGCGAATTTGTGAATATTTTTCAACATTATTGACTCTTGCTAACATTTTGCATCAAATTTTTGTGCCACTATCCTCACCGAGCTCCACCATAAGCCTTATTTGTGTAGGTGTGAGAAATCGACGAGATCGGTATCAATTGTGCTATTTCCTTATTACATCATTGAGTGATCATTGATCCATTTTCAACATTGGTCAAGGTACATTTGGTATAGTTCTCTCCTTTCTTCCACTCATGTTTGCTCGAGTCTTGTGATGGATAGGAAAGGCATTTCATCTCCGGTCTTCCACAATAACGACGGAGTGAACAACTACATCACCAAAGCGTCAATCTTCGATCTAGAACGACAAATGCAAGGCGCCCAATCAAGATTGCGAGAGCGCATCGAGGACCTCTCCATCGACATTCGTTACTCCGAAGCAAGGAAAAGGGACTACATCGACAACAAGCTTTCCGCACAAAAGGAGGAGCAAGATGCAAGGATGGAGGAGATTCAGACCTTGTTGATCAACCATTCTTCCCCTTCATCATCCTCAAGGCGGCGACGTTCAAGTCACAAGTCTTCGGAGCGCAAAAATGATGCAAGAGCATGTCGTCCACGTTCACATCTCCATGGCGACCACCATCACGTTCGTGATCCACCTCGTCATGAAGGGCAAGTCACCTCCAAGCAACATGTGCACGACGACGACGAATGACATCTACTACGAGCTCAAGTGCGACAACACCAACATCATCATGACGATGCTCACCAAGCGCAAATGCACAAGTCCCAACAATCCCTACTTCATGCCAAGGAAACCTTCATGAGCATAAGAGAAGACTGCAAGACGAGCACCACCAAGATGGCGCTACGGCTACAACAACCACTTCGGCATCTTCGCCAAGTGCTATCAAGGCATCTTCGCCTTTAGACGTACGACATATTCGCCTACTTCCCGTGAGTTCGCCTACATCGGCATCATCAAGTACAAGGCAACCACCTACGAGCAAGGGTGACACTTCCATCTTCGGAAGCCTCCCAAGGAAGATGGCCGAGCATGGGACATTCCCTTCGGTCATGGAGACGAGCTATGAGGTGCCATATCATATGGGCCTCCAACAACAAGAAGGTGACAAGAAGGTTGAGCAAGGGCCATCCCCTTCAACCATGGCCACGAGCATGAACTTCTTCAACAACATGAAGACGATGCCAATATTGGACTCATACTCCGAGTCAAGCTACGAGACCGCACATGAGACCTTATCTTTGGTCTTAGAGGAGAGTGATGATGTGCCATCTTTGGCCTTCATCCACGGCTACGACTACGACATGCTTGAGCATGGAGACATTTGCACATACATCTCTCCGACACCAACATATGAAGAGATGCCCCAATTTCCATGTGAGGAGAGCAACCACCCCATGAGTGAGATGAGTGACTCCACCATATATGACACTGAGTGCATTTCCTATGAGAGGATGAGTGTGACCACCACTAGCGCCATACATGAGAGCATGCCACATATCCTATGTGAGGTTGAGAGCCGTTTGAGTGAGTCCACCAACCATACGAGTGAGAGCATCCAAGAGGGAGTGAGTGACCCACAACACTTAGTGAGTGAGGTAGTTGACACGGCATGTGAGGCCACTATGATTTCTAATGACTTACCCTCTACTCCAAGTGTTTTTTTCTTCTTTGGTGCTAGGTCTCCTACATGACGACATGCCTATCCTCGACGAGTCCATACCTCCAATGGAGATGATGATGGCCATGGTGGACGATGATGCACCCCCCACATGGTACCATCAAGATGAAGATGACAATGAGTGTATCTTAGACACCTCACCTACAACACATGAGCAATGCTCCAAAGGTAACATAGGTGATGGTGCTTCTCTTGTCCCACTAGTGGACTATCTCACCAATGATTGCTTGCATGATGTTGATCCACCTATTCCCATGCTTCATGCTAGTGCGACTTCTTCATGTCATGACTTACCAATTTATAATGAGTATGATGATGAGCATGTTGAGTTGCCTAGTTCTGATGCTATGCTCCATAGGATATCATGTGAAAATTCTATCTGTCACATCATGTTTGAAAATCCTTTAAACTTGTCATATGTTATGAGTGAGATCTCCCATATTGCATCATTTCAATCTCAACATAGTAACTATGTATGCCCAATTAAAATAAATCACATTTGCACTTATGGCATAGATGACAAGATGATGGTCATTGGCTTTTGTTTTTCATGTGATGATATTGCCATGCTTCCTTTACATGATTTGCGCAATTCATCTACTATGCCATGCCATGATCACATTGTTCCAAATATTCTTTGTTTTGGATGTTGTCAATATTCTCCATGTGATGTTTACACTAGTGCTCATGAGGAGACCCCCATAGTTTCCTCATACATATTAGGAGATTTTGATGCATTCCATACATTGCATGATTCCCATAATTGCTTGCACCATATGCATTCCATGAATAACAATGCTCTGCATATTTCCCATGATGCATTACACAATTTGGGTCTCCATTATGCTATACATAACAACAAACCTATCATGATGGATGACATGTTTCTATATCATGCATCTCATTTATTTGAGCATTGGATATTTTGTGCTAACCAACACAAACACGTGTGCATCATGATGGATGATGTGTACATATACCATGCACACACAATTTTCCCTTTGTCTTTGTTTTGTGTAGGTACTCACGTATACTTGTCAACATCTCAATCCCAAGAGTTGACAAAACGAGCTCTTGAGAGCAAGGATGATTTGGGATCACGTGGATTGTCCTTCCCACCGCTCTCTTCGTGCAACGACTACGCGCATATCTTTTACTTGGCTCTCACACGGCTATGGGCTTTTTACCACTTGTCATCTTATGCCCATACTATCGTTTTCACTTTGCATGTTATCCTTTCTTCTATGACTTTGCCATGCAATTGTGACCCTTTCTTGCATCTACCCATAATTCACCATTTTACTACTCATATGTGTATTTGCATGCTTGGTGGAGATCCTTGTTGCTATTGCCATGTTTACCATGTGCCTCATGCTATTGTTGCTTGTTGTGTTGGGAGAGTCATGATGTCCTATTGCTATTTACCTAGGACTTCTTGCCAATACAATGATGATACCTTCCTCATATTTTGCTTCCATGCTTGCTCTATGTCATGTGAATTATTCATGCCCACTATTTGCACACATGACATGATTTCCATGATTACCTCTAGCATGTTGCATCTTCGCACTACTAGCTTGCACCACTTGATCAATATGATTTTTTGCTTTGTCACATCACCCATGTTCCACTCTTACTCGCTTTCTTGGGTTGATGACATATATGTTCATGCCTCTCACATGTTATATCTTGTTCATTGTCGTTTGTCTCCAATTGTTACATCTATGCTTATTGATCTTGGAGACTTGGACACTTTACTTGTGAGGCATGCTTGTTTGATTGAGTCTATTGTATTTGGTTGTTCTCGCATCATATGCCTCCATACTATAAAATGCTCCCTTGTCCTTTCTTATGATGAGCATGATGCACACACTTGTTGGGTATCTTACCACACGAATGATAGGTTTTGCACTTCCGCTAACCTCATTTGTTTTTCCAAGTGGTTGGCATGTTCTTTCATTTTGGAAGATTCACAAGGCGGTGCCGTTATGCGACAACTTGGTCATGTGAAGGCATACACGATGTGCAACACCAACATTTGCGAGAATCTCCTAAAGGTGAACTCCTTTCCTTTGAGCCATCCTCATATACGTATATTGGATGGGTCACTCTTTCATTGTTGTCTCCTTGTTGTATACATGATACATCTCGTGAACGGAGGAGCGACATTGGTGATTGTCTCTATGGACCTTCAAAATGAGGAGCGCTCGGACTTATTGGCCACACCTTCGAACCTCCACTCATGCCACGACATCGAGCATTGGTACACCAACACCTCCATATTTGTTGATTGTGCTCACACATGTCATTTTCGATGGACATATCATACACATGACAAATTTGCATCTTATGCATGGATTGACTCACATTATGATTGCCTTGTTACATCTTGTATTCCCATGTCATCCATGATATATGAGCTTGTGCATTTCCTTAGCAAATTTGTTGTGATCTTCCTTGATGGCATATTCTTACATCATGATCATATTGCCCACCATCAATTGCATGATCACATAGTCACATTGAGCACCAATTACCATGTTCATGCTTTTGATAAATGGTCCCATTATGACATCATTTTGCACAATGGTTGCATTGATCACATTCACAATACATTTGTTTGCACAATGAATGCTTTTGCTCCCATGAATGCTTTACATCTCATTCCATATCATCTTGCTAACCTTCATGTGCTTTGTCACAAACAATCTTGCCTCACTAACTCATTCTTACATGGTGGACACATTGTGTGCGCTAACCATTGTATTTTCGAGTGTCGTTTGTGGTTGCTCTTTTAGTATTTATATGTTGGGGAACGCAGTAATTTCAAAATTTTCCTACGCACACGCAAGATTATGGTGATGCATAGCAATGAGAGGGGAGAATATTGTCTACATTGTGACGCCCTCGATTCAACTGTACACTAATTATACACGCAAATGTGTACGATCAAGATCAAGGACTCACGGGAACATATCACAACACAACTCTAGACACAAAACAAAATTATACAAGCTTTATATTACAAGCCAGGGGCCTCGAGGGCTCGAATACATAAGCTCGAATACACAAGAGTCAGCGGAAGCAACAATATCTGAGTAAAGACATGAGTTAAACAAGTTTGCCTTAAGAAGGCTAGCACAAAGTGGGATACAAATCAAAAGAGGCGCATGCCTCCTGCCTGGGATCATCCTAAACTACTCCTGGTCGTTGTCAGTGGGCTGCATGTAGTAGTAGGCACCTCCAGTGTAGTAGGAGTCGTCATCGATGGTGGCATCTGGCTCCTGGGCTCCATCGTTTGGTCGCAGCGATCGGGTATAGGAAGGGGGAAAAGGGGGAGCAAAGCAACCGTGAGTACTCATCCAAAGTACTCGCAAGCAAGGAGCTACACTACATATGTATGCATTGGTATCAAATGGAAAAGGGGTATCATATGTGGACTGAACTGCAGAATGCCGGAATAAAAGGGGGATAGCTAGTCCTATCGAAGACTACGCTTCTGGCCACCTCCATCTTGCAGCATGTAGAAGAGATCAGAAGGTAAGTCCACCAAGTAGCATCGTGTAGCATAATCCTACCCGGCGATCCTCTCCTCGTCGCCCTATTAGAGAGCGACCACCGGGTTGTATCTGGCACTTGGAAGGGTGTGTTTTATTAAGTATCTAGTTCTAGTTGTCATAAGATCAAGGTACAACTCCAAGTCGTCCTGTTACCGAAGATCACGGCTATTCGAATAGATTAACTTCCCTGCAGGGGTGCACCACATTTCCTAACACGCTCGATCCCCTTTGTCCGAACACACTTTCCTGAGTCATGCCCGGCCTCGGAAGATCAACACGTCGCAGCCCAACCTAGGCACAACAGAGAGGTCAGCACGTCGGTCTAAATCCTATGGCGCAGGAGTCTGGGCCCATCGCCCATTGCACACCTGCACGTTGCGAGGGCAGCCAGAGAGCAGACCTAGCAACCTCCATTACAAAGGAAGTTGCGTTACGCGGTCCAACCCGACGCGCGCCGCTTAGTCGCTGACATCACGAAGGCTTCGGCTGATACCACGATGTCGAGTGCCCATAAGTGTTCCCGCGTAGTTGGTTAGTGCGTATAGGCCAGTAGCCAGACTCAGATCAAATTCCCAGATCTCGTTAAGCGTGTTATTTTCAAGTAACCGCAAACACCGACCAGGGCCAGGCCCACCTCTCACCTAGGTGGTCTCCGCCTGCCCTGTTGCTCCGCCTCAAGTAACAGTGGGGGGCCGTCGGGAACCTAGGCCCACCACTACCTGGGTGGAACCACCTGCCCCTTCAGCCCCCAACATCAGAATCACTCGCGGGTACTCAACGAGCCGACCCGACTTTAGTCACCACCTGTATAGTATGTATATATGTATGCATATAATCGTGATCACCTCCAGAGTGATCACGGCCCGATAGTATAGCACGACAGACAGACAAGAATGTAGGGCCACTAATGATAAACTAGCATCCTATACTAAGCATTTAGGATTGCAGCTAAGGGTAACAACTGTGGCAACAATGACAGGCTATGCAGCAGAATAGGATTAATCGAAAGCAGTAACATGCTACACTACTCTAATGCAAGCAGTAGAGAGAAGGAATAGGCGATATATGGTGATCTAGGAGGGGGCTTGCCTGGTTGCTCTGGCAAGAAGGAGGGGTCGCCAACATCGTAGTCGAACTGGGGGTCGCCGGCAGCCTCAGGGTCTACCGGAAAGAAGTAACCGAGGTGGAACACAATAAATACTGGAGCAATCAAAGCATCACAAAGCGTAACATGGCAATACGCGGTGCTAGAGGTGACCTAATGCAGGGATAGGTAATACCGGCGAAGGCAGGAAACATCCGGGAAAGTATCCCCGGTGTTTCGCGTTTTTGGACAGATAAACCGGAGGGGGAAAGTTCCATGTTCGCTATGCTAGGTATGTGTGGTGGACTAACATACTACATATCCGGATTCGTCTCGTCGTTCTGAGCAACTTTCATATATAAAATTTTTCCATCCGAGATACGGTTTATTTTATATTAATTTTTGAAGTTTTATTAACATTCTGCAATTTCTGGAATTCTTTTTAATTCGAAAATATTAAATACAGAACTGCTATGGGTACACGTAAGTGTACCCAACAGTGTGTGGATGTCTATGACTGGTGGGAGCTATTGACTGCTGAGTCAACAGTCAACAGTCCCAGTTGACTGGTCAAAGAGGGCCAGTGGGGCCCAGGTGTCATACCTACAGTTTTAACACATTCTTTAAAAAAAATTAGAGGTGGGGTCTACCTGTCATTGGGTCACTTTATTTTAACAGATTGATTTAATTAGTTTTAGTAGTGGTGGGTCTCGGTGGTTAGCAGCAGATTAGTGGGGAAGGGGGATTAGGCCCTAAACTAACCAGGCTCGCTGGTGGCTCTTGCCAGTCGCGGCTGGACTTGGCCAGTGCCGCCGTCGGCGAGGGACCAGGGCAGGCGGCATGGAGGCCTGGGGCGGGCGCATCGGACGGAGCTGGGGGGCGCGCCGGACGAAGCTGGGGCGGCCGACGCGCGGCAGCGGGGCCATAGCAAAGACGGCAGCATGCGGAGGAGTAGTAGCAGCGGCAGCAGAGGCGAAGGTAGCAGGCGATGCAGCACAGCAGGGGGCACGGAAGTGGGCGAGCAGCTGCGGGGGGGGGGGGGGGGGGGGGGGGCGCCCCCTGGATGCGACCAGGGCGAGCGGCGACCAGTGCAAGGCACGGGCCACGACGAGGCGCAGGTGGGCAAGCGCGTGCGGAGCGGCGGCAGCAGGTGGCGGTAGCGAGGCCCCAGACGGGCACGCGGACAGGGGACGGTCGGGCGCGTGAGCGCGTGTGTGCGGAGCGGGAGCATGCTGGTGGTGGCGGCACAGCCTATGGTGGCCGGAGGCGACGACAACAACGATGGTTGACGGCGGCGGCGACTGTCCTCCAGCGAAATCAAGCCTACGGGCATGGAAAACGGCAGGGGAGTAAGGGGAGGAGACGGAGGTTCTCACAGTGAGCACAAAGGCAAGGTCGGGGAGGCCGGAGGTGGACCGGAGCAGTGTGAATCGATGACTTGATGGCAGCGGCCGGGCGAAGAAGACGATGACGGCGTTGGCGATGCAGCGCCCCGAGTCGAGCTGGTGCCCTGAACGGACGAAGCCAGCCTTGGCGGACCTCCTGGGCGCGCTCCCGCACACCGAGATGTCAATGGCCGCGACAACGACGGTGAGGCAGTAGTGATCACGCAAGCTCGCGAGCTCGAATTTGAGCCAGAGAGAAAGGGGGAGATGGGGGATCGAGGGGGGAATGCAAGAGGGCGCTCTAGGGTTTCTGTTGGACATTTTTGTAAGGCTGGGGAGGGGCACGTGGTGACCATCCGTCCATGGTGGCCGTGGATGGCCTCCACGCCATGGCCACTGCCTCCTCTGTACGTTTCGGTGGGAGAAAGGCCAGGGTGCGATGGGCCAGATACACTTTAGTTGCAGAGGGCCCATCTGTACGGTAGGTTTAAGTCCTTTTCGTTTCCTTTTTATTTTCATATTTTCCAGTTTTCTTTTATTCTTCATGGTTTTGCCATTTAAGTTAATAACAACTGAGTTTCGTTGCACTTGAAATTCCACACATAAATACTAGACACTATATCAAGACCACACACAAGCTTTGGTAATATTTGAAAAAGCCTAAACATTTATTTAAACTGAAATGGATCAATTAACTATTGCTAGCTCCATGTTAATTAGGTTAGGGAAATTTTAGTAGTTCAAATAATGTTGATTTATTCATGATAATTAGTTAATGAATTTTTGCAACACCACCAACATTTTTATCTAATAGTTTGAAGAAATAAGAATTTGACATGTTATTTGAAATTTGAATTTGACTCGGTTTTCATCAAGTGGCAAAATGTCTTTAACAAAACATGATGACATGACACAATAGGGTGAGGTTACTGTTGCTTAATTATCGGGGCGTCACAATTCTCCTCCACTACAAGAAATCTCGTCCCGAGATTTAAGAGGTGGAACAAGGGAGAAAGGGTCTGGTTACGAAATTCTAACGAATCTTCTCGGCCTTGGTTGCTCCTCTCGAAGTGGTCGATTCATTATATTGATGTCTTCATTTTTCTGCTTTAGGTCATCAAGATGAACTCGGCATCCTTTCTTTGGGGGTTCCATCGTACTTACGAAAGAATAAGGGGTGGTATTCCGGGATAACGGGCCTCGGCAAGGTTGACTATCTGGTCAATAACATCGTGGAAGGTGGCGAAAAGTAACTCTCGAATTGAAACTTAAGAAAATATTGAGAGCAAAGTAAGGACGTATCATGTGAAATTTCGAGCGGGCGGGCAATCGTTCGATGCCTGAAACATGGTGTTGTGTCTGGTACCAGAATTGATGATCTCTCGAAAGGTGGCTCGTGAAGTACTTACGAAGCCACGCGTGAGGAATAACTTTGGAAACAGGGTGTACATGAGAGTCAGGTTTCGATCCTATGGAAGTGCGGGTTATGGGCCCACCATGTGGTTTAAAGTAGGAAAGGCATTGACATCTTGCATGGTCATGATATCAAGACATGTCAGAGGGTAGCCTATCAGTTATGTTGGAAACAATGTCGATACCAAGGGCGAGGGCGAAGAGAACCATTTTCCTACTCGTTGAACGAGGCGGACCATTAGGCAAAGTTCTCGCCCATCGGCGGTTACTGGAATGTCATCAACAATAGTAACAGGGTCTTACTGACAAAGTTGTACACCGAGGTGCTTACAAAAGCAGTGACTTATTACTGCTTAGATCATATAAACCTCAAGAAGGTTAAACAAAACAATGGAAAGAAAAATTTGATTATCAGATTAAACAGAACAATGGAAAGGAAAATGTGTTTAAACACACATTTCAGGGGTATACCCTTCCAAAGGCAAGTAGAGCATGATATCCATGACATGATAGAAAGTAGAAAACCTTTTAGGTAAGGGAGAGAAATTTCATGACATTGCCCATACTACGGTGTTAGGATAAATGATAAAGAAAATTTAGCATTGTGCTTCAAATGTTCTTATCGATGATAAGAGTACCACAGACATGCTTCGAGATTGCATTGACATGGTCTTCAAGCAAAGGTCAGACTCTGGATACACGAAGGGATTCATCAGGAACAAATTGTAGAATAAGTCTTATAATTTCCTCATGGAAGAATGGTTAACCTTGCTAAAAAGGAAGAACCATAACAATAGGTCCTTTGGCCAGGTGTGCTAGGTATGACATCACCTTACCGGGTCATATAAAGACCAATGTTATAATTCTTGGATATATGTACCAACCATCATATCTGACCGAGATTCAGATCTGATTCGGATCAGGATGCCACAGACTCGGGATGCCTAAGAATAAAAAGGTGTGACACAAATTGACGAGAAGACATCGCAAGATTCTCGGGAAATGACCTACGGAAGCAAGTTTCGAATCATGCGTTCATCATTAAACCAAGGAGAGGATGAGGAGGTGGCTGATGATCTCAGCCACAATTCATTGGGATTTCCAAAAGATGGATTTCCACAATCATGTGAACAAGGAGATAACATTAGTCAGATCAAATGATATAATGATGTATGCCCGATGAAAATACACACAATTAAACATTGGTTGAAGGTTGCGCTCGAAATATGGGCAGAGGTAGCATGATCAATGTTAGAATGGTGATTTGATAACCAATGGTCTAAGAGTGAAATATCGACCATTAACTTCAAAGCAATAGGGTTGCTAGAACTTTTGAAGTGGCGCATCATAGTTCAATTGTCGGTTTTCCGGTTAGAAACAACACGGGGACCAAGGGATGAACGAATATGGCAAGAAGTATCACCTGTATCAAGAATTCTTAAGAGGTGGTGAAATTCTAACAACATTCATGACATAAGGGATGGTAATACTCCAAGGTAGAACATAACATAAGCTGGATAGCATGGAACTCAAAGTATAACACAAAACACAGACAAGTTTGTGTTGAACGGAAGGCAATAAAGTGGTCGATGATAACACAAATCATCGAGGGCAAAGGATGGTATTTCTCATCAAGAATTCAATAGATATCTTGGAAGGCCTCAGAATGTTGATGATGATCAGGACACATGTGTCGAGAGATTTCATGAAGATTTAATCGATTGGCGATGGCATCAAGCCAAAGGAATGATGAAGCGCAAGGTTATTGGAACCACAGGTACAACACAAACTCGAAATCAAGCTTGCTGTTCAAGGCGAGATGACATGACAAGGAAGATTGACATAAGCTTAGCTCATCGTCGAAAACTGTGCTTTGGGAATAAGGACCAGGTGGCACAGTTTAAACTTTAGCACAAGGTGATAGCCGATCAGGCTAGGATTGACATGCTCGAGTACAAACTCGTGAGTAAAGGAGATTACTAAGAGTTGTTTAATCGTGGTGCGGACCCGATTTAGTTATTGGTGTCCTGGAGTGACTAACAACTCAGAACCAGGAAACATTGGAATCGGTGAGGAATAATACTCGATGAAGGCTCATAATAAGCAACATGGTTCGATGATATTATCAAGATACCAGAGGGTAATACTCGGAGGTAGAGCAAAATAGAGGGTTGACAAGTGTATTGATCTGCAAAAGACAAGTACTTTAACTTGTCCGAGAAAAGGAATCAAGGAATATCAACATGGCCGAAACCATAGTTGCAAGGGATCCAATTCAAAGACACTAGAAGAATTATCCAACTAATTAAAAGTTTTTCAAGAAGTTTCCATGATAAGTTCCACATCGGGTCCATGGGCATGAACACAAAGTTCAAGGTCGACTCCCACTTCTCCAATGCATAACCTTTCACTCACTTCTCATTTTCGAAGAAGTTGTAATATTGAAATTTTATCAGACATAACACCAGTAGAGTATGACCCGTAGTAGTTACCGAGTTCACACATATAAAGGAAGGCATAGGTTCAACCCATCAGGGTATGGTGGAAACATATACCACAAGCTTCAATAGTAAATACCACCAGCTCAAAAACAGAGCATGGTCGGCCAAATCAGAGAATAGGAGTTTTAAATGGTATTATGTATCAGGGAAGAGAACTCCTCAAGGTTTTGTATACGAAGGACACTATCGTATGACAATTCAACAAAGGATCCGGTGGTCCTCAAGGGATCTGATGTGAGCATCGGTACTCAACCGGAGGGAGAAAGAATGCAAGGAGATCTGATTATAGAAACAACTGACTAACTCAAAGCTCAAATGCAAAGGAATTAAGAATTCCAAGACAAGGCATCAGAAGCAATGCTCTGATTAGGGATGAATAAGTTGAATAGCCTTAGGTGTACAATCGATGGCAATTTGATTGGCCGAGATCCAGCTCATGTTTAAAATGACGTCTGAGCTGGAAGGACGAAATGAAGGATGTGATTAAGGATTGTGAGCATTCGCAACATATTGATTCAACAGACTCGAACTGATAATGACTAAGGATGCCAATAAGATTACCGGACTTTATGAGGTTAATCATAATGCAAGCAAGCAAGAATTTCAAGAGTAATAAGCTGCTGAGGATTTTCAGAAGATCAAATAGTATTTCAAAGACTTTGGTGAAACACATGAACAACTTGGGAGAAACAAATCCTCGGTGTGTGTGAGGATTAATTTGTAGGTGTGTGCAGGTGTCAAGGAACTGCAAGGAAGTAGGCACAAGGATTCTCGGAACAATCGAGAGAATTTCGAGGTATCTTGTAATAACAAGATCAACGAGGAATGATTGTATGGATGGCAAGTGTACGTGGTTATCCATAGGGTTTATCGATGGAAGGGAATTGTAAAAGCGATGACACAAAGTCTCGGGAGAACATCGGAGAGTAACTTTGGATTCTTCTAGTGCATCAGGTGATCACCTGTATCGAGTGGCTCTTCGGGAGGAAGTAGTTATGAGAACCTAGAGTAAGATTTAGTAAAATCATTTAACCCGAATAGAAGAGGGATCAGAGTCCCAGAGTATAGACGAGGAGTAAAAGATCCTAATACCACCCAATGGCGACGTGGGCCTGTAAGCCACACAGCCATGTTAGTAGAAGTTTAGCAATGACTAGACTCGACTTCGGCCAAGGAGTGTGGAAGAGGGATTCCTATAGGCAGTCGGCTCTGATACCAACTTGTGACGCCCTCGATTCAACCGTACACTAATCATACACGTAAATGTGTATGATCAAGATCAAGGACTCATGGGAAGATATCGCAACACAACTCTAGACACAAAATAAAATAATACAAGCTTTATATTACAAGCCAGGGGCCACGAGGGCTCGAATACATAAGCTCGAATACACAAGAGTTAGTGGAAGAAACAATATCTTAGTACAGACATGAGTTAAACAAGTTTTCCTTAAGAAGGCTAGCACAAACTGGGATACAAATCAAAAGAGGCGCATGCCTCTTGCCTGGGATCCTCCAAAACAACTCTTGGTAGTCGTTAGCGGGCTGCACGTAGTAGTAGGCACCTCTAGTGTAGTAGGAGTCATCGTCGACGGTGGCGTCTGGCTCCTGGGTTCCATCGTCTGGTCGCAGCAATCGGGTATAGGAAGGGGGAAAAGGGGAGCAAAGCAACCGTGAGTACTCATCCAAAGTACTCGCAAGCAAGGAGCTACACTACATATGTATGCATTGGTATCAAATGGAAAAGGGGTATCATATGTGGATTGAACTGTAGAATGCCGGAGTAAAAGGGGGATAGCTAGTCCTTTCGAAGACTACGCTTCTGGCCACCTCCATCTTGCAGCATGTAGAAGAGAGTAGAACGTAAGTCCACCAAGTAGCATCGTGTAGCATAATCCTACCCGGCGATCCTCTCCTCTTCGCCCTGTTAGAGAGCGACCACCGGGTTGTATCTAGCACTTGGAAGGGTGTGTTTTATTAAGTATCCAGTTCTAGTTGTCATAAGGTCAAGGTACAACTCCAAGTCGTCCTGTTACCGAAGATCACGGCTATTCGAATAGATTAACTTCCCTGCAGGGGTGCACCACATTTCCCAACACGCTCGTTCCCCTTTGTCCGGACACACTTGCCTGGGTCATGCCCGACCTCGGAAGATCAACACGTTGCAGCCCTACCTAGGCACAATAGAGAGGTCAGCACGCCAGTCTAAATCCTATGGCGCAGGGGTCTGGGCCCATCGCCCATTGCACACCTGCACGTTGCGAGGGCGGCCGGAGAGCAGACCTAGCAACCTCTATTACAAAGGAAGTTGCGTTACGCGGTCCGACCCGGCGCGAGCCGCTCAGTCGCTGACGTCACGAAGGCTTCGGCTGATACCACGATGTCGAGTGCCCATAACTGTTCCCGCATAGTTGGTTAGTGCGTATAGGCCAGTAGCCAGACTCAGATCAAATTCCTAGATCTCGTTAAGCGTGTTATTTTGAAGTAACCGCGAACGCCGACCAGGGCCAGGCCCACCTCTTACCTAGGTGGTCTCCGCCTGCCCTGTCGCTCTGCCTCAAGTAACAGTCGGGGCCGTCGAGAACCTAGGCCCACCACTACCTGGGTGGAACCACCTACCGCTTCAGCCCCCAACATCGGAATCACTCACGGGTACTCAACGAGCCGACCCGACTTTAGTCACCACCTGTATAGTATGTATATATGTATGCATATACCCGTGATCACCTCCCGAGTGATCACAGGCCGATAGTATAGCACGGTAGACAGACAAGAATGTAGGGCCACTGATGATAAACCAGCATCCTATACTATGCATTTAGGATTGTAGGTAAGGGTAACAACTATGGCAACAATGACAGGCTATGCAGCAGAATAGGATTAACCGAAAGAAGTAACATGCTACACTACTCTAATGCAAGCAGTAGAGAGAAGGAATAGGCGATATCTGGTGATCTAGGAGGGGGCTTGCCTGGTTGCTCTGGCAAGAAGGAGGGGTCGCCAACACCATAGTCGAACTGGGGGTCGCCGGCAGCCTCGGGGTCTACCGGAAAGAAGTAACCGAGGTGGAACACAATAAATAATGGAGCAATCAAAGCATCACAAAGCGTAACATGGCAATACGCGGTGCTAGAGGTGACCTAATGCAGGGATAGGTAATACCGGCGAAGGCAGGAAACATCCGGGAAAGTATCCCCGGTGTTTCGCGTTTTTGGACAGATAAACCGGAGGGGGAAAGTTCCATGTTCGCTATGCTAGGTATGTGTGGTGGACTAACATACTACATATCCGGATTCGTCTCGTCGTTCTGAGCAACTTTCATATATAAAAATTTTCCATCCGAGATACGTTTTATTTTATATTAATTTTTGAAGTTTTATTAACATTCTGCAATTTCTGGAATTCTTTTTAATTCGAAAATATTAAATACAGAACTGCTATGGGTACACGTAAGTGTACCCAGCAGTGTGTGGATGTCTATGACAGGTGGGACATGTTGACTGCTGAGTCAATAGTCAACAGTCCCAGTTGACTGGTCAAAGAGGGCCAGTGGGGCTTAGGTGTCCTACCTACAGTTTTAACACATTCTTTAAAAAAAGATATTTAAAGGTGGGGTCTTCCTGTCATTTGGTCACTTTATTTTAACAGATTGATTTAATTAGTTTTGGTAGTGGTGGGTCTCGCTGGTTAGTAGCAGATTAGTGGGGAAAGGGGATTAGGCCCTAAACTAACCGGGCTCGGTGGTGGCTCTTGCGAGTCGCGGCTGGACTTGGACAGCGCCGCCGCTGGCGAGCAGCAGGGCAAGCGGCATGGAGGCCTGTGGCGGGCGCGCCGGACAGAGCCGAGGCGGCCGACGCGTGGCAGCGGGGCCATAGCAGAGACGACAGCATGCGGAGCAGCAGTAGCGGCGGCAGCAGAGGCGAAGGTAGCAGGCGGCACAGAAGCGGGCGAGTAGCTACAGGGGGGAGGGGGCCTGGACGCGACCAGGGCGAGCAGCGACCAACACAAGGCATGGGCCGCGGCGAGGCGTAGGTGGGCAGGCACGCGCGAAGCGGCAGCAGCAGGTGGCGGTAGCGAGGCCACGGACGGGCATGCGGGCAGGGGACGGTCGGGCGTGTGAGCGCGTGCATGCGGAGCGGGAGCACGCTAGTGGTGGCGGCACAGCCAACGGTGGCCGGAGGCGACGACAACAACGACGGTTGACGGCGGCGGTGATTGTCCTCCAGCGAAATCGAGCCTACAGGCATGGAAAACGGCAGGGGAGTAAGGGGAGGAGAGGGAGGTTCTCACAGCGAGCACGAAGGCGAGGTAGGGGAGGCTAGAGGTGGACTGGAGCAGTGTGGATCGATGACGAGATAGCGGCGGCCGGGCGAAGAAGACGATGACGGCGTTGGCGATGCAGTGCCCCGAGTCGAGCTAGTGCCCTGAACGGATGAAGCCAGCCTCGGTGGACCTCCTAGGCGTGCTCCTGCACGCCGGAGATGTCAATGGCCGCGACAACGACGGCGAGGCAGTGGTGATCGCGCAAGCTCGCAAGCTTGAATTTGAGCCAGAGAGAAATGAGGCGATGGGTGATCGAGGGGGGAATGCAAGAGGGCGCTCTAGGGTTTATGTTGGACGTTTTTGCAAGGCTGGGGAGGGGCACGTGGTGACCATCTGGCCATGGTGGTCGTGGATGGCCTCCACGCCATGGCCACTGCCTCCTCTGTACGTTTAGGTGGGAGAAAGCCAGGGTGGGCTGGGCCAGATACACTGTAGTTGCAGAGGGCCCATCTGTATGGTAGGTTTAAGTCATTTTCGTTTCCTTTTTATTTTTATATTTTCTAGTTTTCTTTTATTCTTCATTGTTTTGCCATTTAAGTTAATAACAACCAACTTTCGTTGCACTTGAAATTCCACACATAAATACTAGACACTATATCAAGACCACACACAAGCTTTGGTAATATTTGAAAAAGCCTAAACATTTATTTGAACTGAAATGGATCAATTTACTGTTGCTAGCTCCGTGTTAATTAGGTTAGGGAAATTTTAGTAGTTCAAATAATGTTGATTTATTCATGATAATTAGTTAATGAATTTTTGCAACACCACCAACATTTTTATCTAACAGTTGGAAGAAATAGGAATTTGATGTGTTATTTGAAATTTGAATTTGACTCGGTTTTCATCAAGTGGCAAAATGTCTTTAACAAAACATGATGACATGACACAATAGGGTGAGGTTACTGTAGCTTAATTATCGGGGCATCACATACATACCCTTGTAGACCGTTAGCGGAAGCGTTATGACAACGCGGTTGATTTTGTCGTACATCTTCACGATCGACCGATCCTAGTACCGAACGTACGACACCTCCGCGATCTGCACACGTTCAGCTTGGTGACGTCCCGCAAACTCACAATCCAGTAGAGCTTCGTGGGAGAGTTTCGTCAGCACGACGAAGTGATGATGGTGATGATGTTGCTACCAGAATAGGGCTTCACCTAAGCACCACTATGATATAACCGAGATGGATTATGGTGGAGGGGGGCACCGCACACGGCTAAAAGATCAATTGCTCA
Organism: Triticum urartu; assembly: GCF_003073215.2. Taxonomy (NCBI): domain Eukaryota; kingdom Viridiplantae; phylum Streptophyta; class Magnoliopsida; order Poales; family Poaceae; genus Triticum; species Triticum urartu. Next base: position 385,295,345 of record NC_053028.1, read on the forward strand.
ACTTGTGTCTCCATGGGGTGCCCCCCTCCCCCATATATAAAGGAGTGGAGGAGGGGGAGGGCCGGCCCTCTCTATGGCGCGCCCTGGGGGAGTCCTACTCTCTCCGGGAGTAGGATTCCCCCCTTTCCTTGTAGAAGTAGGAGCCCTTCCAAGTAGGAGTAGGAGAGGAAGGAAGGAGGAGAGAGGAAGGAAGGAAGGAAGGAAAGGGGGGCCGGCCCCCCTCCCAATTAGGATTGGGCTTGGGGGGGCATGCCTCCCTCTTTTCCCTTCCCTCTCTTCTATTCCACTAAGGCCCAATAAGGCCCATATACTCCCCGGGGGGTTCCGGTAACCTACCGGTACTCCAGAAAAATGCCCGAACCACTCGGAACCATTCCGATGTGCAAATATAGGCTTCCAATATATCAATCTTTATGTCTCGACCATTTCGAGACTCCTCGTTATCTCCGTGATCAAATCTGGGACTCCGAACTACCTTCGGTACATCAAAACACATAAAATCGTAATACCGATCATCACCGAACGTTAAGCGTGCGGACCCTACGAATTCGAGAACTATGTAGACATGATCGAGACTTATCTCCAGTCAATAACCAATAGAGGAACCTGGATGCTCATATTGGTTCCTACATATTCTACAAAGATCTTTATCGGTCAAACCGCATAACGGTATACGTTGTTCCCTTTGTCATCGGTATGTTACTTGCCCAAGATTCGATCGTTGGTATCTCAATACCTAGTTAAATCTCGTCATTGGCAAGTCTTATTACTCGTTCCATAATACAATATCCCGTAACTAACTCATTAGTCACATTGCTTTCAAGGCTTATAGTGATGTGCATTACCGAGAGGGCCCAGAGATACCTCTCCGACAATCGGAGTGACAAAGCCTAATCTTGATCCATGCCAACTCAACAAACACCATCGGAGACACCTCTAGAACACCATCGGAGACACCTCAAGAGCACCTTTATAATCACCCAGTTACGTTGTGACGTTTGGTAGCACACAAAGTGTTCCTACGGTATTCGGGAGTTGCATGATCTCATAGTCATAGGAACATGTATAGTTATGGAGAAAGCAATAGCAAAAAACTAAACGATCATCATGCTATGCTAACGGATGGGTCAAGTCAATCACATCATTCTCTAATGATGTGATCCCATTAATCAAATGACAACTCATGCCTATGGTTAGGGAACATAACCATCATTGATTCAACGGGCTAGTCAAGTAGAGGCAAACTAGTGACACTCTGTTTCTCTATGTATTCACACATGTACTAAGTTTCCGGTTAATACAATTCTAGCATGAATAATAAACATTGATCATGATATAAGGAAATATAAATAACAACTTTATTATTGCCCCTAGGGCATATTTCCTTCAGTCTCCCACTTGCACTAGAGTCAATAATCTAGTTCACATCGTCATGTGATTTAACACAAATAGTTCACATCTTTATGTGATCAGTTCACATCTCCATGTGACTAACATCCAAAAGGTTTACTAGAGTCAATAATCTAGTTCACATCACTATGTGATTAACACCCAAAGAGTGATCATGTTTTGCTTGTGAGAGAAATTTAGTCAACGGGCCTGCCACATTTAGTGTTGTATGTATTTTGCAAATTTTCTATGTCTACAACGCTTTGCACGGAGCTACTCTAGGTAATTGCTCCCACTTTCAATATGTATCTAGATCGAGACTTAGAGTCAACCAGATCGGTGTCAAAGCTTGCATCGACGTAACTCTTTACGACAAACTCTTTGTCACCTCCATAACCGAGAAACATTTCCTTATTCCACTAAGGATATTTTTGACCGATGTCCAGTGATCCACTCCTGGATCACTATTGTGCCCTCTTGCCAAACTTATGGTGAGGTATACAATAGGTCTGGTACACATCATATCATACTTTGTAGAACCTATGACTAAGGCATAGGGAATGACTTTTCATTCTCTTTCTATTTTCTGCCATGGTTGGGTTTTGAGTCTTTACTCAACTTCACACCTTGCAACACAAGCAAGAACTCCTTCTTTGGTTGTTCTATTTTGAACTACTTCAAAATCTTGTCAAGGTATGTACTCATTGAAAATATATCAAGCGTCTTGATCTATCTCTATAGATCTTGATGCCCAATAAGTAAGTAGCTTCACCGAGGTCTTTCTTTGAAAAACTCTTTCCAAACATTCCTTTATGCTTTCCAGAAAATTCTACATTGTTTCCGATCAACAATATGTCATTCACATATACTTATCAAAAATTCTATAGTGCTCCCACTCACTTTCTTGTATATACAGGCTTCACCGCAAGTCTATATAAAACCATATGCTTTGATCACTTTATCAAAGCATATATTCCAACTCCGAGATGCTTGCACCGGTCCATAGATGGATCGCTGGAGCTTGCACACTTTGTTAGCACCTTTTGGATCGACAAAACCTTCTGGTTGCATCATATACAACTCTTCTTTAAGATATCCATTAAGGAATGCAGTTTTGACATCCATTTGCCAGATTTCATAAAATGCCGCAACTGCTAACATGATTCAGACAGACTTTTAAGCATCGATACGAGTAAGAAACTCTCATCATAGTCAACACCTTGAACTTGTCGAAAACATTTTTGCGACAATTCGAGCTTTGTAGATAGTAACACTACTATCAGCATCCGTCTTCCTCTTGAAGATCCATTTATTTTCAATGACTCACCGATTATCGGGCAAGTCAATCAAAGTCCATACTTTGTTCTCATACATGGATTCCATCTTAGATTTCATGCCCTCAAGCCATTGTGCGGAATCTGGGCTCATTGTTGCTTCCTCATAGTTAGTAGGTTCGTCATGGTCTAGTAACATGACTTCCAGAATAGGATTACCGTACCACTCTGGTGCGGACCATACTCTGGTTGACCTACGAGGTTCGGTAGTAACTTGATATGAAGTTTCATGATCATCCTCATTAGCTTCCTCACTAATTGGTGTAGAGATCACTGGAACTGATTTCTGTGATGAACTACTTTCCAATTCGGGAGAAGGTACAATTACCTCATCAAGTTCTACATTCCTCCCACTCACTTCTTTCGAGAGAAACTTCTTATCTAGAAAGGATCCACTCTTAGCAACAAAAGATCTTGCCTTTCGGATCTGTGATAGAAGGTGTACCCAACAATTTCTTTTGGGTATCCTATGAAGACGCATTTCTCCAATTTGGGTATGAGCTTATCAGGATGAAACCTTTTCACATAAGTATCACAACCCCAAACTTTAAGAAACGACAACTTAGGTTTCTAGCCAAACCATAGTTCATATGGTGTCGTCTCAACGGATTAGATGGTACCCTATTTAACGTGAATGTAGCTGTCTCTAATGCATAACCCCAAAATGATAGCGGTAAATCAGTAAGAGACATCATAGATCGCACCATATCTAGTAAAGTATGATTATGACGTTCGGACACACCATTACGCTGTGGTGTTCCGGGTGGCGTGAGTTGCGAAACTATTCTGCATTGTTTCAAATGAAGACCAAACTCGTAACTCAAATATTCTCCTCCACGATCAGATCGTAGAAATTTTATTTTCTTGTTACAATGATTTTCCACTTCACTCTGAAATTATTTGAACTTTTCAAATGCTTTATGTTTCATGAAGAAGATATACCCATATCTACTCAAATCATCTGTGAAGGTCAGAAAATAATGATACCTGCAGCGAGCCTCAACACTCATCAGACTGCATACATCAATATGTATTATTTCCAACAAGTTTGTTGCTCGCTCCATTGTTCCGGAGAACGGAGTCTTAGTCATCTTGTCCATGAGGCATGGTTCGCAAGCATCAACTGATTCATAATCAAGTGATTCCAAAAGCCCATCAGCATGGATTTTCTTCATGCGCTTTACACCAATATGACCTAAATGGCAGTGCCACAAATAAGTTGCACTATCATTATTAACTTTGCATCTTTTGGATTCAATATTATGAATATGTGTATCACTACGATCAAGATTCAATAAACCATTCAACTTGGGTGTATGACCATTGAAGGTTTTATTCATGTAAACAGAACAACAATTATTCTCTGACTTTAAATGAATAACCGTATTGCAATAAACATGATCAAATCATATTCATGCTTAACGCAAACACCAAATAACATTTATTTAGGTTCAACACTAATCCCGAAAGTATAGGGAGTGTGCGATGATGATCATATCAATCTTGGAACCACTTCCAACACACATCATCACTTCACCCTTAACTAGTCTCTGTTCATTCTACAACTCCCGTTTCGAGTTACTAATCTTAGCAACTGAACTAGTATCAAATACTATGGGGTTGCTATAAACACTAGTAAAGTACACATCAATAACATGTATATCAAACATACCTTTGTTCACTTTGCCATCCTTCTTATCTGCCAAATACTTGGGGCAGTTCTGCTTCCAGTGACCAGTCCCTTTGCAGTAGAAGCACTTAGTCTCAGGCTTAGGTCCAGACTTGGGCTTCTTCACTTGAGAAGCAACTTTCTTGTCGTTCTTCTTGAAGTTCCCCTTCTTCCCTTTGCCCTTTTATTGAAACTAGTAGTCTTGTCAACCATCAACACTTGATGCTTTTCTTGATTTCTACCTTCATTGATTTCAGCATCACGAAGAGCTTGGGAATCGTTTACGTTATCCCATGCATATTATAGTTCATCATGAAGTTCTAGTAACTTGGTGACAGTGACTAGAGAACTCTATCAATTACTTTCTTATCTAAAAGATTAACTCCCACTTGATTCAAGTGATTGTAGTACTCAGACATTCTGCACACATGCTCACTAGCTGAGCTATTCTCCTCCATCTTGTAGGAAAAGTGCTTGTCAAAGGTCTCATACCTTTCGACATGGGCATGAGTCTGAAATACTAATTTCAACTCTTGGAACATCTCATATGCTCCGTGGTGTTCAAAACGTCTTTGAAGCCCGGATTCTAAGCCGTAAAGCATGGTGCACTAAACTATCAAGTAGTCATCATATCGAGCTTGCCAAACGTTCATAACATCTGCATTTGCTCCTGCAATCGGTCTCTCACCTAGCGGTGCATCCAGGACATAATTCTTCTGTGCAGCATTAAGGATAATCCTCAGATCACAGACCTAGTCCGCATCATTGCTACTCTCATCTTTCAACATAGTTTTTAACTAGGAACATATACAAAATAAATGGGGAGCAACATCGCGAGCTATTGATCTAGAACATAGTTATGCAAATACTATCAGGACTAAGTTCATGATAAAGTAAAGTTCAATTAATCATATTACTTAAGAACTCCCACTTAGATAGACATTCCTCCAGTCATCTAAATGATCACGTGATCCAAATCAACTAAACCATGTCCGATCATCACGTGAGATGGAGTAGTTTTCAATGGTGAACATCACTATGTTGATCATATCTACTATATGATTCATGCTCGACCTTTCGGTCTCTAGTGTTTCGAGGCCATGTCTGCATATGCTAGGCTCGTCAAGTTTAACCCGAGTATTCCGCGTGTACAAAACTGGCTTGCACCCGTTGTATGTGAACATAGAGCTTATCACACCCGATCATCACGTGGTGTCTCGACAAGATGAGCTGTCGCAACGGTGCATAGTTAGGGAGAACACTTATACCTTGAAATTTAGTGAGAGATCATCTTATAATGCTACCGCCGAACTAAGCAAAATAAGATACATAAATGATAAACATCACATGCAATCAAAATATGTGACGTGATATGGCTATGATCATCTTGTGCCTTTGATCTCCATCTCCAAATGTGGCACCCCAGCTCAAAGCAGCCGGTTTAACCTGCATTGCCAGCCCAGAGACCATGTCTTCTGACAACACACAACATCTTGGCACAGAAAGCAACCGCTTTATTGATGCTAGCGGATCATAGTTTATATTACAACAGGTGTCGAGGCCAAGCGGCACACACGGTGCGGCTACACAATATGTACATTATTTACTGAACATAAAGAGGGCTTCGATCATAATACTACGCGGCAGCGGAACAACATCGTAGTGGAGACTCCATAGCACAGGGACACCGATGTGGACATGATCTAGATTCGATCAGCACTCCTTTCCAACAGACTTTCCTAAAATCTGGCATGACACGCCAGGTCAGTACATTGAATGTACTTGCAAGCTCACGACAGGCATAATCATAATGACAAACATTATCATGATAATTAACCAGTTAATAATGCAATAATGCTTCAACATGCTGTGATCATGCTCTTATGATAAAAGTCCCTCGGGACTGGCTTACCAACCATGATCGCTCTTGGATCACAAACACACCACCATCGTGGTCTTGACTAGAAGTATCTTGTGATCCTTACGGCGATCACAACCACGACCAATACTTGGTCTCGAACATCTCGATGGCTTTCAACCATCATCAACAGTGCAAAGTTCATAACTTACTGTGCAAAGTTTATTAAACGTTGACCCATGGTGTGACCTACTATGAGCATGCCCGTAACTGTGGACTCGGCTATCTATAGATTATTACACTCTGCAGAGGTAGCACACTGTACCCACACCACGGAACCCATGGCCTCATACTCCCATTTGGGTGGACCAATGGCATTCTGATGAAACCACTCCATTGCCATGACACTCTCCCGTCCACTCCGACACAATCCCCACTGGGCTAGTCCTAGGTGGCCCCGTGTCTCCCAAAGACACAATGACCACCGTCGTGGCCAAAACGATCCCACAAGGGAACCCGGTACCATAATCTCAACAACGGGCACACAAGGTTATGTCTGCTTACCGGGCCAGGGTAAGCATTCCCATAACCTTACCTAGTTGGAGGCACCGAACAGAGGCATGACAATGGACCGAATCAAGCCCCCCCCCATAAGGCAAATGTGGTTGCACTGGGAAAAACTCGATTCAGTGGCAGCATGACCCGTCCAACGATACATTCAAGTTGAGTTATATTCAGGTTCAACTTAAAGTAAAAATAACTGGTATCATAGTATGCCATGAAATGCAGCACTAACATATGCATCACATATTAACGGAAATGGCTGAGTCAACTATATTCACACTAAGCATAAACATCAACAACTCATGCCACTTTTTTGATTAAGATAATCCTCACTTTAAACAGAATATTTTCTAGCAAATTTTTATTATTTTACTCATGCAAGAAAATAACTTCAAGTAATTTCTCATATGCATAACAATGCTATTCTTTTATCATCACAAATGAATCCTAGTTTCTTTATCAACTAAGTTAGTTTCAAACTTTTTGTAAATCAAGCATATTAACTAAAACAAGTACTTAACAGAATATCAATAACATAATAGTTATTTAAATGCATAGTTTAAATCTTTCATTCAAGTAAGAAAATCATAAATATTGAAATGGCACCATGAAAATGTTGTTGTGGCTTGCCTTAGTGCAGATGAGGTTCACAAGCCTTCTGGTGATCCTCAAGACAAGTCTCACCCTCTGAAAATAATTTTAAACACAAGAAGAAAATATCAAGAACCATTCTGAAAATCACCAAAAATTCTAGACAGCTCAGAAAAATCACATTTTTGGTGATATGTTAGATTTCTTTGCAAAGAACACAATGCAAAAAGAATCAATTCATTTGGACTTATGGTTGAAGAGTTATAGCTTTTTGAAGCTCTCTGGAAATTAATTGAATTTGAATTTAGATAAAACAAACTAGGGGGGTGACGTCGAAGGCGTAAAGCCTCGGGGCGCCACCACTCATACCGCTTCGCGCGCGTACTAAGGGGCTTACTAGAGGGCCCCGCTAGTCAGGTGAGGTGGAGGGGGAGAAGGAAACAGAGGGGGTCGCGGCTTTGCTGGAGCTCACACCGGCGACGAGGGCTCCTTGGCCAAAACGAGAGGGAGGGATCGAGGAACACCTGCCCGTACCCGTAGCATAGCTAGGGGTGGTCGGACGGTGTCGGATTCGACCTCACAAGCGGAGGCAGAGAGCGGAGGTCGCCGGAGACGAAGACGACGACGAACTGCGGCGACTCCAGGGGCTCCAAGTGGATGGAACGGCTTCACCGAAGAGCGGCGGAGGCTCTGGAAGGGTCGCCCTAGCCTAGGAGGGGCTGGAGCTACCATGGTGACCCGAGAGGATCGCCGTCGATCTCGAGCTCGGGGACGGCGACCCGCGGCCTGCCCAGCTGGGCTACGGCTATCTACACGTTTGTGGAGTGTGTGGGAGTGGAGGATGGTGTTCGAGGAGGCTGGGTGATGCGGAGCATCCTTCCATAATCCCCATGGACTCTACACCAATACATCAAGCCCCACGTGGACCTATGACAAGAGCTAGAGCTCGTGCTTTGGAAACCGAGGTGAACTCCTTCCTACTTAACTTGCATACGGATACGAACGGAACATTGTTGCTACCTCACCAAAATATGCTATGTCTCATTAGGTACAAAGAGGAACACCACCAAGAGGCTCAGGAGCATCCACAAGGAGAAGAAGGACACGCCCAAGGCCATGCGGACCAAGACGGAGTGCAACAACAGCAACACTGGATGTCCCAGGTGACCCCGTGCGCACGGGCCCCCGAGACCCCGTGGCTACGGACCATCCAGGGAGTTGGCGCTGGAGCACCCCATGCGCACGAGCCTGTACCGTGCCCACGGGACCCCCGTGCGCACGGGCACAACTTACCCCGTGCGCACGGGCCTCCCAGGATGGCCGGCTGAGATTTCCTATTCCAGCCCCTCTTCATCCACTTCGGCCCCAAGCCTATATAAACCGTACCTAGGGTTATGTTGAGGGTTAGCAAATTATTTTAGAACACAAAAGAGGGCTTTGCTCATCTTCCTCCTTTTGGAGATCTAGACCTCCTCTTGGAGTAGCTCCTCTTGGAGATCAAGCCCTCCTTCTTGGGGAAGATCCTCTTGGATTCAAGACCTCACCTTGTGGGAAGAACTTTCCCTAGTGCTATTTTCCTTGAATTGTTCATGTAATCTTGTGGATCTCTTGTGTGCTACTCTAGTGGATGTGATATTTGGGTTTGTTTGAGTGATTTGTGTTCTTGTGTTCTTGAGTGTTCTTCCTCTTTTCCCCCTCCAAGTGTGAAAAGATCCCCTCTAGGGTTTCACCCTACAACATCTTGGTATCATGAGCAAGGTTGATTCACATCTTGGAGTCCCATCCCCCATTTGCTAGCTTGATTTTGTTTTTTCGTCCAAATTCGAAAATCCCCACAAAAATAGCCCCCAAAAAATTTCTTGCAATTTGTTGGTTCTTGTGAGATTTGGTTGTTTTGGTCCACGAATTTGGTGTTTGGCAAGTGGATCTACCCGTCTTCCAGCTTCCCCACCCTTCAGATCCTCGAAGTTGGACTTAGCTTTCAAGATTCCCACGGATCTGGAACTTTTCATCCGCTCCCATAACACCCCATGCACACGGGCCCTCGAGACCCCGTGCACACGGGACCCCGTGCACACGGGCCTCACTTACTCTGTGTGCATGGACCATCCAGTGACTTTCATCCATCTTTTGTTTGCACCATTTTGTTTCCCAACCAACACACGTGTTCCCCCGCATTATTTCTTGTGGTTGTTTGAGTTTCAAACCACGGTTTCTCTTGTGTCCTAAGGTGTTTCGGCTACTTAGGCGCATTTGGGCATCATCATCGCCGCCACTCGATCATCAACTCGGACACCACACCGGCTTCAACAACGTCATTCTTATCATAAGATTGGACGGTAACCTCGACGACTCTCACCTTTGCTTTTGCATTGATAACTCGAGCCATTTCGCATCGCTTACCCATCGAGACTAGCAAGTTGAGAATTGTCGGGCCACGCTTCTGTGCACCATAGTGATCTTGTTACCATCTTTGTGCCATAAGTCTCTCCCGTGCATATCTTACATACTTGTCTCATATCACACTTGGCTCAAGCATCAAGCATTAAAAAAAGATACAAGCAAAGCTTTTAAGCACAAGAGAAGAAACAAAGAGCTCGTAAACAATAGCATCGAGCCATTTTGCATATCATCTTCGACACCTCATACATAGCATAGTTGGGATTGAAGATGGCATGTTTCTCTTATAGGTTGGTGCACACCCGTAACTAGCCCATTTGAGCAATCGAGCTAGCGTCTCTCTAGCATTCGCACAACAAGAGCATTTTCCATGGTTGCACATTTTGAGCTCACCCCTTGGTTGTGCGGATCCCATCTATCTTCCGTGTGTGTGTTCCTAGTGATATCCTTGGGTTTGATCTATTTGCTTTACTTGCATTTTTGTGAACCTTCTCAACCTTCTCGATATCTTGACTAACATTTGCTTGAAATTTTTGCCACCATCCTAACCGAGCTCCTCCATAAGCCTTTTACTTGTAGGTGTGAGAAACAAACCCGGTTCCAATTCTACTATTGAGGCATTACATTAGGTGACACCTGTTACATCCTCAATCCTCGGAAAAGGTAACTTCGATATTGTTCTCTCACTTTCCTACTCACACCACTTGGTTATGATGGATAGGCCAAGTTCGTCGGCGAACCCGCTTTTCATGGAGCAAGATGGTGATAACGAATTCGTCATCAAGAACCACTTCTTCATCGCGCAAAGAGCTCTCCATCAAGAAAATGAGGCCTTGGGTGAACGCCTCGACCGACTCGCCGCTGACGTTCGTCAAGCGGAAGCAAGGAACCGTGACTACATCGACGACATGTTAAATACACAATTGGAAGAGCTCCGCAACATGATCGTGCGACGCCCGCCTTCCTCGTCTACTTCATTAAGACGGCGCCACTCAAGCCACAACTCAAGCCGACACACTTCGGACTACTCATCTTATGAAACAAGTCCTCCCCGAGCTCGAGCCCCTCGCCATGACGCTCCCCAAGATTGCCATCCTCCAGACAATCCATTCCATGGCAATGGTTTACAAGACCAAGTTCGAGCACGTGAAAAGATAAGACACCAAGCACACGCAACAATGGAGAAAAGAGAAAATACCTCCACAAGGGCCTTGTTAAGACCCTCAAGTCGGTGATGCAATTCGACATGCACAAGAGCGCCATGAAGCACCAGCCCTTGAACGTGAAGCGCAAGAACTCGAAGCACAATGCGCACTCCACGACGCCACTCGAGCCGTTGAAGAGCGCAACTGTCAAGTGCGAGAACAAAAGGAAGCTCTTTGTCGTGAGATACAAGAAGAAGCCGTGCGTCGCGAAGAGCTAGAAGAAAGGCGCAACCAAGCGCATATCCCCCGTCCTCCTCCAAGACAAGAGAAACACCAAGCGGAACAAGTGCTTCAAGACCCTCCTACATGGCAAGAGCGACATCAAAACCGCTACTTCGATGAAGAACTCCGATACGGCAAGCTCAAGTTCACCATGCCCAAGTTCTCCGGAAGCAATGATCCCGAAGAATATCTCCCATGGGCCTTGAAGGTGGACACAATATTCTGTCTTCACAACTACGACAATGAAAAGAAGATCGCCATGGCGTCCCTCGAGTTCCAAGATTACGTTCTCATTTAGTGGGAACAAGTGATTGAACGACGACGTACAAGAGGTGAACCACCAATCACAACTTGGACGGCGATGAAGGATGTCGTGAGAGCTCGTTTCGTGCCCACACACTACACCCGTGATCTCTTCAAGAAATTGCAAGTCCTCTAACAAGGCATGAAGACGGTGGAAGAATACTACCAAGAAATGGAGACTGGCATGATATGAGACAATGTCAAGGAAGACAACGAGCAAACAATGGCACGCTTCTTGAACGGCCTCAACCACCCAATCAAGCGGATTGCAGACTTCCAACCTTACTCAAACCTCATCGACCTAGTTCATCAAGTGACCAAGGCCGAGCGACAAGTCCAAGATGACTTCAAATATTCCAAGTACTCGCCCAAGACCTACGGCTCCTACTCTCAAGCTCCCGCGACCTCGGCAACTCCTACCTCAACTAGAACATCACCAAGTACCGGTGACAAGTAAAGTCCCAAGCAAGCTACGCCTTCCTCGACTCGTCCTCTGGCAAGAAACTACAAATCCAAGACTAACTCATCTTCAGCGCCACCGAACGACCCCGTCAAGACAAGTTCTCTCAAGTGCTTCACATGTGGTGGCCGAGGACACAAGTCCTTCGAGTGCACAAACAAGCGGACCATGATATTCAACGATGATGGCACATATGACTCGATGAGTGAAGAAGAAATGGAAGCCCTTGAGAACGTGGCCATGCACCGGCGTGTGAATGAAGATTAAGAAGACCAAGTGTTTTGCGACAAAGATTCAAGTCCCTCTCTCGTGGTCTCCAAGGTCTTGACACTTCAACACCACCAAGATGAAGACCAACGGTGCCACATCTTCCACACAAAGGCCGACATCAACGGGCGTTCCGTCAAAGTCATCATCGACGGAGGAAGTTGTCACAACTTGGCAAGTGAAGGGCTCTGTTCCAAGCTGCAATTGGTCAAGAAGAAGCACCCGCGTCCCTACAAGGTGCAATGGTTAAGCAACTCCGGAACTATTCAAGTGGAGCATATGGTGCAAGTTTCTTTCAAGATCGACGCCTACGAGGACACCTTGGAGTGTGACGTGGTCCCCATGTCCATGTGCCATCTCCTCTTGGGGAGGCCTTGGCAATTCGACCGCGGAGTCATACACAACGGACGAACCAACCACTATAGCTTCAAGATGAAAGGCAAGGAATATGTCCATCGACCAATGTCACCAAGCCAAGTGATCGCCGATAAGCAAGCTTCCACCCATCGAGGAGACCCTAGTGAGAGAGTGAACCACCAAAAAGAAAGTGAGAGCCAAAAGCCAAAATTGAGCGCCTCTTCGCCAAGAGAGAAAAACTAAGTCCTCCAAGCTGCAAAAAGAGAGATGCGAGAAGTGTGTGAGAACCCATCGAGTGTCATCCACTTTGTCCTCCTATGCAAGGATGAGGTGACACAAACTAACGATTCTAATCCTCTTCCTCTAGTATTTTCTACCTTGTTGCAGGAATTCGAGGATGTCTTTCCCGATGAGCTACCTCCCGGCCTTCCTCCTCTACGTGGCATTGAACATAGGATCGACCTCATCCCCGGTGCTCCTCTTCCGAACAAGGCTCCCTACCGCGTCAACCCCGAAGAAACTAGGGAGATCCAATGGCAAGTACAACAACTCATCGACAACGGTCATGTACGTGAAAGCTTAAGCCCGTGTGCCGTTCCGGTTATACTTGTCCCCAAGCAAGATGGTACTTTTCGAATGTGCTCCAATTATAGACCCATCGATGCTATCACAGTTCGGTATAGGCATCCCATACCTCGACTTGACGATATGCTAGATGAACTTAGCGGTGCCACTATTTTCTCCAAAATTGATCTTAAAAGTGGTTACTGTCAAATTCGCATACAAGAGGGTGATGAATGGAAAACAACTTTCAAAACCAAATTTGGCTTGTATGAGTGGTTGGTTATGCCTATGGGTTTATCGGAAGCACCCGGTACTTTCATGCGTCTTATGCATTATGTGTTCCGCCCTTACATTGGTGAGTTTGTTGTGGTATACTTCAATGATATCCTTGTTTTTAGCAAATCCATCAAAGAGCATGTCACCCACCTTCGCACCGTCTTGCAAACCCTTCGCATGGAACGTCGTTTTGCAAACTTGAAAAAGTGCACTTTTGGAGTTGACAAGCTTGTTTTCTTGGGTTCTGTAGTATCCTCTAAGGGTGTTCATGTTGATGAATCTAAGATTAATTCTATTAAAACTTGGCCCCGACCAACCAATTTGCAACAAGTGCATAGTTTTCTTGGTTTAGCCGGTTTCTACCGTAGGTTTGTGAAGGATTTTAGCACCATCGCTTCACCTTTGCATGCTTTGAGTAAGAAAAATGCACCGCTTGTTTGGGGACCATCCCAAGACATTGCTTTCAATGAGCTTAAAAATATGCTTACTCATGCTCCCGTGCATGCATTACTCAACTTTGACAAACCTTTTGAGATTCGTTGCAATGCTAGTGGTAATGGCATAGGAGGTGTGTTAACGCAAGAGAAGCGCCCCATAGCATACTTTAGTGAGAAACTTTCCGGAGCGCAACTCAATTATCCCATCTATGACAAAGAGCTATATGCCCTAGTGCGAGTCTTGCATGAATGGGAACATTACCTCCGCCATGAATTCATTATCCACACCGATCATGAAACACTTAAATATCTTAAGGGTCAAACTAAGTTGAACACGCGTCATTCTAAGTGGAGTGAGTTTATTGAGTATTTTACTTATGTCATCAAGTTTATTAAAGGTAAGGAAATGTTGTGGCGGATGCACTTTCCCGTATATGCATGCTTGTCACTCAACTTGAATTGAATGTCATTGGTTTTGAGCATATCAAAGTTTTATATGAGCATGATGTGACTTTTGCTACTCCTTATGCTAAGTGCGTGACGCATACTTCTTGGGAATGATACTATATCAAAGATGGTTATCTTATGAGAGCTAACAAACTATGCATACCCGAGTCTTCTCTTCGTTTGTTGCTTTTGCAAGAGGCTCACGGAGGTGGACTCATGGGACACTTTGGACGCGACAAAACTTATGCCACGCTCTCCAAGAACTATTTTTGGCCCAAGATGTTTTGCGATGTCGCCCGCTTCACCAAACGATGCTCTACATGTTGCAAAGCTAAGTCACAATCTCAATCCCATGGTTTACATATGCCTTTACCTATTCCACACCAACGTTGGGAAGACATTAGCATGGACTTTGTGCTTGGATTGCCTAGGACTAAAAACGGCAAGGACTCCGTATTGTTGTGGTGGACTGATTCTCTAAAATGGCTCATTTTATCCCATGCAACAAGATAGACGATGCTTCACATGTTGCCAATCTCTTTTGTAGGGAAATATTGCGTCTAAATCGAATGCCAAGGACAATTGTCTCGGACCGCGATGTCAAGTTTTTGAGTTACTTTTGGAAGACATTATGCTCCAAGCTTGGTATCAAGCTACTCTTCTCCATGGCTTACCATCCTCAAACCGACGGCCAAACGGAGGTGACGAACCGAACACTCTCCACCCTACTACGTGTCTTGATCAAGAAGAACATCAAGGAGTGGGAGGAGTGTCTACCAATCGCCGAGTACGCCTACAACCATGCAAGACATTCGACTACCGACAAGTCCCCCTTTGAGGTCGTCTACGGTTTCAACCCGTTGTCCCCATTGGACATTCTTCCTCTACCACTACAAGAGCGCATCAACATGGACGCGAGCGACCGAGTGAACCACCTCAAGAAGATGCATGAAGATACAAGGCAAACCATCGAGCGCCAAGTACAACGACTCGCGACCAAGCTCAACACCCACAAGTCTCCCACGGTGTTCCAACCGGGTGACCTTGTTTGGGTACATCTCCGCTAGGAACGTTTCCCCAAGGAGCACAAGTCCAAGCTCCTTCCAAGAGCCGATGGTCCATTCAAGGTACTCGCACGCTAAAATGACAACTCCTACAAGGTTGACATTCCATGAGACAAGTACAATGTGAGCGACACGTTCAACGTCAAAGACTTGGCCAAGTACCATGGTGATGAAGATCATGATCCATGGACGGATCTCTCCCAAGGGGGGGAGATGATGCGGAGCATCCTTCCATCATCCTCATGGACTCCTGTAACGCCCTCAATGCGACTATATCTCCCACGTGTCGAAGCACGACTTAGAGGCATAACCGCATTGAAAGCAATATCGCAAGTGAGGTAATCTTCACACAACCCATGTAATACATAAGGTAAAGAGATAAATAGTTGGCTTACAATCGCCACTTCACACAATATATGAATAAAGCATTACATTCATACAAATACACTCAAGGTCCGATTACGGAACCAAAATAAAAGAAGACTACCCCAAATGCTACACAGATCCCCGATCGTCCCAACTGGCTCCACTACTGATCAACTGGAAACGAAACAACACAATGAACAAGATCTTCATAGAGCTCCTCCTTGAGCTCGGTTGTGTCACCTGCACGGTTTCATCGGCACCTGCAAACTGGTTTTGGAAGTATATGTGAGTCACGGGGACTCAGCAATCTCACACCCTCGCGATCAAGACTATTTAAGCTTATAGGTAGGGTAAAAGGTATGAGGTGGAGCTGCAGCAAGCGACTAGCATATATGGTGGCTAACATACGCAAATGAGAGCGAGAAGAGAAGGCAAAGCACGGTCGAGAAACTATGATCAAGAAGTGATCCTAGAACAACCTACTTCAAGCATAACTCCAACACCGTGTTCACTTCCCGGACTCCGCCGAGAAGAGGCCATCACGGTTACACACGCGGTTTATGTATTTTAATTAAGATCAACTTCAGGTTTTCTACAACCGGACATTAACAAATTCCCATCTGCCCATAACCGCGGGCACGGCTTTCGAAAGTTCAAATCCCTGCAGGGGTGTCCCAACTTAGCCCATCACAAGCTCTCACGGTCAACGAAGGATATTCCTTCTCCCAAGACAATCCGATCAGACTCGGCATCCCGGTTACAAGACATCCTCGACAATGGTAAAACAAGTCCAGCAAGAGCGCCCGATGCGCTGACATCTCGATAGGAGCTGCACATATGTCGTTCTTAGGTCAACACCGGATAAGCAATCCGTACAACTAAAACCAGCCCTCAAGTTTCCGCGAGATGGCGCTGCAAGGGGCTCTATTTTGGACCAACACTTAGACAAGCACTGGCCCGGGGGGTTAAAATAAAGATGACCCTCGGGATGTGCGACTCCCAAGGGAAAAAGGCTAGGTGGCGAATGGTAAAACCAAGGTTGGGCTTTGCTGGAGGAGTTTTATTCAAAGCGAACTGTCAAGGGGTTCCCATTATAACCCAACCGTGTAAGGAACACAAAATTTGGGAACATAACACCGATATGACGGAAACTAGGGCGACAAGAGTGGAACAAAACACCAGGCATAAGGCCGAGCCTTCCACCCTTTACCAAGTATATAGATGCATTAATTAAATAAGAGATATTGTGATATCCCAACAAAATATCCATGTTCCAACAAGGAACAAACTCCAATCTTCACCTGCAACTAGCAACGCTATAAGAGGGGCTGTGCAAAGCGGTAACATAGCCAAACAACGGTTTGCTAGGACAAGGAGGGTTAGAGGCTTGGCTTAACAATATGGGAGGCATGATAAGAAAGTGGTAGGTATCGTAGCATAGGCATAGCAAAAGAGCGAGCATCTAGCAAGCAAAGATAGAACTGATTTCGAGGGTATGGTCATCTTGCCTGAGATCCCACAAGGAAGAAGAACGAGTCCATGAAGAAGAAAAGCGGACGTAGTCGAACGGATTCTCACAACACAACATTACCGGATTACTGAGAAGAAGTACACCGGAAAGAAAGCAAAAAACATAGTAAACAACCACCACATAAGCATGGCACGATGCCCAAACAAGTATGACGCATGTCCGGTTTAATGAGGCATGGCATGGCAAAGTGCACAAACAATCCTACAAATTAAGTGGAGCTCATTATGCAATGGAGTTGCATATTGAAGAAAACACCACATGACTTATTTAGTTCTCTCTCGTTTATGTACCCAACAAGATTAAATATTGTTAGCATGGCAAGAGGTGAAGCATGATGAAACTATCTAATATAGGCAAGTTTAAATGAGGCCGGAACAACAAAACAACAAGTCCGGAAACTCCTCATATGCATATATTAGGTTTGGTACTGTTCTGCCCTAAACATAATTTTAGAGTTGTTAAACATGCAAAGTAAAGCCACCATGTTAAAATAGGCATTTTCCACCCCATTTACATATAAAGTTTGTTTGGTTTGGAGCTACGGTTATTTAGTTATGAAATAAATCATTTTAGCATGGCATAGGAGCAATTTTAACCAAACAGCATTTTAAACATTTCAAACATAGATGGAAGTTGGATATCATGAATCTAGACAAAATTCTAAGCAAGTTTCGTATATAAATCATTTTAAACCGATGCATGGTTATTAAGTTATTATATGCATGAATTTAGGGACCTTTCTATAAAAAATTGTTATCCTCTAGAAAATAGCTAAATTCGCCAGGCAGAAAAAAATATGAAACGGGCCAAAACTGGAGGGGCTAGGAGCACTGCTCACAGTGGCCTTGGGCCAGTTGGACGGAGAGGGTGGCCTGCAGGGGAAAACTAGCAGCGGGCCGGTGGCTGGGCCTTGGCGCGGCCCATGAGCGCGGGGCCGGCCTAGGGAAGCAGTGACTCGGGCCTCTCCCCCGCACAGGAGGCCGAGCGAGGCCGCTGTGAAGACGGTGGCGGCTCGCGACAAAACATCCATGCCGGCGAAGGGGATCCGGCAGCGACGACGACGGGGCAAAGCGGGGAAGGACGGGAACGAGTGGATCCGCCCGTGGGGAGCTCGGATCCGGTGACGGACGAGGCCGGGATGGCCGGCGACGAGCTCGGTGGTGGATCCTGCAAAAATGGCGGCGGCGCAGGTCTTAGAGTAGAGGCAGAGTACGGGAGAAAAGGAGGAGAGGAGGAGACATCGGGGAGATGGTGCGTGGACCTGCGGGTCGGTCGCCAAGGCAGGCTGGAAAGGAGAGGGCGCAGGAGGCCGGCGGGGTCCTCTTGGTGCTCGGCGGTGGCAAGGTTGCGAGGGCTCTAGGTCGGGAGCTCCTCTCCCGATCCGGAGCTCGGGGGCGGGGCAGCTGCGGGGAAACGGCGCGATCGGGCCCGGGCGAAGTGGGGCGCTGTAGAGGCGATGTGGCCTCGCTTGATTGGCCACGGGCGGTGCGGGGTGGCAGCGCAGCCAGTGGGACGCTGCCAAGTGGCGCTGGTGAGGTGGCTGACGCCGGATTTGGAGGGGGAGGCGGCTAGTGGCACGGAATTTGAGGAGGGAGGCGGCAGGGAGGTATGGGAAGGGTTAGGCTGCCAAATTAGGAAGGAGGGGTGTTTATATAGGGTAGGTGCTAGGGTTAGGGGGCTTTGAGGGGGTTCTTGGAGCGTTTCGGAGCCTCCGATCGCGATCTGACGGTCCGGAACAAAGGGGGGGTTTAGGTGGGCTGCAAGTGAGTTGTAAAAAGAGGTAAGGCTGAGATGAGAGGAGAGGAGTGCAGCCCGGCAACTGTTTTCGGAGACCGAAAACGTCCGACGTTAGACCGGCTATAATGCTGCTATAGTTTAACGGTTGGGCTATCAAATGAACTCCGAATGCGATGAAACTTGATAGGCGGTCTATCTACACTATAATAAGACCGCACGCCAACTTTCAACCCAACCCGAGAACATTTTCCGGTCACTTATAAAATACTATTTCGGACATGCCGCGGACGCGTGCAAGTGTGTCTGGGCTCAGAACGGACGGAACTGGGAGTCCCAGACTAATGCAAGTATTGAAAACATGATGATGCAATGCACATGATGACATGGCAAGATGCAACACGCAAGGAAAAGACATGGCAACAACAGTGAATAACCGGAAGACACCTGGCACATCGGTCTCGGGGCGTCACAACACTCCACCACTACGAGAGGATCTCGTCCCGAGATCTAGAATGGCACCGGAGGGAAAATGGAAGAGAAAGAGGAGGGTAAAACTAAGTTGCTTCTTTGACAAAACGAGTGAAACCAAAGAACCTTGAAAAGGTTAAGCCATTGAAAGAAAGAATACAACGAAGATGAACGAATTTGAAAACACTCCATTAGAAAAGAGGAACGAGGATCAATACTAGAACCTTGTAGGTTGAAGACATAAGAATAAAGGTTGCAATGGACAAGAAGCACATGCAAACACTCTGGTTGAAAGAAGGAGCACGCGGAACGATAGAGATCAAATACGACAACACTCCGGTTGGAAAAGGAAGGAGTTGAACATGATCTTTACAAGATGAGAGGATAGTTGAAAAGAGGACGCGACACTCTGGTTAAATGGATAAGCATGAAAAGAACAAGGTCCTGACAAGAACAAGAAGAAGGGTTGAAGAGAGCAACAACACAATGCCTCCGGAACGAAAGGATTGAAGATAGATAATTGAAATAAAAGAATGGAGAAGAAAAGGCCAACTTCTGCCACAAAAGAGCTTGAGAAGGTATCCTTAGGAGAAGGGTCGAACGGAGTTGTTGGAAAACCAGCAACGAAAAGGATAAGCTTGATATGGACTTATAGGAGACATCTCAAAATTATGAGGTGACAACTTGCCACTCACGAAAAAGATTTGATTGGATTGATATCAACAAGGGAACAAGAAACTTATTTCACCGGGAGGATAAATGAAGAGCTAGGGTCATTTATAAGCACCATAATTAGCAACAACCCTTAGGGAAGGCTTTAGGTGAAACACGACACAAGATAACTTCAACGAAGAGGTTGATGGATTTAAAATACCTCATTCTTAACAGCATGTGAATCACGAAACATGAACTCACATTATCAGGAATGACATAACACCACCTCCAATGATACGGAAGAAAGAATTGCACTCCGGATTACAAGAAGAAGAATGCTTGAGCTCCTCAGAAAAGAATCTTGATGAACACTCTGAGAAAGGATTAAGTCCTTCATGAACCAACATGTAGAACCTCCATGAAGAACTCCGGTAATAAAAGAATGATCAAACGAAATGGAGGATGTAAAGAATAAGGTTGAAGCCTTGCAATGATTAGATGTATCTCCGTGGAGATATAATTACGAGAGCTTGGAACTCCTGGAAAAGAAAAGATAAAGCATGTCAAACCGAGAATGTGATATGATGAACCTCCAGAATAAGGAATTGAGTTCACTTGATGAAACAAGAATAAGAATTACATTATGCTTATCCTTCACCAATTAAATTGATGACAAGCAATGGATTTGACATACTACTTGCTCTCGTAGAAAAGATTAAGATAGATATAGCGTCAACTTGGAAAGGTCTTCAGCAAATCACCGGTTGGGTTGGAACAACGAATAAATTGATATGAAAAGAAGGAAGAGAAATCTTGAACGAACATCGTAAGAATTGCAAATGAACGAAGAAAAGATAAGGAAAACACCGGGAAGAATTATGAAATGAACAAAGGTGCTTGAGGGAATTTAGATATAGGTGAAACGAATAGAACACGAACCGATTAGAGAATATTTGAATGATGCACTGGTAAGATATGGAGAACAATAGTTGAAAGCTGAGAATGAATAAATCTTCTGAGATGATGGGCTCCGTGAAATCAAACTAAAAAGACTCCTGAATTGCTCCGGATGGGTGAAAAGAATTATCACAATCGAAAACAATTATGAGAGGATGGCGTAAAGCTAGAACCATGAATCTTGAAGAGAATGGAGCAAGATTAGTTAGAAAATCTTCTTCGGTCTACAAGTGTTGAGAATGACAAAGAGAAACACCACCATGAACAGTTGAGATACTCCGGGATGACGAATAGAAAGGTTGAACCAATGATGAAAAGAATGTGAAAGATCTTGGAGAAGGACATAAGACTGATGATAATTCATTCTTATGTCAAACTTTGAAAAGAATTTAGGATAGCTCCGGGAAAATAAGAAGAGTCAGGTAAGATCCTGGGAAAAGACCTGTGGGTTAGGGCCCACTCAAGAGAAACACCGTTGATGATTTAAAATATAGATTGCACCGGTTGAATTAAATGTCTTGAATGCTATAACCCCCTCGAAAGAGCTTGAACGAATGCAGAGTGGAAACACGAATCTTCGAGATATCTTGAGCACTCCGGAACAATTGAATAGCAAGCAGGGAAGATTAAGAGGTGCACCGGCATGAGAAGACATTTGAAACGAGGAAAAAGGATATGATCAACACCAAAGCTTGAATTGGATCCACCGGAGAAGAAAGAGAACGAAGAATGATGAACTTAAGCTCCGTTAGTATCTTCAAGAGAATCACCGGATAAGAACATTAACGGAAAAGGGAATGGAGAGGCTTCCCATCAATAAGATGATACTTGATTAAGAAATCTGAGTCCTTGAAGAAAAAAGGGTGGGAGGGTGGGAAAACAAAGGCAATTTGGGATGGATTAAACAGCACCGTTGACGAAAACTGAGATTGGATCTTGCAAATGTTGAAAATGAACGGATCTACTTGAAGAGAAAACACACCGGTTGAAAAAGATTGACATGACAATCTCAATAAACGAGAAGGATTAGTATTCACATAGGAGTATGAGAACACCTCTTAGAAAAGGTATGGAATCCACACTTGACTTTGAAGCAACTCGAATACCACAACTCAAAACAAAACAAAGGATTGGCTTGCAGAATAAGCCGGAACAAACATATGATAGAGATTCCGTCCGAAGTTTTCGTGGTGGGGCCTACACGGGCTCGATCGTATAGCACCATCATGTACAAGGTAGTGCACATGACATATGAAGCGTCCCCGGGTCGGCATAGCCAAGGACTCTTTAAGACACAACGAGACCACTGTAAAACCAACCGTGGATAGGAGGACCACTAGACGTCGAACCCCAATTTCATATCATACATCTGTCGGAAAGATATCCTAAGAGATACTTGAATTCCCACTTATAAACTCCTGAAATTCTCCTGGTTATGCAATCAGGTGTTGGGGATACAGGGGAAGCATAATATCTCACCCAAAACTAGCAAATCCTACATCCAGCTGTATCCATCCTTCAACACATAACCAAGAAACCTTCGGAAATCGTTTACCTCAACCTTCGAAAAGCATCCGTTATACGAGTTATGGCGATACTCCCGAACTCCCGCCCCGGTACTGGGTGGCGTCGAGGTTATCTCACCAACAACTGCATAAAAGAGATTTTCGATGTCGGCGAAACTCAGGTATTCCAGAATTGCAACGATAAAATTGTGACGACAACACCTCGAAGCTCAACTCCCCGGGACACTGCCACAACCCCTAAATGTCAGGAGGCACCAAGAACAATGTTCTCGTCACAAAACCATCGGAATGATTCCAAGATACCCGCGAGATCCTAATTTTTTTTAGTAAAATTTGATGAGAGAAGAGTCAAAACTCTACGCCAGGGTGCCTCACCAGAGCGACGAAGGGACTGAGGAGTAAAAAGAATCCTACTCTCCGATATATATATATAATCCTAAAAGACTCAAAACATTTTTCTAGACTCAACAACGCTAGCGATTCGATGAAGCAGGGGGCTCCTAAGGTCGGGGAAGGCTCTGATTACCAACTTGTAACGCCCTCGATGCGGCTATATCTCCCACGTGTCGAAGCACGACTTAGAGGCATAACCGCATTGAAAGCAATATCGCAAGTGAGGTAATCTTCACACAACCCATGTAATACATAAGGGAAAGAGATACATAGTTGGCTTACAATCCCCACTTCACACAATATATGAATAAAGCATTACATTCATCCAAATACACTCAAGGTCCGACTACGGAACCAAAATAAAAGAAGACTACCCCAAATGCTACACAAATCCCCGATCGTCCCAACTGGGCTCCAATACTGATCAACTAGAAACGAAACAACAAAATGAACAAGATCTTCATAGATCTCCTCCTTGAGCTCGGTTGCATCACCTGCACGGTTTCATCGGCACCTGCAAACTGGTTTTGGAAGTATCTGTGAGTCACGGGGACTCAGCAATCTCACACCCTCGCGATCAAGACTATTTAAGCTTATAGGTAGGGTAAAAGGTATGAGGTGGAGCTGCAGCAAGCGACTAGCATATATGGTGGCTAACATACGCAAATGAGAGCGAGAAGAGAAGGCAAAGCACGGTTGAGAAACTATGATCAAGAAGTGATCCTAGAACAACCTACTTCAAGCATAACTCCAACACCGTGTTCACTTCCCGGACTCCACCGAGAAGAGACCATCACGGTTACACACGCGGTTGATGTATTTTAATTAAGATCAACTTCAGGTTTTCTACAACCGGACATTCACAAATTCCCATCTACCCATAACCGCGGGCACGGCTTTTGAAAGTTCAAATCCCTACAGGGGTGTCCCAACTTAGCCCATCACAAGCTCTCACGGTCAACGGAGGATATTCCTTCTCCCAAGACAATCCGATCAGACTCGGCATCCCGGTTACAAGACATCCTCGACAATGGTAAAACAAGTCCAGCAAGATCGCCCGATGCGCTGACATCTCGATAGGAGCTGCACATATGTCGTTCTTAGGTCAACACCGGATAAGCAATCCGTACAACTAAAACCAGCCCTCAAGTTTCCGCGAGATGGCGCTGCAAGGGGCTCTATTTTGGACCAACACTTAGACAAGCACTGGCCCGGGGGGTTAAAATAAAGATGACCCTCGGGATGTGCGACTCCCAAGGGAAAAAGGCTAGGTGGCGAATGGTAAAACCAAGGTTGGGCCTTGCTGGAGGACTTTTATTCAAAGCGAACTGTCAAGGGGTTCCCATTATAACCCAACCGTGTAAGGAACGCAAAATCCGGGAACATAACACTGATATGACGGAAACTAGGGCGGCAAGAGTGGAACAAAACACCAGGTATAAGGCCGAGCCTTCCACCCTTTACCAAGTATATAGATGCATTAATTAAATAAGAGATATTGTGATATCCCAACAAAATATCCATGTTCCAACAAGGAACAAACTCCAATCTTCACCTGCAACTAGCAACGCTATAAGAGGGGTTGAGCAAAGCGGTAACATAGCCAAACAACGGTTTGCTAGGACAAGGATGGTTAGAGGCTTGGCTTAACAATATGGGAGGCATGATAAGCAAGTGGTAGGTATTGTAGCATAGGCATAGCAAAAGAGCGAGCATCTAGCAAGCAAAGATAGAAGTGATTTCGAGGGTATGGTCATCTTGCCTGAGATCCCA
Source organism: Triticum urartu (assembly GCF_003073215.2). Lineage (NCBI taxonomy): Eukaryota > Viridiplantae > Streptophyta > Magnoliopsida > Poales > Poaceae > Triticum > Triticum urartu. The sequence goes on from NC_053028.1 coordinate 385,320,157, forward strand.
CAAGGAAGAAGAATGAGTCCATGAAGAAGACAAGCGGACGTAGTCGAACGGATCCTCACAACACGACATTACCGGATTACTGAGAAGAAGTACACCGGAAAGAAAGCAAAAAACATAGTAAACAACCACCACATAAGCATGGCACGATGCCCAAACAAGTATGACGCATGTCCGGTTTAATGAGGCATGGCATGGCAAAGTGCACAAACAATCCTACAAATTAAGTGGAGCTCATTATGCAATGGAGTTGCATATTGAAGAAAACACCACATGACTTATTTAGTTCTCTCTCGTTTATGTACCCAACAAGATTAAATATTGTTAGCATGGCAAGAGGTGAAGCATGATGAAACTATCTAATATAGGCAAGTTTAAATGAGGTCGGAACAACAAAACAACAAGTCCGGAAACTCCTCATATGCATATATTAGGTTTGGTACTGTTCTGCCCTAAACATAATTTTAGAGTTGTTAAACATGCAAAGTAAAGCCACCATGTTAAAATAGGCATTTTTCCACCCCATTTACATATAAAGTTTGTTTGGTTTGGAGCTACGGTTATTTAGTTATGAAATAAATCATTTTAGCATGGCATAGGAGCAATTTTAACCAAACAGCATTTTAAACATTTCAAACATATATGAAAGTTGGATATTATGAATCTAGACAAAATTCTAAGCAAGTTTCGTATATAAATCATTTCAAACCGATGCACGGTTATTATGTTATTATATGCATGAAGTTTAGGGACCTTTCTGTAAAAAAACTGCTGTCCTCTGGAAAATAGCTAAATTCGCCAGGCAGAAAAAAATATGAAACGGGCCGAAACTGGAGGGGCTGGGAGCAGTGCTCACAGTGGCCTTGGGCCGGTTGGACGGAGAGGGTGGCCTGCAGGCGAAAACTAGCAGCGAGCCGGTGGCTGGGCCTTGGCGCGGCCCATGAGCGCGGGGCCGGCCCAGGGAAGCAGCGACTCGGGCCTCTCCCCTACATAGGAGGCCGAGCGAGGCCGCTGTGAAGATGGTGGCGGCTCGTGACGGAATGGCCGCGCCGGCGAAGGGGATCCGGCAGCGATGACGACGGGGCAAAGCGGGGAAGGACGGGAATGAGTGGATCCGCCCGAGGGGACTTCGGATCCGGTGACGGACGAGACCGGGAAGGCCGGCGACGAGCTCGGTGGTGGATCCTGCAAAAATGGTGGCGGCACAGGTCTTAGAGTAGAGGCAGAGTACAGGAGAAAGGAGGAGAGGAGGAGACATCGGGGAGATGGTAAGTGGACCTGCGGGTCGGTCGCTGAGGCAGGCTGGAAAGGAGAGGCCGGAGGAGGCCGGCGGGGTCCTGTTGGTGCTCGGCGGTGGCGAGGTTGCGAGGGCTCTGGGTTGGGAGCTCCTCTCCCGATCCGGAGCTCGGGGGCGGGGCAGCTGCGGGGAAACGGCGCAATCGGGCCCGGGCGGTCTCAGATGGGCCCTGAGGGCCAGGGCGAAGTGGGGCGCTGTAGAGGCGACGTGGCCTCGCTTGATTGGCCACGGGCGGTGCGGGGTGGCGGCGCAGCCAGTGGGACGCTTCCAAGTGACGCTGGTGAGGTGGCTGAAGCCGGATTTGGAGGGGGAAGGCGGCTGGTGGCACGGAATTTGAGGAGGGAGGCGGCAGGGAGGTATGGGAAGGGTTAGGCTGCTAAATTAGGAAGGAGGGGTGTTTATATAGGGTAGGTGCTAGGGTTAGGGGGCTTTGAGGGGGTTCTCGGAGCGTTTTGGAGCCTCCGATCGCGATCTGACGATCCGGAACGGAGGGGGGTTTAGGTGGGCTGCAAGTGAGGTGTAAAAAGAGGTTTGGCTGAGCTGAGAGGAGACGAGTGCAGCCCGGCAACTATTTCCGGAGACCCAAAAACGTCCGATGTTAGACCGGCTATAATGCCGCTATAGTTTAATGGTTGGGCTATCAAACGAACTCCGAATGCGATGAAACTTGACAGGCGGTCTATCTACACTATAATAAGACTGCACGCCAACTTTCAACCCAATCCAAGAACATTTTCTGGCCACTTATACAATACTATTTCGGACATGCCGCGGACGCGTGCAAGTGTGACTGGGCTCAGAACGGACAACGGACGGAACTGGGAGACCCGGACTAATGCAAGTTTTGAAAACATGATGATGCAATGCACATGATGACATGGCAAGATGCAACACGCAAGGAAAAGACATGGCAACAATAGCGAATAACAGGAAGACACCTGGCACATCGGTCTCGGGGCGTCACAACTCTACACGAATACATCAAGCCCCACGTGGACCTATGACAAGAGCTAGAGCTCGTGCTTTGGAAACCGAGGTGAACTCCTTCCTACTTAACTTGCGTACGGATACGAACGGAACATTGTTGCTACCTCACCAAAATATGCTATGTCTCATTAGGTACAAAGAGGAACACCACCAAGAGGCTCAGGAGCATCCACAAGGAGAAGAAGGACCCCCCGAACGCCACACGGACCAAGACGGAGTGCAACAGCAGCAACACTGGATGTCCCAGGTGACCCCGTGCGCAGGGCCCCCGAGACCCCGTGCCCACGGACCATCCAGGGAGTTGGCGCTGGAGCACCCCATGCGCACAAGCCTGTACCATGCACATGGGACCCCCGTGTGCACGGGCCCAACTTACCCCGTGCACACGGGCCTCCCAGGATGGCCGGCTGAGATTTCCTGTTCCAGCCCATCTTCATCCACTTCGACCCCAAGCCTATATAAACCGTACCAAGGGTTATTTGAGGGTTAGCAAAGTATATTAGAACACAAAAGAGGGCTTTGCTCATCTTCCTCCTTTTGGAGATGTAGACCTCCTCTTGGAATAGATCCTCTTGGAGATCAAGCCCTCCTTCTTGGGGAAGATCCTCTTGGATTCAAGACCTCACCTTGTGCGAAGAACTTTACCCTAGTGCTATTTTCCTTGAATTGTTCATGTAATCTTGTGGATCTCTTTTGTGCTACTCTAGTGGATGTGATATTTGGGTTTGTTTGAGTGATTTGTGTTCTTGTGTTCTTGAGTGTTCTTCCTCTTTTCCCCCTCCAAGTGTGAAAAGATCCCCTCTAGGGTTTCACCCTACAACAATGGGGGTGGCTCAATTTATAGGCGAGCGGCGAGGAGTGGATCGGGCTCCGTCGGCGACACCTGGACACTGCGCCCGGCGATGAGCGGCGTCAGTGAGAGAAGGAGAAGGCGACGCAGCTCACGCGGGGACTATGGGCGAACGGAGACGGGCACAGGATCGAGGAGAAGGCGACGAGCATAGTGCGCACCGCACTATTATGTTGGCCGGACCGCGCCCGTGCTCGCTGCGGTGTCGGCGAGTGCCAGGGGGAGTTAAGGGAGTTGCGACGAAGATGGTGGCGCGGTTTGGCATGCCATGGCAGTCGGTGAAGCGAGCACGTGTGAAACAGAGAGCTCGACCGCATTCAAAGCGCGTCGACACGCAGGCTGGCATCATGGACACACGTGGTCACCGCATGAACTCTGCCCTCAGGCCAACCAACGTCCAAAGATCATGTCTGGCTTGTTGTTCGTGGTAGTTTTGAAGATTAGCACACTTTGGTTTGACTCTAGATGCAGTAGAAAAGATTTCACACGTTTGGTATGTTTCTGATCAGTAACTTTGAGAGGTTACTGAGGTTAAATGGCTAGGAGTTGGAGGCTGTGCTTTTGAGGCTAGCAATCATCTACTAAGGTGATGATGCACAAGAAAAAACAGGCACAATGCAGCAAGTAAAATGGTAGTTGCTGTAGAAACCACCATTTCTGTGCAGAACAGAAAATATTTTCTGTAGCAAAAATATTCCAAAAAGTGGTACAATATTTTTGCTCAGGAAGGTGCCCTAGGGTTCAAAGAATATTTGTGAATTTTCTCAGAATTTTTTGGGTAAGAAAAACTGGGGTTGCTTTGGAGCACATTGAACTAGCTAGGGTTTTGGAGGGAAAATGAATATCTTTCATTAAAGAAAAATATTCCAAATATTATTTTGGGTAGAAGCAGAGAGTGAATGATGATTAGAGAGGGAAATGTGGCACTTGGGTGAAAGCCAAGGGTACCCAAGTGTTTAAGTCCATATGAAAAGATTCAAAAACCCCCAATTTCAAAATCAAACCAAATGAAAATCAGGCAAATAAAGGAGGGCAAAAACCAGGCTGTCACACCAAAGTAACGTCATGATCTCTATCGTCACCGCCATGACACCATGATCTCCATCATATTGATCTCTATCAACGTGTCATCACAGAGTCGTCTCGCCAACTATTGCTCTTGCAACTATTGCTATTGCATAGCGATAAAGTAAAGCAATTATTTAGTGCTTGCATCTTATGCAATAAAGAGACAACCATAAGGCTTTTGCCAGTTGCCGATAACTTCAACAAAACATGATCATCTCATACAACAATTTATATCTCATCATGTCTTGACCACATCACATCACAACATGCCCTGCAAAAACAAGTGAGACGTCCTCTACTTTGTTGTTGCAAGTTTTACGTGGCTGCTACGGGCTGAGCAAGAACCGTTCTTACCTACGCATCAAAAACCACAATGCGGTATAGTGATTGCTTTTTGATCTTCAGAAAGAACCCTATTCATTGAATCCGATTCAACTAAAGCTGGAGAAACAGACACCCACTAGCCACCTCTATGTGAAGCACGTAGGTAGAACTAGTCTCGCGTAAGCGTACGCGTAATGTCGGTCTGGGCTGCTTCATCTAACAATGCCGCTGAATCAAGAATCAACTAGTGACGGCAAGCAATATGTATATACCCACGCCCACAACTCCTTTGTGTTCTACTCGTGCATTTAACATCTACGCATAAACCTGGCTCGGATGCCACTGTTGGGGAACGCAGTAATTTCAAAAAAATTCCTACGCACATGCAAGATTATGGTGATGCATAGCAATGACAGGGGAGAGTATCATCTACATACCCTTGTAGACCGTAAGCGGAAGCGTTATGACAACGCGGTTGATGTAGTCGTACGTATTCACGATCGACCGATCCTAGTACCGAACGTACAACACCTCCGCGATCTGCACACGTTCAGCTTGGTGACATCCCGCGAACTCACGATCCAGTAGCGCTTCGTGGGAGAGTTTCGTCACCACGATGACGTGATGGTGGTGATTATGTTGCTACCAGAACAAGGCTTCTCCTAAGCACCGCTACGATATAATCGAGGTGGATTATGGTGGAGGGGGGCACCGCACATGGCTAAAAGATCAATTGCTCAACTTGTGTGTCCATGGGGTGCCCCCTCCCCCATATATAAAGGAGTGGATGAGGGGGAGGGCCGGCCCTCTCTATGGCGCGCCCTGGGGGAGTCCTACTCCCTCTGGGAGTAGGATTCCCCCCTTTCCTAGTAGAAGTAGGAGCCCTTCCAAGTAGGAGTAGGAGAGGAAGGAAGGAGGAGAGAGGAAGGAAGGAAAGGGGGGCCGCCCCACCCAATTCAGATTAGGCTTGGGGGACGTGCCTCCCTCTTTTCCCTTCCCTCTCTTCTGTTCCACTAAGGCCCAATAAGGCCTATATACTCCCCGGGGGGTTCCGGTAACCTCCCGGTACTCCGGAAAAATGCCCGAACCACTCGAAACCATTCCGATGTCCAAATATAGGCTTCCAATATATTGATCTTTATGTCTCGACCATTTCGAGACTCCTCGTTATGTCCGTGTCCGGGACTCTGAAATACCTTCGGTACATCAAAACACATAAACTCGTAATAACGATCGTCACCGAATGTTAAGCGTGCGGACCCTACGGGTTCGAGAACTATGTAGACGTGACCGAATCTTATCTTCGGTCAATAAACAATAGCGGAACCTGGATGCTCATATTGGTTCCTGCATATTCTATGAAGATCTTGATGGATCAAACCGCATAACGGTATACATTGTTCCCTTTTTCATCTGTATGTTACTTGCCCGAGATTCGATCATCGGTATCTCAATACCTAGTTCAATCTCGTTACTGGCAAGTCTCCTTACTCGTTCCGTAATGCAACATCCCGTAACTAACTCAGGTCACATTGCTTGCAAGGCTTATAGTGATGTGCATTACCGAGAGGGCCCAGAGATACCTCTCCGACAATCAGAGTGACAAATCCTAATCTTGATCCATGCCAACTCAACAAACACCATCGGAGACACCTGTAGAGCACCTTTATGAACACCCAGTTACGTTGTGACGTTTGGTAGCACACGAAGTGTTCCTCCGGTATTCGGGAGTTGCATGATCTCATAGTCATAGGAACATGAATAGTTATGGAGAAAGCAATAGCTACAAACTAAACGATCATCGTGCTAAGCTAACGGATGGGTCAAGTCAATCACATCATTCTCTAATGATGTGATCTCGTTAATCAAATGACAACTCGTGTCTATGGTTAGGAAACATAACCATCATTCATTCAACGAGTTAGTCAAGTAGAGGCAAACTACTGACACTCTATTTGTCTATGTATTCACACATGTACTAAGTTTCCGGTTAATACAATTCTAGCATGAATAATAAACATTTATCATGATATAAGGAAATATAAATAACAACTTTATTATTGCCTCTAGGGCATATTTCCTTCAGTATATTCCTCCGGCAACACCTTGGAGTACCTGGATTGCGCCATGACTTCCATTTTGTCCAACTACAAGTCCGTCCATGACAAACATTTCCATGGTGCTGAGGATCACGATCCGAGGTCGGATCATCCCCAGGGGGGGAGATGATGCAGAGCATCCCACGTTCATCGCCATATACACTCCGACTACTCTCCAAGCCCCAAGGATACATAAGATGAGACCTCGACTATACACCATTGGACACAAGGTGAACTCGCTCCTCTTCAAACCATCACTTTCCATATGTGAGACATGGCTACTACGTCAAATGTATGTGCTATGCATGATTAGGAACAAAGAGGAAGACCATAGACAAGACGGCTAGGACACCAAGTACAAGGAGCTGCCAAAGAAGCTCCAGCGAGAGGACGTCCGGCCTCCACCGGACGACCGACCAGCGAGCGGACGTCCGGCCTCCACCGGACGACCGGCGCCTGAAGCACAGCTAACGCCAGCTACAGCACCTCCCAGCAAGCGGACGTCCGGCCCCCACCAGATGACCGGTAATATTAACGGAAGTCGGAAGACATCGGACGTCCAATGCCTCTTCACAAAACGTCTTCAGCGGACGTCCGGCGACTAGCGGACGACCGGTCCTTCCTGAGCCACCGGACGACCGGTACCCACCGGACGACCGTTACCTGCCTATGCGTAGCCGGGCCTTTGGCCTTGTATCTCTCTCCCACTTACCCCTTCGTGTCTCTAGACTATATATACTCCTCCACCCCCACCATTTGAGGGTTAGCAAAGTAGTAGCTCATTAGAGATAGAGCTTTGCTCATCCATTACGGATCTACTCCATGAGAGCGACCACGACCCCTCTTCAGAGAAGATCCACCTTGGATTCAAGACCCCCCCTTTTGGGTGGCCCCATCAAGACCTCCTTTGGAGAAGAACCGGTTACGGTGTATCGTCCCTTGTTGATCGTGGATCATGTATCTCCCTTTGTGTTCATGGATCTAGCACATGTGTGATCATACTTGTTGGTTTGAGTGTTCCACTTGTGTTCCTCCTTTGTGATTTCCCCTCGTGTTTTCCCTAGTGTTCTTCTTATTCTTCGTGGGATCCGCTCTTTCGTGAAAGATCGGCCATCTAGGGTTCCACCCTACATCAGTTCGTATGTTGGCCCATGTGCCTTAGATACTGTTTCCCAAATGGTTTAGTACGAAACACCGTTTGGTTTCACTACATCATTATAAATGTTTGATCACCAATCCCACACGTGTGACAGAATGTGGTGTGTGCTACATCTCATATGATTACATTTGGCAAGGCGTCTGCATCATGGCTCCCTATCCCCAACGGTTTTTGGGTCATATCGGAAGGACCCCCCTATAGCACACACTCACTAGGCGACGGTTTAAAATGTCACCACGGAAAGGGCTTAAAATTTGTTTGTATAGCAGCTCGCGGTACCAGTGATAAGGCACAGGTTGCCGGATTGCCCGGCAACCACCTTTTGAAAAGTTTGCCGACAAGGCATGTAATCCTTTGTACAAAGCAGGCGCAGATCATGTGCATAAGTGAAATAAAGCTAAGTGTTTCACAACTCTTGTCGATTCACATGTTTTGTTATATGTGTTAATCTGTGATATTGTGTTACATTTGCTTTGTATGGATGGTAACGACCTGTAAAGGTTCCACAACTTTATTTTCTTTTCTTTATTTTTCTCAAAGGATGGAAGGTTGCCTTGCATGCATGTTTGGCTGGGGGAGTGGTGGTATGGACACCAACAAGTGATGGTCAAGTTAATATTTGTCGACAAGAAGTACAACAAAGAAAATCTTAGTTGAAAAACTTTCAAACAAATTCTTTGTTGTATAGATACTTTCCCTTGGACATTTCGGGCTTTCGTACGAAAAACCTGCACGCGAGGGAACCTTGTCGTGATCACCTTGCACAATTATTTTTTCTCGAGTCCGCTCAGCAATTTAAGTAGCTGCACTAAGACCGTCAAGTGACCTTGCCGGCAGCAGCGTTTCCAGCAGGCTGCTAAGGACCCGTTCGTCAAGTGCTCACGACGAATGTGCGCACCGGCAAGTTTCCAAAATAGCGTAGGTTGTAAAGCATGCAAAAACAGAACTAAACTAGGAGAAATATCGTACATTCATTCAAACACAGCAAGTAGTGGATACTTAGTCAACAGTGCCCGACAACATTTTTCTCACATCCTCGCAGGGTTACATTGGATATGACGCAGGAGCAAAAGGAAAAGAACCTAGGTAGGGCGTGACTCATCTCAGGATCCGATTAAGGTGCCGCCTACACCTAGTTAGAATCGTCACCCTCACTCTTAAAGCTCGGGGAGCTTTTGTCATCTTCACTCTCGCTGGAGGGGTCGATGTCGCTGCTACTCTCGCTCTCGTGCAGCACTCTAGGAGGCCGCCAGAGACCCCAAAGAACTTCACAAAAGTGTGGCAGATTCGTCATACCTAAATTGGTGGAGATGTCCCCACTCTAAGCCACTTGAGCGGGAAAATGACTTCCACCCCCGCGTCAGATACATGATGCCATTGGAAGAGATCTATGTCGCCACCCAAGCGGGGCCATTGCAGCAGTAGTCTGCCTACAGCCACATGCCTGAGGGCCGGTTGTCTTCCATCGCCCTTGCAAAGGGGTTTGGATGCCGCAGCCAGCTGTGTGTCCAATGGTGCAGCACTACAACAAACTTGTATGCCGACTCTGTCGTGGGGGCTTCCACCTAACGTGGAAGTGTGGGCATTCCACTATGACTATCCCGACCCTAGACGTTGCGCCTCTCACGACCGCGAGTTGCGCCCCTTCCATGAACGCTAGTGCCGATCCCCGCAGCTCCAGCCAAGATACGTACTCGGCTTCAGGGGGGAGTCTTGTGGCAATAGTGGATGCTCGGGCTCGGCCCCTACCCCTTGCTATCATAGCGATGACCTTTGAAAGAACAAAGAAAGGGAAAGACGAAGGATGAAGACGATGGTGTCTGATAGATTGCAAGGGAAAGAGGTAAATGAGCAGCGCTCTCTACGAATTCCTTTTTCTGGGGAAGGCGCGGGGGCTGGCTCTTTACTGTTCGAAGTGGCTGTACCTTTTCAGGCGAACTCCTCTAGCAACCGTTTTGTTTCACCAATCCCATGTCCCGCATTTATTGCGCGTCATGAAGAGCACAATTAAAGAGAAGATTATGACATATTATGGCAGTTATCCTCCGCCCCACGTGCCTGTGCATTGTTTTGGGCCTAGCCCAACGACGCCTCGCATGCGTGTATCGCCCAGGCCCGGGGGCTCCTATCGGTGTACTAAGATTTGGGTCTTTAGTACCCCAGCCTTATGCATAGGCAGTAGCATCCTCCCCGATGGCAAGGCTTATTGAAGGACGGCCAAGAGCAAGATATCAAGACTAGTTGACATGATACAAAGAAAACGTCCAAGCCAGCGATCAGAAGCACTGAAGATCCAACTAGGAAGACCTGTCAAGATCCTTGCCCGGAAGCTAGCAAAGCCCGGCAAGCTCCGAGCCCGGAAGTTCTTTAGTTAGAGCCTCAATCTTCTCCTTATCATTGTCATTCGTTTTATCTTGATTAGCATGATTAATTGACGTTTCATCATAGTATTCATCACTAGAGTTGTCAACAAGCAAATCATCACCTAACAAGTCATCTTCATCACTATTGAAATCAACATACTCGGGGTGTGTTACCTTAGGACCTTTGGTCATGAAGCATCTTCCAATTCCTTCATTTGGTGAGTCAAATATGTCGTAGGAGTTGGTTGACACAAGTGCTAGACCGGCAACACCTTCATCTTGAGTATCTTCGGAGTCGGAGTGATAACTTCTCTCGGAGTGGCTGTCGGAGTCGGATACCCATTCACCAAAATGAGCTTGATGTCTTCGTTTTGTGTAGCTCCTTGATGATTTTTCCTTCCTTTCCGAATCCTTGCTTCTCCGTGAGTATCTTCGTTCATAACGATCATCTCTACTCCTTCTCTCTCTTGGTGGTGATTCTTTGCTTCTTCTTTTTGGAGAATCTTCTCTTCTCTTGTAGGGAGCCGTACACTCATTGGAATAGTGTCCGGGTCTTCCACAACTGTAGCAGTTTCGCTCTCGACTAGAAGATCTTTTGTCATTGTAGGACCTTGACTTGAAGCTTCTATCTTTGCTTCTACTCTTGTAGAACTTGTTGAAGTTCTTCACCATTAAGCTCAATTCTTCATTGAAGTTTTGTTTCTCACTTGATGATGTAGGGGCTTCACATGAGGCTTTGTAGGCACCACTTGATTTGTTGTGAAGTTCCTCTTTATCCTTAAGTGACATCTCATGAGCAACAATTCTTCCAATCACCTCCGTTGGCTTGAGATCTTTGTAATTGGGCATCATTTGGATCAATGTGCACACGGTATCATATTTTCCATCCAAGGCTCTTAGAATCTTCTTGATGATGAATCTATCGGTCATCTCTTCACTTCCTAAGCCGGCAATCTCATTTGTGATGAGAGCAAGCCTAGAGTACATTTCAGCGACACCTTCACCATCCTTCATTTTGAACTTGTCAAGTTGACTTTGAAGCACATCCAACTTGGATTCCTTGACGGAGTCGGTACCTTTGTGCATATCAATCAAAGTGTCCCAAATTTCCTTTGCATTCTCAAGACGGCTGATTTTGTTGAATTCTTCGGGGCACAATCCGTTGAAGAGAATATCACAAGCTTGAGCATTGTATTGCAACATCTTCAACTCATCCGCGGTAGCTTCACGGTTTGGTTCTTTCCCATCAAAGAAGTCACCTTGCAAACCAACACACACAATAGCCCAAACGGCGGGGTTATGTCCAAGAATATGCATTTTCATTTTATGCTTCCAACTAGCAAAATTAGTACCATCAAAGTAAGGACCTCTACGGTGATAATTTCCCTCGCTAGACGCCATACTCTCCTAGGTTGTGAAACCAAGGCTATGACCACCAAAAGCTATGGAGATCAAAGCAAATGGAGACCAAAGCTCTGATACCACTTGTAGGATCGAAAGTATGTCTAGAGGGGGGTGATTAGACTACTTGACCAAATAAAAACTTAACCTTTTCCCAATTTTAGTTCTTGGCAGATTTTAGCTATTGTAGGACAAGTCAAGCAATCATCACACAATTCAAGCAAGCATGCAAAGAGTATATTGGCAGCGGAAAGTAAAGCATGCAACTTGCAAGAATGTAAAGGGAAGGGTTTGGAGAATTCAAACGCAATTGGAGACACGAATGTTTTTCCCGTGGTTCGGATAGGTGGTGCTATCCTACATCCACGTTGATGGAGACTTCAACCCACGAAGGGTAACGGTTGCGCGAGTCCACGGAGGGCTCCACCCACGAAGGGTAACGGTTGCGCGAGTCCACGGAGGGCTCCACCCACGAAGGGTCCACGAAGAAGCAACCACCCACAAAGGGTCCACGAAGAAGCAACCTTGTCTATCCCACCATGGCCATCGCCCACGAAGGACTTGCCTCACTAGCGGTAGATCTTCACGAAGTAGGCGATCTCCTTGCCCTTACAAACTCCTTGGTTCAACTCCACAATCTTGTCGGAGGCTCCCAAGTGACACCTAGCCAATCTAGGAGACACCACTCTCCAAGAAGTAACAAATGGTGTGTAGGTAATGGAACTCCTTGCTCTTATGCTTCAAATGATAGTCTCCCCAACACTCAACTCTCTCTCATAGGATTTGGATTTTGTGGAAAGAAGATTTGAGTGGAAAGCAACTTGGGGAAGGCTAGAGATCAAGATTCATATGGTAGGAATGGAATATCTTGGTCTCAACACATGAGTAGGTGGTTCTCTCTCAGAACATATGAGTTGGAATTGTGTATGTGTTCTGATGGCTCTCTCAACGAGTGAAGAGGAGGTGGAGGGGTATATATAGCCTCCACACAAAATCCAATCGTTACACACAGTTTTCCAATCTCGGTGGGACCGAATCAACAAACTCGGTCGGACCGAAAAGGTAAACCTAGTGACCGTTAGAGATTTTCGGTGGGACCGACATGCAACTCGGTAGGACCGATATGGTTAGGGTTTGGGCATAACGTAATCTCGGTGAGACCGATTACACAAACTCGGTGAGACCGATTTTGGTAATTAGCTAACCAGAGAGTTGGTCAGGCAAACTCGGTGGGACCGATTTGCTCTTTCGGTGAGATCGAAAAGTTACAAAAAGGAAACACTGAATTTTCATTGCAATCTCGGTGGGACCGATTCGCTCTTTCGGTGAGACCGAAAAGTTATGAAAGGGAAATAGAGAGTTTGCAATCCCATCTCGGTGAGACCGAGATCCCTATCGGTAGAACCGATTTGCTAGGGTTTGGCAGTGGCTTATGACAAGTGAAACTCGGTGGCGCCGGATAGAAAGAATTGGTAGGACCGAGTTTGGCTTAGGGTTTAGGTCATTTGTGGATATGGGAAAGTAGTTGAGGGTTTTGGAGCATATCACTAAGCACATGAAGCAAGAGGCTCATTAAGCAACACCTCATCTCTCCTTGATAGTATTGGCTTTTCCTAAAGACTCAATGTGATCTTGGATCACTAAAATATAAAATGAAGAGTCTTGAGCTTGAGCCAATCCTCTGTCCTTAGCATTTTGAGGGTTCCACTTTCACCATCCATGCCATGCCAATCATTGAGCTTTCCTGAAATAATCATCTTGGAATAGCATTAGCTCAATGAGCTATATGTTGTTATGAATTACCAAAACCACCTAGGGATAGTTGCACTTTCAATCTCCCCCTTTTTGGTAATTGATGACAACATATAGATCAAAGCTTCGACAAATGATAATAAGCATGAAATATATCGTTGCTTTGAGAAGTATGTGACAAGTAAGAGCTCCCCCTAAATTTGTGCATATTTAAAATTTGCTTTGGACTGCAAATGCACATGGAGTTAGAGTCATGGGTTACTCTTCCATGTCACATACATCTTGGTGGAGCGCTTAAAATGATAAGAATGAAATGCATGCACTCATCACCAAGAATAGTGAATGATCACATAAGATAGATAAGATGATAATATTAAGCAAACATAAGTGTAGCTTATGATCAAACACATGATCATCAATGTCTCACGAGCAATGACATAGTATCTCAGGCACTCAAAAGCAAACAAAGTTCGAAAAACCACCAAATAAAACAAGAGGGAATAAAGGCAACACTCTCTCTCGAAGCCTATGATCTATACATTTTTCTCCCCCTTTGGCAACAAGTTACCAAAAAGTTCCTAGAAAATGCATAGTGCTAGATCGACGCTCAGGCTTGATCTTCTGGTGGTGGTGGAGTCCGGAGCACTCCAAGGACGAAGCCTTCTGTAGACGTGGTCGGAGTCGAGGCTGAAGTAGATGCTGGAGCTGGTGGAACTGAGGCTGTAGCTGGTGCAGAAGTGGTGGCTCTGGTGTCAGCAACTGGCACTGCAGATGATCTCTGAGCTCTTGGCACTCTGGCAAATGCATCAGTTGTAGTCTTGCCTCTCCTCTCCTGCATGTCATCCTGAAGTTGTTCCACTACAGACCGAATCTCTGTTACTTTGACATCCTAGTCATAGAACTTTTGTTCCATGATCCTCTCTAAGCTCTGCTGATTCTGAGTGAGGGTGGCCAGTCCTTGCTCAATCCTCAGTGTGGATGCAATCAAGTAACCAAGCTGCTCTTGTTTGGTTTTCAAGAAATACTCAGATGCCTCATCTTGAGTTGGCATCTTGGCAGCTTTCTCCTTCCTTGCCTTCTCCTTCTTTGCTTGTGCTTGTGCAGACGATGGTTTATTCTCAGTCATAACAACTTGATTATCTTCAAAATCTGGACGGATGGGCAGGTGTTCCTTGTCCAATAAGTATATGCCCGTGCCCATCTTGGAGTTGATGAGCTCCTGAATCTGTGGGGCATATCCACAACTCCTCTTCTGGTCTGCTGCAGTCCTCTTGATAGTTTCCACTATGAGGCTCATCACCTTGAACTTCTGAGGCACATCAAATACATGAAGCAAATTGATTGCATGGCCTCTGATCATCTTGTGATCACCTGACTTGGGCAACAGAGTGTGCCTAAGGATCCAGTTAATGGTTGGCAGCCCTGACAGAAAATAATGCACTGAGCCAAATTTGAAAGTATCAAGTGCTTCATTTGGGATCTCCTTGTACATATTGGACGTAGAGTTGTGGTCCATCTTCTTCTTGGCATAGATATCCAAGTCATCCTCATGCTCCTCTGGGGCATTGATCAGCTGAGCCCATTCAGCAACTATAGATTGGTACCTCGTACCTTCAGACATCCATGTGATCTTTCCATCTGGGTAGAAATGTGTCGTGGAGTAGAATTGCATAATAAGTTCCTCGTTCCACTTTGTGAGCTTCTGCCCAACAAAGTCTGCTACTCCACAAGCATTGAAGCTGTCTTGCACTCCAGGATAGTGCTCTTCATTGTCCTTGATGTATTACCAGTCAACCCATCTCATATCACAGACTATTGGCTTCTTATCAAGCAGCACTGTCTCATAGAAATCTTGCTGTTCCTTGGTGTGAAATATGTAGTCAACAACAGTCCTCCTCCTTGAAGCATACGGGTCTGCTTCTCTCCACTTCCGGAGCCCTGAATCTCTCCTGAGCTTCATGTCCTCAGCCATAGGATGAGCATCATTGTGGTCTGGGATCTTGGGCTTGAGTTTTATGAGAACTTGCTCTTCATCATCTTCTTCAGCAGCTTCAGGCACTGGGGCCTTGTTCTTTTCAGTAGCTGGGATGCTTCTTGTATTTCTCTTTGGCTTTGGCTTTGGAGCTCGCTTGGCCTTGGAAGCAGCTGCCCCGATCTTATGGCATCACCCATCAGCTTGGGTGCCTTAGGTGCTTGTGCAGCTACCTCTTCTTCTTCCTCTTCTTCCATGATGGAAGCCTTTCCAAGCACTCTGGCTACGGTCTTCTTGACCCTTTCCTTCCTTTTCTTGCCTTCAGCAGCAACTGGCTCTATGGGAGTGGGCTTCTCAGAAATCTTGGTTGAAACTCTGGCCTTTGGCATAGGCTACCTACCTGCTGGCCTTTTGATCTTTAAGCCTGGCTTTGTGCCCTGTGCTGGCTCAACTCTCTTTGATGTCGCTTCCTCTTCCTCTGCCACATAATCCTCATCCTCAGAATCTGAAGTTCTCTTCTTTCTCTGTCTGGTGGCAGCTTTAGGCAGATTGCTAGGAGTACTTCTGCTGCCATCATCTGAAGAGCTGGAGGGACTAGTGCCCTCACTCATGTGCACTTGCTGTTCTGACACATTCTGGCTGTCACTCTGATCTGACATGATGAACAAGCTGTCTGCTGACCCTATGAATAGTTTATAGATGAGGTAGAATAGATGAGCATCACAATATGCAGAGATTTTTGCAAAAGAATGATCCAAAAACTTAGTTTTAGTTTCCCACTGAAATCATCTCGGATCTACCGATTTTTAAACTCGGTGATACCGAAGCAGTTTTGGCACCTAAACTAGTGAACTCGGTCAGACCGACTCACAGTTCGGTGGCATCGAGACTGCTAGGGTTTCACAGAATTCCAAAATCGGTCACACCGATAAGTAATTCTCGGTCAGACCGAGTCTCACTTGTGCAATGGCATAAGCCAAATTGGTGGGACCGAGTTTTTCAACTCGGTGGGTCCGAGATGGTTTCGGCGGAAACCTAACCCTAAAATTTTCAAATCAAACCTAATCTACGAGCGCATTGACTGGATAGGAGTGTTTCAATCGTGGCAAGAATCATGATTATCACAATGTGCTAAGAATCGGATTGGATAATAGCACAAAGATCGAGTCCATACCCTAGTTCGGCAGAGACTCGCTACGGCGGCAACGGCGGGGTAGAATTCCGTTGACGGCGATGGAGACCAGCGACTGGAGGCGGCTGGCGGCGAGGAGACGATCCGGAGACCATGTTGGCAGAGCAGGCTATCGCGCGGGCGAAGGGGTTCGGAGAAATTTCCAAATTTTTGCCCGTGACTATATATAGCCCGACCCTGTCGGTGTGACCGAGTGGAACAGCTCGGTGGCACCGAGATGTCAAACTGTATACAGTTATTGCAACTCGGTGTGACCGAATGGTTCAAATCAGTTGCACCGAGATCGAAAACATAGATCAACTTAATGATCTCGGTAGGACCGAAAGTAGGGTATCGGTCAGACCGACAATCATAAAGAGGTTTTGGAAGTTTAAGTCTATGACGAATCGGGGACTCCGAGCACTCCTCACACAGAGTGGTTCGAATCTGACTTGATCAAATTTTGTGATGTAGCATGAATAGAGTTTGAGACGAGAAAAGCATAGATAGCTAGAGGAGGTTCTTAGGCATTCTTGTCCATCCACTTGGCAAAAGGAAATAAAACCAAACAATCAAAACAATAAGTGGATGTCCTCGAATGAGTAAAATATGCAACCAGCATGCTCACACAATAAGATGGCAAATGAAATATGTGACAAGGCATGCACAACCAATTCTAGCATCTATCAAGCAATTTGCGATGACAAGGTCATCTATATATGAGTATATTGACTTAGGAGTCAAGTGAGAACACTTGATCATAGGTCATACTCATCGTTTAAGCTCAAGTGGGGTTACCACTTTTACATAAAGCATTGTTGTGTTCACATCTTTAGAGTTGCTTTAGCTCAAGTCTTAGAGTAAAGCTCACCCTAGATGTGATATCCCCCTTAGAGGGATGAACTAACCTCGGGTTTTGTCGATGATGACTTCATGTAGATGTTGAAGATGTGGATGTTCAATGTTGATGTAGATCAGTTGGAGCTATCCATTTGAGTGAATTGCACTTTCAATACCTACATGGGTTAGTCCCACAAGGAACAAACAAGGATATCCATAGACATAGAGTGATGCACACACAAGATGATGTCCATGAAAACTTTTAGGTTACCTTGTCCCTTGTCTTACCAACAAGAGGGTTTGTGACTCCTTGAACTAGTGCAAGATGTGGAACTTGATTGCACTTGTTCTTGCCAAAATGATAAGAGTGAAGTATGTTGGCGGAGTCACCCTCAAGAACTCTCTAGTTCTTCTTCTTTTGGATCCACACCATCTTGATGGGAATCCTTGGAGTTGTAGTCGTACTTGATGAAGTGGAACTTGAATTAGTCTTGGGAATCCACTTGACTGAGGTCTTAGGAGCTTCTTCAAATGCATCAATTTCCTCTTGAAGCTTGTCCTTGCCTTTTTGCTTGTAGTCTTGTGGTGGAAGATCATCTTGAGCTTGTGTCCCCTTGAAAGAAGTATCATACTTCTCTTGTTGAGGAACAAACTTTGTCTTGGGGTATTGATCTTCTTCCCACTCAACTCCATTGGCATTGAACTTTCGTTCAAAACCAACACCTTGATTCTTCCGGTGCATTCCTTGCTTGCGCACAATTTCCTCGAATTGCTTACTCCCGGCAAGGCTTTTGTACACTCCTTTCTCTATAATTCCCTTCAATAAGCTATTTTCTTGCTCAAGTGTAACTTGGCTAAGAGAATCATTAGTGAAATCAAGAGAACTACTAGAAGCAACAATATTGGATTTAGCATGATCATTGTTACTGCTAGAGGAAGAATCTTTCTTGTTACTAGACTTGACTTGAGGCATGTAAGTGGATAAGATTAAACGCTTGGCAATGTAAGAAGAACTTTTCTTGCGGAGATCATCATTGATTGCTTTTAAGAACTCATGCTCTTGCTCAAGATTGAGCTTTTCAAAGCGTAATTTCTCATGAGCTCTTAAAAGTTCTCGATGATCTTCGAAGATAGTTTCATGAGCTAACTTAAGAGTGTTTTGTTCTTTAGTTAGAGCCTCAATCTTCTCCTTATCATTGTCATTCGTTTTATCTTGATTAGCATGATTAATTGACGTTTCATCATAGTATTCATCACTAGAGTTGTCTACAAGCAAATCATCACCTAACAAGTCATCTTCATCACTATTGAAATCAACATACTCGGAGTGTGTTACCTTAGGACCTTTAGTCATGAAGCATCTTCCAATTCCTTCATTTGGTGAGTCAAATATGAGTTGGTTGACACAAGTGCTAGACCGGCAACACCTTCATCTTGAGTATCTTCGGAGTCGGAGTGATAACTTCTCTCGGAGTGGCTGTCGGAGTCGGAGTCGGATACCCATTCACCAACATGAGCTTGATGTCTTCGTTTTGTGTAGCTCCTTGATGATTTTTCCTTCCTTTCCGAATCCTTGCTTCTCCGTGAGTATCTTCATTCGTAACGATCATCTCTACTCCTTCTCTCTCTTGGTGGTGATTCTTTGCTTCTGCTTTCTGGAGAATCTTCTCTTCTCTTGTAGGGAGCCGTACACTCATGGAATAGTGTTCCGGGTCTTCCACAACTGTAGCAGTTTCGCTCTCGACTAGAAGATCTTTTGTCATTGTAGGACCTTGACTTGAAGCTTCTATCTTTGCTTCTACTCTTGTAGAACTTGTTGAAGTTCTTCACCATTAAGCTCAATTCTTCATTGAAGTTTGTTTCTCACTTGATGATGTAGGGGCTTCACATGAGGCCTTTGTAGGCACCACTTGATTTGTTGTCCTCTTTATCCTTAAGTGACATCTCATGAGCAACAATTCTTCCAATCACCTCCGTTGGCTTGAGATCTTTGTAATTGGGCATCATTTGGATCAATGTGCACACGGTATCATATTTTCCATCCAAGGCTCTTAGAATCTTCTTGATGATGAATCTATCGGTCATCTCTTCACTTCCTAAGCCGGCAATCTCATTTGTGATGAGAGCAAGCCTAGAGTACATTTCAGCGACACCTTCACCATCCTTCATTTTGAACTTGTCAAGTTTACTTTGAAGCACATCCAACTTGGATTCCTTGACGGAGTCGGTACCTTCGTGCATATCAATCAAAGTGTCCCAAATTTCCTTTGCATTCTCAAGACAGCTGATTTTGTTGAATTCTTCGGGGCACAATCCGTTGAAGAGAATATCACAAGCTTGAGCATTGTATTGCAACATCTTCAACTCATCCGCGGTAGCTTCACGGTTTGGTTCTTTCCCATCAAAGAAGTCACCTTGCAAACCAACACACACAATATCCCAAACGGCGGGGTTATGTCCAAGAATATGCATTTTCATTTTATGCTTCCAACTAGCAAAATTAGTACCATCAAAGTAAGGACCTCTACGGTGATAATTTCCCTCGCTAGACGCCATACTCTCCTAGGTTGTGAAACCAAGGCTATGACCACCAAAAGCTATGGATATCAAAGCAAATGGAGACCAAAGCTCTGATACCACGTGTAGGATCGAAAGTATGTCTAGAGGGGGGTGATTAGACTACTTAACCAAATAAAAACTTAACCTTTTCCCAATTTTAGTTCTTGGCAGATTTTAGCTATTGTAGGGCAAGTCAAGCAATCATCACACAATTCAAGCAAGCATGCAAAGAGTATATTGGCAGCGGAAAGTAAAGCATGAAACTTGCAAGAATGTAAAGGGAAGGGTTTAGAGAATTCAAACGCAATTGGAGACACGAATGTTTTTCCCGTGGTTCGGATAGGTGGTGCTATCCTACATCCACGTTGATGGAGACTTCAACCCACGAAGGGTAACGGTAGCGCGAGTCCACGGAGGGCTCCACCCACGAAGGGTAACGGTTGCGCGAGTCCACAGAGGGCTCCACCCACGAAGGGTCCACGAAGAAGCAACCACCCACAAAGGGTCCACGAAGAAGCAACCTTGTCTATCCCACCATGGCCATCGCCCACGAAGGACTTGCCTCACTAGCGGTAGATCTTCACGAAGTAGGCGATCTCCTTGCCCTTACAAACTCCTTGGTTCAACTCCACAATCTTGTCGGAGGCTCCCAAGTGACACCTAGCCAATCTAGGAGACACCACTCTCCAAGAAGTAACAAATGGTGTGTAGGTAATGAACTCCTTGCTCTTATGCTTCAAATGATAGTCTCCCCAACACTCAACTCTCTCTCATAGGATTTGGATTTTGTGGAAAGAAGATTTGAGTGGAAAGCAACTTGGGGAAGGCTAGAGATCAAGATTCATATGGTAGGAATGGAATATCTTGGTCTCAACACATGAGTAGGTGGTTCTCTCTCAGAACATATGAGTTGGAATTGTGTATGTGTTCTGATGGCTCTCTCAACGAGTGAAGAGGAGGTGGAGGGGTATATATAGCCTCCACACAAAATCCAACCGTTACACACAGTTTTCCAATCTCGGTGGGACCGAATCAACAAACTCGGTCGGACCGAAAAGGTAAACCTAGTGACCGTTAGAGATTTTCGGTGGGACCGACATGCAACTTGGTAGGACCGATATGGTTAGGGTTTGGGCATAACGTAATCTCGGTGAGACCGATTACACAAACTCGGTGAGACCGATTTTGGTAATTAGCTAACCAGAGAGTTGGTCAGGCAAACTCGGTGGGACCGATTTGCTCTTTCGGTGAGATCGAAAAGTTACAAAAAGGAAACACTGAATTTTCATTGCAATCTCGGTGGGACCGATTCGCTCTTTCGGTGAGACCGAAAAGTTACGAAAGGGAAACAGAGAGTTTGCAATCCCATCTCGGTGAGACCGAGATCCCTATCAGTAGAACCGATTTGCTAGGGTTTGGCAGTGGCTTATGACAAGTGAAACTCGGTGGCGCCGGATAGAAAGAATCGGTAGGACCGAGTTTGGCTTAGGGTTTAGGTCATTTGTGGATATGGGAAAGTAGTTGAGGGTTTTGGAGCATATCACTAACACATGAAGCAAGAGGCTCATTAAGCAACACCTCATCCCTCCTTGGTAGTATTGGCTTTTCCTAAAGACTCAATGTGATCTTGGATCACTAAAATATAAAATGAAGAGTCTTGAGGTTTTGAGCTTGAGCCAATCCTCTATCCTTAGCATTTTGAGGGTTCCACTTTCACCATCCATGCCATGCCAATCATTGAGCTTTCCTGAAATAATCATCTTGGAATAGCATTAGCTCAATGAGCTATATGTTGTTATGAATTACCAAAACCACCTAGGGATAGTTGCACTTTCAAATCCTTGCCGGGAAGATTTACCAGCTTGACACCACACTGCGGAATTAATGCGTTTGTCCTAACCCGTCAGAGTTAGGTATTTGGCACTGTAGCCACTATTTACCTTGTGTAAAGACTGTTTTGTCACTGTGGTGACGCCTTTCTCTGTAAAAGGAGGCCCATGGCTACCTTTACACGGGTCGAAACCCTGTCCATTTGCAAGCGTAGCCGCATGTTTTCGAGCACCTTGCCGGGACGTGCGCTCCTTGTAACCGGACACATACACACGCAAGACAATCATAGCAAGAGTACGGTTTTACGCTTCACAATGACCCGAACCTGGGTAAACCTCGTGCGTTTCTGCTAGTTCTGCTTTTTGTCCTCGCTCATCTCCCCAGTTGAACCTTAAAGTGGCCTTCGCTGGTCCCATACATCGTCATATGCACAACACAATACATCTTTATCGATATAAACAATAGCAGGACGTAAGGTATTACCTCCATCAAGAGGGCCCGAACCTAGGTAAAACATCGTCTCCTTGTTCCTATTACCATTTGTCCGAGATCCACAGCTCGGGACCTCCTACCTCGAGGTCTGCAGGTTTTCACACCGACACCAATGAACCCGAACCTTAAATTGAATTTGTAGCATGTTATCTCTACTTTAAGTTCATATCAAGTTTGTGGCCATTATGTGCCTATAGCATCATGCTTTGTTGAGGGCCTTAGTGACGAGAATGTTGCTGATAGTGGGAATGCAGAGCATGGGGTGCGCGCCTGAGGCGGCTGAGCACTTGAGGTGGTCCTTGGAGTCGAAGGTGATGGCGCATCACGACCACTTGAGGGGACGCACACCCTCGAGCCTTGAGAGGGCCGTGTTTACTTCATGAGCGAACTACTTGAAGATGCGATGTGAGGCTGGGGCCTCAGCACCACCCAGGATGCAGGAGATCGCACGAGGTTCCTAGAAGCCCCGAGCCCATCATCCTGCCGGTTGTCGTCGTTTCTTCTTGGCGGCGGCGACAGCGGAGGGAGTCCGGCATTGCCTTGAGGACGGACCTCACGAGGCTGGTCACGCCAGGGCCTGTCGTGAGGCTCATCACGCTAGCTATCCTCACAAGGCTAGTCGCATCAATCCTGGCGAGGGTTGCGGTTGTCCTAACGGCCTTCGCCGCAGCCTCCTCCACGGCCATAGCCACGGTCGCCATGCTCGGGGCGGCGGCCGAGGCGTCCATCGCCGAGGGCCTTGAGCTCTTGGCAGTCATTGGTGTCATGGTTGTGTACGTTGTGGAAGATACAGAACGGGCGGTTGCCCCTGGGAGGCTCGTCATGGTCATGACCGCACTTCATCTCAGGTTTAGCTGCAAGCACAGCGGGACCCTTGCATTTCGCCTCCTTAGCCTTAGCCTTCCTGTCCTCGGGGTCGGCGTCAGGAAGCTCCAGGAGGGAGAGGCGGCCCTCCTTGGACCTTGTATACTTGTTTGCTAGGTTGAACATCTCCAGGGCTGAGCATATGTCCTCATGGATGGCGAGCTCGTCCTTCATCTTGACATCCTAGACGCCATCAGTGAACGCCGAGATGATGGCCACGTCCGACGCCTTTGGGATCTTGAGGCGAACGTTCATGAAGCGACGTATGTACTTGTGCAAGTTCTCGCCTGACTACTACTTCACATGCCGCAGGTCACCCACTGCAGGAGCACGGTCGTGCGTTACCTGGGAGTTGGCAATGAAATGCTCGTGAAGCTCATCCTAGGAGGAGATCGACCCATCCGGGAGGTGGAGGAGCCAGGAGCGCGCGCCATCCTTGAGAGCCATGAGGAACCAGTTCGCCATGACCTTCTCATCACCATTCACCGCCTCGATGCTCAGCGAGTAGAGCTGGAGGAACTCCGCAGGGTCACGGGTGCCGTCGTAGCGTGGAGCTAGGTCTGGCTTGAACTTGCTGGGACAGACGACGTGGTGCAGCTCCGGGGTGAAGGCACGGTAGCCCGCTGCACTCACGGGTGCAGGCCGCATGGGTGGAGCTCGGTCTTGACGCCCATGCACCACAGCCTCCAATGGTGCGCAGTCTTGGCGCAACGGCGTAGGAAGCGCACGCGCATCACCTTGCGGTTGCTACACCACCTGGCAGCTTGCCTCATTGCTCACCAGCGCCCCACGCGGTTGCGCATCATGCCTGGGCTCATGGTTGGCGCCGCGTAGAGGAGGAGGGGGGAGCACTGTGGACCATGTCGGCCGCCTGGGATGGCAAGGACGGAGCGAGCAGGACGGTGCAGGGGCTTCGCCCGTAGTACTGACGAGCTCAGCGACGCGGCCAAGCCAGTCATTGTAGCGGTCATCGGCGGGCGGTAGCGCAGTAGCTCGGGTGCCATGATCAGCGCAACCTGTGCGTTCGCCGGTCCGCAGCGAGCGTGGCAGGATGACGCCGTGGCTGGCGTGGGCGACACAGTGACAATGTATCCGTCACGCCGCATGGAGGGTGGCAGCGACGAGTCCTGCTGCTCATGAGCATCGGGGTCAGTGGCTGCGTTAGCCGCGGGAGAGGCAGAGCAGCGGGGAGCGCCGTTGCCCATGGGCGCCATCTGAGCGACACGAGTGGCCTGGCGCTTGGCACGAACACGGGGCGCGTTGGCCATGGGAGTTACGAAGCGGAGACGAAGCGAAGGCGGGAGAAGGACTTTGACAGGCCCCTACCTGGCGTTCCAAATGTCGGATTCAAGGCTCCGCGGACCCAAGAAGGTTCGAACTCTGGGGCGTGTGCGAAGATCTCAACCTCCCAGGTCTCTAGCTCGTCGCCCTACTGCCTAGCCTCGTCGTGTATGCACTCAAGCGGGGAAGAAGATGAACACGGCGGTTTACCTAGGTTCGGGCCACCTTGCGGTGTAAACCCTACTCCTGCTTTGTGGTGGATTGGCCTCACGAGGGGCTGAGAATGAACAAGTACAGTGGATGAACAGCCTCGCGAGGGCTATGGTGGTGAGGGTGGAAAGGATCTCCTCCCCCTATGGTGGTGGCTAACTATATTTATAGTGGCCCCGGTCCTCTTCCCTCAAAACATAGGTGGGAGGGGATCCCACAATGGCCAATTTGAAAGGGGACAAGAAGTACATATAATCCTGACGAAAGGTGGTCTCCATCTGCAAACCTTCTAGTCATGACACAGCGGTGGACTTGGTGATGACCTCCGTCCTGCCGAGCTCGTGGTCTTGGCCTTGTAGCATCGCAGTGGAAACCTTTGGGAGATTCCTCGGGAACACGCGCTCATCCTTGCTCCCTTAGCACCAAAAGGGAAACTGCCTCCTCTACGCTGCTTGGCGCCCGCCTGGCCATGGTCATCATGGCCCACGTCATTGCAGCCTCGTGAGGCTGGGTACCTGCATAGAAATATCTGCTCCTCGGGAGGCTGCTCCCTTCGGAGGTCTTGGTGTCGTCCACCTCGTGTGGCCAGGACCATCGCGAGGGTCTTGTCATGGTGGCCTTGCAGATGGGCCGTACCAGCCCGTCGAGGGAGCCATGTCGTGGGCCGCAGGTTGGCAAGTCTGGGTTACCTGGTTCCTAGAACGCCGACACCATTGTCATATTTTGCTTCTTGCATCATGTTCACCATTGGTTATATTGCATTGGACCATCCTTGTTGTTGCCATGGTCATCTTAGTTTGATTTATGCTATATGTTTTGATATGCCTCGTGTCATTTTATTGCATTTTATCATGATCATCATGTGGGTGGCATTCTTCATGTTGATGTGCTGGTTGTGTGCTCTCCATCTTCCCCTCCTCCTCTAAACTTGTTATGTTTGCAACTTGTTCTTCTCATCAAATCCTTTCTCCAAGCAAACCCCTTCTCCCTCTTCATCCTTTCAAATTTTGGCCTTTTATTTCTAGTGACATTTTTCTGTTCCCGAAAAAAGTTCAATCATTTCCTACTAATCTTAGACCATGCCAAGACGCTCTCCTCAAATGTTCAGCTCATTTAGGCATGTTTTGGTTGGACTTTTGATTTATTCAAGTTTGAATTATTTTCAAACTTGGCTGAATTTATAGTCTCTAAAAATTTCTAGTGCAATTTATTCACATAGTACATATTTCCAGGAGTTCATTGATATTTTTATATCTCTCACATCCCTTCCCTAAGCTCATGTGCATTTCTTCAAGATCTATTTAGTTTTTAAATAGAGAGTTTTGAGAAGAAAGGAAACAAGAGAAGAGACTAACCTGCCAGCCCAGCCATGGCCCAGTAGTAGAAGCCCGCAGCCTAGCCTAGCCTCTCTCTTTTTATATCCATGGTAACTTCGCACGCTGGTCATCATGCCGACCCGACCTGCAGTGACCAATCCCTTCTCTCTTTTTCTTCCTCCTCTAGCCACCTCCCCATCATAGTAAAGCTGGAGCAGCAGCAAACATGGCCACCATGGCCACGGCACCATACCCGCCCCTCCTATAGAACCCTCCGCTGCTCGTCCTAGGGTTCCCTCCTCCTCCTCTTTCCTTCCTCGTGCCGCCGCCAGGTAAGCATCCAGTTCCACCGCGCCTTCTTCCCCAAGCCCAACGCCATGGAAGGCTCGGTCCAAGCTCGCCGCTGGCGTGAGGAGCTCCACCGGACCCCCTCCTCTGTCCACATGCTCTGGGACGCCGCCCCGAGTCCGTTTCCACAGCAAGCCGAGCCCAAGGACGACATCCATGACGTCCCCTTCTTCCTCTACTTCGTCTTCTTCACGGATCAGAGAAACACCAAGTTCAGCGAGCTCCCTCATCTCCTCCATTGTCTCTCCGTCCGATCTATCATCACCAGCAACCCCCTGGTGGTGAGCAGCCGCTCCTCCGAGCCTCGTTACCCAGTCGGGAGCGCCTAGCTCTTTGTCCGCCTCCAGTCGCGCCTAGCACAGAACGCCCGCAGCACACACGCCTCTCCTGACGCACGTGCATCGCATCACCTGCAGCCCGCGCGGATGCACCAGGGCCTCGCCCAGCTCTTGCCGCCGCCGGCATCCCTGTGTCGTGCCGCACCCGAGACGATCATGAGCTTGTGCTCGAGTGTTTGCACGTGCGCCACTGCATCCGCACTCCCTTGCACATCTCGCACGCTTGCCACCAGCCTGTAGTTGCAGCCGTCGCTGCCCTGCTCGCCATCATCGCTCGCCCCCATCATCGGGCACCCATGGCCAAAGTCTCGGCCTTCTGGTGATGCGTCAAGTAAGCCAGAGCGCCCAGTTTTTCACAAACACGCAACCAACGTAGTGGTCAACCAGCTTGTTTGCATCCTTGTGATCTGGTGTTCTAATCCCAAACCCTCCCATTTTTGGATTTCTCTGTTTCTTTTCTTTTCTGCACATCACACACTTGGGTCGAACCCCCTGTGCCACTACAGTGTGCTGCAATTCGGCCCAGATCTAATTTTTCTCGTTCTGCGATTTATCCAATTCCCTTCAGGAAAACAGTTTTACAGAAAAACGAGTGAATTGCAAAAAACATCGATACTTCAGGCTAGGTTTGCAGGAACCACACATTTATGGAATTGTGCCAAAAGCCTTGCCTGAAGTACGTAATTCCGTAAATATGTAGTTCCTGCAAACCTTGCCTGAAGTGTCGATATTTTTTGCAATTAACTCCAGAAAAACCCCTGTTGATCATGCATATAATAACTCCACGACCGTGCTTCATATTAAAGTGATTTATAAATGTAAATGGGTAGAATTTCATGTAGTTTCATAATGTGCAACTTCCATCCATGTCAAAAATGTTCAGATGTTCTGTTTGAATTAATTTGCATTAATGCCATATTAAAACGGTTTAATTCATAACTAAATAGCCGTAGCTCCGAATTAAATAAACTTTAGATGTAACTGGGGTAGAAAAATGTGCAGGTCATCATGGTGCAGTTTAACTTGCTGTTTAACAGCTTTAACATTGTGTTTAAATCACATCTGTACCAATTTTGAAATTTGCATATGGGGAGTTTCCGGAATTGTTATGTGTTGTTTCCGGCCTCATTTAAACTTGCTTTGATGTGGGGTTCTTTCATGCATCAATCCATTGGCATGAGAAACAACATTTAATCTTGTCATACATCATACTTGGTTGTGCATCATGCCATGCTTATGCTTGTGTGTTTACCATGTTGTTTGCTTCTTTTCGGTTGTGCTTCTTCTCGATAGTTCCGGTTCGTTGCGATTGTGAGGATTTGTTCGATTATGTCGGTTCGTCTACTTCATGGACTCGATCTTCTTCCAAGCGGGATTCCAGGCAAGATGACCATTACCTTGGATATCACCACTATCTTTGCTATGCTGGTTGTCTCGATGCTATCGCTATGTCGCGGTACCTACCACTTGTTTGTCAAGCCTCCCAAATTGCCATGATAAGCCTTTAACCTTTTCCACCATCCCAGCAAACAGTTGATTGGCCATGTTACCGCTTGCTCAGCCCCTCTTATAGCATTGCTAGTTGTAGGTGCAGCGCAGGTTGTTCCATGTTGGGACATGGATATCATGGGATATCACAATATATCTCATTTAATTAATGCATCTATATACTTGGTAAAGGGTGGAAGGCTTGGTCTTTGCCTGGTGTTCTGTTCCACTCTCTGCCACCCCAGTTTCCGTCATACCGGTGTTATGTTCCTTGATTTGCATTCCTAGCACGGCCGGAGTTTATGGGCCCCCCTTGACAGTTCGCTTTGAATAAAACTCCTCCAGCAAGGCCCAACATTGGTTTTAACATCTACACAACATAATAAACCTGATAATAAACTTGACGCAGAGGGAGTTAGCACTACCCAAGGTTTGTTATTCAACATAATATAGGGGGCCAGTGCTGATGGTGCTGGTCCAAACTAGAGCATCGTGTGGGCTACCTGGGCAACTCGGGACATCAGTAACTGTATGCCTCACTCATCCGCCGTGTCCTGAGAATGAGATACCCGGCACCTATCAGGATCGTCGACACATTGGGAGGTCTTGCTAGACTTGTTTTACCATTATCGAAATGTCTTGTGCACCGGGATTCCGAGGTTGATCGGGTTGTCCC
Organism: Triticum urartu; assembly: GCF_003073215.2. Lineage (NCBI taxonomy): Eukaryota > Viridiplantae > Streptophyta > Magnoliopsida > Poales > Poaceae > Triticum > Triticum urartu. The sequence goes on from NC_053028.1 coordinate 385,348,839, forward strand.
AAGATAGAGGTTCTTCCTCCATGGATCGTGAGAGTTTATGATGGAATAAGTTGGGACGCCCCTGCAAGGTTAAAACTTTTTGGAAGTCGTGCCCGCGGTTATGTGGCGACTTGGAAATTTATAATATCCGGTTGGAGAGAGCTTGACACTAAACCCAGATTAAAATACACCAACCACGTGCATAACCGTGACTGTCTCTTTTCGAGGGAGTTCGGGAAGAGAACACGATGGGGTTATGGTTGACTCATAAGTACTCCAGTATAACTTCTTGATCATTGCTAGTTTGCGACCATTATGCGTAGTTACTCTTCTTATTCCTGTACTTGTAAGTTAGCCACCATACAGTGCTTAGTTCTTGTTGCAACCTCACCACTTTTCCATTCCATACCCATTAAGCTTTTGCGAATCTTGATACCCATGGTGATGGGATTGCTGAGTCCTCGTGACTCACAGATTACTACCCAAAGATGCATGTACAGGTAATGTGATGACATGACGTGATAGTGATGCTTGCTTGTTTTGGAGTTCTTCTTCGGCTTCTTCCTCTTCTTCAACCGAGGGATAAGTTCCTGGTCGGCAGCCTGTGCTAGTAGGGTGGATGGCGTTTATGTTTTTCGTTTGATTTCATCTATAGTCGGATGCTGCTCTTTGGTACAATGTTTGATGTATTCATGTGGCATTTGTATGACTTTGTATGTATCCCCAATTGTGTTGTATATGGTACGATGTAATGATATCCACCTTGCAAAAGTGTCTTCAATATGCATCCTTGGTGGGACCTTCGAGTTCCTCTCAGATAGGATGGCATATTGACCGTGATACTTGGATATCATCATAATTATTTGCTTTCTATCAATTTCTCAATAGTAATTTGTTTACCCACCGTATGCTATTTTATAGAGAGAAGCTTCTTGTGAAAATTATGGCCCCCGGGTCTATATTTTATCATATAAAAACCCTAAAAATACCTTGATGCAATTTTCTTTTATTTATTTTATGTTGCAATGTAGTTAGATCTATTTATCCAATCTGATACAATTTAATCTTGCTCCTAACCGTTGAGGGATTGACAACCCCTTAACATGTTGGGTTGCAAGTATTTGTTGTTTGTGTGGAGGTGATGTTTACATAGTGTTGCTTGGTTCTCCTACTGGATTGATAATCTTTATTTCATAACTGAGGGAAATACTTACCTCTGCTGTACTGCATCATCCTCTCCTCTTCGGGGAAATACCAACGCAGATTATAAGTAGCAGACGTATGAGCACAAGTACAAGGGAGCACAATTATGACAAGGTTGCGCCAGAAGTGCAGCTACGCGCAAGTTTGTGCAAAGTCTTGACCTTTTTAAAGGTAGCCATGTGATGCGGAGCATCCTATGGACATCACCATGTCAAGAGTTCATTCGGCAAGTGACACGTGCGACATCTACTTCACATACATAAAGGTGAATCTTCTCCTTTACACGTGCTCACTTCACCCCTTCGAGGATGGTATACTACTTGACCCTCAATCGTGCATGCATAGGTATTGTCGGAGCTTCATGGATAACGAGGAGGAGTGCAAGCGCCAAGGATCACCTACACCATCTGCGAGGGAAGCGTGGAAGAGAAGGAAGAAGAAGCCTGGACAAGCTTCTGGAAAGCCCGGAACTTCCGGCCACCAGAACCTCCGGCCATCCCGGAGCTTCCGGCCCTGCTGCACCGAAGCCATCTGAGAGTGTGCCAACTCTCTGGATAGCCCGAACCCTGCCCGGACCTTCGCCCGGAACCTCCGGCGCCCGGACCTTCCGGCCATCCCCGGAACTTCCGGCCCTGCCTGCGCGCAGACACTCGGGCCGAATCCCATGTACCCTTTCTCCCCTCACTTACCCCTTCATGGACCTAGACTATATATACTCCTCCACCTCCTCCTAGTTAGGGTTAGCGTTGGTTTAGCTCATACTTAGAGATAGAGCTACGCTCATCCACATCGGATCTACGCCTCGTGAGACACCGCGGCCTCTTCGGAGAAGATCCCTTTGGATTCAAGACCTCCTTTTGGAGAAGATCCCCGAAGCGGATTCAAGACCCCTCTTTAGGGAAGAACATCAAGACCTCCTCACGGAGAAGAACCGGCTACCTTTCTATCGTCCTTAGTTGATTGTGAATCGTGTATCTTACTTTATGTATTCGAGGATCTAGCACATGTGTGATCTATTCATGTTGGTTCGAGTGTTTTCTCTCGTTTTCCCCTTTGTGTTCTTCGTGTTCTTCGCGGGATTCTGCTCCTTTCGTGAAAGATCGGGCGATAGGGTTCCTACCCTACATCATCTTGGTATCATGAGCCATGTTGATCACGATTTCGGAGCCTCCCCTCTTTGTCTGCTAGGCTAATTTTGTTGATTTCGTCCTAAATTCGAAAATCCCCACCAAAAATAGCCCCAATTTTTTTTTGTGATTTGTTGGTTTTGATGATGTTTTGTTGATTTTGATCCATGGATTCGTTGTGTCTCAAGTGGATCTAACATTCCCCATCTGTTCCCCCATTTCTATCCATGAAATCTTCCCAATTTTGACCCTGAAAATCGAGTTTTTCCGCCCACATTCTCAGATCTGGAATTTAGGGTTTGTCCCGGAAGAAATTCCACGACCCCCGAAACTTCCGGACTCCCCCGGAACTTCCGGGCTAAACAGAGAGTTTACCCAAAATCCCCCGGCTTCCCCGAGACTTTTTCCGTGACCCCCGGAACTTCCGGCCACCCCCTGGAACTTCCGGATCCCGGAACTTCCGGCCCTAGGCCCGAAATTTCCGGCCTAACCCGAAACATTACACAGAATTTCAGCATCTGTCTTCTTCAACGTTTTGGTCACAACTTTTCGCTTCGAACTCCGACTTGAGTGTTCTTTGGCTCGTTTTGAAGCTATCGACGTGCCCGAGGACCTCACCTTGGTTTCACCACCTTTTGACCCCATCAATTTTTTGGAATTTTGGCATCTTTGCCTAGGCCTTCCACCATATCATCTGCTACACCATCACCAACTTCCGCAACCTAACCAATTTTGTTCCCCATTGCAGATGTGGTTGCTTGAGGAGTAATTTGAGTCTCCTAAGGTGTCTAGGCTACTTATGGACGACTGTTTCTTCATCAATCACCACCACCAACATAACTTCTGCATAGTTTTGCCCACCTGACACTTCCGCCACCCCAACTTAACCCAATTTTGTTTGTGTTGTGAGTTGTGTCTCCTAAGGTGTTTCGGCTACTTAGGGACCGTGCTTCCAACTCCAACACCGTGTATAGTCCACAACCTAACCCTCCATTTCCGCATTGCGTACTCCGCAACCCATCATTGCCATTTCGCAATTCCATTGAGGTTCCACAAAACCACCACCGCATCCCGCTACCACCATTTTGACATTTGAGATTTTGAGTTCGCGGTTTTTCCGTTTCCTAAGGAGTTTTGGCTACTTAGGGACGAGTCTCCATCATCTTGGTATCTCCATCAAGATCACTGCCACTCATCATCGACAAGGACGGAAACCTCCATATCATCTTGGTATCGTGGTATCCCTCCATTATATATTCCCTTGCCATTGCATTGATAACCCCTAGCCATTTTTCGTCACTTGCCTATCGAGACTAGCCATTTGAGTATTGCCGGCAATGTTACTTGTGCACATTAGTGATCATCGAGCTACACCTCCCATTGCATACATACCATACAATAGGTATCATCTTGTTATCATATCATCTCGTGTGCCTCAAGTTTGTTCCCGCATATACACAATAGCTATCTTGGTTTGTGCATTGTGCAAAAGTGGCCATACAAAAAAAAGAGAATAAAGCTTTTAAGCAAAGAAAAAGAGTGAACAAAGAGCTTGTAAGCAAGTTCCATAGCATCATACCACATTGTCATATAAGATCATCTTGGATCATAACACTGGGAACCATATATACATAGCATACTTGGGATAGAAGTCGTTGCATTTTTGTCTCCTATAGGTTGTGCACAAGTGTCGTATCCACCTATTGAGCAATCGTGCTAGCGTCTCTCTAGAGTTGTGCAACAAGAGCATTTTCCGTGGATTCCACATTTTGAGCTCACTCCTTGGTTGCACGACCCCATTTATCTATCCGTGTGTGCGTTTCTGTGTGCCATTCATTGCTATTGGTCTACTTGTTACACTTGCGAATTTGTGAATCTCTTTCAACATTATTGACTCTTGCTAACATTTTGCATAAAAAAAATTGTGCCACTATCCTCACCGAGCTCCACCATAAGCCTTATTTGTGTAGGTGTGAGAAACCGACAAGAATTGGTACCAATTGTGCTATTTCCTTGTCCACATTGGAGTGATCATTGATCCACTTTCAACTTCGGTCAAGGTACATTTGGTATTCGTTCTTCTCTTTCTCCACTCATATTGGCTCGAATCTTGTGATGGATAGGCAAGACATTTCATCTCCGGTCTTCCCAAAAACGACGGCGTGTACAGCTACATCAACAATAAGCTTTCCGCACAAAAGGAGGAGCAAGATGCAAGGATGGAGGAGATTCGGACTTTGTTGATCAACCGTTCTTCCCTTTCATCATCCTCAAGGAGGCAACGTTCAAGTCACAAGTCTTCGGAGCGAAAAAATGATGCAAGCGCAAGTCGTCCTCGTCCACATCTCCATGGCGACCACCATCACGTTCGTGATCCACATCGTCATGAAGGGCAATTCACCTCCAAGCAACATGTGCACGACGATGATGAACGACATCTATATCGAGCTCAACCACGACAACGACAACATCATCATGAAGATGCTCGAGATGCGCCTACCTACAAGTCACAAGGAGCCCTACTTCACGCCAAGTCCAAACTTCATGACCACAAGAGAAGACCGCGAGACAAGCACCACCAAGACGGAGCTACGGCTACACCAACCACTTTGGCATCTTCGCCAAGCGACTTCAAGGCATCTTCGCCTTTGGATATATGGCATCTTCGCTAACAAGCACCTCAAGACTACGCTCAAGAAAAGCTCCCCAAGCTCAAGTCCGCGACTTCCACAAGATACTACGACCTCGACATCTACCACATGATTCCTTTCTATGGGACTCAAGAACCCGAGGAGTATCTCGAGTGGGAGCATTTGATGGACGACTACCTCAAGCTACATCAAGTCCCTCCCGAAGATCAAGTGAATTGCGCCACAAGGAACTTCCACGACTACGCGTCCACATGGTGGCTTCACACACCTTCGGAGAGCTACGACATGAGTTGGCCCAAGACGAAGAGAGATTTGCGGCGATAGTTTGTGCCTCCAACCTACACGGAACAACTTCAACGCCAATTGGAGAACACCATCCAAGGATCCAAGTCCATCGACGAGTACTTCAAGGAGATGAATATTGCCTTGCGACGAGCCGGCGTGGACGACCCCATTTCGATGAAGTTCCACTTCATGATGGGATTGCACAATGACATCTCCAAGACGATCTTCCTCGAGAACTACAAGTCCCTCGACGACAACTACATTGGTGCTCTCAAGGCGGAACAAGAACTCATGAAGGCCAAAGTTTCTCTACCCCAAGCTCACTTCGCGACGACCAAGCTCCATGAGAACGAGCATGAGGCTAGTACCACCACGATGTCCAAGCCCGACGAGCTCCAAGATGCTACTCCCAAGTTCGACGCCATCCCACTTTGTGGCATTGACGATGCCGATTCCTCCATGACTCTTTTTTCAAGACGGTGCAGCGACGAGTACGACTACGAAGACCCTCAAGGACCAAGCTTTGAAGGCGAGCGATAAGGTGGCGAGCAAGGATGATTCTTCCATCTTAGGAGGCGAGAGTGATGATGTGCCATCTTCGGCCTTCATCCACGGCGAGAGTGATGTTGTGCCATCTTACGCCTTCATCCACGACGACTACGAGGCGGTTGAGCATGGGATTTTCCCTTCGACCACGGCTACATGTGATGACTTGAGTGACCTTAGCCACCATATTGAGAGTGAGAGTGATTTCACCACTAGCCCCATATATGATGTGTTTCCACTATTCCCATGTGAGGAGAGCCACAACCCCCACCTCTTGAATGAGATGAGTGACTCCACCATATGTGAGTTGGAGTGCACCTATTTTGAGGGAGTGAGTGAACCACCACATAGAGAGAGTGAGATAGTTGATAGGTCATGTGATGCCACTTTTAACACTAACGACTTGACCTCTACCTCTATTGTGTCTTCTCATTTGGTGCTAGGTCCCTTATATGATGATGCGCCGCTTCTCGACGACTTCGTCCTACCTTTGGACAAGACGATGGCCATAGTGGAATATGATGCACCCCCCACATGGTTCCATCACAATGATGATCTTGACCACCATTTGGTCTTTCCCACCTCACCTACACCACTTGAGTGGAATGAACAAGGTAACATAGGTGAAGGTGATGCTCTAGTCCCACTAGTGGACATTCATGACATTGATTGCTTGCATGATGTTGATCCCCCTATTGACATGCTTCATGCTAGTATGATTTCCCCATGCGATGATTTACCCATTTATGATGAGTATGATGATTGCCATGTGGAGTCTATTAGTTGTGATGCCATGTTACATCGGATTTCTTGTGCTAATTCTCTCGGTCACATCATGTTTGCCAATCAGCTTGACTTATCATATGCTATGCATGAGATCAATCATATGTCATATTTGCAATCTCTTCATAGTGACTATGCATATGCCATTCAAATTAACCCAATTTGCACTTATGGCATAGATGACAAGCCCATGGTTATTGGCATTTGTTTCTCTTGTGATGATATTGATATGCTCCCTTTGCATCATTTATCTCATATGCCATGCCATGACCACCTAGCTTCGGATATGCATTGTTTTGGATCTTGTCCATTTTCTCCATATGATGTTTCCAACATTGCTCATGAGGAGACCCCCATAGTTTCCTCATACATTTTAGGAGATTTTGATCACTCCCATCCATTGCATGATCCTCATACTTATGTGCACAATATGCTTCCCATGAATAAACATGCTATTGCTGTGCCATATACTTGTATGCTCAATATGCATCCCCATCATGTTATACACAATAACTATTCTTTCATGATGGATGACATGTTCTTATAGCATGCATTAAATTTCTTTGACGGATGCTTATCTTGTGCTAACTCACACGTGCACATACACATCATGATGGATGATGTGTACATCTACCACGCGCACAATTTCTTTGGTTTGTGTCTCTTTTGTGTAGGTACCCATGAATACTTGTCAACCTCGCAATCCCACGAGTTGACAAAACGAGCTCTAGAGAGCAATGATGACTTGGGATCCCATGGATTGCATTTCCCGCCGCTCTCTTCACGCGAAGTCTTCGCGCATTTATTCTACATGTCCCTCACATGGTTATGGATTATTGTCCATTACATATTCTATGCCCATCTTGCCATGTTCACTTTGCATGATATGCTCATTCCCATGCCTTTGCCATGCATTTGTGACCCATGCTTTGCATTACACATGATGATTGATTCTACTACTTGTATGTGTATTTGCAAGCTTGGTGGAGATATCACTTGTTATTGCCATATTTTCTTTGTGCCCCATGCCTATGATGATACTATGATCTTGCTTTGTGTTCGTGCTTGTGTTATGTCATGTGCATTGTCTATGCCTATTATTTGCTCACATGACATGATTGCCATGATTTACTCTAGTATGTTGCATCTTCGCACTACTAGCTTGCACGACTTGATTACTATGCTTGACTTGATTGCCTCACACATGATGAACAATTGCTCGTTCTATTGTGTTGAGTGCCACACTACATTCACTACACCCCATGCACATTATGCTTGGATTGTCTTGCACTTGACCCATGTGTTTAGACACTTCATTTTACTTGGTGTTGTGAATGATTCATATGCCTACCATCGACCTTACATTAAGCAATTTGTGAATGCTTGCTATGAACTTGAGGCAGATGCTTCTTCTCTTGTCACACATATTTGCATCACTACCTCACATTCACATGCTTGTTTCCATGATGCCCTTCTTTGTGCTCAATTTATGTGCTTACATGACATGTCACAATCCTTTATCACACCATATGCTATGCTTGATGACAACACTTGTTGGGTGAATCACCTCTTGAATGCTTGGTTTTGCACTAACGCTAACCGCATTTGTTTTTCCAAGTGTTTGTTATCCTTGCTCCTTTTGAAGGAATCACGAGACGGTGCGACATTGGAGAGTTCCCATTTCAAGCTTCAACATGATGAGAACTCGGTGATCGACCACTACTACACGGCGACACCATCTCTTTCCCATGGTGATTTGGGTTTCAATCCGAGGTCGGATATTTCCCAAGGGGGAGGGGCTGATGCGGAGCATCCTATGGACATCACCATGTCAATAGTTCATTCGGCAAGTGACATGTGCGACATCTACTTCACATACATAAAGGTGAATCCTCTCCTTTACACGTGCTCCCTTGACCCCTTCGAGGATGGTATACTACTTGACCCTCCATCGTGCATGCATAGGTATTGTCGGAGCTTCACGGATGACGAGGAGGAGTGCAAGCGCCAAGGATCACCTACACCATCCGCGAGGGAAGCGTGGAAGAGAAGGAAGAAGAAGCCTGGACAAGCTTTTGGAAAGCCCGGAACTTCCGGCCGCTGCACGGAACTTCCGGCCACCGGAACCTCCGGCCATCCCGGAGCTTCCGGCCTGCTGCACCGAAGCCGTCCGAGAGTGTGCCAACTCTCTGGATAGCCCTGACCCTGCCCGGACCTTCACCCGGAACCTTCGGCGCCCGGACCTTCCAGCCGTCCCCGGAACTTCCGGCCCTGCCTGCGCGCAGACACTCGGGCCGAAGCCCATGTACCCTTTCGCCCCTCACTTACCCCTTCGTGGACCTAGACTATATATACTCCTCCACCTCCTCCTAGTTAGGGTTAGCATTGGTTTAGCTCATACTTACAGATAGAGCTACGCTCATCCACATCAGATCTACTCCTCGTGAGAGACCGCGGCCTCTTCGGAGAAGATCCCTTTGGATTCAAGACCTCCTTTTGGAGAAGATCCCCCAAGCGGATTCAAGACCCCTCCTTAGGGAAGAACATCAAGACCTCCTCACGGAGAAGAACCGGCTAACTTTGTATCGTCCTTAGTTGATTGTGGATCGTGTATCTTACTTTATGTATTCGAGGATCTAGCACATGTGTGATCTATTCATGTTGGTTTGAGTGTTTTCTCTCGTTTTCCCCTGTGTGTTCTTCGTGTTCTTCGCGGGATTCCGCTCGTTTGGTGAAAGATCGGGCGATAGGGTTCCTACCCTACATCACCATGGGCCTCCTTTTATAAAGAAAGGGGTCACCACAATGGTAAATACACATTGCAAATAGTGGTTACAGTGCTAAATACCTAACTCTGGCGGGTTAGGGCAAACTCATTAATTGCGCCGTGAGGTGTCATGTTGATGAAGCTCCCTGACAAGAGTTCTCTCTCCTTCTATGTCGTTCGCCCATCTACCTCACTTCATCTTGACACAATCCTGGGATGAGTATCACTAAAGTTGTATCTTCGACTGTGAACTGACATGTGCACAAATAAGATTCACCTAACTACCTGCCCGCTCGACACCTATACGAAAAGTGTCAAACTGATCGATGAGTGGAGCGGTGGCAAGGTAGTGGGATTCTTGCCAGGCTTAGAGATTGCCGGGTCCGGGGCTTGCCAAGTCTCTAGTAGCTCCCCAGCAAGGATGCTTGTCGGGAACTCCAAGCTTGATCTTCTGGACTTCTGATCACGGCTTGGATTTTTTTTTGTATTCTTGTCAACTGGTCTTGAATTCGTCTTTAGTTGTCCTCCGGCAAGCCCTGCTGTCGGGAAGACTGCCACTGCCTGTGCATAAGTCTGGGGTACTAAGGACCCAAATCTTAGTACACCGACAAGTGTCCCCAGGCCTGGGCCACACACGCATGCGAGGCGTCGTTGGGCTAGGCCCAGAACAATGCAGAAGCACGTGTGGCAGAGGATAACAATCATAACCTTCTCTTTGACTACGCACCCATGATGCGCATTATATGTGGAGCGTGGGAGAGGTCGATTAAATGGGAGCAACGGTAGTGCGCCTGCAAAAGCGCATCCACGTTGGACAGTAAAGAGCTGGCCTCATGTATGCCCCATAAAAAGGAACCCACACAGGGTGCTGCTCATTCACCTCCTTTCCAATCTAGCAATTGCCATTGTCTTCCTCCTTGCGCCCAAAACATAGCGCTCTGCATTCATCCGCCCCCACATTCCTGCTCCTCCTCAATCCTTGCTTCCAAAGCTGCCATGGCACTGAAGGCGAGCAAGGACAAAGCATAGAAGGCCATCAGCGCGGACGCGGGAGACTTGGCGGAGGCGTGGAAGTAACACATCTTCCAGCCAGTTCTTTAGAAGAACGATCTGGTCGAATGATACATCTAGGATCCAAAGTATGTCTAGAGGGGGGGTGATTAGACTACTTGACCAAATAAAACTCTTTCCTTTTCCCAATTTTAGTTATGGGCAAATTTTAGCAATTATGACAAGTCAAAGAATCAACCTATAGATGCAATTCTAAGAGTATAGCAGGGATGTAAAACATTGTATATGAAGGTAAAGGGAAGGGTTTGGAGAAGGCAAACATAGTGGAGACATGAAGATTTTTGGCATGGTTTCAATAGGTGGTGCTATCGTACATCCACGTTGATGGAGACTTGAAACCACGAAGGGTAACAGTTGCGCGAGTCCATGGAGGGCTCCACCCATGAAGGGTCCACGAAGAAGCAACATTGTCTACCCCACCAAGGCCATCGCCCATGAAGGACTTGCCTTACTCGCGTAGATCTTCACGAGGTAGGCGATCTCCTTTCCCTTACAAATTTCTTGGTTCAACTCGACATCATGTCGGAGGCTCCTGAGCGACAACTAACCAATCTTGGAGACGCCACTCTCCAAAAGGTAATAGACAGTGTGCTAATGATGTACTCCTTACTCGTGTGCTTCAAATGATAGTCTTCTCAACACTCAACTCTCTACCACAAATTTTGTTATGGTGGAAGAAGGATTTGAGTGGAAATCAACTTGGGGAAGGCTAGAAATCAAGGTTCAAATGGTAGGAATAGATTCTCTTGATCTCAACACATGAGTAGGTGGTTCTCTCTCAGAAAATGAATGGTGGAAGTGTCGGCACGTTCTAATGGCTCTATCTTATGAGAAAGAGGGGGTGGAGGGGTATATATAGCCTCCACACAAAATCCAACTGTTACACACTTTCGACCCATCTCGGTGGCACCAAAAAGAAAACTTGGTGGTACCGATCTGTTTTTTCAAAAATGTGAACATTAGGAATCTCAGTGGGACCGATCGATGCAACTCGGTGGGACCGATGTGCTAGGGCTTAGGGAAAACCTTGTCTCAATGGCACCGATACCATCAACTCGGTGGTACCGAAGTGAAGCAATAAGTCAATAGAGAGTTGGCAAACCATCTCGGGGAGACCGATTGCAATTCTTGGTCGGACCGAAATAATTGCAACAAGCAATAAAGAGTTGGGAAGGCCATCTCGGTGAGACTGAGATCCATGTCAATGTGACCAAACTGTTAGGGTTTTGGCTGTGGCTATGTCAAGATGAACTCGGTGGCTCCGGATAGGAAATATTAGTGGAGCCGAGTTGGGAATTTGGGTTTTGACATATTTGGATGGAGAAAGTGGCTGAGGGTTTTGGAGCAATATCACTAAGGACTTTGAGCAAGTAGACCATTAAGCAACACCTCATCCCCTTTTAATAGTATGGGCTTTCCTATGGACTCAGTGTGATCCAGGATCACTTAAACACAAATGTAGAGTCTTGAGCTTTTGCCAATATTTGTCCTTATCATTTTGAGGGGTCCACATCTCTATTCCATGCCATGCCAAACATTGAACATCCTGAAATATTTTATCTTGAATGTACATTAGTTCAATGAGGTATATCTTGTTATGAATTACCAAAACCACCTGGGGATTAGTTGCACTTTCAATCTCCCCCTTTTTGGTAATTGATGACATCATATAGATTAATGCTTCGACATAAGATTAAGCGAATGAAATACATCATCGCTTTGAGAAGTATGTGATAAGTAAGAGCTCCCCTTAAATTTGAGCATTATTAAAATTTTGCATTTGAATGTGAATGCACGATCGATTAGGATCATTGGTCACTCTTCCATGTGACATACATCTCGGTGGAGCACACAAAATGATATGAGTGAAATAACATGCACGCATCACCAAAGACAAAAGTGAATGATCATACACAAATAATGATAGAGATAAGCATTAAACACACATGAACCATAGTATGATTAATAACACACCAATAATGTAGTATCTGAAAAGCATAATGATCAAGTAGCACGAATCAAATGGAACAAGTAGCAAGAACTCGAGAAAAACCAATGAGCAAAAGCGAGACACATTCTCTCTCTCTCGAAGCCTAGTGATCTATAAAATTTCTCCTCCTTTGGCACGATCCTTCGAAGCTCCTGAAGGTGACTTCTAGCTGGTGGCTCCGGTCTGGGTAGATGGCATTGAGAGAAGTGCGTCTGCAAATGCTTCTGTTGATGTCTTTTGGGATGGTGGAGTAGAAACTGGAGGCTGTACTTTGGCAGTAGTGGCAGGTGCAGAGTGAGTGGTCCTCGTGTCTGCATCTGACGCGGATGAAGATCTGGGTGCCCTGGGTACCGTCTGAAACCTCTGAGTAGTAGGTAGCTCATCTCCACTATTCTCTGCAGCTGCTCTGGCTGCCTCGACATCATCTCTGAGCTTCTCCATGATAGTCTGAACCTCTGTGATCTTTACATCAAGATCATGAACCTTTGTCTTGACAATTCGCTCTAGGCTATCCTAGTTCTTTGAGATGTTGGCCAGACTCCTCTCAATCCTCAGGGTTGACTCTAATAGATATGTCATCTGGTCATTCTTTGACCTGAGGTTATTGATAACCCACAAGTATAGGGGATCGCAACAGTTTTTGAGGGTAGAGAATTCAACCAAAAAAATTAGATTCGACACAAGGGGAGCCAAAGAATATTTGCATGTACTTGCAGTGAGTTGTCAATTCAACCACACCTGGAGATTAAATATCTGCAGAAAAGTTATCAGTAGCAAAGTAGTATAATAGTTTTGATAACAGTGGTAGCAATAACAGTAAAAGTAACAATGATAGCAGTGATTTTGTAGCAAGTGTAATAGTAACAGCAACAGTAGTAACTTAGCAAGAACAATATATGAGAAATTCGTAGGCATTGGATTGGTGAATTCGTTGGATGATATTCATCATATAACATTCATAACCTAGGGCGATACAAAACTAGCTCGAGTTCATAAATATAATGTAGGCATGTATTCCGTAAATAGTCATACGTGCTTATGGAAAGAACTTGCATGACATATTTTGTTCTACCCTCTCATGGCAGTGGGGTCCATAACGAAAGGGGTATTAAGGCATCCTTTTAATAGAGAACTGGAAAAAAGCATTAACACATAGTGAATAGATGAACTCCTCAAATTACGGTCATCATCAGAAAGTATCCCGACTATTGTCACTCTGGGGTTTACGGATCATAACACGTAATAGGTGAACATGACTTGCAAGATCGGAGCTAGAACATAGATAATGGTGAAAACACAAACGGTTCAGATCTGAAATCATGGCACCTGGGCCCAAAGTGACAAGCATTAAGCATGTCAAAGTCATAACAACATCAATCTTAGAACATAATGGATACTAGGGATCAAGCCTAACAAAACTAACTCGATTACATGATGAATCTCATCCAACTCCTCACCGACCAGTGAGCCTATGAAGGAATTACTCACTCCCGGTGGTGAGCATCATGGAATTGGTGATGAAGGAGGGTTGGTGATAATGAAGAATGAAGATCCCCCTATCAGGAGCCCCAATGGGCTCCAGATCTGGCCTCTCGATGAAGAACAGGAGGTGATGGCGGCCCCGTCTCATGGATCGCGATAATTCTTTCTCCCTGATTGTGGGTTTTGACATATTTGGATGGATAAAGTGGCTAAGGGTTTTGGAGCAACATCATTAAGCACTTTGAGAAAGTAGACCATTAAGCAACACCTCGTCCCCTTTTAATAGTATTGGCTTTTCTATGGACTCAGTGTGATCTTGGATCACTTAAACACAAATGTAGAGTCTTGAGGTTTTGCCAATCTTTGTCCTTATCATTTTGAGGGGTTCACATCTCTATTCCATGTCATGACAAACATTGAACATCCTGAAATATTTTTATTTAATGGATATTAGTTCAATGAGATATATGTGGTTATGAATTACCAAAACCACCCTGGGATTAGTTGCACTTTCAGTATGCATACATGTGGGGGAGAATCATGAAAGCTCACACCGCCCCGCATGTACTTCACGGCTCCATCAAGAGTAGCAATGACAAATATCTTGTCTTTGTTGCATATTTCTGTTGCGGACTCTGCCCCCCTTTCTCTGATTTCTTCAACAACATCATGTACACATATGGCTTCCATCTTCTTGATTTCACGCCAAATGCCATCACTTGCATGTCAATTTTTGCGCAGCTTTCACAAGAAAAAAAGACACATCCATGACATTGTGGCCCGAACGAAAAGTTTTTCTATCATGCTTATGACACTTCTATGATGATAGTTGAGACAAAAATATGTATCATCATAGATGTGGTGGGCTCCTATTTCTATAAAAAAATCATGACATAAAATGGGTTTTTCGTCCTGGCCGGGCTGGAGACGCACTTGCATGACATTCTTTGGCCCATCCATGACGAAAAAAATCATAGTAGAAGCGAGGGCGAGGAAAATATCGGGAAGTTCCCTATTACAAAGGGAGGTCGGGGCTGAGCGATGCATTGTGGTTTGCGTGTTTCTCTCGTACGCGTGTGTGTGCGAGGCGTTGGCTAACTAAACCCAAGCTATCACACTAGCTATGTTACTGAACCCTAGTGATCGATCCATTGGCTGTTAACTAAACCCGAGCGATTCATTCACTACTGACTGAACCCGAGAGATTCGTTCGCTGCTGCTGCTAACTGAACCCGAGCGATTGATCACAGCTGCTAGTTACTGAAGCCGATCGAGCCTCCGTGTGAGACATAGCCAACTGGTGTTGGGTTGCCTCTCGATGAACAGTGACCATTGCTACCGTGTGCGTGATACGTAGAATGAGTCCAGACATGGTGAGTCGAGCCGGTTGGTTGGCTGTGGATGAACAGTTCCCGGTGGGGGTTGGATGAACAGGACCCCATGGTAGTAGGCCGTTGCCGCTGGATGAACAGGACCCCAAGGAGGCCGCCACACCCCAGCTAGCTGGGGGTGGATGACAGTACCACATGGAGGCTAGATGAACAGTAGCCGGTGGAGGCTTGATGAACAGTACCTGGTGGAGGCAGGAGGAAGTCACGATGGATGAACAATAGCAGGTGAAGGCTGGAGGAAGTTGACGGTGGATGAACAGTAGTTTGTGGAGGCTGGAGGGAGGAAGTAGACGGTGGATGAACAATATCCCTTGGAGTCCCATTTTGCGGTATGCCACACCCCTCCCGATGAACAGGATCCCGTTTCGACCGTAGGCGCTCCAACAGAAGTCTGTTTCCACCGTTTTGCGGTATGCCAGACCCCTCCCGATCAACAGGACCCCATTTCAACTGTAGGCACTCAAACAGAAGTTCATTTCCTCCATCTTGCAGTATGCCAGACCCTTCCCGATGAATAGGACCCCATTTCGACCGCATGTGGTTGAACAGAAGGCCGTTTCCTCCATTCCACGGTACCCCATACCGTGTTTCGGCTGTTCTGTCAAAGCCGGTTGGCTCCAGTTGAACATGACGCATTCCAACACTATCAGTTGTCTCTCGATGAACACAACGCCGGTTTCCTCCATTCCAACC
Organism: Triticum urartu; assembly: GCF_003073215.2. Lineage (NCBI taxonomy): Eukaryota > Viridiplantae > Streptophyta > Magnoliopsida > Poales > Poaceae > Triticum > Triticum urartu. The sequence goes on from NC_053028.1 coordinate 385,364,807, forward strand.
CAATCGGTTGGCTGCCGACGAACAAGACGCCTTTGCTGCCATCCGTTGCCTCTCCATGTACACGAGCCCTGGCCGTACGTATCCACGAGTACGCCTTCGAGTCCTCGCCGGTATGTATGTATGTGGTTGTATTTTTTGCCATGTGGTTGTATGTACGTGTACACGACTTAAACGAGACTGCATGAACTGCTATGTCGGGGGCTCTACTACGACACGTGCCACTTCTTACTCGGCCATGGTTCATCCTTGTAGAGACACCGATCGACCAGTATGTACGTACACATTAGCGACCAGTCAGACAACGTGATGTATGCTTCGACTGGGTGGGTCCCAACCATCAGGGAGGATAAGGACGCACTTCCTTCCGTGCGAAGATATAGCTGTTGGGTCCTAGCTGTGAGGGGAGGAATCATTTTTATTTTAGGAGTAATAAGGAGGCACTTCCTTGTGTTCGAAGATGTAGCTGGTGGGTCCAACTATTAGCCTCACCGCCTAAAGTCCTCTTCCGATGGCTGTCGTTCATTCACCTTGTTGACCACGCCACGCCGAGAGCATCAAGGCGGTAGACGATGGCGAGGCCTATGAAGGGAACAACGCAGAGCCATGGAAGACGAGGCAGGTGGATGCCCACGAGGGTTCACTAGTTCGGATGTGGTGTAAGGCTGCCGTCACCAAAGTATAACATGGGGTGTGGGTGAGTAGAGGGAAGGCCTGGCCAGTGGTAGTATGGTCTGGCAGTGAGGCTTGCGCGGCAGCATAGTGGGATGCGGGAGGCTGGAGCAGGCGGTACAGCGGGCGCTGGTTTGGGCGGCTGGAGCAAGAATACCAGAGGTTGAAGACGCGGCACAGCCGTTGGATTAACATCCAATGATCACTGCATCTAGAATCATTTATTGACTAAGTTGACGAAGCCCTGCGTATGCGTCAACTTAGTAGGCCCACAAGCCAGCCCCCAAATCTGGTGGGTCCCAGCTAGCAGGGGGAATCATTTTTTTGCGCGTAATAAGGTGGCACTTCCTTGCGTGCGAAGATGTTTTATGGTTTTTAATTTTCTTCTTTTTTGAGTTAGAATAAAAAGAAAACAATTTATCATCTTTGGTACAGTCTATATTTTTGCGAAATGGATCATAATAAAGCTGGTGGGTCCTAGCTATCATGAAGATGAAACTTTTTTCTGCGTAATAAAGGAAGCACTTCCTTGCATGCAAAGATGTAGCAGGTAGGTCAAACCTATCAGGGAGAGAAATCATTTGTTTTTGCATAATAAGAAGGCACTTGCTTGCATGCGGCCATGGGCCATGTGGGTCCCTACTGTCAGCCACTCCACGTACATTGCTCTTCCGATGGCTATCGTTTGTTGATAAAGTTGACGATGCCGTGCCGAGAGAACCAACACGGTGGACGATGCCAAGGCCTAGGAAGGGAATGACCCGGAGCCGATGAAGACACAACAGTGGATGCCCATGTGGAGGGCAGTACGAGGGTTCATTGGTTCGGCTATGGTGTGTGGCTTCCATCGTCGGAGAATAACATGAGGTGTTGGTGAGTTGAGGAATGGCCTGGACGGTGATGGGAGTAGGGTGGGTTGGTGAGGCCTGCGCGGCAGCACAACCAGCCACGAAAGGCGGTAGCAAGCTGTACCGCCGACGGTGGTTTGGGCGGCTGAAGCAAGAATACCCGAGATTGAAGAAGCACGAGAGCCGTTGGATGGACATCCAACAACCACTGCTGCTAGAATCGTGTGTTGACTATAAGTTGACAAAGCCTTGCAGACGCATCAACTTAGTAGTCCCACAAGTGAGCATCACATCCGTGGTAGAGAAATATATCCCATTCATGATTTGTAATAATCTACAACCTATTTTTGAATTCTAATGGAATTTACTGCAGCCCATTTACTGTTTGTTAAAATTACAGTTCATTTTCTAGCCAGGACAATGGTTAATAATTTTAACCAACCGCTCCAAAAAATTCAACGAAATTTCTAGCATTTTGATGGGATCCAAAATATTTTTATCCCCAAATTTCGAGTCAGATTAAATCTAATTTCAGAAAGAAAAAATTGTATTAGGTAAAAATCCAACGAAATTTCATGAGCGCAACAAGTAATGAAATGAAAATTTTCAAAATCCAACAATAATAATTTTGAAACCAATTACCTATTCGGTGTGTTTTTATATTTATAACCCACATTTTATGATTATAGCCCATATATTAATTCTTGAAGCCCATTTTCTTGGCAAGCCTAATGCATCCCTCCTAGGAAAGATTTGCAGCACAGCGGGGCGGAGAATAACAAGTTTACGTGGGTTGGGTATTCCTCAAAAAAAGTATAGCCGGGCTAGCCATTTTCACCTTGAAAAATTAATATTTGGGCTAGATATTTGGTCGACATAAAATAATAGCCTGGGTTAGACGGGCCACAACCCGCCCAGTTGATACCTTGCTCCTCTGAACAACAACAAAAACATCACTCAAGAAAAACTCTGCTCACACCTCAAAAAACAAAAACTGCTCGAGCTGTTGGGTCCCAACTATCGGCCGCTCCTTGTGCGATTCTCTCGTTTATTGACTATATAGGTTGACAATGGTGTGGGATCATGATGTTAGGAAACCTGGAGGGAGCAATTTTTCATAGTTGTATATAATAAGGAGGCACTTGCGTATGTACAGCTATGGCCCTGGTGGGCCCTGGTGGTTGTATTTTTTTGCCCTGTGGATGTACGTACGTGTACACAACTTAGACGGGACTGCATGAACTGCTATGTCGGGGGCTCTACTACGACACGTGCCACTTCTTACTCGGCCATGGTTCATCCTTGTAGAGACACTGATCGACTAGTATGTACGTACAAATTAGCGACCAGTCAGACAACACGATGTATGCTTTGACTGGGTGGGTCCCAACTATCACGGAGGATAAGGGCACACTTCCTTGCATGCGAAGACATAGTTGTTGGGTCCCAGCTGTCAGGGGAGGAATCATTTTTATTTTGCGAGTAATAAGGAGGCACTTCCTTGTGTTCGAAGATGTAGCTGCTGGGTCCAGCTATTAGCCTCACCGCCCAAAGTCCTCATCCGATGGCTGTCGTTCATTGACCTTGTTGACCACGCCGCGCCGAGAGTATCAAGGTGGTGGACGATGGCGAGGCCTAGGAAGGGAACAACGCAGAGCCAGGGAAGATGAGGCAGGTGGATGCCCATGCAATTTTAAGAGTGTAGTAGTGGAAAGTAAAACATTGCCTATGATGGTAAATGGAAGGGTTTGGAGAAGGCACATGCAATGTAGACACAGAGATTTTTGGCGTGGTTCCGACAGGTGGTGCTATCATACGTCCACGTTGATGGAGACTTCAACCCACGACGGTTGCATGAGTCCACGGAGGGTTCCACCCATGAAGGGTCCATGAAGAAGAAACCTTGTCTATCCCACCAGGGTCATCGCCCACGAAGGACTAGCCTCACTCGGGAAGATCTTCACGAAGTAGGCGATCTCCTTGCCCTGACAAACTTCTTGGTTCAACTCCACATATTGATAGAGGCTCCCAAGCGACACCTGACCAATCTAGGAGACACCACTCTCCAAAAGGTAAGAAATGGTGTGTTGATGATGAACTCCGTGCTCTTGTGCTTCAAATGATAGTCTCACTAACACTGAACTCTCCCTCACATATTTGGATATGGTGGAAAGATGATTTGATTGCAAAGCAACTTGGGGAAGGCTAGAAATCAAGATTGTTGTGGTAGGATTGGAACGTCTTGATCTCAACACATGATTAGGTGGTTCTCTCTCAGAAAATGTATGGTGGAAGTGTAGGCACATTCTGATGGCTCTCTCACAAATGGAGAAAGCGGTGGAGGGGTATATATAGCCTCCACACAAAACCCAACCGTTACACATATTTGACTCATCTCGGTGGCACCGATATGTTCAAAATGTGAACCTTAGGAATCTCGGTGGGACCGACTGGAACAACTCGGTGAGACCGATGTGATAGGGCTTAGTGCAAACATCATCTCGGTGGCATCGATTGCATCAACTCGGTGAGATCGAAGTGAATCAATAAGGCACTAGAGAATCTACCAAGCCAACTCGGTGAGGCCGATTCCATAACTTGGTGGGACCGAAATAAATGCAACAAGTCAGAGAGTGTTGGTAGGGCCATCTCGGTGAGACCGAGACTCGTATTGGTGAAACCGGTCTGCTAGGGTTTCTGGCTGTGGCTATGTCATATGAACTCGATGGCGCCGGATAGAAAGAATCGGTGGGGCCAAGTTGGAGTTTAGGGTTTTGACATATTTGGATGGAGAATGTGGCTAAGGATTTTGGAGCAATATCACTAAGCATTTCAAAAAGCAAGCCATTAGGCAACACCTCATCCCCTTTTAATAGTATTGGCTTTCCTATGGACTCAGTGTGATCTTCGATCACTAAAATAAACATGGAGAGTCTTGAGCTATTGCCGATATATGTCCTTAGCATTTTGAGGGGTCCAAATATCTAGTCCATGCCATGCCATTCATTGAACTTCCTGAAATATTTATCTTGAATGGATATTAGTTTAATGAGCTATATATTGTTATGAATTACCAAAACCACTCAGGGAATAGTTGCACTTTCAATCTCCCCCTTTTTGGTAATTGATGACAACATATAGATCAAAGGTTCGACAAATGATGAAATGAATGAAATACATCGTCGCTTTGATAAGTATGTGATAAGCAAGAGCTCCCCCAAATTTGTGCATTTTTTAATATTTGTGTTTGAATGCAATTGCACAATCAATTAGGATCATGGGTCACTCTTCTATGTCACATACAACTTGGTGGAGTGCACAAAATGATAAGAGTGAAATAACATGCATGCATCACCAAATACATAAGTGAACGATCATACACAAATAATCAAGGATATATGCATATATCACACATTAAGCATAGTATGATCAAACACACAACCAGACAAAGTATCCCGACCATCAAACACTAAGTAGCACAAACCAAACGGACGAAATAGCAACTAGCAATAAAACTAACAAACAAAAGAACGAGACACACACTCTCTCTGTCGAAGCCTATGATCTATACATTTTCTCCCCCTTTGGCAACAAGTTACCAAAAAGCTTGAAAAGTATAGTGTTATACGGCACTCTAGGCACGATCTCCGGGAACTCCTGAAGGGTTCTTATCGCTTGTTGCTCCGTGTGTGTAGAGGGCATTGAGAGAACTACTTCTGCAAATGCCTCAACTGATGTCTGTTGAGATGGTGGAGTCGACACTGGGGGTGGCACTGTGGCAGTGGCGGTAGGTCCAGAGTGAGTAGTCCTGGTGTCTGCAACTGGCACAGCTGATGGCCTTTATGCCCTAGGCACTGTCTAGAATATATCAGTGGTAGGTCTGTCATCTCTATCCTCAACATCATCTCTCAGCTTCTCCACAATAGAGGTCAGTGACCTTGACATCAAGATTATACATTTTGTCCTCAACTATCCGCTCTAGGCTCTCCTGTTCTTGGCTAAGTTGGCCAGACTTTGCTCAATCCTCAGAGTTGCTTCTAGCAGATATGTGAGTTGGTCATGCTTTGACTTGAGATTCACTATCGAAGCATTTGGTGCACTAGCTGCCTTTGCTTTCTCAGCCTTCTCTTGAGCCCCAACTAAAGTTGTATGTGAAGCATCCATCACCACTTCATTATCTTCAAATTCTAGCTGAAGAGGAAGGTGCTCTCTGTCAAGTAGATATGTGCCTGTACCAACCTTGGAATTGATAAGCATCGGGATGTGTGGTGCATATCCACATGACCTCTTCTGGTCAGCAGCAGTCCTTTTGATTGTCTCTACAATCAGGCTCATGACTTTGAATTTTTGTGGGATATCAAATAAGTGAAGCAGGTTAATGGAGTGGCCACGGATCATCCTTTCATCTCCAGACTTGGGTAACAAATTATGCCTCAAGATATAGTTTATGGTGGCCAAACCAGCATGCATAAAGTAGACAGAGCCAAACTTGTGTGTTTCCAAAGCCTCATCGGGAATGGTCTTGTACATGTGTGCCATAGTGTGGTGATCTATCCTAGGCTTCCCATATACATCAATATCATTTTCATCTTCCTTTGGAGCATTGATGAGAGTGGCCCACTTAGAAATAGTTGACTGGTATCTAGTTCCCTGAGTCATCCACACTATTCTTCCATCTGGATATAAGTGTGCAGTGGAGTAAAATTGCATCACCATCTCATCATTCCATTTTGTAGATTTTTTCCAACAAAAGCATCAACACTTGTCAGCCTAAAACTCTCATGAACATGGTGGAAGTAGTCTTCATTGGCATCTATGTACTTCCATTGCACCCATTTCATCTTGCTTATGAATGGCTTCTTGTCAAGTAGCACTGTCTCATAGAAATCCTGTTGTTCTCTGGTATGGAATCGATAGTCACATGCCGTTCTCCTCCTTGCAGAATATGGATCAACCTTCCTCCATTCTCTCAGTCCACTTTCCTTCCTGAGCTTCATGTTTTCAGCCACTTGATGTCCATCATTATGGTCTGGAATCTTTGGCTTCAATTTCCTGAGCACGTGTGGCTCTTCATCCTCCTGAACCTCTAGCACTGGGGCCTTGTTCTTTTCAGCAACAGGGATGTTTCTTGTGGATCTCTTGGGAGCAGCAGCTTTAGGTGTAGGCTTGGGCTTGGACTTGGAGGGTGCACCTGCAGATTTCATGGCATCTGCCATTAGCTTTTGAGACTTGGCAGGGGATGCAGCCGGTTCCTCTTCCTCCTCATCTTCAACATCCACCATCATGGATGGTCTGCCAATCACTTTGGCAATGGTCTTCTTCACTCTCTCTTTCCTCTTTTTCTTCCCATCAATAACTTCTTCTTATCTTGGCTCAAGTGTAAATTCCATGGTCTCTTGTAGAATTATTGATTTTCTGGCCTTAGACATAGGAACTCTCTTTGCAGGAGCCTTCTTCTGGAGACCAGGCTTAGTGGCACCAGCAGTGCTATACTCTTTCTTGAGCACTTTCTTCTTTGAAGTCACTTCTTCTTCAACCACAAAATCCTCATCCTCACTTTCTTAGGTTCACTTTTTCCTTTATCTAGTGTCGGCTTTGGGAACATTGCCTGGAGTGCTTCTGCTGCCCTCATCATAGCTTCCACTAGGGTGTGTGCCCTCACTGAGATTAACCTCTTCCTATGATTTGTTCTGGCTGTCACTTGCATAAGACATCTTGCAGACAGACCCTGTGAATAGATAGGTATGGGAAGAGTGCATGAGCATCACAAAAAAGTAGCTGGTTTTGCAAAAATTTGAATCAAAACTTTAGTTTTTGTTTTCTGCAGAAAGAATTATGGAGCTACCGATATGAAAATCTCGGTGACACGGAAGCATTAATAGAGTCTAAACACACAACATTGGTCAGGCCGAGTAGTGGTTCGGTGACTCCGAGATGCTAGGGTTTCACTGAGGTTTTGCTTTCGGTCTCACCAGTCAACACACTTCGGTGACACTGAGTTGTACTAAGTGCAATGGCCAGGGACAATCGGTGGGACCAAAAGATTCATTTCAATCGGTCTAAGATGAGCTCCACGGAAACCTAATTCCAAAAAAATTCATCAAATCGGTTCTAAAGAAGTTTTTATGTGGATAGAATGATCTCATTTGTGGCAAGAAGCTATGCATTATCTTTGTGCATAGAAGCGGAAAGGGGAACACCACAAAGAGGTCGAACCATAACCTAACTTGGTGACGATTCGCTATGGTGACAACGGTGGTGGAGATTTCTGTTGACGATGACAGAAATCTGTGGCGGAGGCACACAAGCGAAGACGACGTCGATCGGTAGACCAAGGGGCGGCAGCAATGGGGCACGAGATCGTGTGGTTTGAACAAATTTTCAACCGTATGGATCTGCAGAGTATATACACATGTGCTGTTGGTGGCATCGAATGGAATGCTTTGGTGGTGCCAAGATGCAAAACCGCATGTAGTTAGTGCTACTTGGTGGGATCGAGTCATTCTAATCAGTATCACCGAGACAAAAACCTAGATCATTTTGGTGATTTCGGTGGGACCGAATAGGAGTGAGTTGGTCTGACCGAAATTAACAAGAGGGTTTTGGAAAGCAGCCTTTGATGGATCGGTGACTCCAAGTGCTCCTCACCTGGAGGGTCCGAAAAAGACTTGTTCAATTTTTGTGTTGTAGCATGAATCGAGTTTGAGACGAGAAAAGGTTAGATAGCTAGAGAAGGTTCTTAGGCATTCTTGTCCATCCATTTGGCCAATAGAAACCAAGACAATCAAAACAACAAATGGATGTCCTCGAATGAAGAAATTATGCAACCAACATGCTCACACAATAAGATAGCAAATGAAATATGTGACAAAGCATGCACAAACAATTGTAACATCTATGAAGAAATTGGCGATGATTAGGTCATCTATATATGAGTATATTGACTAAGGAGTCAAATGAGAACGTATGATCGTAGGTCATACTCATCGTTTAAGCACAAGTGGGGTTACCACTTTTACATAAAGCATTGATGTGTTCATACCATTAGAGTTGCTTTAGCTCAATTTTTAGAGCAAAGCTCCCCTAGATGTGATAACCCCCCCTAAGAGGGATGAACTAACCTTGGGTTTTGTCGATGATGACTTCATGTAGATAGTGAAGATGTGGATGCTCAATGTTGATGTAGATCTCTTGGAGCAATCCATTGGAGTGTTGCACTTTCAATACCTACATGGGTTAGTCCCACAAGGAACACACAAGGATATCCATAAACATAGAGTGAACTGCACATATGATGATGTCCATGAAAGCATTAGGTTACCTTTCCCTTGTCTTACCAACAAGAGGGTTTGTGACTCCATGAACTAGTGCAAGATATGAAAGTTGATTCCACAAGTCATCGCCAAAATGAATATGAGTGAAGTATGTTGGCGGAGTCACCCTCAAGAACACTCTAGTTCTTCTTCTTTGGGATCCACATCAACTTGATGGGAATCCTTGGAGTTGTAGTCGAACTTGATAATGTTGAGGTTGACATAGTCTTGTAAACCCACTTGACCACGGCCTTAGGAGCTTTTTAAAATGAGTCAATCTCTTCTTGAAGCTTGTCCTTGACTTTTAGCTTATGGTCTTGTGGTGGAAGATCATCTTGAGCTTGTGTTCCTTTGAAAGAAGTGGGGTCATACTTCTCTTGTTGAGGAACAAACTTCATCTTGGGGTATTGATCTTCTTCTCACTCAACTCCATTGGCATTGAACTTTCGTTCAAAACCAACGCCTTGATTCTTCCGGTGCCTTCCTTGCTTGCGTACAATTTCCTCAAATTTCTTACTCCCAGCAAGGCTATTGTAAACACCTTTCTCTATAATTCCCTTCAATAAGCTATTTTCTTGCTCAAGTGTAACTTGGCTAAGAGAGTCATTACTGGAATCAAGAGAACTACTAGAGGTAACAATATTGGATTTAACATGGCTATTGCTACTACTAGAGGAACCTTTCTTTCTCTCGTTGCTAGATTTTACTTGTGGCATGTAAGTAGACAAGAGGAGACGTTTGGCAAGATAAGAAGAACTCTTCTTTCGAAGATCACCATTGATAGATTTTAGAAACTCACGCTCTTGCTCTAAATTTAGCTTCTCGAAGTGTACCTTCTCATGAGTCTTTAGGAGCTCTCTATGATCCTCTATAGTCATTTCATGAGCTAAATTAAGAGTTTTTAGTTCTTTAGTTAGTAGCTCAATCTCCTTCTTATCAATGGTGACTTGTCCTTTCCGAATCCTTGCTTCTACGAGAGGGTCTTTGTTCATAACGATCATCTCTACTCCTTCTCTCTTTTGGAGGTGATTCATCTCTTCTACTCCTCCTTTTTGGTGAGTCTTCTCTTTTCTTGTAGGGAGCTGTACACTCATTGGAGTAGTGTATGGGTCTTCCACAATTGTAGCAATTACGATCACGATTAGAAGATCTTTTGTCATTGTAGGACCTTGACCTGGAGCTTCTCTCTTTGCTCCTATTTTCGAGAACTTGTTGAAGTTCTTCACCATTAAGCTCAATTATTCATTAGAGACTTGCTTCTCACTTGATGTTGTAGGAACATCACTTGAATTTTTGTAAGCACCACTTGATTTGTTATGGAGCTCTTCCTTATCCTTGAGTGACATCTCATGAGCAACAATTCTACCAATGACTTCCGTGGGCTTGAGATCTTTGTAATTGGGCATCATTTGGATCAAAGTGCATTGTATTGTATTTTCCATCCAAGGCTCTTAGGATCTTCTTGACGATGAATTTGTCGGTCATCTCTTCACTTTCTAGGCCGGCAATCTCATTTGTGATGAGATCAAGCCTAGAGTACATTTTAGCGACTCCTTCACCATCCTTCATCTTGAACTTCTCAAGTTGACTTTGAAGCACATCCAACTTGGATTTCCTTGATGGACTCGGTACCTTCGTGCATATCAACCAAAGTATCCCAAATTTCCTTTGCATTGGCAAGGTGGCTGATTTTGTTGAATTCTTCGGGGCATAATCCATTGAAGAGAATATTGCAAGCTTGAGCATTGTATTGCAACATCTTCATTTCTTCCGTTGTTTTTTCACAATCCAGTTCTTTTCCATCCTCAAAGAAATCACCTTGCAAGCCAATACCCAGAACAGCCCAAACGGCGGGGTTATGACCAAGAATATGCATTTTCATCTTATGCTTCCAACTAGCAAAATTTGTACCGTCAAAGTAAGGACCTCTATGGTGGTAATTTCCCTCGCTAGACGCCATACTCTCCTAGGTTGTGAAACCAAGGCTATGATCACCAAAGCTATGAATACCAAGGCAAACGGAGACCAAAGCTTTGATACCACCTGTAAGATCGAAAGTATGTCTAGAGGGGGGGTGATTAGACTACTTGACCAAATAGAAAACTATCATTTTCCCAATTTTAGTTGTGGGCAGATTTTAGCAATTAGCACAAGTCAAGCAATCAACCTACACATGTAATTCTAAGAGTGTAGCAGCGGAAAGTACAACATTGCATATGAAGGTAAAGGGAAGGGTTTGGAGAAGGCAAACGCAATGTTGACACGGAGATTTTTGGCGTGTTTCCAATAGGTGGTACTATAGCATACTTTCAAATTCAAATCCGGTACTATTTGAAATATCAGCAATTAAATTACGGTGAAATTAAGCTCTTTACAGTGCACTGGTAAAACACAAATGTTTGTGATATACACCATAAGCCGACATGGTTCACGGAGAGGAAACATGCACAAGCATGCACAGACTTGCCGTTTGCAAAGCGTGTGCGATGTCAGACAATATCAAAAACGGTGTGGGCAAACTAAACATTTGTAATAGTTGCCTTATCATACATGATTCAAAACCATGAACTATTTCTGATGTGGTACGCATCGTAAACATTGCACCACAGAATAGCATGTGTGATAGTTGTCATGTACGACGATGTTATGACAGTCCGACGTTTTGTAATCCTATCGGACACTCATACGACGATTAGCAAATCTTCTTAATTAATTATCGCATACGGTTTCGGAAAAGTGAACGTGTGTGATTGTCCACTTATCATACACGTTCCATAATCATGAACCATTTAAGATGGGCCGCACATCATAAACATAGCACCACAGAATGCCGACAACGATGGCAGTGCGAGCACAAACGAGTTGCAAGGATGCAGCCTCTGGGTGGCTCCCTATCCCCGACTATTTTTGGGTCGTGTGGGAAGGACCTGAAGGAAATATGCCCTAGAGGAAATAATAAAGTTGTTATTTTATATTTCCTTATTCATCATAAACGTTTATTATTCATCCTAGAATTGTAGTGATTGGAAACCTTGATACATGTGTGAATACATAGACAAACACTGTATCCCTAGTGAGCCTCTACTTGAATAGCTCGTTGATCAAAGATGGTTAAGGTTTCCTAACCATGGACATGAGTTGTCATTTGATAACAGGATCACATCATTAGGAGAATGATGTGATGGACAAGACCCATCCGTTAGCTTAGCATAATGATCGTTTAGTTTTATTGCTATTGCTTTCTTCATGTCAAATACATATTTCTTCGACTATGAGATTATGCAACTCCCGTACACCGGAGGAATGCCTTGTGTTCTGTCAAATGTCACAACATAACTGGGTGATTATAAATATGCTCTACAGGTATCTCTCAAGGTGTTTGTTGGGTTGGCATAGATCAAGATTAGGATTTTCACTCCGAGTATCGGAGATGTATCTCTAGGCCCTCTCAGTAATACACATCATAAGAAGTCTTGCAAGCAAAGTGACTAATGATTTAGTTGCAGGATGATGTATTACAGAACGATTAAAGAGACTTTCCGGTAACAAGATTGAACTAGGTATGAAGATACCTAGTATCAAATCTCGGGCAAGTAACATACCGATGGCAAAGGGAATAACATATGTTGTCATAACGGTTCGACCGATAAAGATCTTCGTAGAATATGTAGGAGCCAATATGAGCATCCAAGTTCCGCTATTGGTTATTGACCGAAGAGGTGTCTCGGTCATGTCTACATAGTTCTCGAACCCGTAGGGTCCGCATGCTTAACATTCGATGACAATTTAGTATTATATGAGTTATGTGATTTGGCGAGCGAGTGTTGTTCGTAGTCCCATATGAGATCACAGACATGACGAGGAGTCTTGAAATGCTCGAGAGGTAAATATTGATATATAGGATGATAGTATTCGGACACCGGAAGTGTTCCAGATAGTATCGGGTCTTTATCGGAGTACCGGGTGGTTAACGGAACCCCCGGGGGGAAGATATGGGCCATAAGAGGGGAGCACACCGGCCCACAAGGGGTGGTGCACCCCCCTTAGGCAGGAGGCCGAATTGGAGAAGGAACAAAGGGGGTTCGGGCCCCTTTCCTTTCTCCCTTCCCCCTTCCCTTTCTCTCCGGCAAAATAAGGAAGGGGGAGGCCGAATTGGGAAAGGCCCCAAGTAGGATTCCTCCTACTTGGGGCACCCCAAGGGTGCTCCCCTCCCCCGCCCACCTATATATATGTGGGGAGGGGGTGCCTAGAACACACACCAACAATTGTTAGCCGTGTGCGGCGCCCCCTCCACAGTTTACGCCTCCGGTCATATCTTCATAGTGCTTAGGCGAAGCTCTGCGCGGATTACTTCACCATCACTGTCACCAGCCGTCGTGCTGATGGAACTCATCTTCTTCCTTGACACCTTTGCTGGATCAAGAGGACAAGGGACGTCATCAAGCTGAACATGTGCAAAACTTGGAGGTGTCGTACGTTCGGTGCTTGATCGGTCGGATCTATAAGAAGTTCAACTACATCAACCGCGTTGTAAAACGCTTCTGCTTTCGGTCTACGAGGGTACATGGGCACACTCTCCCCCTCTCGTTGCTATGCATCTCCTAGATGAATCTTGCGTGAGCATAGGAATTTTTTTGAATTCTGAGCCAGGTCTATGAGTAGATGATATGCACGAGTATAACACAAAGAGTTGTGGGTGGTGATCGTCATACTGCATACCACTGATGTCTTAATTTGATTCGGCGGTATTGTTGGATGAAGCGACCAGGACCAACCTTAGATGACCATGTTCATGAGACCAGTTCCACCAACATACATGCAACTAGTTTTGCATAAAGGTGGCTGGCGGGTGTCTGTTTCTCCTACTTTGGTTGAATCGGATTTGACTGTGGTCTGTCCTTGTTGAACTTAAAACAACAAACTTGATAAATCACCGTTGTGGTTTTGATGCGTAGGCAAGAATGGTTCTTGCTAGAAGCCCGTAGCAGCCACGTAAAACATGCAACAACAAAGTAGAGGACGTCTAACTTGTTTTTGCAGGGCTTGTTGTGCTATGATATGGTCAAGACATGATGTGATAAACGTTATTGTATGAGATGATCATGTTTTGTAAGATATCTAACAACCGGTAGGAGCCTTATGGTTGTCTCTTTATTGTATGAAATGCAAACGCCACGTAATTGCTTTACTCTATCACTATGCGTTAGCGATAGTTCTAGAAGCAATAGTTGGCGAGATGACCACGACGCCATGATGGAGATCAAGGTGTCGAGCCGGTGACGGTGGAGATCATGACAATGCTTTGGATATGGAGATCAAAAGCACAAGATGATGATGGCCATATCATGTCAGATATTTTGATTGCATGTGATGTTTATCTTTTATGCATCTTATTTTGCTTAGTACGGCGGTAGCATTATAAGATGATCCCTTAACTAAAATTTCAAGATATAAGTGTTCTCCCTCAGTATGCATCGTTGTGAAAGTTCGTCGTGTTGAGACACCACGTGATGATTGGGTGTGATAGACTCTACATTCACATACAACAGTTGTAAGATAGTTTTGCACATGCAGAATACTCATGTTAAAATTGACGAGCCTGGCATGTACAGACATGGCCTCGGAACACTAGAGACAGAAAGGTTGAACGTGCATCATATAGTATATATGATCAACATAGAGATGTTCACCATTGATGACTACTCCATCTCACGTGATGATCGGACATGGTTTAGTTCATTTGGATCACGTATCATTTAGATGACTTGAGGGATGTCTATCTAAGTGGGAGTTCTTAAGTAATATGATTAACTGAACTTAATTTATCATGAACTTAGTCCTAATAGTTTTTGCATATCTATGTTGTAGATCAATGGCCCGTGCTACCGTTCCCTTGAATTTTAATGCGTTCCTAGAGAAAGCTAAGTCAAAAGATTATGGTAGCAACTACACGGACTAGGTCCATAGCTTGAGGATTATCCTCATTGCTGCACAGAAGAATTATGTCCTTAATGCACCGCTAGGTGAAAGGCCTACTGCAGGAGCAGATGCTGATGTTATGAATGTCTGGCAAGCTCGATCTGATGACTAATCGATAGTATAGTGTGCCATGATTTACGGCTTAGAATCGGGACTTCAAAGACGTTTTGAACGTCATGGACCATATGAGATGTTCTAGGAATTGAAGTTTATATTTCAAGCTATCGGTCAGCTGCTAGGCGACCGACCTAGTGGATCCATGGCGCCAAGTGCTGCCCATAGCACATCTATTACCTTCAAATAAAGAACAATGTGTTTCTTTGATTTTTTTTGGTCGAAAAAATATTCGTATGTTAGCACTTGGCTGGGGCTCCACCTGGGCCTCCATCTGACATGAGCTCACCGGACACGGTTGCCAAAAAATCATTTATAAATTAATAATCCCAACTGGTTCTTTGCATTAAATTTCACCAATTTGTATACACCTACAAATAACAAGCATCAAAAAGTTGGGCCATCAATAAACAGAGGATATGGTGTGGTTCTAGAAGTGATGTTCCAATCCCGAGCTCACATGAGCTCGGGTGAACAGTAAAATCAAAAGCATTAAAAAAATCAAAAAATTCTGAATTTTCTCGGTGAAACTTTGACAAATGTTTTCATAACTTGCAAAATTTCATCACCAGATGACATTCTGTAAAATGTGGCAAAAAACGATGCTCCAAAATGCGTTTGTGTAAGTGCATCTAGTGCTCCTTAGTGATTTTGGTGCATTGAAGACTTATAAGTTAAGGGACTAATGTGTTTGTGAGTGTACACAAGTTCTATAAGTGTATGAGAAGTTTGATATTTATGAAGAAAGTCGACCCCTAAAAATGAATGTCTTCAGTTGAAGACTTTGGTTTTCTTAAAGACTTTGAAAATGAGGAAATTGGAGTGACCTTGAAGACTTTGATATTGATGCGAGGATTATGAAGCGTGAGGACGTTTATTTTTATAGTTTCATTTTCTCTTTCTTGAGTCATAGAAAACACCGTACAGTTAAAGGGGGTCGAGGTAAAACTAAGGAAAAGTTTGCAAGTGATGCTCATCTCAAAGCCTACACATACCCAGTCCTTTCGAGTGAAGCCATTGGAAATCTCATACAGTTCAGTCTATTTCTTCAGTGACAGAGACGAAGATCTTCTGTTCTCTGAGAAATTTGTTCTAACTAAGGAGTTAGGAATTCGCCAGTGCGGATTGCCAACAAGTGAGGAACATGACAGCCCTGAGGAATTTGAGATCTCCAATTTTCACCATTGTTGTGCTACACGCCAGCAGCCCCAAATATCTTATCCACCTAACGGTCATATCATTAAAGGGCGTTTATGTCCTATCATGTTGGGCTGCTCCCCGGCTATAAATAGCCGCCCCCACAACCACTAGCTGGTTGGCTGCTCCGAGAGAAACTGACACTTGTCATTGAGAGCATCCCATCCTCTAAGGACTTTGAGAGACAATCATCAGTCAGGAAAAACCCAAACCCAAACACCTACAACCCAAAGTGATTGAGTATCACTGAAGAGATTGTTCCTGTGTGGAACCGACACTTGTTACCTTTGAAGACTCTGCATCTTCCAGACGGTTAGGATTCATGATCTAGAGCATCCAAGAGGAATTGTGGATCGCCAAGTGACCAAGTTTGTGAAGGTTTGGAAGTCACCTGTGAAGACTTACCACGAGTGATTGGGCGAGATCTGCGTGACCTTGGCTCAAGGAGAATACATTAAGGATTGTGAGTCCTGGGACTGTGTGTCCTTTGGTTTAATTTTTTTAGAAGAACGGGGCTCTTGCCCTGGTTCCATTTCCATTGAAAACGAAACCACAGTATTCATACTTATTACAGTCGGCGGGAGAGGATTGAACCATCCCTCCGGCATGATCTAGAGAACATAGTTAACCTCTTACATCTCATCTAGCAAATGGCTACAAATAGAAATATATAGTTATTCCATCAGCAGAAAACCTGGTACATGGCATCTTTATCATCCTTCCATGCCTATCCAGCCTTCTGTCTTCTTCTTCTTCAGATAATATTGCATCCACAACTCCTTCTTCCTCGGCCTGGCTCTGGCCAAAGCAGCAGAGGCGGTTGCCTGGCAACCTCCCACAAAGATGATATGAGCCTCTCCATGTGCTCTCTTGCAGCCCCTTTGCACAAGATCTTCCATTGATTGCATACGCCTGTAATTCTCCTCAGAATCACCTGCACTCCCATCCAAGGGGAATTGTTAAAACACATATCATTTCTACTTCTCCAGATAATCCAGACAGTAGCTGAGATGATCATATTTTCAGCTTGTAGGGATTTGTGTTTCTCCCATTTGTCACCCACATTCTTAAAGTTAGGTCGGGGCATATACCCAACAACATTATGAATGTTTCTCCACACCTGAACAGCAATAACACATTCAAAGAAAAGGTGGGTGCCAGTTTCACATTCATAGAAAAATAGGTAAGTGAGATCATCTAAGTATTTCTCTAACTTAGATTACTTCTAACTAACAACTTATCATGAGCAAGTAGCCATAACAAAATATTAATGTTAAGTGGGACATGTAACTGCCATATTTTTGGGGCATGCACATGGGTAATCCCTTTAAAATTGATCATCACATACAAAGATTTAACTAAATATCTCCCATTAGGATCAAGCTTCCTTTGGTTTAAATACCAAGCTGCTCCAACCAGACATACAACTGTCACAACAATTGCAACTGGTCTACCAAATCATTGTCTTCACCAAGCTACTGGTTCTATTTCATCAACCCTTTCATTTCCTCACTCATGTGTTGCTGAAATTGATCGTTACTGTTTGAAGACTTTGACTGAAGACTTTCTCAATTTCCTCAATCCTATTTCTTCAGTCACTTTGTCTTCTGCCTACTTATCCTGTTTACACGCTACCTATGCTCTGTGTATGTTTCATTTCATCATGATGACTATGCTACTATCTTGTTATGCATGCACCCGAGTACCTTTTCCGCTGCTTGTACTTTGTCACTTAACTAATTCCTCAATCGGTATTTCCTCAGTGACGAATTTGTAAAAATCACATATTCACCCTCCTCTAGTCGATATAACGCACTTTCAATTGGTATCGGAGCAAGGTACTCCCTTGTTCTCTGTGATTTTGGTTTAACCACCTGGAGTTTTAGTTATGTCGACCACAGGTATGAAGAAAGTGTCATGCCCCATCTTTGATGGCCATGATTATCCCAAGTGGAAGGCCATGATGAGGAAGCGCCTCTTGGCGATGAACAGTGAGCTGTGGACTGTCACTGAGATGGCGCATGCTGATGACATTCGGAAGTTTACTCGGTTGGATACGATGGCGAAGGATATCATTTGCTCCTGCCTACCCCGAGATCAATTCAGGCTCATTATGCATCTTTGCAATGCTAAGCTTATCTGGGACCGAATCTCTGACGTCTATGAAGGTCATTGAACTTGTCAGGATCCATGGTTTCTGGAGTTCAAGGAATCACTCAAAATGATGACTTTCGAACCAGAATCATCTACTTCGCATCATGCCTCGTGGCAAAAGGTGCCAAGGTACTCGAATATCCTTCATATGAATCTAGTGAAGATGAATCTGATGATGAGCTTGGACCTAGTTATTCCAAACTTGCTAATATTGCCACTAGACAACAATTTTTTTTGGAAAGACTTCAAAAATCGCTAGACAAAAGCGATGACCTGTGGGGTGAGGAACTGAATCGAGCTCAAACCCTGAATGATAATTTTCAACGACTATAGTCTAAGTTTGATAACCTTCAAGGTCATCATGAAACGCTCTTAGCCAATCATGAGAAGCTTTCTTATGTATTTCTTCAAAGAAAGCAAGATCTTGAGAAACTAATTGTGAGTCATGATGATCTTCAAAAGGAACATGATTCATTGCTTGCTCAATCGATCAGTTCCCCTCAGGAAGAATTCATTCCACCATGTTTAAAATGCATTGAACAAAAATCTGCTAATTCCTCACATGAAAGTTCAAATGCTTCTATTGTTGCAAATTCTTCAACTATTTTTGTGGTCACAAATTCCCCATCTGAGGATACCACAAGTATCACTGACAATGCAGGGTTGAAGGAATTGTATGTGACAAGCATGTACAAAAGCCTCAAAGGGCATCAGTCTCTTTATGATGTGCTTAAGAAGAAGATCCTCAACAAGAACCCTAGAAAAGATAGTATTGCATTTGAGAGGAAACTCAATGCGGATGGGTCCTACTGGAAACCTGAGCAGTACCCCAAAACCACATAGGTTGCTGCAAAAGGACCTCCCATAGATCCATCCACTTTATCTGGCTTTACATGTGAATCTTCATATTCATCTCATGAGTTATTTGGCTACAACTATAAGTTGTTCAAAAATCAGAATGCTGAAGTATTTGCTAGATATGTTGGAACTAACTACAGGAACGGTCCTCCTATGAAGAAAATCTGGGTTCCCACAAAGTGCCTTGAAAGTCTTCAGGTGAATGTCCTCATGACACCACCTGTGAAGAATAGGAACTCCATATCAAATTCTTCATATGGACCAAAGTCTTCATATGGGTCAAAATCCTCACGTGGGTGAAATTCCTCATATGGATCCAAATCCTCACATGGATCAAATTCCTCATATGAACATCATTGTGCTAATGCATTTGTTTCACGAGGAATATCTAAGAGTTATGAATATGTGCATTATTCTTCAAATCATCATGTTCATAAGTCCTCAAAGAATTTCTCTGCTTATTCATATGCCTACTCTAACCCCTCTTCTCTGAAATGAAGTGAACTGGCTTCAATGCCACCTTTCTCTTATAAAGCTCACAGAATGATGAACTCTTTGCCACCCCTTCAGATGTGGGTGGTAAAGAAAAAGAACTAATCACTTACGCAGGGTCAGGTCTCCAGACGAACTTAATCGTATGAAGAATTTGCTAGAAACCCGAGAATGCTTGAAAGGATGCTAGCTAATCATGAAGAAATGATTCACTCATTTCTCACATCCTCATACTGCTATATATATATGTGTTGCATCATTTGATGAAATTATGTCTGATGAATATGATGTCATATTCTTCGCTCTGAAGTAGATGAGTTCATAAGATGCACTAATTATCTGCAAGATGAAACACCCAAAGCTACCGAGTGGGTCCTCGAGAGTGGATGTACAAATCACATGACCGGTGACAAGAACTTACTGATTGTAACGCCCTCGATGTGGCTATATCTCCCACGTGTCGAAGCACGACTTAGAGGCATAACCGCATTGAAAGCAATGTCGCAAGTGAGGTAATCTTCACACAAACCATGTAATACATAAGGGAAAGAGATACATAGTTGGCTTACAATCGCCACTTCACACAATTACATGAATAAAGCATTACATCAAATAGATACAATCAAGGTCCAACTACGGAACCAAAATAAAAGAAGACTACCCCAAAAGCCACACAGATCCCCGATCGACCCCAACTGGGCTCCACTACTGATCAACTAGGATGAAACAACATAAAGGACAAGATCTTCAACGAGCTCCTCCTTGAGCTTGGTTGCGTCATCTGCACGGTATCATCGGCACCTGCAAACTGGTTTGGAAGTATCTGTGAGTCACGGGGACTCATCAATCTCACACCCTCGCGATCAAGACTATTTAAGCTTATGGGTAAGGTAAAGGTATGAGGTGGAGCTGCAGCAAGCGAATAGCATATTTGGTGGCTAACATTTCGCAAAAGAGAGCGAGAAGAGAAGGCAAAAGCATGGTCGAGAAACTATGATCAAGAAGTGATCCTAGAACAACCTACGTCAAACATAAATCCAACACCGTGTTCACTTCCCGGACTCCGCCGGAAAGAGACCATCACGGTTACACACACGGTTGATGCATTTTAATTAAGGTCAACTTCAGGTTTTCTACAACCGGACATTAACAAATTCCCATCTGCCCATAACCGCGAGCACGGCTTTAAAAAGTTCAAAACCCTGCAGGGGTGTCCCAACTTAGCCCATCACAAGCTCTCACAGTCAATGAAGGATATTCCTTCTAGTGGGAAGACCCGATCAGACTCGGAATCCCGGTTACAAGACATCCTCGACAATGGTAAAACAAGTCCAGCAAGACAGCCTGATGCGCCGACATCCTGATGGGAGCTGCACATATCTCGTTCTCAAGGCAACACCGGATGAACACTATGTACAGCTAAAACCAGCCCTCAAGTTTCCTCGAGGTGGCACCGCAAGTGGCTCTGTTTCAGACCAACACTTAGACAAGCACAGGCCCGGGGGGGTTAAAATAAAGATGACCCTTGGGCTGGCCTAACCCAAGGGGAAAAAGGCTAGGTGGCGAATGGTAAAACCAAGGTTGGGCTTTGCTGGAGGAGTTTTATTCAAAGCGAACTGTCAAGGGGTTCCCATTATAACCCAACCGCGTAAGGAACGCAAAATCCGGGAACATAACACCGATATGACGGAAACTAGGGCGGCAAGAGTGGAACAAAACACCAGGCATAAGGCCGAGCCTTCCACCCTTTACCAAGTATATAGATGCATTAATTAGATAAGAGATATTGTGATATTCCCATAAATAAACATGTTCCAATAAGGAACAACATATCCATGTTCCAACAGGGAACAAACTTCATCTTCACCTGCAACTAACAACGCTATAAAAGGGGCTGAGCAAAGCGGTAACATAGCCAAACAACGGTTTGCTAGGACAAGGTGGGTTAGAGGCTTGGTTTAACAATATGGGAGGCATGATAAGCAAGTGGTAGGTATCGCAGCATAGGCATAGCAAAAGAGCGAGCAACTAGCAAGCAAAGATAGAAGTGATTTCGAGGGTATGGTCATCTTGCCTGAAATCCCGCAAGGAAGAAGAACGAGTCCATGAAGAAGACAAACGGGCATAGTCGAACGGTTCCTCACAAACACGACGTTATCGGAACCAACCCGAAGAAGCAACACCGGAAAGAAGCAAACGACATAGTAAACGACCATCACATAAGCATGGCACGATGCACAAACAAGTATGATGCATGTCCGGTTTAATGAAACATGGCATGGCAAAATGCACAAACAAACCTACAAATTAAGTGGAGCACAATATGCAACTCCGTTGCATATTGACGAAACACCACGTGACTTATTTAGTTCGATCTTGTTTATGTACCCAACAATATTAAATGTTGTTAAACATGGCAAGAGGGTGAAGAAAAAAATAAACTATCTATCTAGACAAGTTTAAATGAGGCCGGAACAATAAAACAACAAGTCCGGAAACTCCTCATGTGCATATTTTAGGTTTGGTACTGTTCTGCCCTAAACATAATTTTAGAGTTGTTAAACATGCAAAGATGATGCCACCATGTTAAACTAGGCTAAATTCTACCCCATTTACATATAAAGTTTATTAAATTCCGAGTTACGGTTATTTAGTTATGAATTAAACCATTTTAGCATGGCATAGGAGCAAATTGAACCAAACAGCATTTTAAACATTTTCAAACATGCATGAAAGTTGAATATTATTAAACTAGACAAAATTCTAAGCAACTTTCATATTTGAAGTTTTTACATGTGATGCTTAGTTTGTGAGTTAAAATATGCATGAAGTGCAAGGGTGTTTCTGCAAAACTGGCAGATCTTAGGATAAATAGGAAATTTGTAGATCTGGAAAAAACATGGACGGGCCGAATCTGGTAGGCCGACCCAATAGTGGCAGGCGCTGGGAGGCAGCTCACCATGGGCTCGGCCCGGTTCGATGGAAGAGAAGCCGGCAAGGGGGCGCGCTGGGCCGGCGGGTGGAGGAGCTGGGTTGGCCTGCTCGCGCAGGACGCAGGCTGCTGGGCTGGATCAAACGAGGTGGAGGGGCGCGGTCAACGCGCTCGTTCTCGAGCGGAAGGCGTAGCAGAGGCGCTGGCGGCTGGGAACAGAGCTCCGGCGAGCGGGACGAAGGGGCGGCAAGGCGAGCGACTTGGGTGGCGGGAAGGACCGAGAACGGCGGAGATGGCCGAGACTCGAAGGATCTGGCCGATGATTAGAGCTCAGCGGTGCCCTGGTTGCTCCGGTCCAACAGAGAAGACAGGGAGAGCAGGGGAGGTTAGCGGGACAGAAAGGAGGGGAAGGACGACAGAGAGGGCGTGACAGTGAACTTCCTGCCGGCTTGCTCCGGCATGGTAGCGGGGCGGTCGTGGGAGGAGCTTGGCGGCACAGGGCTGCAGGGG
This sequence comes from Triticum urartu, assembly GCF_003073215.2. NCBI lineage: Eukaryota > Viridiplantae > Streptophyta > Magnoliopsida > Poales > Poaceae > Triticum > Triticum urartu. The sequence continues at coordinate 385,387,873 of NC_053028.1, forward strand.
AGGCATGGACCCAACCGGATCCGGGCGATGCAGAGGGAGGTCAACGCGGCCACGGGAAGGGGGCGACGCGCTGGAGCCGTGGGGCGACGAGGATGCTAGGGCACCTGGTGCTGCAGGATCGGGGCTCCCCCGCTCGAGTTCCTGGGCGCGTGCTCGCGCACGAGAGCAAGAGGAGGCTGGGCCTCGGTTGACAGGATCGGGCCCAGGGGCGCAGCTACGCAGGGAGGCCGCCAGTTGGCTCGGTGATGAAACTGAGGGGTGGAGCTGGTTGGTGGGATTGGATCGGGGGGAAGAGGGGATCCCGAGGAAGAAAGGTAGGTGGGTGGCGGCGGGCAGGAGGGTGGATGGGACAGACCTCCTAATTTTTAGGGTTGGACCTAATATATACATCAAGTGAAATAGGTTAGGGGCTAATCCGTCCCTCCGATCGTAATCGGGCGTTCAGGGAAAATAGGCTAGGGAGCCCAAATAAGAAAACAGAGACGTTTTGTAGATGTTTGGGGATGATCCGGATCCAACGGTGACGACTGCCCGGGTCGGGTCCGGGGAAGTTTCAGACGCGCACGTGAGGGGGTCGATGCACCGTGCAAGGAGGAGTTTCGGGGCCTGGCGGTAGATAGCGGACTGTGCAGAAAGCTTCAGACTGAGAGAAGAGAAGAGGGAGAGACCCGACGACTGTTTTCGGAGACCGAAAACGTCCGACGTGTGCCTGGCTATAATGCCGCTATAGTTTAACGGTTGGGCTATCAGACGATCTCTGAATGCGATGAAACTTAACAGGCGGTCTATGTACACTATAACAACACTGCATGCCAACTTTCAACCCATTCCGAGAACAATTTTTGGCCACTTATAAAATACTATTTCGTACATGCCACGGGCGCGCGCAAGTGTTTATGGGCTCAGAACGGACAACGGACGGAACGAGGAGACTGGGACGGATGCAAGTTTTGAAAAACATGATGATGCAATGCACATGATGACATGACAAGATGCGACACGCAAGCAAATGACAAGGCAACAACAGCAAAACACCGGAAGACACCTGGTGCAACGGTCTCGGGGCGTCACACTGATGGACTCTGCTTTATCTCCATCACATCTAAAGGATATCACCTACGCTAAGAAAGGAAAAAAACAAGGTATTAGGTCTAGGTAGGGTTGCTATCTCAAAGGTTCGACACATGGACAAAGTCATGCTTGTCGAGTCCCTCGGATTCAACCTCATGTCTGTCTCAATGCTTTGTGATCTTGATATGGTTGTCGTCTTTGGCAAATATCGTTGCTTAGTGCTCATGGAATCTGACAATTCCAAAGTCTTCGAAGGCTTTATGAGAGGAGACTTGTATATTGTTGATTTCTCAGCAGGACCACAGCCTGCCACATGTATACTTGCAAAAGCTTCAAAAGGTTGGCTATGGCATTGTCGACTCGGTCATGCTGGCATGAGGAACTTGCACAAGCTTGTGAAGAAGAAGCATGTTATTGGCATTGAGGGTGTCAAATTCCTCAAAGATCATCTTTATGGGGCTTGTGAGGCTGGAAAGATGACCAGATCCAAGCACCCCTCGAAGACTATCATGACTACCACTCGTCCTGTTGAATTGCTTCACATGGACCTCTTTGTCCCTACTCATTATGCCACACTAAGAAATGCAACATCTCTATATGGCTTTTTTATAGTTGATGATTATTCTCGTTGCACATGGGTGCATATCATTATGTACAAAACTGAAGTGCAGGAAGTCTTCAAACGATTTTCCTCAAGGGCCTCCATAAATTTCGGTGTGAAGATCAAGCATATCCGGAGTGACAATGGGACCGAGTTCAAGAACATTGGTCTTGATGACTATCTTGATGAACTTGGTATTACTCACAAGTTATCAGCCCCATACACTCCTCAGCAGAATGGCGTTGTGGAGCACAAGAATAGGACTCTTGTTCAGATGGCTCTCACTATGCTTGAGGAATACAAGACGCCTTGTCGCTTCTGGCCTGAGGCTATTGACACTGCTTGCCACATCATCAACAGGGTATATCTTCACAAATTCATCAAGAAGACCTCATATGAACTCCTCATTGACAAGAAACCCAATTTGAGTTATTTCAAAGTCTTCGGTGCTAAATGTTGGATTAGAGATCCTCATAACAATTCTAAATTTGCACTGAAAGCACATGAAGGTTTTATGCTTGGTTACGGAAAGGACTCGCACACCTATAGAGTCTTTAACACCGATCACAACAAGGTTGTTGAGACTATAGATGTGCGGTTCGATGAAACTAACGGCTCGCAAAGAGAGCACCTACCTCCTGTGCTAGATGAAATGTCTCCTGCGGAATCTATCAAGTTCAAGGCTACTGAGGATGTCATACGAACTGAAGAATTTGTTGAAGAAGTTATTCCAGATCATGAAGAAAATCATGCTGGTGCATCTTAGGAAATTGGCTCTAAAGAAAATGTTGAGCCCAATCAAAGTTGTCAACCTGCTCATCCTCGGCGTTGCAAATGAAGTGCAAATTGAGAGAATCATCAACAACATCAATGCACCAGGTCCTCTCACACGCTCAAAGGCTTCACATTTGTCTAACTTTTGTGGGTGTTGAATCACGGGTTCCGGCAAAACCCTCAAGGTTCGAACAACGGGGTGCACGCGAAGATCTCCCCCCACCGATCCACGTCCTAGCTTTGCTAAGACCTAATGGGCTAACTCGAAAAACTCACAACACAAGGGACACAAGATTTATACTGGTTCGGGCCACCGTTGTGGTGTAATACGCTACTCCAGTGTGGTGTGGTAGATTGCCTCTTGAGCTGAGGATGAATAGTACAAGGGGAAGAACATCCTCCTGAGGAGAGGTGTTCTTGTGCTCGGGGAACTTGTGGTCATTCTGGTCTCTCGCGATCCGTTCGCCCCTCTCCTAGCTATGGTGGTGTCTAGTCCTATTTATAGAGGCCATGGTCCTCTTATCGGTGTCAAAACCGGCGGATCTCGGGTAGGGGGTCCCGAACTGTGCGTCTAAGGTTGATGGTGACAGCAGACAAGGGATACGATGTTTACCCAGGTTCAGGCCCTCTCTATGGAGGTAATACCCTATGTCCTGCTTGATTGATATTGATGAATATGAGTATTACAAGAGTTGTCTACCTCGAGATCATAATGGCTAAACCCTAGAGGTCTAGCTTGTATGGCTATGATAATGAATCTGCCCTATCCGAACTAAGTCCTCCGGTTTATATAGATACCAGAAGGATCTAGGGTTACACAAGGTCGGTTACAAAGAAGGGAATCTACATGTCCGGTCGCCAAGCTTTCCTTCCATGCCAAGGAGAGTCCCATCTGGACATGGGTACAGTCTTCGGTCTTTGCATCTTCATAGTCCATCAGTCTGGCCCATGGCTAACAGGTCGGACGCCCGAGGACCCATTAGTCCAGGTCTCCCTCAGTAGCCCCTGAACCTGGCTTCAATGACAAGATATCTGGTGCGTAGTTCTGTCTTCGGCATTGCAAGGCGGGTTCCTCCTTCCGAACTCCAAAACAGTCTTCGGATGAAACAAACATGTCTGGATCTGCAACACATAGCCGTAGAGAGTATAGTATTCCATGAATCCAGTCTGCCGACAACTTTAGTAATGTGACGTCACGCTTCCCGGTCATTGTTTTGAACCATTTCCCGTCCCGCCGTTCCATGTTTCGGGGCGTGGTTTTCATTGACACGTCTTGTCGAAGCAGAGATCGTGTCCCCTAATTGCGGGATTTTCATCAATACGAGCGTGGGTAACCCAACCATCCTACGGGAAAGATTCCTTAGGAATAGGCAGATTCTTAGGCTTAGGAGGAGGCGTTCAATACTCGCTGCCTTTCTAAAGGAACCAAGGGCCATCCTTTTATGCCAAACCTCTCCTCAGCCTTCCCAACCTCGAGTTCTAGCACCCAAGGTTCGACTTCATCGTTTCAAGCCTCCCCATCATGTCCGGACCCAGCTCTCAAGGCCGATGGGTGGCTTCCTCTGTTACAAAGGAGGATATCGCAAAGCTTCGGGCGGCCAGATATTTGACTGCAGAGGTCCACCACAGGCTTCCTGCTCAAGGACAGGTTATTCCAACCCCCAGATCTGGCGAGAGGGTCGTATTCATCTCCCACTTCCTCCGGGGGCTAGGGTTCGCTCTTCACCCCTTCGCCCGGGGGCTAATGTTTTATTACAGACTAGATTTTCATGATCTAGCCCCAGACTCTATCCTCCACATCTCGGCGTTTATCATTACATGCGAGGCCTTCCTCCGAATCCCCCCACACTTCGGCTTATGGCTCAAGACCTTCAGTGTGAAGACGAAGGTAGTTGACGGGGAACCGGCGAAGTGTGGTGGTGCTGTAGTGAGCAAGCTTACCAACACTCTGTGGCCAAAAGGCTCTTTCACTGAAACTCCCACTAGTGGCAGCGAGAATGTTTTTATGTCACGGAACCCCACAGCACCAAGTGGGCAGCTATTCCTTTGTTCTGTTTCGGCCCTCCGCCACAGCTTGGATCATGGATTAACAAAGGGCTGGACTGGGGATCAGTTGATGAAGTGGAGACTCTAGAAAGCCGTATCCAAACCCTCCTTGAGAGAGACATTGATCTTGTCAACGTGATTCAAGTGATGCTAGTTCGCCGAATCCTGCCCTACCAGCGCCGGCCTCGCCGCATGGGGGAGCTCAATCCGGAAGGACAACGAACCCTCCAACACTCTTTCGGCACTACGCACGAAGGGATGTGGAAGTTGTTTTTTGGGAAGCGAAAACATTGGCCGGACACTATCGAGGACGCTGGCCTTAACTGCAACCGTCCAGATACCCCGGTAAGCACTTGTCTTCCGAACACTTTGTAATTACGCATACCGTAATACGGTACTGAGCAGGCTATCTTTCTCAAGGGCTGGATAAAGAAGGCGGAACTAATTATGTGTTCGGCCCCTCTGCCCGAAGGCCCAGCGAATCCTGTTTTAACAAGGATGCTAGCCCCGGCACCATACCAGATGTTTGTGAAGGCGGGCGAGGCGAAGAGTGGAAAGGCCAAAGATGACCCCTATTCCAAGGGTACCTCAGACATTGTGTCCGGAGGAATCAAAATTCCCTTATCCGAAGACAAAAGTGAAGGGGGGGCCATTGTCCCTTCCCCTCATGGGAAGAAAAGGGCCACCTCCGAAGATTTGGAGAAACAAGCTCCTAAGCGAGGCAAGATGCCTCTGTTGGATGGCTCGGGTTTGAAGGACGTCGAAGCACAGTCTCATAATGAGGACAAGCCTTAGGTCAAATTGTAAGTGAACAAGGCTGTTTTAAGCATATCCCGTTCTGTTCTTGTGGTGCTTAGAATATATATTTTTTGCAGTCCGGCGCGCAGTCTTCTTCAACAATCCTCTTCCTTGGGGGACCTTCTCCCGGACATGATGAAAAGCGAGACACCTCCACTGGCCTCTCCGCCCGATAGCGCGGATGACTTCGAGGTGTCGTCGCGGACGGTCTCCCGGGACCAATAGGTGGTGCGAGGAATGATGAAGCCATTGCCCGAAGGTGACACTTTGGTGTCCCGGGATCCGGGGACCAACCATGAAGGCCCCGAACAGTCCGGTTTACAACTGGATACGAATGAACGGATCCCTTCAATGGGAGGTTGTACTCCTATAGCAGCCTCCGGAGACCCAAAGGCGCCGGATATATTGGCGAACATGCTGCGGCAGGCGTTCGTCTCAGAGGAACATCATACTTTGATGGGCAAAGTGGTCGACAAGATCCTGTTCGCAAAAAGCGGATTGAATGAGGCCTTCGTGGGCCTGCTGAGAGGCTTCGAGGTTTGTGATGTAATGTTTTCAACTATATTTTATTTGCAAAGATGCACCTGTGTATGGGTAGTAGCCCCTGAGACTCGGGTTGGCTTCCCATGGGAGGCGAACGGAGGATCAAGAAGAAATATTCAAGGACTAATATGATTAACTTGAACACAGGCTGCCCCCCTGGCTACTTCCCAGACTACGAATATTACTGAGCTGCAGCGGAAGCTTGACATGGCCGGGAATGACATTGCATTAATCAATATGCGTCTTGACGAGGCACAAGGTATGTATTTGGGGCAGTCCCTTCACGTACGTTTTTTTACATAAGAATGACGCTGGAAGCTATATACTGGAATATGCATGACTATAGATGGTGCTGCCGCCGTTGAAATTCTTTGAGCGGAGCTGGCCCGGGCCAAGGAGCGGGCCCGGTTTAGTGATGCAGCTGCCGAAAAGGCATCGGCTGAGTTAAAAGCCGAACAAGCTGCTCGGCACCAAGACGAGGAGAAGATATCCATGATGGCGCTCAAACTGAAAAATGCTGCTAGCCGTTGTGAACTTCTTGAGAAGGAAAATGAAGCCAAAACGGCTGAACTTGACAAGGCCTTACGAGAGGCAAGAGAAGCGCGGTCTGAATCCAGAGCAGCTCGTGAGGAGATCCGGCAAGCTGGGGAGATTGCAGTTGGTAAGCCCTTTTTATTACAGACTAAGTTCAGAGATCCGAATTATGCTCAGCTTAACTAAGTGTGGAGTTCTCCAGACGTGTTTTTGGACCTGCCGAAGAGTTCATGCGATGCGGCGCAGTTTTACCAAGCGCAAGAGGGGTATGCGACGGAGAGGCTTTTCTGGTCATAGTTTGGCGTATCAAAACGCCTTCTGCTACTAAATGAATAGATGTCCCAATGGGCCGAGCTTCACAGGATGTCCGGGGCTGCCATGAACAACGTCATACTTCAGCTATGGCCGACTAAGCCGAATCCGTATAGCTATTTTGGCTTGGTTCGGCGGCTTGCTAATGCGGTTCCATGTATCGATGCCATAAAGCGGTCGGCATGCATTGAAGGTGCACGGATGGCATTTGCCTGAGTCAAGACATACTAGGGGAAGATGAAGGTCGTCGATGTTGCAGCGCAGGGTCCACCCAAGGGCAAGGACCATCACGCACCGGAGCATTATTTTGAGGACGTCTTAGAGGCTGCCCGCCTTATAGAGGGTCAATGTTTGAAAGGCATAATATTCGAGTGAATTATTCACGAATTGTAAAAGACAATTGTTGTAATCAGTCTATATTTTTGATTTTTCCTAAAGGCTTTTGTTCCTCCTGTGCAGCCATTTGTATATGATCTGAAAGTTTTCCAGTCGTCGGCTTCAGCCCCCTCGTAGGAAGTACGGGGGTGTTCGAAAAAAGCATCTGATCACTCTTGACCCAACGTCTTGGTCCTGAAGGAGGTGTCAATGCGGTGAACCAGGCAACCAGACTATAGGTCGTTAACACTTTCACTTAGCCATAGGAGTTTTATGGTGGGGCTATGACATAGCCCCTGGTATGTATGCGGCTTACTCGTACGATGCATTTACATATTTGTCCGGAAAGAGGTCCTTCATGTAACAGGAAGGAATCGCTAAAGATTCCGATAAGTCATCGAGTGGTTGACCAGCTCTCGCCGCATCATGACAGTCAGTTTTCGGCTTTCTCCACTGAGGTGCTTAACCCGGTGAACCGGAAGCACAATCGCAGTAGTTCTCCCTTTACTACCCTAGCCGATAGAGCGGAATGTAGGATAGCAAGCACAGGAGCCGGGCAACCCAACTATTGACCCAAGACATGATTCGGAGCTGATGCATATAAGGCCAAACTCGCGATGCTGAAGTACGTTGTAGAGCTGTTCGGACTTGTCGGCAACTCGCTTGTTCCCGTACCGAGCCCCTGGCAAGTTATGCCGAGGTGTATGTTTGAAACAACCGCAGGGGCAAAACTCGGTCCTCTAGAAAAAGAATGGATTATTTTTACTGGGATCTGAGTGATGTGCCATTCATGTGTATAGATAACAAAGCCGCAACCCCGGCTATTTAATATGCCAGGGGTCGAAGGCGAAGGAAAAAGGCACTGTACAGGCTCGAAATAGAGAGTACGGTCTACAAAAAGAAATTTTGGACCTCCTGTCGCACGTCTGCGCCGCCTGTCCTCGGTGAAGGGACTTCTTGACAGGAATAGCCCCTTAGGTGAGTGTGCGGATCCGAACTCCGATGCAGTCAGTTTATATGTTTGTCCTTTGCGTCACTTGTTTTTAAGAGAAAAGAAAGAAAACGGAAAGTAGATAAAAAAATGTTACTGGAATGCTTGCAGTCTTGTCCGTATTGTGGTTCCGCCAATGCCCATGGTATCTTGAGTGTGTAATGATGTATGCACGGTAAAAAAAATTGGGTATATGAAGTGGGCAGTAGAAGCTGAACTGCTATTTCCGCTCCGTGATTGATCGATCCTCGGGGGGAAATTGCTTCTGACCCTCGGTATTTGGTTGGTGAACCCTTCCGTCGTCCCTATCGCCTGGCGGCCCCCTCCCCTTGTGTTCGGCGTCGAGCTTGCCGGCCTGCTTGAAGACCCAACAGCTTTTGTTGGTATGATTAGCTTGTCTATATGGGTGTCCGTGAATCTGGTAGGGTAAGTCCAATATCTTGTCTAGGTTGGATGGTTCGTCTCGGTTCGCCTTGAATGGCTTTTTTCGTTGACCGGGTTTGGGATTGCTGAATCCGGCATTGACCGCTATGTCGCATGATCCGTCATTATCATTGCGACCGTTGTGTTTGATTCATCGTGGTTTGCCATTGCCGTCTCGGATTTTGGAGGTGCCCGAGTCGCTGGCGCTGTTGCTTCTACGAGCGAGCCAACTGTCTTCTCCCGCGCAAAAGTGAGTCATTAGAGCGGTAAGGGTTGTCATGGATTTAGGTCCTTCTTGACCGAGGTGGCGTGCAAGCCATTCATCCCGGACAATGTGTTTAAAGGCCGCAAGGGCTTCCGCATCCGGACAGTCGACGATTTCGTTCTTTTTAACTAAGAACCTAGTCTACAGCTTCCTGGCTGACTCTCCGGGCTGCTGGACAATGTGGCTTAAGCCATCGGCGTCCGGTGGCCGTACATATGTTCCTTGGAAGTTGTCGTGAAAGGCGTCCTCTAAATCTTCCCAGCTGCCGATAGAATTTTTCGGCAGACTGTTTAACTAGTGCCGAGCTGGTCCATTGAGTTTTAGTGGCAGGTATTTGATGGCATGAAGGTCATCTCCGCGAGCCATGTGAATATGGAGGAGGAAGTCCTCGATCCATACCGCGGGATCCGTTGTTCCGTCGTATGATTCGATATTCATGGGTTTGAACCAGTCTGGGAATTCATGCTCCATTACTTCGTCTGTGATGCAAAGCAGGTGTGCGGCACCTCTATGTTGGGCCACACTGCGACGTACCTCCGATGGAGTCCATTTGCGGTCTTTGGCCTGGGTGTGGCTATGTTTGTCACGTCCGAATAGGTAGCCGTCGCCGCGTGTCGAGGCACGTCATCATGATCCATAGATCGATCTGGTATTCCCCGCTCTGTTATTCCGGACCTACCGGAGGTCATTTTTGTGACCGAGAGTTGTTTTAGCGTTGCCTTTATAATAAGGCGGGGCGGGCTGGTGCTCAGCTTGAGTTGCAGCTTTATCCCGGCCACGTGGTATTCTATCAGCCCCATTGCGTGATGATGGTATGAGCTCTAGCACCTCATCATCTAACTGAGGTAGTAATTTGCGCTTCGGGTAACTTTTGGCTGGGCGCTTAAGGCCATATTCTTCGGCTGCTAGGACATTAGTCCATCTATCATTTAGCAGATCTTGATCAGCTTGAAGTTGCAGCTGCTTCTTTTTCAGGCTTCTTGCAGTGGCTATTAGCTGGCGCTTGAAGCGCTCTGGCTCGGGAGGTTCCTCAGGCACGATGAAATCCTCTTCGCTGAGGCTCTCCTCATCCTCGGAGAGCGGAAGATAGTTACTGTCCTCCGAGTCTTCGTGTATGGCATGTTCATCAGGGCTATCGTGCCCGTCTTCCCATTCATTCTGTTCGGACGTTACCCCAACGGGGTCTACATTGTCTTCGGTGTCGTCTGGAGTATTATTTTCTCCGGTGCCGGTGTTGCTATCTTTTGCACAGCGTGACTTAGGGCGGCGCCGCTGACACCGGTGTCTAGGCTGTATCCCCGGAGGTTTATCCTCAACTGGGTCTTCTTTGTCATCGTCGTGAGGTTCTCTAGGTGTGTGCACCATGTATACATTGTACGAAGAAGTGGCTGTCCGGCATCCAATAAGCGGCGGGTTTTGGCCATGTTCCTCCTCCGCATCATCGTCCATACCGTCGTTGTCTTTGGAGCTGTAATCAAGCATGTCGGTTAAGTCCTCGACAGTGGCTATGAAGTGGGCGGCGGGTGGGGAGCGAAATTCCCCATCATCAGCCCCTAGTTTGAACCGAATATAGTTCGGTTGCGGGTCCTTTGCTAAGGACAAGTTTTTTAATGAGTTTAGCATGTCACCCAAAGGCGAGTGCTGGAAGATGTCTGCGACGCTGAACTCGAAGATCAATAAACGATCAAGTTCGGCGTCCGCGGGTTCACGTGGTTAGGAACTTATGGCCGGAGATGAGTCTAGAGTTCCGGCGACAAAGACGTTGTGAGGGTTAAGTCTAAGTGCGACTCCAACACCGAGGAATTTGTGGCCTCCGTGGTGGGGTTGATCCTCCCGTCCCCGTATGGCGCAGTCTGCTCCGGCTCTAATGCCAGAGCGGTTATAGGAGCAATCTCCTGGATGCGGTTTGATGACAGATATAGGTCATGATCATCGGGGTGACTGGGGGTGGCAGCCACGGTCTCGAATCCGGCGAAGATCAAGTCTCCACGGATGTCCGCAACGTAGTTCAAGCTCCCAAATCTGACTTGATGGCCAGGGGCATAGCTTTCGATCTGCTCCAGATGGCCAAGCGAATTGGCCCGCAATGCAAAGCCACCAAACAAAAAGATTTGTCCGGGGAGGAAAGTTTTTCCTCGGACAGCGTCATTATTGATGATTGAAGGGGCCATCAAACCTTTTGGCGACAGCATAGTGGAACTCTCAATGAAAGCACCAATGTCGCTGTCAAAACCGGCGGATCTTGGGTAGGGGGTCCCGAACTTTGCGTCTAAGGTCGATGTTTACCCAGGTTCGGGCCCTCTCTATGGAGATAATACCCTACGTCCTGCTTGATTGATATTGATGAATATGAGTATTACAAGAGTTGATCTACCTCGAGATCGTAATGGCTAAACCCTAGAGGTCTAGCTTGTGTGGCTATGATAATGAATCTGCCCTATCCTAACTAAGTCCTCCGGTTTATATAGACACCGGAAGGATCTAGGGTTACACAAGGATGGTTACAAAGAAGGGAATCTACACGTCCGGTCACCAAGCTTGCCTTCCACGCCAAGGAGAGTCCCATCCGGACACGGGTACAGTCTTCGGTCTTCGCATCTTCACAGTCCATCAGTCTGGCCCATGGCTAACAGGCCGGACGCCTGAGGACCCCTTAGTCCAGGACTCCCTCACCTCTCCCCAAAAATTGACCGAGAAGGGAGCCAACAACGGCCAATTCGAAAGGGGACAGCTAGTACAGCTTATCCTGACAAAAGTGGTCTTCGCCTGTCTAAGGCTCTGGTGGTGACGCCGTCTTGGGCTCCATGGTGACCTCCATCTTGCCGTCCTTCTGGTCTTGGTCTCGTTGCACTGATATGGAAACCTTTGCTTGATGCCTCGGTACTCTGCGCCTGCGCCTGCGTCCTTAGCACCAAAGAGGAAACAAGGACACTATGCGTGCTGGCACCCACCTGGCCTTGGTCGTCATGGCTCACATCACTAGAACCTCACGAGGTTTGCCTGGCCTTGATCTCTCCGCCCCTCGCGAGCCAGCCTGGTGAGGCCGCTCCTGAGGAAGTCTTGTGTTGTTCGCCTCGCGAAGCTTAGCCCCTCGCGAGGGTCTTGAGTCCTTGCTGTTGAAGATGGGCCATACGGGCCTGCTCGCAGAGCCACGTCGTGTGCCGTAGGCAAGCAAGTATGGGGACCCCCGTTCCCAGAACGCCGATAGTAGCCCCCGGGCCCAAGGCGTGCTCGGGCTTGGCTTCGAGGTGAATCCAAAGGTCAAGTGTGGAGCGCCATGGGCCCCTATAGCCTGTGGCCTTGGTCGATGCGTGGCGGTTGATTGGACGTGGGCGTCTCCGCTTCCGCACGCTGCCTTGGAATCCGCCTGGCTATGCGGCCACCGCGACCTACACAGTTATTCTTCCATCGCGCGCGCCATACTCCTCCAATCCCCCTACTTCCCCCGGACTCCGCTCCTCTTTCCAATCTGACCTGAGTGCTGCCCACTCCATTGCCATGGCGCCGACACAAGCGGATAAGGGGAAGACACCACTGACCTCGGCTAGTACGCCTCCGGCCTCCGAGCCTGCAGTTGGCCGATTACTGGTGCTCAACGATGAGGCCATGGGCAAGGTGCATCCCATGCTCGCCTCCATCTTCAATGAGTGGGGAAAGACGGTGGCTTGGCCTGCTTCTCATGCTCGCATTAACCGGGCGGCCACCGAGGTCCCATTCTTCATCGACGCCCTCTGGGTTGGCTTGGTTCCTCCCTTCTCCGCCTTCTTCAACATTGTGCTGGCGCATTATCAGATCCACATGATGCAGCTTGATCCCCAATCCGTGACCCTTCTCGCCGTCTTCGTCTTTGTTTGCGAGGACATGGTAGGCATTGCCCCTTCAGTGGCCCTTCTCCGCCACTTCTTCTCGCTGCATCTGATTGATCCCCAACAGAGCTCAGGATGCCTGAGCTTTTAGGCCATGGCGGCGACGGCCGGCGCGGGGATCGACTTCGATCTCCCACCATCCATGAGCGGGTTTCGGACACGGTGGGTATTTGTTGATGTTGGAGTGCTCAGTCCCCTGCTCTCTTCTCCGTCAGCGCCCGCTATTCCCAGCTCCGGTTGGTGCCATCAAAGGCTTACTGATTCGCGCCTTGCCCCTGTCTGGCTCAGGCTGAGGTGGCTCAAGGACCTTGATGTGACTGCGCCTATGGTGGTGAAGGAGTTCATTCGACGCCGAATCGCTCCGCTGCAGCGCCACTCTCAACCGATGTGGGCCTTGCTCAACAACAAGGACCACATGAGACTTCAGAATTCCGGGCTCCCCCTCGAGGGGCGGTGAACAGTGCTCGAGGTCCTGACAGGTGTCCCGCTGCCAGATGACATGCTGAGGAAGAGTTGCCTCCTGTACCGATGTTTGAACAAGGCAGCATTCGCTGAGCAGATGCCTTCCTTCGATGAGTGGGGGCTTCGTCCAGTCGGCCTCATGGGGCCCCGTGAGAACCCCATCGTCATGGTTCCTCTCCCTGCAGCTAGCGTCGAGCTCTCCCCAAGTGTGGATGCAGGGGGCCGAGCACCACTGGGGGCCGATGGTGAAGGTGCCGAGATGCTGATGTCGCCCAGGGCTCTCGAGGCGTCGTCCTCGGGGACTCGTGACTCTTGCCCCGGGGCGGCGGTTGAGGGGGCGGCGTAGCCTGCGTCTCCCGAGGCCGGGGTTCCTGAGGCCTCGGCAGGTCGCTGCGAGGCTGAGCCTGATGGCTCCCCTCAGCTTGGCGCTACAGAGGCTGCCCCTTCGAGCGCTTCTCCAGCTACGCCTCGTGTCGGCCTCCACATCCAGCGCTTTGGCCGGCTCTGCGTGGACTTCGAAGAGCTCCGCAAGAGGAAGGGGTCCCCAAGTAGCGGCACCTTCGGGCCGTTAAAACGGAGAAATTGCATCACTGTTGACGAGTAAGTACCTTATCTTGGTGATTCTCCGCGTGCTGCTTCCCTTCCTGACGATATCTCTTCAGGATTCCTTCCGCCAAGGCCGCAAAATCTCCTGAGAAGCAGCCTCCTCTCGCCTCGCTTCTCCCGCTAGACTCGAGCGCTTCAAGCCCGCGTCCTTTTCACGATGTGGAGTGAACCGGGGAAGCCGGCCCGTCGACAAGGTGTCTTGAGATTGCGCCTTCACCGTCTTTTCTTCGTGGCCTTGTTCGGAGCACAACAAGCATGCCAAGGGTTCCTCCCCTGGTCGTGGATAGCGACTGGTTGGCTTCGATCCTGGGGTCTTCTTCAAGCAGCGGGCCTTCACTCGTTCAGGCCCCTCGCGAGGCCCATCCTGCAAATGGGCAAGCGCCAGCCCCCAGCCCCCTGCCGAAAGGGGGCGAGTCGCTTCGGGCCCCGTCCACGGTCTCCATGGAGGAGGACGGAGTCAGCAGTATGCTCAAGTCGGTGCAGGAAGGGAGCATCGTCTGTCGCGAGCTCTTCTAGGAGGCGATGGGCGCGATACCCTCGTGGCTGAGGGCCTCTGGCTGGTGGAGGAGTGGCATAATTTGAAGGTGGCTATCAACCTCGGGCGTTACCAGCACAAGCTTCATAACGCGAAGGCCGAGGCATCCCTCGTGACCTCAGGCGAAGCCTGCTCCCGAGCCTTGGAAGAAGCTCGGAAAGCTGACCGCCGCCGCGAGATCGCAGAGGAATGCTCACGGGAGCTCCAAGCCTGGAACGCCTCCTTGGAACAGCAAGTGGAGGTGCGTAGAGCCGTCTTGGCGTTGACAAGAGGGACGCCTGTGGAGGAGGAAGAGGTCCGGAGGCACAAGGAAGCGCTGGCGCTGGAAGCCGTGGAGCGCAGCCTTGAACTTGAGCGGCTAGAGACGAGGGAGCGTCAATTCGCCCAAGCGGAGGAGGCCATTGGCACGCGCGAGGCCAGGGCCCAGGAGGAGGTCGATTGTCGGCTGGCTGAGGCTCGCGCGGGTCTTGAGGATATGTTCGACCTGAAGTTGAAGCTCGCAGAGGCTGAGGCTGCAGGTAGGACTGCTGCCCTCAAGTCCAGGTTGGTCGAGGTGGAGCGGCGCGAGGAGGTCGCCGCAACCGCCCTAGCCTTGGTGCTGGCTGAGCTGGCTTCCACCCACGCCGAACTACTCCCTTTTCAGCAGCGGGTCGCCGATGCCGAGTCCGTTGCGCGGCAGAACAGGGAAGAAGTGCTTCAGTGGCGAACGTTGGAGCGTGTGCACGCCTCCATGCTCAAGGACCTCACGAACAAGGCCAACACCGCCCTGGGCCATATCTGCGACGAGAATGCTCCTCATCCCCACGCGAACGACTACTCCAGCCACCTCCGCTTCTTCGCCGACGTGGTGACGTGCCTGGAGATCCGTTCCGAGAGGTTTCGCCAACTTGTTGAAGAGAGGAGCCGCGGCCTGCTCGGTCGTGCGTTCCCCCGCGTCTTTAGCCATCTCCAGAACGCTGACCCCAACTTCGACATTGATGCCGCCATCGCTCCCGTACCCGAGGCCACCCAGGGCGACCTGTCGCGATGGGTGGAAGACAATGTGGATGCGCTGGTCAGGGCCTTCACTTCCGATGACGACGGGGTGGTGGTCGTGGTGGACGCGGGCGACGTGGTCGACGACGGTGATGGCGGCGCTGGTGGAGGTGATGGTGATGCCAGCGACGCGTATGAGGGAGATCCGGGGGACGCGGCGTATGACATGTCTGACTGATCCCGTGCTTCCCAGCTATTTGTCCAGCACACAGAAGCTCAGGCGTAGCCCTTGAAGTTGTAAGAGCATTTTTGGAGGGGAAGCCCCGCATGTAAATTTGCTACTGCCTTTATCTTTTTAGGTCGAGTTGAATATATATCTTTGTGGACTCACGTGCCCTGGGGCGAAGTTGCTGTTGCGGTTTACCTTAGCCTGGACGAGCCCAAACCGGCTCGTGAGGTTGGGAGCTCCTGAGGAACTTGTCGAGGTGCCCGAGGGGGCCGCGTGATAAGCGAGCGCTAGTCGTGGCGTGCGTGCATCTTGCTCAGCCCCGCTCGCGAGGGGCCCGCGAGGGGGAAGCAACAGGTGTGAACTCTAAAATAAGACAAGAACCAGATAGCAAGAAATCGCTCAAATGAGAAAAGGCACCCCCCGCGCGCATCAATGAAAATTCAACTTCAACTTAAATCCAAATCCAGAGGGCAAGGCTACAGAAAAGGGATCCAAAGCAAATGGCCGCGTCCGGCACCTAGTCTACTCTTCTTGTCTTCAAGTCTTCTCACCAGCACGGAGCTAAGTGCTGCCGCTAGGACGTGGGAGGGAGCCCCCGAGGCCCGAGGGCGGCACTCCTTAGACTCCGGGGCGTGTACAGCCCCACTCGTTATTACGTGAGAGTGTCACGGGAGGCGATCTTCACAGGCGTGAGCCTTACTTCATATCGCCAGACGAGGGCCCCGCCTTGCTCCTCCCTCGGCCACCGTTGGGGTCGACCGAAGACCAGGATGACACCAATGGGGCAAAGGGGACACCAGCGGCACCCTCGGCGACCACGAGTCCTCTGCCGGGGGTAGGCTCTGGAGCACCTCCCGGCAGAGGGCCTACATCCGGGGGACGCCTTGCTCCACGCGACGCGGGGAGGGGCCTTGCTCCTAGCCCCTTCCACGCAACCCCCAGTGAGCTTCTCTTGGTGAGGCGGATACCGCCGCACCGGAACCGTCACCTGGCGTTGTGACCTGATTCACTTGCGATTCGTGGTTAGCGTAAGCCTGCCCTTGGGAGATTAGTGGTACCCTGTAGCTGTTGTCGACAGCGTGGTTGGTGGGGCTCTCGGGCGGCTCCAGGAAGGCCTCAGCTCCTAACGCCTCCTCTCCCCAGCTCGGCTCGAGGAATGAGCCGGGGTCATCTTCCGGCGTGTACTCCTAGTTCATCATGCGGGGCACGTAGGCCTCCGAGGCCGTTGCCCTGAAGACCTCGCCGAAGTGCCCCGCGCTCCATGTCGCCCGACCTAGTGTGCCTCCTCGAGGATGGTAGGGTTGCATCCCGCTCGGACCGTAGGTGGCAGCGCTCGTGCCCGTGCCTAGCGGAGGCGGCGCGGGCACGAGCGGTCGGGTCGCTCCGTTGGTTGCGCCGGTGTCGATGAAGTCTGGTGGTGCGCGTGTAGGCACGTGGGCGCGGCGTGGCCCTCCATACGACCCGGCTGCAGCTTGTGGCATGAGCAGAGAACAGAAGGGCGGCGCTCCTGAATCCGTGGCGTCCAGTAGCTCGGCGACGCGTTCCAGCAGTGCATCCCAGTCGCTCTCCATCAGCCGGCACCGCAGCAGCTCCCGTGCCACTGTGAGTGCAGCCCGCATGTTTGCCTGCTCCCTCCGGGTGTGCGACACCGTCACCGCGGCGTGGCTCGCGGCCCTTGCAGCAGCTCGCACCTGTCGTGGGGTGAGGGTGGACAGCGCCTGGCCGCGCCGCCCGCTCCCCGCAGCGTCAGGTGGTGCTCGTGCCGCCTGGAGCGCGGGGTTGAGGTCTTCCTGGGCAGACGGCGCCACCTGGGCTGGCCAGGTAGCGGTCGGCGTTGGTCCTTGAGTCACCGAACATTGGAACCGCAGAGCGTCGGTGAATCGACTGGCAGGAGAGAGGCTCCGGCACACCCCTACCTGGCGCACCAAATGTCGGATCACAGGTTCTTGCAAAACTCTCAAGGTTCGAACACTAGGGTGCGCGTGAAGATCCCCCCCTACCGATCCACGCCCTAGCTTTGCTAAGATCTAACAGGCTAACTCGACGAACTCACAACACAAGGGACACAAGATTTATACTGGTTCGGGCCATCGTTGTTGTGTAATACCCTACTCTAGTGTGGTGTGGTGGATTGCCTCTTGGGCTGAGGATGAACAGTACAAGGGGAAGAACAACCTCCTAAGGAGAGGTGTTCTTGTGCTCGGGGAACTTGTGGTTGTTTTGGTCTCTCTCGATCCGTTCGCCCCTCTCCTAGCTATGGTGGTGGCTAGTCCTATTTATAGAGTCCCTGATCCTCTCCCCAAATATTGAACGGGAAGGGAGCCAACAACGGCCAATTCAAAAGGGGACAGCTAGTACAGCTTATCCTGACAAAAGTGGTCTTTGCCTGTCTAAGGTTGTGGTGGTGACACCGTCTTGGGCTCCACGGTGACCTCCGTCTTGTCGTCCTTCTGGTCTCGGTCTCGTTGCACTGAGATGGAAACCTTTGCTTGACGCCACGGTACTCCGCGCATGCGCCTGCATCCTTAGCACCAAAGAGGAAACAAGGACACTATGCGTGCTGGCGCTCGCCTGGCGCCCGCCTGGCCTTAGTCGTCATGGCTCATGTCACTAGAACCTCGCGAGGTTTGCCTGGCCTTGATCTCTCCGCCCCTCGCGAGCCAGTCTGGTGAGGCCGCTCCTGAGGAGGTCTTTTGTCATTCGCCTCGCGAGGCTTGGCCCCTCGCGAGGGTCTTGAGTCCTTGCTGGTGAAGATGGGCCATATGGGCCCGCTCGCAGAGCCACGCCGTGGGCCACAGGCAGGCATGTCTGGGGACCCCCGTTCCCAGAACGCCGACAGTGGGCACTTCGCTTTTTCTCTATCACAGAGCCTACCAAAGCTGATGAGGCATTTCTGGAGCCTGAGTGGATTCAAGCTATGCAAGAGGAATTACATCAATTCGAGCTCAACAATGTGTGGGAACTTGTCAAGCGACCAGACCCACTCAAGCACAATATCATCGGTACTAAGTGGATCTACCACAACAAGTAAGATGAAAATGGCCTAGTGGTGAGGAACAAGGCTCGTCTTGTAGCTCAAGGCTACACACAGGTTGAAGGAATTGATTTTGATGAAACTTTTGCACCTGTTGCTAGACTTGAGGCTATTTGCATATTGCATGCTTATGCTAACCATCATAATATCATCTTATATCAAATGGATGTGAAAAGTGCATTCCTCAATTGTAAGCTTGAGGAAGAGGTATATGTTGCTCAACCCCCAGGTTTTGAAGATCCTAAGCATCTTGACAAAGTCTTCAGACTCAATAAGGCCTTTTATGGCCTCAAGAAGGCCCCTCGGGTGTGGTATGATACAATGAAGGAATTCCTCATGAAGAAAGCCTTCAAACCCGGTTCACTTGACCCAACTCTTTTCAGGAAAACATATGATGATGAATTGTTCGTGTGCCAAATATATGTTGATGATATTATCTTTGGCTGTACTAACCAACGTTACAGTGATAAATTTGCATATATGATGAGTGAGGAATATCAAATGTCTATGATCGGAGAATTGTAATTCTTCTTAGGTCTTCAAATTCGTCAACAATGCAATGGCATCTTCATATCTCGAGAGAAATACCTCAAGGATGTGCTGAGGAAACTCGGCATGCAAGATTGCAAAGGCGTCAAAATCCCTATGCCCACTAATGGCCATCTATGCACCGATGAAAATGGTATAGACTTCGATCAAAAGGTATACCGCTCCATGATTGGATCTTTATTTTATTTGTGTGCATCTAGGCCAAATATTATGCTTAGTATTTGCATGTGTGCCCGTTTTCAAGCTACACCGAAGGAATCACACCATAAGGTTGTGAAACATATTCTTCGATATCTAGCTCGCACTCCAACATTTGGATTGTGGTATCCCAAGGGCTTAGATTTTGCTCTCATTGGATATTCTGACTCTAACTATGCTGGTGATCGGGTGGATCGCAAGCCAACATCAGGCACACGCCATTTCCTCGGACGATCCTTAGTATGTTGGTCCTCCAAGAAGAAGAACTACATATTACTGTCTACTAATGAAGCTGAGTACTAGCTGTTGGTTCTTGCTATGCTCAATTGTTGTGGATGAAGCAAACCCTCAAGGACTATGGCATAAATATGAAGAATGTGCCACTCTACTGCGACAATGAGAGTGCCATCAAGATTGCGCACAACCCAGTTCAACACTCGAAGACCAAGAACATCCAGATTCGTCATCATTTTCTTCGAGATCATGTGTTGAAGGGCGACATCTCCATCGACCACATGAAGACTGGAGAACAGCTGGCAGATATCTCCACAAAGCCCTTCGATGAGAAGAGATTTACCAAGTTCTGGTGTGAGCTAAATATCTTAGAATCTTCGAATGTTCTTTGAAAGGACACACATCCTAACACTTATGCAAAATTGTTGACTTAGATGTGCAACGCACGAAGTAACGTTTTTCTTCAAACCCTCTAAGTGTGAAGAAATTAATGAAGAATTTGATTCTCAAATCCCTACGACAATTGTACGCGGTGTCTGAATCATCGTTCTTATACGATGGGTCACGCCACCACCCAAAGTTGAAAATCTTCAAATTTGAGTTTTTCTTCATTTTTGCAAATTCCTCAAGTTTGCAATTCCTCAACTTTTCGACTAATGTTCTTCATTGGCTATATATATATACATACTTGAGTTTTTCAATGTCCTCAACAACATTCACTTATTGCTAATTTTTCAAGTTGATTTTCTTCTAAGTGAATGTGATTGGACCCGTTCCTCCTCTATGTTAAACTTAACCCAATCTGTTCACAAATTCTTCATGTGCGTTCTATTTGAAACCATTCGAAGTCTCCACTATGTCATTGACAATTGAAGCATTTACGAACAAAACTTTAAAAAATTCACTTCAGAATTTTTGGTTGTTGCCACTCAAACCATTCCACATCCCACGATGGATTCAACAACTCACCCACGATCCCCCACAGTCTCCACCTCTCTGAATGTGGATGACATATGTCGTTAGAACAGTAAGGGTCAGGGGCATGTTCATCCAATATCTTTGGACGAGCAGTTTTTCACCACGGCTATAAATAACCCTTCCCTTCCTCAGACCTCATTTACTCCGTCCGACCTCAATCTCGCTCGAGCTCTCAGACCTAGCGCCACCGCTAAACTCCATCGTCGCTAGTGAGGAAGAGCTTCACTGCCTCGACCTCGTCGCCATCTTACTCAAGCCGGCCGCGGAAATCTTCACTTCCCCGTCGCCGTAGTTGTCTTGCGCCACCAAGTTAGGGCATGGGAGCTCTGAACAGCCAAACTAGTCCAACTCCACTCCTAGTTCATTGTGTTCTTCGTCAAGGGTAATTAAAATCTAATTTTACAACCCTACTTTCATTCTTATGATTTCCACAAAATCTTCAAAAGGTGTTTATTCTTCAACTTCACACTCCTTAAACACCAGAATGTTTGTGTATCTTGATTTGTTTCTCTAACCTACATTTTTCTTCCAAATTCCTCAATTGTGAGTATTTTCAAATCTATACAACTCTGGAACCTAAGTCAAGAACGCTTAGTGAAATTCCTCAAGACACCTATGGTCAAATTCCTCAAACTTGATTCTTTTGAAAAAATTATGAGAACGCATATGACCTCTCCAAATTCATCGCACCTATACTCTGTTCACAGGTACAAAATGTCTGCTGCTGAATCACTAGGTTCTCATCAGTAAGTGCATCTAGTGCCCCTCAGTGATTTTGGTGTATTGAAGACTTATAGGTTAAGGGACTAATATGTTTGTGAGTGTACACAGGTCTGTAAGTCTATGAGGAGTTTGATATTTACGATGAAAGTCGACCCCTAAAAATGAATGTCTTCGGCTGAAGATGTTGGTTTTCTGAAGACTTTGAAAGTGAAGAAATTGGTGTCACCTTGAAGACTTGATATTCATGCGAGGATTATGAAGCGTGAAGACTTTTGTTTTCGTAGTTTCTTTTTTGATTTTCTTGAGTCATAGGAAACACCGTACTGTTAAAGGTTGGTCGAGGTAAAACTAAGGAAAAGTTTCGAAGTGATGCTCATCTCAAAATCCTATACCTACCCAATCCTTTCGAGTGAAGCCAATGGAAATCTCATATAGTTTAGTCAATTTCTTCAGAGATAGAGACGAAGAACTTTTGATCTCTAAGGAATTTGTTCCAACTGAGGAGTTAGGAATTCGCCAGTGTGGACTGCCTACAAGTGAGGAACATGATAGCCCTAATGAATTTAATAGCTCAAATATCCGACCGTTGATGTGCTACGCGCCAGCTGTCCCAAAATATCTACCCACCTAACGGTCATATAATTGTCGGGCATTTATGTCTTATCACGTCGGGCTGCTCCCTAGGCTATAAATAGCCGCCCTCTACAACCACTAGTTGGTTGGCTGCTTCGAGAGAAACTGACACTTGTCATTCAAAGCATCCCATCCTCCGAGGACTTTGAGCGAAAATAATTAAGTGAGGAAAACCCAAACCCAAACACCTACAAACTCAAAGAGATTGAGCATCACTGAAGAGATTGTTCTTGTGTGGAACCAACGCTTATTACCTTTGAGGATTGTGCATCCTCCAGACGGTTAGGCATCATGGTCTAGAGAATCCAAGAGGAGATTGTGGATCGCTGACTGACCAAGTCTGTGAAGGTTTGGAAGTCACCTGCAGACTTACCACGAGTGATTGGGCGAGGTCTGTGTGACCTTAGATCAAGGAGAATACGGTGAGGAATGTGTGTCCTCAGGTTTAAATACCTAGCCGCTCCAACCAGACTTACGACTGTCACAACAGTTGGAACTGGTCTACCAAATCATCGTCTTCACCAAGCTGTTGGTTCTATTTCCTCAACCCCTTCATTTCCTCATTCTTGTGTTGATGAACTTGATCATTATTGTTTGAAGACTTTGACTTAAGACTTTCTCCATTTCCTCAATTCATAGTCTTCAGTCACCTTGTCTTCAGCCTGCTTATCCTATTTATACGCTTCTTGTACTATGTGCGTGTTTTCATTTCATCATGATGACTGTGTCACTACTATGTTACGCTTGCATCTGAGTACTTATTCCGCTGCTAGTTGTTCGTGACTTAGGAATTTCCTCACCTGGAAATTCCTCGGTGACGAATTTGTAGAAATCGCCTATTCACCCCCTCTAGTCGATATAACGCACTTTCATCATCAACTTAACTCATTTGCAATGTTCCTCTAAGATAATTTGCATACTTCGTCAGAAACATCCAAAGTTCAAAATCCTCAAGTGAGGAAAATGGCAGATGGGAAGAGACCTCACAAGGTAGGCAAGAGGCTAGAGACAAACACTGCGTTTGAGATCCCTGGGGACATCTATGTTGAATACTGCACACCCGATGAAGCAACTCATGGAAAGAAAACAAGAATCAGCGCAAAGTGCGCATACAGAGGATTGCGCGGAGATGGACTAAGGAATGGAGGGAATTTCGCTATGTTACTCCCAAGTACATGAAGAAATTCACAGTAAAACCTCCATGTCCAATACCACCTTTGGCTGCTGACCAATGAGATGATCCCACCAGCATCAAGCGTGGTGTGGACTTTCTAAAAGAATGGGCCAAGCGCCAAGCCAAACTGGATAAAGTTGCTAAAGAAGCAGTGAAGAAATTCAATGAGGATTCTCAAGCTGCTGCTGCTAAGGCCTATGCTAGTACAACAGTGCTAAAGAAGGCCATGCTGAAGAAGTATGTTGTGAAGAAATCTTCAAGGTCAGTGCCCTCACAGCCAAGTTCTTCAACGTCAAAGCCCTCAAGTCAAATTCCTCAGGCAACTTCTCCATGGGCAGTGCCAATCCCCTTCGTTGCCACAAAGTCCTCAACACCTGTGCACCTTGGAACGTGTCAACAGACTACAGGCTTTTCTATTGCTTCAGGAGAATCTGCAAGATCCTCAGCTCCACCACAGTCCTCAATAGGACCAACTTTGCTGAAGGTCAATGCCACTGCTGGACATGGAACGAGGCCAAGTCCCCATAAGAAGAAAGTTGCATTCCATGTTCAGTCTGATGACGATGATGAAGCTAATGATGATGAACTTGCTGAAATCATCAGGGACAGACAAGAAAGGGCTTCTAGAGCCAAAGGCAGCTCTGTGCCTCTCATGCTAGATCCGAAGAAGATCCTCGACTTCATTGACCTCTAGCACAAATATCCCAACACTCTACTGCCTGACCTGAACCTGACTCCTGGTCAAAGTCACGTGTTGTCTACCTTCATAGGCGAAGAAAAATAGAAATTTGAGAAGGCCAGACAAGTCAAGAAGGCCCAATACAAAAATGAGCGATTTTTTAAGAAAAATGTTTGAATATGCCTCCTGAGAACTTGTTAATATGCAAAAGGAAATGAAAGGCCTCAATGAGGAATTTGACACATATCATGCGGACTGGCTCGGTGCCAAGGTCAGATTCGTCAAACTCTCCAAGAAACTCAAGCTAAATGTTCCAGCTCCATCACAACAAGAAACTCCTCAGGATGATGCATCTGCTCAGCCCACTGAAGAAAATGAGAGTGCGGCTGATGAAAATCAGACTGACAAAGAAGCTACCAGGGCTGCTAAAGAAATTCCAGCTCCTGAAGAACATGCCAGGGCAACCACCAATGTTGTGCCTGAAGAACAACTGATAGAGGTGAGGGTCCCGATCTTTCGATGATATGATAACTATCGACTTGGTGGAGTCAACTTTGACGATCCGACTACAAACGTGCACGACGTTGCGCCTTAGCAATCGCTAAACCAATCTCCTGAGGTTAACGACGATGCTGGAAGCACGATCAGCCTGACCACAAAGGTCTATTCCTGCACGCAATCGAAGAACAAGCAAGAATATGATAATGCAATCTGAATATTGCAAATATAGATGATGTATTGATAAAGGTGGGGATCCAGAAGTGGTCTTGGTCTGGTCGTTGGACACAAATGAAGTACATGAAGTTGCAATGGCTAACTTTTAACTAAACAAATCCCAAGTAAAAAGCTACTAGATGGATCTACTTATATAGAAGCAAGGGGTGGCGGCCAAGGAGGTGGAAGGACGTCCCACAACAGCCTAAAACTAACCCTAGGTTGTACAAGGCTCATGGACCCAAGTGGGGGTGGTGTAACACCTTTGGACTTGTTATTTGACTCGGATTCTGCTGCAGCATCAGATTGTTTCGTCGATATCTCAATGCTCCGGACGAATTTGAAGGTGATTCCAATTGGGTTGGAAAGAGCACAAAATCTACTTTCCAACAAAAAAAGAATCACCCAATTTGGAGTCCGTATAAAAAGTTGTTGACGTTTTGAGTCAGGGATGTCTGTGCAGTCCGAATCTGAATCTAGAACGTGAGAGACTTTGACTATATCTTCTCTTGGCCCAAAAGTGACGTGAGAGGACTTTTTGAACAGAACCTGAACTTCTCCTTTTCCATTATCTTCATATGTGGATTGTACAAATGTCTCATACACCTGCAATTAGACAAAACACAAAAGTGTGTGAAGTATTTTTTGTTCTGGATAACATAAATAGATTATTGAATAGTTTGCACTAGAAATCACCTGAAAATATGCATGTATGCAATATTTTTGGTCGTATCCAAGGTAGTCATGTCCTCATCATACTCCCCTTCTTGAAAACAAAGCCGTCCTTAGCGTTGCTTAATCTAAAATGTGGCTAACAAAAGAGACA
The DNA here is from genome assembly GCF_003073215.2 of Triticum urartu. Lineage (NCBI taxonomy): Eukaryota > Viridiplantae > Streptophyta > Magnoliopsida > Poales > Poaceae > Triticum > Triticum urartu. The sequence goes on from NC_053028.1 coordinate 385,413,021, forward strand.
AGGTGTACATGTTGTATATGTATATGTCATCCATTTTTACTTCCCTTGATTTTTGCGCATATGACACATGTATACATGAGTAAATTTCATAGATCATAAAATATAAAGCCAAAATATTACCATAAGTAGAAGGCATGAAAATATTGCAACTCAGTTTGCACATATAAGTGAAGCTCTTATTCATATCAAAAGATTGACAATATTCATCATTAAACCATCCCAACATTGGTGAATAAATCTTACTTGCATGAAATTTACATGCGACAACATGCTTAAATAAGCAAACATGCAATAAGTCATTGGACACAAAATCATCACCAAGATTAGAGGTCATATCAAAATGATTAAACATTGATTCTTTTGCATCAACAGTTAATTCAATGTGTGCACTCAAAATTGTTGGTATTTCAATTGTTTGATCACATGGCAAAGTCAAATCATCAACATAGTCCTCTAAAATAGGTGGCACAATCAAAGTAGTGGGTAGCTCATCAGATGGTGCATTCAAATTGACAAGGTATTCATCATTCTCATGTAGAGAAGGAAGATCAGTACCTTTGTCATTACCTCTTATGATCAACTCAGATGATTTAGCGACTCTCGGGGGCGATGTGTCACATGGTGGAGGTGATGTAGTCCTCACAACAACGGATGTGGTTGTCATAGTATGCCTAGTAGTTGAAGGAACAATCATATCAACTCTTGGAATGTGCACCGTGCGCTTGTTCTCCTCGTGGGTAACACGTCGTTTTATTTCCTGTTCAGCTTTGCAAGCAAGACGAAACAAATGGTCCATAGGATAACACTCTTCATGAATTAATATCTCTTGAATATCATGGTTTAATCCTCCCCAAAATCTATCCATAAAATCATCTTCACTTTCTTCTAAAGAGGAATGCAACAAGGTAGTTTGTAAATCATCATAATATTTTGTTACAGTGTCACTACCTTGTTTTAAATGTTGCAACTTCTTAATCATGTCGCGAGTATAATAAGCAGGAACGAAAGTATATCGCATGGTGTTGAGGGATAATACTACTGGACGTAAACCGGTCAGGGGTAACCGAATTAACTTTATGAAGATTAGAATCCCATGAAGATGTAAGAATGATGGTGCTTTATGAAGGCCCAAGGCATAGAGGCGAGTTAAGGCATGTAGATGTAAACCGACCTTTATTATGTAACTTGCATTGTAAGATAGGAAGGGTAGAGACCGAACCGTACACGTTTATGATCCGGCTTCAGGATTCTGTAAACCGGCGGCGTCACCTATGTATATAAAGGGACAACCCGGCAGCGGTTCAGGGACAACAGACAACAACTCGAGAGCCAGATAAAGCGGATTCGCTCCCTAGCCTTCGAAACCCTAGCAATACCAATCACAACTAGACGTAGGCTTTTACCTTCATTGAAGGGGCCGAACTAGTATAAACTCCCCGTGTCCCCTTGTCCGGTTTAACCCCTTTAAGCTAACCCGTTGGGATGGCTCCATGACTAAGTCCTTTCATAAGGACATCTCCCGTGACAAACCCACGACAGTTGGCGCCCACCATGGGGCCATCGCTTGATGGTTTCGAGTTCTTGAAGGGCAGCTTCAATGGACTCAAGGGATACGCTGTGGGCCGGATGAAGAAGAGTCGTCGCGGCAAGCTCTACATCGACAACGCGGGATGGGGTCCCGAGGCCGATTCAATCGAATACGGGTACCGGGTCCCCTTTGGTGGGATTCACGTCTTCATCAGCAAGATTGGCGAACCGGCCCCTGAGCTGGACATCTGCACCGACATCATCGAGACGGCTCAGCGTGCAAGCCCTTCGCCGGTTCGGCCCGTGACAAAGCATGTCTTCGTAGGCGTCATCCATGGGGCGGAATACGAGGACGGACCGGCGTCCGATGGAGAAACCGTTGTTTGCTCCGACGACGAGTCTTCGGGAGAGACCGAATCGCTCTATCAGTTGCAGGATGGCCAGATTAGTAGAGGATCCGAGGGCAACAGTATTCCGGACTCCCCTGATCTGCCAAACCAGGCCGCTATCTTCGTGGCCGGTACACAGTCGGCGCCTCATTCGTCAGCTACCGCAGCAATACTCTCCGGTTCAACAACAGCCACGCCGGTAGGGCCAGGAAGCTCTGCGCCGCCTCCAGCTCAAGTCTTGTCTGACTTGTTCGACGCTTTGGCAACATTGATGGTCGCAGAGGTGGATGCGGCAGCCCGGGATCAGCACAACGTGGAGATTGCAAAGGTGAAGGATCAGATAGCTCAGGACAACGCGGACCTAGCGGCAGAGACCGCCAGGATGGCTACAGAACGGGCCGAGTTGGAAGCTCAGGCCTACCGGATTAGGCTGGATCAGAACGCTTCCAAAGAAGTCATGAGAAGAAGGTACCGATCGCATCTCCCATCGGGTTACGAGCCACGAAATCCCTTTAATACGCCAGGAGCAGGAACTAGTAACCAGCCAATATTAAACCGGACGGAGGTACCAGGAATAGGAGCGCCGGTTCAACCGCGCGCGATGGACCCGCCTCGTCAGAACAACGTTGTGCCACAGTATGTACCAACACCTCCGGGGCATTACTCCAACCCGTTGGACAACATTGTGACCGCCGCTTCACGCTTGGCAGCCCTCCCAACCGACGGCGAATCACCAGTTGCGATTGAGGCACGTCGGGCCAGAGATCTCCTTCAAACAGCGCTAAATCAGCAGCAGGCATATTCGCACAGCCGTGAGAGGATTCATTCCACTCCCCGTCCAAGCCGGAGCTATAGCAGACACGTTGAGGATGAACCGGCCGTGTCGAGCAGTGCACGTCACCATAATTTGCCGCGAGGACACAACCCAGCAGGGGGAGGTGCTAATGCGCAGGGTGTGGTAGACCATGGCCGCGCGCGTCGAGAGGCCGAGTTAGCAGCTCTACACAGGGCCCGTCAACCTACTCCTGTTCACCCTACCGCTTTGGTGGAGCCAAGTGTGGTGTTCAGTTCCTTAGGGGTGCCATGTCTTACTCCCGCTTTGCGTAATGTGAGACTGCCCAAGGATTTCAAAGGACCTCGTAAGGTGCCCAATTATACCGTCGATCTACAGCCAGAAGCATGGGTTGAAAGCTACGAGATGGCAATGGAGATGCTAGATGTGGATGAAGCGGTGTGTGCTAAATACTTTACCATGATGTTGGAAGGAACAGCTCGTACTTGGTTGAACAGCTTACCAACTAACTCTGTCGGATCATGGGCTGAATTGAAGCACCGGTTTATCCAAAACTTCAAAGATACCTGTAAGCAGCCCATGTCAATTGTGGATCTGGCCGCTTGTGTCCAAGAGGAGGGGGAGTCCATGACCCATTGGGTCAAGCGGGTCTCAGCGATTTTGCATTCATCGGATCGTATCAATGCGGATACCGCAGTGCTGACGCTGGAGGGCAATTGCTGTTTTCTGCCGCTCAAACAGAAGTTAGGAAGGCTCAAACGTCACTGCAATGATATGTCAACGCTTATGGCCGCTTTGGTTAAGTACGCCGATTCAGATAATACCAAAGACCCTGACTCAGAGGAGGACAAATCGGGGAAAGGGAAAAAGAACGGCAACGCCAAGGGTCAGCAGCATAATCCAGCAGGCCATGGGAACAGTGGTAAGCGCAAAATAGACAACAGCTTGGACTTTGTCGCTAACACCAATGCTCAGGAGAAAGGTCAGCGCCGTAAGGGCAAGCAGCCCCATAGGGGCAGAGGTTCAGGCCCCAATTTGGAGCGCCTGTTAAATCAACCCTGTCCAAAGCATGGATCAAAGGAGAAGCCGGCGTCGCATCTTTGGAAGGATTGTTATATCATGCGAGATTTCAAGAACTCCAATATGTTCCAGTACGATAATGGTCCGCCTGGCGGTTCAGGAGGTGGTTTCCACGGTCCGGGTTACGGAGGTGGCAGTTCCGGTTCAGAACTTCAGGGTAATCAAACCGGACACATCAATCGAGGGCACCAAGGCAACCAGGGAGGTTACAACCATCAGGGGAACCAGCAGCAGCAGTCGGGTTAGCAGAGCAATCCTAAGCAGCTAAATAGTGGGCAATATCATGTCTTCACCACTAGCTTGTGTAAGCGTGATCAGAAGCTTCACAAGAGGGCAGCAAACTCTGTTGAACCGGTGGTGCCTTAGTATTTGCGCTGGTCTGAGCAACCCATTTTGTGGAGTAGAGAGGATCACCCACCCCGGATTGACAATCCGGGTCACTTGGCCTTAGTGGTGGCCCCTCAAGTCGGGGGATACAAGTACACTAAGGTACTCATGGACGGGGGAAGTAGTATCAACATTCTATATTATGATACATGCCGCCGTATGTGGTTGACAGATAAGAATCTTAAACCGTCAAATACCGTTTTTCATGGTGCGGTGCCTGGCAAGTCTGCATATCCAGTGGACAAGATAGCCTTAGAGGTGGCTTTTGGAGATGATTATGATTCAAGGTCAGAAACATTGACTTTTGAGGTGGTGAAAATCAAAAGTCCGTACCACGCTTTGTTTGGGCGGCCGGCTTATGCTAAATTCATGGGGAGGTCGTGTTATGTTTATCTACAGCTTAAAATGCCAGGTCATAAGGGGACTATCACAGTACACGGGAGCAAAAAGATCGCTTTGGAGTGTGAGGAAGGTGATGTGGCTTATGCTGAGTCGATTTGTGCCACGGAGGACCTGAAGTTCTATAAGGAGCAAGTTGATCCGGCAGATATGACCTCTTTGAAAAAGCCAACTACGGAACATGATCCGGCGTTGAAATTCAAATCAGCCACAGACACTAAGATGATTGATTTTTTTCCTAGCGATTCATCCAAGTAGTTCAGCATCAGCGCTAACCTGGATCCCAAATAGGAAAGCGCGCTCATCGAGTTTATCCTTGAGAACCGGGACATCTTTGCATGGAAACCTTCTGACATGCCAGGTGTACCGAGGGAACTCGCTGAGCACACACTTAACATTGATCCTAAGTTTAAACCGGTCTGGCAGTTTCTTCACCGCTTAAATGAAGAATGGCGCAAGGCTATTGATGAGGAGGTAGCTCGATTGTTGGCCGCATGGTTTATCATGGAAGTCTTTCACCCAGAGTGGTTGGCTAATCCGGTGCTGGTTCTTAAGAAAAACGGCACTTGGCGTATGTGTGTGGATTACATAGATTTGAACAAGGCTTGTCCTGCAGACCCCTTTGCCCTCCCTCGTATTGATCAGATCATTGATGCTACGGCGGGTTGTGACCGTTTGTGTTTTTTGGATGCTTACTCTGGTTATCATCAAATCAAAATGGTAGTTAAGGACCAGGAGAAGACAACTTTCATCACTCCCTCTAGAGCCTTCTGCTATGTCTCCATGCCCTTTGGTCTCAAGAGTGCCCAGGCGACTTATCAACGTTGTGTTCAGAATTTTCTTCATAAGTAGATTGGGCGCAATGTTCATGCATATGTGGATGATATTGTGATAAAATCCAGAAAGGAGGAAACATTGATAGATCGCTTGCGAGAAACCTTTGACAACCTCTGGGTTTACAAGATGATGCTCAATCCGGAGAAGTGTGTTTTTGGTGTTTCGGTAGGCAAACTCTTGGGTTTTCTGGTGTCAAATAGAGGCATTGAGGCTAATCCGGAAAAAATTTCAGCAATTACATCTTTGGCTAAACCGGCGTGTATCAATGATGTTCAACGCCTGGCCGGCCGGATTGCGGCTTTGAGCCGGTTTATCAGTCGTCTTGGGGAGAACGCTATCCCTTTATATCAGATGCTCAAGAAAACAGATAATTTTGTCTGGAGCGAGGCAGCTGATAAAGCGTTCGAGGATCTGAAGAGGCAGTTAGCTGAACCGCCTGTGCTTGCAGCACCGATCGATAAGGAGCCGTTATTACTATATGTGGCTGCTAATGCCCGAGCTGTTAGCGTGGCTATTGTGGTGGAGCGCAAGGAAGCTGGCAAGGAATATCCGGTTCAACGGCCTGTTTATTATATCAGTGAGGTGCTCATTGAGTCAAAGCAGAGGTATCCACATTGGCAGAAGCTGGTGTATGGAGTGTTTATGGCAAGCCGGAAGCTTAAACACTATTTTCAAGGTCATCCTATCACAGTGGTCAGTTCAGCCCCTCTGGAAGATATCATCCAAAACAGAGAAGCAACGGGCCGGATTGCCAAATGGGCTATTGAGCTTGGACCTCACGGGCTCAAATACATACCTCGCACAGCAATCAAATCCCAAGCACTCGTAGACTTCATCAATGATTGGACGGAGTTGCCGGCACCAGAGGAGAAACCAGATAACACGTACTGGACTATTCACTTTGATGGATCCAGACAGTTGGAGGGCTCGGGGCTGGAGTCATACTAACTTCCCCGCGAGGTGACAAGTTTTGTTATGTCCTCCGTTTAATGTTCCCTTGTACTAAAAATGCAGCTGAATATGAGGCCTTACTCCATGGTCTTCGGATGGCTAAGGAGATGAACTTAAGCCGGGCTAAGTGCTTCGGGGATTCAGATCTGGTGGCTCAACAGGTGTCTGGCACTTGGTATTCTAAAGACTCGCTAATGGTTGCATATCGGCGAGAGGTGGATACAGTGGCTAGTCACTTCAAGGGTTATCAGGTGGACCATATAGACCGGCGAAAGAATGAAGCGGCGGACGCTTTAAGTCGCCTTGGTTCTCAGCGTAAACCGGTTCCACCCAATGTCTTTCTTGACGTATTGCATAATCCGCCAGTCAAGATACCAACAGAGGAAGAGTTGGCTATTCCTGATCCGGAGGCTCAATTGGTGGCGGCTTTGCATGTCATACCGGATTGGACAATCCCGTATCTGGCTTACATGAACCAGGGCGAGTTACCGGACAATGAAACTTTGGCCAGATAGATAATCCGGCATTCCAAGTCCATGACCATACTCAACGGGGAGTTACATCATTACTGCGTTTCAGGAGCAATTCAGCGTTGTGTCTCTCCTCAAGAGGGTTGTGAGATTTTGTGAGAAATCCATGAAGGGGATTGTGGTCACCACACCGGTTCAAAGTCTTTGGTTGCTAAAGCTTTTCGCCACGGTTTTTACTGGTTAACAGCTCATGCTGATGCGGAGGATTTGGTCAAGAGATGTGACGGTTGTCAAAAATTTGCACGCCGTGCTCACATTCCGGCTCTGGAGTTGAGGATGATTCCAATAACTTGGCCGTTTGCAACTTGGGGGCTCGATATGGTTGGACCCTTCAAGCGATCCAAGGATAAAAAGACCCACTTGTTAGTGGCAGTAAGCAAGAGGATGAGAAAAGCTTACTTTCCGGACTGCTTGACGAGTTTTTTGTGTTGGCATAGAGTCTGAACTGGAGGAAAAGGTAATTACCTCTACATCATCAGCTTGGCTGCCTTCTACGTCCTCCTGATAAAGATCATTGTTAATGAGGTGCATGAAAAGGGAGCCAAGTGAGTCATGTTCTACCTCAACTTCCGGATCATCAGCATCTTCATCAAGTTCCATGTTGATCCGGTCAGCCGTCTTCCGCTTTGAGGTCCGCTTGACGGCTTTGGTTTTGGGACGAGATGGTTTTACCTCTTTATCCCCGGTTGGCTTTACCGCTTTGTCTACGGATTTCCGTTTCCAGAAGGGATCATCACTCTATACATACATGCACAGAAGAAGGATTACAAGTTGAACAAATTAAAGATATCAAAGATGAAAAGGAAGTATAGTGCTTACAGCATGCGGCTTGTTCTTAGTATAGAAGGGGCTCAAGCCGGTTTGACTATAGACTGATTCTGATTCATTCAAAATTTTCTTTACGCTTTCAGTGACCTCTTCATCGGCCACCTGAATGTTGCAATGGCGTTGAGGGTCTTCAACATCACCGGTGTACTCACACATTAAACCGGGGCGCCGGCTTAGCGGCAAGACGCTCCAAGATATCCAACAACACACAAAATCAACGCCTGTTAAACCGTTGGCCGTAAAAGCCTGGAGCTTGGCGCGTTGAGGGTAATATTTGGCTCGTTCTATAGAACTTAAGTGTTGCAGCATTGGATGGGTGTTGGAAAGCCGATGATCACGATAGCCTGGGAGGGGATTCTCATCTTCAGGAGAAGTATCTCTGCAGTAAAACCAAGTCTGGTTCCATTCCTTAGGGTGGCTGTGCAGTTTGGCATGAGGAAATTCAACTTCCTTCCGCTTCTGAATTGAAACACCACCAAGTTCAGTGTTGGGGCCATTTACAAATTCTGTGTGCCGGTTCAGATGAAAGAAGTCCCAGAACAACTCAGTAGTCGGTTCTTCTTGTAAGTACACTTCACAGAAGACCTGGAAGTTGCATAGATTAGATACCGAGTTGGAAACTGGCAAGCACATCTCGGTAAAACTTTGACCCTGGAGGTTTGAAGCCACGGCCTATGTGGTCGACAAAGACCACAACCTCACCCTGCCTCGAGGTCGGAGGATTTTCTGCTCCTGGAACTCGGCATTTAATTTCAGTTTTCTTAGGCAAGGTGCCAATGCTGACCATTCCGTTCAACTGTTCCTTGGTGACCCGGGAACGAGCCCAGTTGCAAGCGGCAAATTGCTTGGCCATTGTGGAACAAAAAGCTGGAAAAGAAATGCCGGTTTACAAATCACTCATGATAACATGCAAGATGCAATGGAATAAAAGATATACTAATATGTAAAATTGCATAAACCAGAGACCAATGCAATAATGGATAACAAGGCAATATCGGAACAAGGTTATACAGATACTGTTAAACCGGAGTATAACAATGGAGGTAAAGGGCTCCTCCGGTTTACCAGAGGGCTAATGGTATAGATTGCTTATACAAAGGTAAATCACCGAAGTGATAAGAGGGTACAGATCTAAGGCAAAAACGACTAGGTAAGGTAAAACAAGTTTCACAGGATCACATGGGAATTTTGGATCTATCGAAGACAGAAAGGCAAAAATATTTTGACCTAAAAAGGGTATGACCCAAAACAGTTTATGAAGGACTAGATCAGTTTTTGCGCATAAGGATTTGTGGTGGTAACAGAAGATTAGCCACGGCACGAGATACGTCAAGCATGAAGTGTCCATCTATAGAACAAGCAGGAACAGGGAAGAACAACATCGAAGCATTAATGAACTTCAGAGAACTTCGAAGAACAAGGAAACCCTAGACATATATACAAGGGGGGAAAGAAAAAGGCTTACAATGATTGTTGAAGCAATGGAGGAACGTCGCAGTTCTCTGGTAACAGTCAGGTTGATGCAGCGGCCTTTGTCGAAGCAGAGGAGAAGCTCGGTGACGACGACGGCGCTCAGGGGTGGAGGGGTCTCGAGGAGGAAGAAGCGAAGGAGACGAAGGGGAAAATAATAAGGACCCGTGGCCCTATTTATAAGGCAACGTGATAAAGCGACAAGTGCGGGAACCGAGGAGCTCAAAATGGATAGTTATTAATGATGTTGCCTCGATGACTGGATATGCATTAATAAAGGGAATCTTCAGCCTCAACGGATAGATGACATCAGGACGGTTTATCATGATCCTGGAGTATGACGTCACGGCGGTTTACAAAATCAAGGTGAAGATGCAAAGGAGGAGTTTTTTCTAATTACTGAAGATTGACATGAACAAGTTCAAACCAATCCGGGGCCTAATGTTGAGGGATATTACTACTGGACGTAAACCGGTCAGGGGTAACCGGATTAACTTTATGAAGATTAGAAGCCCATGAAGATGTAAGGATGATGGCGCTTTATGAAGGCCCAAGGCCCAGAGGCGAGTTAAGGCCTATAGATGTAAACCGACCTTTATTATGTAACTTGCATTGTAAGATAGGAAGGGTAGAGACCGAACTGGACACGTTTATGATCCGGCTTCAGGATTCTGTAAATCGGCGGGCGTCACCTATGTATATAAAGGGACGACCCAACATCGGTTTAGGGACAACAGACAACAACTCAAGAGCCAGATAAAAGCGGATTCACTCGCTGGCCTTCGAAACCCTAGCAATACCAATCACAACTAGATGTAGGCTTTTACCTTCATCGAAGGGGCCGAACTAGTATAAACTCCCCGTGTCCCCTTGTCCGGTTTAACCCCTTTAAGCTAACCCATTGTGATGGCTCCACGACTAAGTACTTTCACAAGGACATCTGTCGTGACAAACCCATGACACATGGCATGTTTCAAATCATCCCAAGTAGTAGGTATATAATCAAGGTGTAATCGACAATATTCACTCCACCAAACCAAAGCATTACCAGTGAAAGAACAAACCGCAACCTTAACCTTTTTATGTTCATCAAAATTATGGGAAGCAAATATATTTTTTATGTTGAACTCACATTCAATATATAAAGCAGGTCTAAAATGGCCATTAAATGGTGGTATAGATACATTAACCTGGTCATGTGCATTTGGATGTTTGTGCACCTCTTGTGACGGTGGTGGTATTTGCAAAGGTGGTGGCACGTCTCCCACGATCGACAAAGCCCATGAATTGACTCTGGATCCTATCATGATTAGTAGAAACAAGAAACAAAATTCAAAAAAATGTTCATATGAACTACTTGGAAGTTGTGGTAAAACGCTCATAGTATAGCAAATCTCAATATCTTACAAGTTGTTACCATGCAGCAGGTGGTGATCGGCAACTAGCGGTGTCAAATAACTCTGAAGATTGAGTAAAGCGATTGCCAGGGGAACGTACATATACATGGTGTAGAAATATGTGGAGCTGGGTTGGCTATATATGGTAGCAAAAGATTAGCAATAATCAGTTCAAAGATGCAATGTTGAATAAACGCTCAACGATGGTACTGTGCTGGTCCTAGGCTAGACCGGACTAGAGACACAAGCCTAGAACACTAATGAGATCACGGCGTAGTACAACTAGCATCAATGAAGGATACTAAGTAGCTCTGGACAACAAGATATAAGTCAAGATCACGACGGCAGTAAAGATAATGATGAAAAACAACTGTCAAGCAGGATATACAACAACTTTCTCTCCAACTTTCCTCTGAAAAGTTTGTGTCAATTTTTTGATAATTTTTTCAAGAATGGTATTGACTCAAGCTTTCAAATGCAAAAGGAATCACTCAATTCCGAGTTGATATGAGGAGTCAAAAAACTCTAAAACTGGCCTGAAAAACTGGAATAAGTTGTGTTCATGAACTTCGGAGGGCAAAAAGACATATTTAGAAGCCGATTTTGAGGTGCCATCTATTGAACTACCTTCTTAAACTATTTAGATGCGTCTCGTCGCTAGCTTTCATTTGAGTACTCGCGAAGCCAAAACGGACTTCATATGAGGAAGTTATGCCTGTTTTACTGAACAGTGCACAAAACAGATTCCAATCCGAATTCAACTACGAGATTGAGTCTAGATAGATCCGAATTTTGTTTTTTGTTCTCCTCTTTTTTCACACTTTTTTTATTTTTCTTTCTTTTTTTTCTCTGACTTTTTTTCTCTCGTTGTTTTTCTCTCTCCCTCTTTCCAAAACAAACTAGATAAGATGTAGATTGGATCAAGCGAAGATGGGAACGATCTCAACTATGATTATGACAATGAACAGTGGGTAGCACGTGGAGGAAATTGATGGATGGGTGGTGGACAGCGGAAGGGATAACGATACAGCGGCGGCGTGACTAATGTGAACAGAACTCGAAACTCTAAACGAACTAGACACTAAGACCAGCAACTCGACACGACGATGCAACCGATAATTCAACTATGCAAGCAATGAAAAGAAAATTGCAAAGGCTCAGACTGGCTTGGACAAAGGATGGATAGATTTTTTGTGGCTTTTTCTTGGACAATAGGTAAGAAAATAAATCTAATCTAGGAAAAACTGGAAATTCTCACCGAGCAACCTGAAAACATATACCACATGATAGAGGCGAGGGTCCCGATCTTTCGATGAGATGATAACTATCGACTTGGTGGAGTCAACTTTGAAGATCCGACTACAAAAGTGCACGACGTTGCGCCTTAGCAATCGCTAAACCAATCTCCTGAGGTTACCGACGATGCTAGAAGCATGATCAGCCTGACCACGGAGGTCTATTCCTGCACGCAGTCGAATAACAAGCAAGAATATGATAATGCAATCTGAATATTGCGAATATAGTTGTAGTATTGATAAAGGTGGGGATCCGGAAGCGGTCTTGGTCTGGTCGCTGGACACAAACGAAGTACACGAAGTTGCAATGGCTAACTTTTAACTAAACAAATCCAAAGGAAAAAAGCTACCAGATGGATCTACTTATATAGGAGCAAGGGGTGGCGGCCAAGGAGGTGGAAGGACGTCCCAAGGCAGCCTAAAACTGACCCTAGGTCGTACAAGGCTCATGGACCCAAGTGGAGGTGGTGCAACACCTTTGGACTTGTTGTTTGACTCAGATTCTGCTACAGCGTCAGATTGTTTCGTCGATGTCTCAATGCTCCGAACGAATTTGAAGGAGATTCCAATTGGGTTGGAAAGTGCATGAAATCTACTTTCCAACAAAAAAAGAATCACCTAATTCGGAGTCCGTATGAAAAAATTGTTGACGTTTTGGGTCAGGTATGTCTGTGCAGTCCGAATCTGAATCCAGAACGTGAGAGACTTTGACTATATCTTCTCTTGGCCCAAAAGTGATGTGAGAGGACTTTTTGAACAGAACCTAAACTTCTCATTTTCCCTTATCTTCATATGTGGATTGTACAAATGTCCCATACACCTGCAATTAGACAAAACACAAAAGTGTGTGAAGTATTATTATTCCGGATAACATAAATAGATTATTGAATAGTTTGCACTAGAAATCACCTGAAAAATATGCATGTATGCCATATTTTTGGTCGTATCCAAGGTAGTTATGTCCTCATCAACAACCCAGGCTAGCTGATGAATCTGCTGCACCCGAAGAAACTGAGAATGCCAGGGCGACTGCATCAGTCGTGCCTGAAGAAACTGAACTAGCTTCATCTGCTCCTCCTGCTAAATCTTCAAAGCTGAAGAAAATCACTCTTCCTTTTGCATCAGAAGTGAAGAAAACAAAATATGTGGATAAGGAAGCCGCAAGGAAGAGGGAAGCATCAACCTCTACAGAGTCCTCAGCTCCCAAGAAAGTGAGGAATTTGGCGAGCTCTTTCGCTAATCCAAATGATGTTGTTCCGATCTCGATACTGCCATCAAAGGAGCTCATTCCGTTTGGTGAAGAATATGTCATTCTAGATGACACTGATGAAGAAAATCCTTCTACTACTTCTTTAGAGTAGTTGGATGAAGAAATTTAAGTGGAAGATATCCCTTCCACCCCATTGGTATCATCGCCTATGTCTCAGTTCACTGCTAAAGAGGTGGGCATTGAAGAAACTAAAGAAGACGTGGATATTGGCTCAACTACTCTTGTGCTGAATGATGACTATTGGGACAATGTTCACCCCAACTCACCATTGGCCACACCTCTGCATCCAATTCCTCAGTCCCCTGTGCAAACTGAAGAAATTCAAATGGGATCTGAAGGACGTCAAACTTCTCTCCATTCCATCCGCGGACACGTCGCGGCGCGCATGCACTTCGGCGCCCCGTGCATCCTCGATGAGCCTGGTGTTGATCTGCTAGTTGTGACACAACGCTAACGCCACCCTCAGCACACTGAAACCAACCGTGTCCAGCGACAATGACCGTGTCGCTCACCGCGGTCACCGTGTCCAGAGGCGGTGCTGGAGCTGCGCCACGTTGCTGGCCCCCACGACCCACATGAACAGTTGCCGGTGGCGAGGAGGTCGTGGGCCAGCTCCTCCATTGTACTAGTCTGTGCCACGTCGTCTCGACAGGTGTGGCCCACATGTCGGTTTCCCTATTTTCCAGGCCATATTCGATTGTCAGTGCTCCGTGTTGCGCATTAGGCGCGGAACAGGTGGTTTTTGTGCCCTGGTTCAAATGTGGTACAGTACCAAGTTGTTACCGTAGCCCCAAGTGTGGTGGTTTTGGGCACGGTACCACCCTTTTCCTTTTTAAGTAGTGAAGTGCAACACTTGATTAAGTAGTCGGATGGTGTGCTAAATGTAGGTGTCCGACTGTTTGAAGAATAATTGAGGTGTGCCCGGTCCGTGCCTGCATTTAGGAGTCCAACTTACCATGTTCCGACAGTAGTAACTATACTAGTCCCTACGTGCTCCCATTGTTTTTATTTACTCCGCACTTTAGCTTTGCTCAAAGTCAAAATTTGTAAACTTTGACAAAGTTTATAGACAGAAATAATAACATATACAATAAAAAATCAATACCATTAGATTCATTATTGAATATACTTTCACATCATATAGATTTGCTATTGTAAATGTTCATATCTCTACTCTTACTAGCAAGATGCATGTGCGTTGCATGTAACATCAAGATGCATTTGTATGACTAGCTTATCTTGTGAGAGAAAAGGATGAACGAGGGAAGGCCTTATTTGCAAATGTGGAGAGGTGTGTGGTAACCTTTTTGCAAAATTGCCATAGTTTCCTTCCTATCTGTCAGATATAAATCGGACGGCCTATGTTGCAGGATGGCAGGCACACCATCATCACCAACTCTGCTTTTTATAAGATTCTGTCCGGTTTATATCTGATGGATAGGAAGGAAACTATGGCAATTTACAAAAAAGATACCCACACCCCTCTCCACATTTGCAAATAAGGCCTTCCCTCATTCATCCTTTTCTCCCACAAGATAAACTACTCATACAAATGCATCTTGATGTTCCGTGCAACGCACGAGCATCTTGTTAGTGTAGATAAAAAGCAAAGTTGGTGATGATGGTGTGCCTGCTATCCTGCAATATAGGTCGTCTGATCTATATCTAACGGATAGGAAGGAAACTATGACAATTTATCCGCACTCCTCTCCACATTTGCAGATAAGGCCTTCCCTCGTTCATCCTTTTCTCCCACAAGATCTTGATGTTCTGTGCAACACACAGGCATCTTGCTAGTTTTCTATAAATTTGGTCAAATTTTATGAAGCTTGACTTCAGTCAAACCTAATATGCAGAGTAAATAAAAACAGAGGGAGTATCTTACTCTATGACCAAGATGGAAGGGGAAACGAGACAACTTATTGTTTATTTGAGCCATTCAAGTATAATCATGTGGCGTTGCTTATTTCTCATTCCTCTCCAACCCTCTTCTCCATCGGCCATGCTGCCCTCCGGTCGAGTCCATCCTCCCTCATGCCTCATTTGAACATTCTGTCGTGCATCATTTCATTCGCATATGGGCCTAGACCATGCTTGTATTTCAAATCCTGTAATTTGTCCGACATGCATACAAACAAACGGTTCATTTAAAGTTTCACTTTGCCTCCACTACGTGTCGCTTCCCGTCTTAGTTTTGACATCCTATTCAGTTCATGCCCCAACACATCTTGACGAGATCGATTGATGTTGAGAGATCAATTGCGTGTCGTGCAAGGAGATAAAGGTTTGGTCAATTTCTATGATAGAAATGACCCGTGGGGCTCTATGGGGATCAGAGGGAGTATATTATACGTTCATAAGCGAAACGAACATATTGTACCTGCCCTAGTCCTCTTTCAATCAATCTCCGGACCCCTAGATGAAATCGAGAGAGAATGAGTGGGTGCATGTGTGATACCTAAGGCAGATTCAAAAATTTTAACCGGTGATCATAGCATCCGCCAATCATATATAAAGGGTATTCAATGTTCGTTTTGCTTTTGAACGTACAATATACTACCTCCGATCCTTTCTAGTTTACATATAAGTTTTATGTGTAGTCAAAGTATCTCTACTTTGATCAAACTTACAAAAAAAGTATCAACATTCAACAACGTCCAATCAATATTGTTAGATTCGTGCATACTCCTAGATTTGTATTCAAACAAATATGGTTTCCAATTTGTTTTCAACCACGTGAATCTGCTTGTTCTCGCGCATGCTCTTCCTACTAGGATTTCGCCACGTATATCCAGTCCAATAGTACCTCTTTTTAGGCTCCCTGTCCAATAGTACTAGTGGAGTACTGACAACATCTGTAGTAGAGTATGCAGTGCTCATAGTACTCCCTCCTTCCATTTATATAGGGCCTAAGAGCAAGTCTAATAAGGCCTAGTCAGTAGGCTATAAGACTTGTCATGTCATTAAAATCCTACTTGGAGGAGTGAGAAGAGAGGAGAGAGAGTAAAGAAGGCTCTTATTCTACAGCCCGGCTATAACACATAGATCAAGAAAAAATAGTATGCATGTAACTCTCTTCCAATCATATATACCTTGCTCATGCAAATATCAAATGCCTAGAGCCAACCTAATAGCCATTCTAAGAGCCAACTTACATGGCACTTTTGCCTATGTGGAGGAGAGATGTGAAAAAGTATGGGGAGTGAGCTCTCATGCAAGAGCCTAGCTATATACGCATTCCTAGGTAAATACAATAAATATGAAGAAAGAGATAGAGAGGAGATGGAAAAAAGTACTAATACAATAGCCAACCTTATATTTTTTTTGCGGGAAATAGCAAACCTTATAGCCCACACTATTGTATGAGTGCATATAGATGATGGCTATAGATGACATGGCAGTTCCTTATAGCCATCGGCTGGCTATATTATTAACCATGCTCTAATGCGTTTTTCAAAACTGCTTTTGACTATGGACAATATTAATAGTACATGAGATTGTGCGGACCCCGACTCATAAGTCGTGATCAACGAATGCACGTGCACAGTGATCCCAGAGATCAATGCTCACTGAGCACACAAAAGCTGAATAACAAGAGTCTTACATCCATACATAATGTATTACACAAGTAGGACCATTATGGTCAAGTCTTGAGTATAACATCGCAACGGAAATCTTCGTCGATAACTTGGACCCATGCCATCTGCCTTAACCCTACAGGCATTCTGACTGGGAATTGTCCTAGCTCGCATGTTCGTCATGAAGTATTCTTCATCATATCCTGTTCTTTCATGCCTGGCCAATAAAATATCCAGTGGCAAGCCAATGAGTACTTTGAATGTACTCGCAATCAACCCAAGGGTGATAATAGAATAATTATGCAAGGAACTACTCCTAATTTGGCATTTTTGCGGAAAGCTAGTTTTTCTCATGCAAGTATGATCAACATTTATCAAGGATATGAATGCGCCTGCAACAAGTATCAGGAGGTTACAGACATCAACCTCGAGAGAGAGTTATGAACAACTCATGCTCAAGCTCATCGTGACTTCCTCACGAATCACGTCAATAGCTTTACCAAACCGTGTTGTTTGTCAGAAACATATGGACATGTCTAAGAAGCACCACCCAACTGTCCTTGACCGTGGACATGGCTATTCGAATAGTTTTACACTCTGCAGAGGTTGCACACTTTACCCACAAGATCCGGGGAACTTCCGTGTCATCCACGACCCGCGGTACCTCAAGTACCCGGGGTAACCACCCAATCACTATCTTTCCCTAGACGACACTAACATAGAGTCCACTTGATTGGTAGTAACCCCCGTGCCCAACATTTCACAACTTAAAATTGTGGAGCCTCGCTCCCATATTCATCACATACCACTGGCACGGGGTACCAACGGTGTGTCCGGTGCCCCATAAAAATGTTCTTGGCCGCCCTACCTGGCATGACCCCGTCCTGAGAGCGCGCGACAACGACTCTCCCGTCACTAGTAATGCGGGCTCCAAGCTAGTATCGACCTAGGTAATCAATAATGCCCTTTCCCATATAAGGGTAGAGTGGTCGCGCATGTTTGGTTGGGACGGTCGACAAATCTTAAATCTAATCCGTCTCTGTAAACAACACTTTTATCGAGCCTCGGTACACTACTTCTCCACCAAGTAGTGACCTAGTTCATCATCATCTCCCAGGGGCATTAGTGGCACCCACTGGGCTGTTTGCAAGTATGTCAAACCACACTTGTTTCTTTCCAGGCATAACCCTGCCCCACTTTGCGTAGCCATTTACTATAGCATATTTCTACAACCCACCAACACAACTCTAAGCAAGGGTAGATTCATGAACAATGCAAGTATCAATGGAGTATGCAACGGAGGCAAGCCTAGCAAGGTTGCCATTTAAGGTATATCATGCACTCCGTGAAGCAACGAAAATGCTATTATGATGTAAAATGGTTCATCATGGTCAAAGGGCTGCTTTCCTGTTTTAAAAAAGTCTTCAGGGTCTTCAAATATCTCTGGTCCAACTCCGAGCATTTCGTCCACTTCGTCAACTATCGTCGAAAGCAACCATAATAAGAAACACAACAAGTTGGAAAATAAAAGTGCTCTAAAATATTAATTTGACTTTTCTAGGACATCTCTGGTTATATGGAAAATAACCAGAGTGGTTTCATTGGAATTGGGTCTTTGGATATTTCAAAACATTTTGATATGATGGAATCAAGGGGTTTATGGATTTGCAAGAAGTGTACAGAAAAATATTTTTGAAAATGAGAAAAGGCACACATTTAACAAAGGATGATTTTAGAATCATCTACGATTTGGTTTCACTGGATTTGGAGTTCAAATGAATATTCTATGGATTTGAAAAGTTGACAAACATGAAGAAATGGCCCATTATTTTGTGGGGTACAGAAAGTATTAAGAAAAATGTTCATAACCTAAGTTATGAAATTAGATGTATCTACAAACTTGAATCATGGCATTTGGATCAAATTTGTGCTCTCTGTGATTTTCTAAAGTTCATCACAGAAATGGAAAATGGGATTTTATTTAATTTGTGTGAGGAAAATTGTTTTGGAAAAATGTGCATGTTGCACCAAAAGGTAGATCATGATTTATGGAGTCACTTGAAATTTGAATCATCAAATTTGGAGGTAATATGAATATTTGGGAGATTTTACAAGTTTCTGGAAAAAGAAAAAGACAAAGGAAGGGGGGTTTATACCTATACTGTGCGCTGGGTGCAGCATAGCGCCGCAGCGCACTGGGCCGGCCCAGCGGCTCGGCCACGTAGATGATAGGGCGACGTCGAAGGCGCCCAGGCGGAGTGCGCCTTCGCTGCGGGGAAACGGGAGAGGGCGAACCCGCCTCCACTTGCTAGCGTGGCCCTGTGGCTGGGTCATTGACGAGCGGGGCCCGCCTGCAGGTTCGTCTTCAACCTCCCGTGCGGGAGCGATGGGAGACAGAGGAGGCGTTCGACGTTGGCCGCCGGCGCTACAGGGCGTCTCCGGAGACGCTCCGCCCACCGGCGTGCTCAGGGGACCCGGCCGCGTCCAACCGTGGGTGGCACGGTCGCCCAGGGGCATTGGGTTGAGCAAGGCATCGGCCGCGGCGGACGAGGCTGACGGTGACGATGGAACTCGATGGCACGACCACGGGGAGGAGAGGGAGAAGCACAGGAGGGGCTCGCGGTGATGGTGGAGGTGCTCTAGTGCGTCCTAGAGGGGAGGAGGACGAGTGGTGGGTGCAAATTTAGGCGGAGTGCGACGGCTCGGCTCCGGCCATGGGGAGCGACGAAGGGCGCGAGGAGGGGAGCGGGTTGGTCCAGGGAATGCACGGGAGCGAGAGAGGGCCAAAGGAGTAGAGAGGGGGCTCGGGGGTGGCCTTAAGTAGCCGACCCGCGGCTCACCGTGGACGCAGCGCACGAGTGGCCGTGGAAACGGCTCGGGCGGCAACGGGAGCGAGCGAGGGGTTGTCTTTGGTGCTCCTGGGGGTGGAGTAGGGTGCCAGGAAGAGAGATTGAGAGCGGGGCGAGCTTCGGGTGGAGCCACGAGCTCGCACGCGCATTGGTGTGCTCGGGCGGCTCTGGGCACGCGCGGCACGGGCAGTACAGAGAGGGAAAGGAGGGGGCCATCGCGGTGGCATGTTGCGGACGTCGAGGCACCTCAACTGGCGCGAGGGGGAGGCTCGAGGTGGCCGGGGGACGCGACGTCAATGGTCGAATGCCCTGCCAGGCGCTCCAGAGCGCGTCTTTGGCCGGCATCCGCGGCTTTTCCGCGCGCACTCGCGCGTCCAATTGTGTCTAGCAGCTGAAGGGGGCATGGGCAAAAGCTGGGGAGAGCCTTGGATGCTCTAGAAAGCTGAGAGGAGAGAAGGAGGCCGAGAGAGAGGGAGGAATCCACTGTCCAGAGAAGAAAAATGGGGTTCTCCCCCCTTCATCATTGCTTCCTCGGGCAGCAAAGCCTGCATGAGGTAGAGGAGGAGCAGGATGAGGCCGTGGGGTAAAGTTCAGCTCATGGAGATTAGTGGAAGAGGTCAAAAATGGAATTTTGGTAAAGTGGCAGAAGGTGTTTGATGCTTGTTTGGTTTAGCAAATGATCTTCATTTGGCATGAGACTCCACAGGGTGAAATGGCACATATAATTAGGTCCTTCAACCAATTTTTAGCTCATTTGGGCAAAGTAGCCAATGTAACTTTGGTAAACCCTAGAAATTAACAGAAATGGCTTTCCCAAGATTTAGTCATGCAAATCTATTCTCCTTGATGCACCACTTGGCTTAGTGTCATCATTTGAGGATTTGAACAAGTACACAAAAATTCAGAACAAAAGGACACACTTGGCAATGTAGATTTGTTCAAACTTGGATCTGGACTAAGAGGGTTTTGGGGCACTTTTGTGAACCAAAATTATTTTGATTGATATGAAACTTTGCAAGATCATCACATTATGCATATGTGACTTGCTAGAATTTTCCTGTATTTATTTGAAAATATTTCTTATAGAAATATTTCAAATATTTGAAATGAGCTGAAATGGTTCTGGAGGGTTTTGTCCAATATTTTGATCATGACCATATGTTGAAACTCATATATATGGAAAATATATGTCCATTGAGTCTCCCTAATTTTTCTCAAATATTTTTGAAGCTTTAAAATAATTTTAACCTATTAAAGACCATTTCTGGCCTTAAGAAAAAGACTTTAAATAAAATAGGAAAATAACTTTTAAAATTATATTTTTGTGGTTTCTGGGTATCCTATATCTAATAGGAGTCAAACATATTTTTGGAAAGATTTTTACTGCCCTGAATTAAGTACTTGCAGTACAAACCTTAATTCAGGGGTTTTTGGAAAACTAATTTTTGAAAATACTATTTGGCCAAATTATTTTTGTAAGAAATTATTTTTATGTCCTATACACATGGCATGATCATTGGTTCAAGAGTTTGGAGCAAGGAGATGAAATATAGGAGTTGGAGGATTTATTTGATTTTTAGAGCACTTGCAAACAACAGACAAAATCCAATCAAGGCAAGGTCCAAAGCACTCAAAAGTTTTTGTCATACCACATTTTATCATGATTTATTAGCTTAAGTGTTGTGGCATGAAAATCAGGGTGTGACAGAGATGTATAATGTGAAAATTATATCATTGGAAGCTCCTTTCACATATGAATTTGACTGTATGCTTTGTGTAAGTTTCATGTCATATATTATTACTCTAACATTTGGTCAAAGTTAGCCTCGAAAAACGCATTAGGCCATGTATAGTAGATGGAAGGAGGGAGTAGTAGTAGAAGTGGATCCTCTGACATACGTATCCCTGCCTTACCCTCCCTTTCGGTCACTTACTGGCGGACCCCGTGCTTGCTAGGCCCCGCATGTCAGTTACTCAATGGGTTCGGCCACGTCAGGGGATCCTCATCCTTAGTATGAATGACGCATGCGGGGGAGGGGGAGGGACGTCGGTTTTCTCTCAACTATGGTTCCACAAGCGAGCAAAAATGCAAGACAAAGCGTATTCCATTCAGTGAGCGACGTGGCGGGTCCAGCGTGCCGGGGTGCAACACGAACGCGACAAGAGCGATGTACAGTCAAAACCGATTGACCGGTCATCACCGGAACCACTATTCACACCAGAACCTCCGCTGCTCGGCCTACGTCAGCCACTGCCCCAAAACCACACCTCCTCTCCAGCCCATTCCCCCACCTTTCGATCCCCTAGCCCACATCAAGCGTCCGCTGTCTCACCGGAAATCCATGGTGCGCCGCAAGATCATGTACTACAAGATGCTGACGCCGGCGCACCGCGCAGAAATCACAGCGGTGGTCGGTGCCACAGACCTCCGTTCCCAAGCTCGCTTTGCGGCGGGCCAATCCCCGAGTTCTCTGGAGTGAAGCTACGAGGAGGAGGAAGCCGATCCAATGTTCGTGGCAGAGGTCGCGGCACAGAAGGATGGGTATGAGACGATGGACGTTGACTTCGTGCTGGCGTACGGGTCCCCCATGGTGCAGGCGGACCAGCGGTTCAACCTGGCGATACTAAAGGAGGACCGAGAGTCAAAGGCTCAACTCGACACGGGGCACACGCATGCCGCTGCCATCGAGGCTGTCCTGCAGGCGGAACCGAATCTCGTGGATGTGAACCAGGCGGCGGAGGCTCAACTTGACGTGGAGCGCGCAGATGACACTGCTGTCGGTGTCAAAACTGGCGGATCTCGGGTAGGGGGTCCCGAACTGTGCGTCTAGGTGGATGGTAACAGGAGGCAGGGGACACGAAGTTTTACCCAGGTTCGGTCCCTCTTGATGGAGGTAAAACCCTACGTCCTCCTTGATTAATATTGATGATATGGGTAGTACAAGAGTAGATCTACCACGAGATCAGAGAGGCTAAACCCTAGAAGCTAGCCTATGGTATGACTGTATGTTTCCCTACGGACTAAAACCCCCCAGTTTATATAGACACGGGAGAGGGCTAGGGTTACACAAGGTCGGTTACAAAAGAGGAGATATACATATCCGTATTTCCTAGCTTGCCTTCCACATCAAGTAGAGTCCCATCCAGACACGAGACGAAGTCTTCAATCTTGTATCTTCATAGTCCAATAGTCCGGCTGTCCGGAGACCCCCTAATCCAGGACTCCCTCAGTAGCCCCTGAACCAGGCTTCAATGACGATGAGTCCGGCATGCAGTATTGTCTTCGGCATTGCAAGGCGGGTTCCTCCTCCGAATACATCACAGAAGAATTTGAATACAAGGATAGTGTCCAACCCTGCAAAATAAGTTTCCACATACCACCGTAGAGAGAATAACATTTCCACAAATCTAATCTGCTGGCACGTTTTGGAAACACGACATTATGCCATGGCCCAGTAATTATTCGAACCGTTTTTCTTCAACTAGCTCCACACATAACGCGAGGCAGTTTTTTGACACGTCTTGTCAAAGCAGAGATCGTGTTCCCCTAATTATAGGATTCTCATCAATACGGTCGTGGGTAACCCAATCGTATCTAGGACTCCTAGATTATAGGCAAGTCCCAAACGGCTACGGAGAGGACGCTTGATATTCACCCTCTTTATAAAGGGACAAGGCTTTTACTCTTTCCCTCCTGTGCTCAATCGAATCCTTCCCCCACCTCGAGTTCTAACACCCAAAGCCCAGGTTAGGTGCTCCGGCCCTTCAATCATGTCCAGATCTAGCCTTCAAGGCTGGTGGATGCCCTCCTCCGTTACAGAAGAAGATAGCAAGAAGTTGAGGGAGGCCAGATACCTGACCGCCGAGGTTTCGCATCGGCTGCCCGCCCGAGGGCAGGTCGTCCCTACTCCTGAACCCAACGAAGACGTCGTGTTCATCTCCCACTTCCTCCGAGGTCTAGGCCTCACTCTGGATCCCTTCGTTAGGGGGCTGATGTTTTATTACGGGCTAGATTTCCATGATCTAGCCCCGGACTCCTTTCTCCACATCTCATCATTTATTGTTGTATGAGAGGCTTTCATCCGCATTACCCCTCACTTCGGCCTATG
The DNA here is from genome assembly GCF_003073215.2 of Triticum urartu. Classification (NCBI taxonomy): domain Eukaryota; kingdom Viridiplantae; phylum Streptophyta; class Magnoliopsida; order Poales; family Poaceae; genus Triticum; species Triticum urartu. Next base: position 385,436,710 of record NC_053028.1, read on the forward strand.
GCTCAAGACCTTTGACGTGAAGCCGAAGATGGTCGAGGGGCAGCATGTAGCGTGCGGAGGCGCATTAATAAGCAGGATCGCCAGAGCTCCATGGCCAAAGGGTTCTATTCCAGAGGTGTCCGGATTATGGCAACGGGATGGTTTTACATCACAGCTCCCAGAAGTGCCAAGTGGGTGGCTGCCCCTGCTTTCCGCTCAGGCCCTCCACCACAACTGATGTCATGGATTAGCAGAGGGCTGAGGTGGGGTCCCGCCAAGGACGTGCCTATACAGCAAAGCCGCATTCAAAATCTCTTCGAAGGAGATTTCAGTTTGATTATGGTAATGCAAGTCATGCTGGTTCGACGAATCCAGCCATGCAAACGCCGGCCTCTTCGCAAGTGGGAGTTCAACCCAGAAGGACTGTGCGCTATTCAGAATTTCCTCGGCCTGATGCACGAGGAGATGTATAGATCATTCTTCAGACCCCAGATAGAGTGTCCGGATACTACCGAGGACGTGGGCCTGAGCAGCAACCGCACCGCCAACCAAGTAAGTTATCCTCTAGCCGAACACACCGTCTTTCATTTATCATGACGTTATTCTGAGAAATCGCTCTTTGACCAGGACTAGATAACAAAGGCGAAGATGATTCGGTGTTCGGCCCCCCTTCCTGAGGGTTTGCAAAATCCGGTACTGGAAAAGATGCTCGAGCTAGCACCTTGCCCGGAGCCCTCAAAGGAAGACAAAGGGGGGAATAATGAGGGCGAAAGCGGGCCTCCACCGCTACCTATTCCGACCAAGGGAACGAGCGCCTCCGTGAGGGAGGATAACCGAGGGGAGGAATCTGACATTCTCTCACCCCGGGGAAGGAAGAGGACTACCTCTGAAGATCCGGAAACCAAGGTTTCCAAGCGGGAGAAGAAATCTCCACTAGAGGGTCCTGCCTTGGAGGGTGCTCTTGCCGCACAAAGTCCACGTGGGGATCAGCCCTCTAACAAGTTGTAAGTAATTAAAAAGTACTTTAATAGTGAAGATATATTACCTTACCTCTGAGGAAAATAACCGAAGTATTTATCTTGCAGTTCGGATCTTAGCCCTTCTCAGCAGAGCTCGTCTTCGGGGGATCTTCTTCCGGAGATGATGGAGAGCGAAACGCCTCCCCCGGACTCCTCCGCTCAAGAAGCCGGTGACCTTGAAGTGTCGTCACGGAGGGCCTCTCCGGATCCAGTGAGGCCAGAAGATAATCCTATAGTCACCCGAAGTCCCCGGCGTTCGGCTCTCGAAGAGAGCAAATAGAAGAGTCCGACACCGTCTGGTATGCGGTCGGACGTACTGAGAGAGCTGTTGAGCGAGCGGCCATCTCAGAAGAACACCGTACATTGATGGGTACGGTGATGGAAAGGATTTCATCCGCCGAAAGCGGGTTGCATGATGCCTTTATGAGTCTACTGACGGTCTTTGAGGTACGTAAAATGATGTACATTTGTGATAGTACCGCACATTTTTAGGTGTGCCCTGTGTAGATAGTAGCCCCTGAGACTCTGGTTGTCGCCGAGAACGGCGGCAAACAGAGGATCGTAGTCCCAGGCAATAACCATACCGCTTTAATGTGCAGGTAGTGGGAGCTCTGGTGGCTAGCCGGACTCATGAGTTTGCCGAACTGAAGCGGCAACTGATGCGGCGGATGCCGACATCAAGCTTGTTAACAAGAGGCTTGACGAGGCATAGGGTAAGTGGTATTTTCTGGTTAATTCCACATAGTAAGAGCAGCATGATGCTAGTATCTTTAATATGTTGTGACTGCAGATGGAGCTGCCACCGTGGAAACCCTGCGGGTGGAACTTGCCCGAGCCAAAGAACAAGCAAGGATTAGTGATGCGGCTGCTTTGAAGGCGGCCGAAGAGTTGAAAGCCGAGAAGGCCGCGCATTGCGAGAGAAAAGAGAAGATGGCCAAGATGGCCGTAAAGTTAAAAGACACTGCCGACCGTAGCTAGTTCCTTGAAAAAGAAAACTGAGCGAAGGCAACGGACCTTCAAAGGCCACGATGGCGAACAAAGACACCCGCTTTGCTATGAGAGCGAAGAAGGAGGAGTTGCGTGAAGCCGGGGATATTGCGGCTGGGAAGCCCTTTATGCTGCAGAGGAAGTTCGGAGATCCACGGTATGCCCCTCTGGATCGGCTGTGGAGTTCGGCAGACGCATATATGGACATGGCGGCGAGCGCTGTCGATGCGGCCAAATACTTCCGAGACCAAACAGATCGTGAAGTGGACAAGCTGTTCTGGTCGCAATTTAATGTTCCAGAGTGTCCGCTTCCATTGACTGATCAGCTAGCCGAATGGGCCGAACTCAATAGGTTGTCCGGACTCGCCATGAGGTCTGTCGTGGATCAGCTGTGGCCGGAAAAGCCAAAGCCGAACAGCTATTCCAGCTTAGTGCAGCAGTTCCTTGGTGCGGTGCCGCGCATCAATGCAATGAAGAGGTCGGCGTGCATAGAAGGCTCGCGGATGGCCCTTGCCCGTGTTAAAGCATACTGAGCGGAGATGGATGCCACCACTATTGCGGCGCAGGGTTCGGCCATAGGCCGAGTGGCTGCCAAGCACTATTTCGAAGAGGTTTTCGAGGGTGCTCGTTTGATAGAGGCCCAGTGCTCGAAGAATATTATGTTTGAGTGACATGTATTCCCATTGTAAACACAATGTTTTTATGAAATTTATTAAGGATGTGTTTATACTTTTGCCTAAAAGTAATATGATGCCTCCTGTGCGGCCGTTTATGTATACATGTGTATAACCTGAAAGATTGCAGTCGTCGGCTTCAGCGCCCATGCATATAATGCGGAGGTGTTCACAGAAGACGCGTGTTCACACTTAACCCAATGTCTTGGTCCTATTAAGGAGGTGATGGCACAGCGAACGAGGCAACCAGACTATAATGCTTTAACACTTTCACTTAGCCATAAGAGTTTGACGGTGGGGCTGCTATATAGCCCCTGGTGGCTCCGACTCTCCCGAATTCGGGGTGCGTACATGCCTGGCCGGGAAACGGCCCTTCGTTAAGGCGGAGGAATTCTAACATTCCGATGGGTCATCAAGTGGTTGACCAGTCTCACGCTATATCATGACAGTCAGTTTTCGGCTTTCTCTACTGAGGTGCTCGTCCGGATGACCCGGGGCACAATCGCAGTAGTTCTCCTAGTGCTACCTTAGCCGATAGAGCGGAACGTAAGGTACCAAAACATAGGAGCCGGGCAAACCCAACATTTGACCAAAGACATGATTCAGAGCTGATGCATATAGGGCCAAACTCGCGACGCTGAACACTCCCTAAGGTATTCGGTCTTTATGGTATGAACCGGGCCTAATCAGTGCCATTTGTAAGAAGCCCCTGGTATTCAGGTACGTGCGTTATTCTGACGTGGCCACATGCCAAGACGCCAGCATCCTTCTCAATTGTACTGAGAATCCGAGGGATGTGTATCAACAAGAGACAGTAAAAAAGGTTGACACAGGGTCTTAATCTAAAAAGAATCCTTGGAACGGGTCCCTGTTGCACGTCTGTGCCTGTGTCTCCGTTGCGCCGTATCCTGGACGGGTGTAGCACGGTGGTCATCTGTAAAAGATAGGAACTTAGGTGAAAAGTTGTTGTGCAAAAAGGTAGATTTTTTGAAAAAACCATGTATAATTCAAGATGAGTAAAAATTGCCACTTGTCTGCGCGCATTGAGCCCCTTGTATTTGTGATAGGGGTGTGTCCATCAAACCTGTATGAATTACATACATCTGCGCCGGACTCGTCTAACCGTGTCCGTGGTCTTGACGACCTATCGAATACTTTAGTTGGTGAGGCTGTTCTAGTGTGCGGCTGCCCAGGCAGCCGCGTTCTCTTCGGCACGCAGGGATCGCTCCATATTTCCATTTACTGTAATGATGCCACGTGGACCGGGAATCTTAAGCGTGAGGGAAGCGTAGTGCGGTATTGCGTTAAAGCGAGCGAAAGCTTCGCGTCGAAGTAGTGCTTGATAGCCACTTTGGAACGGAGCAATGTGGAAGGTTAAATTTTCACTACAGAAGTTATCGGGGAAGACGAATATAACTTCTAGTAGCAGGGAGCCCGTGAAGTGAGACCCTGGGCCTGGCATTACTCCTTTAAAGGTAGTATTGTTGTGGCAAATTTTCGTTGGGTCTATCCCCATTTTGCGGATTGTGTCCTGATATATCAGGTTTAGACTGCTGCCACCGTCCATCAGGACTCGTGTGAAATGGTATCCGTCAATTATTGGGTCTAATACCAAGGCAGCCCATCCTGCATGCCGGATATTTGCTGAGTAATCTCGATGGTCGAAAGTGATCGGTTGAGACGACCAGTGGCAGGACTCCGCGGTGATAGGCCCTTGTGCATATTTCTCTGGGAGTGCCGCTTTATTTCTCCCCTTGATCACGTGTAACACGTTTACTGTTTTGACTTCTGGTGGAAATTTCTTTTGTTCCCCAGTGTCTTGCTTGAGAGGCTCATCCTCGTCTTCGCTTGGTGTATCCTCCCCCTTGTGTACGGCATTCAGCTTGCCGGACTGCTTGAAGACCCAACATTCTTTGTGGGTATGATTAGCGGGTTTACCAGGGGTGTTATGGATCTGACATATTTGGTCCAGAATTTTGTTCAGGCTGGACAGTTCATCTCTGGCGCCTTTAGGGGGCGGCTTTTGCTGACCTGGCCGAGAGCTTCTGAATCCGGCGTTTACTGCCGTGCTCTTCGGGCTGTCTTCTTTATTCCAGCGCTTATTATTTTTGCTGCGTCGTGATTTCCCGTTTTCATCTCTAACTTCGGATGTACTTGGGTCGCTGGTGCTACATCTGGCTAGCCAGCTGTCCTCACCCGCGGAAAAGTGGGTCATGAGGCTTGTTAATGTTGCCATTGTTCTCGGCTTTTCTTGGCCGAGGTGTCTGGCAAGCCATTCGTCGCGGACGCTATGCTCAAAAGCTGCCAAGGCTTCAGCGTCCGGACCGTCGACTATTTGATTCTTTTTAGTAAGAAACCTGTTCCAAAGCTTTCGGGCTGACTCTCCGGGCTATTGAGTTATACGACTCAAATCATCCGCATCCGGAGGTCGGACATAAGTCCCTTGAAAATTTGCCCGAAAAGCATCTTCGAGCTCTTCCCAGCTTCCAATGGAGTTTTCGGAGAGGCTTTTAAGCAAGTGTCGAGCTAGCCCTTTAAGCTTGAGGGGTAAGTACTTGATGGCGTGGAGATCATCTCCTCGAGCCATATGGATATGGAGGATATAGTCCTCAATCCAGACCCCAGGGTCTGTTGTTCCGTCGTATGCCTCTATGTTTACAGGTTTGAATCCCTCTGGAAATTCATGGTCCAGCACCTCATCGGTGAAACATAGGGGGTGTGCGGCACCCCTGTATCTGGGTTTACCGTGTTGTTCGGATGTTTGTTGTGTTGCATCGTATGCTGGAGCGCGCTTGCGTGGTCCATAGATGGATCTGGTTGCGCCGTCCTTTTGATGCGAGCCCTCGCGTGGATCGCGTATTGGCTTATGTGCGGCGTTGTTTGCCGCTCTATGTTGGCCGTGAGATCGTCTATCCGACCAGGTGGCCATTTTAATTTTTGGTTGCGGGGGATCTAAGGCCTCCTCATCGAATTCAGGTAGCAACTTCCGCTTCGGGTAGCTCTTGGTGGGGCAATTACTGCCGTACTTCGCAATTGTATTGAGTACTTTACTCCATCTGATTTTAAGTGTGTCTTGCGCAGCCTTGAGCCTCCTCTTCTGCTTTTTTAGACTCCTCGCGGTGGCAACGAGCCATTGACGGGTATTCTCTTGCTCCGGGTGTCTATCCGGTGTGATGTCATCCGGACTGTTATCTTTGACAGAATCGGGTTGTTCGGTTTGATTCTCCGTGTTGCCGTGGTCCGGCGATGGTTCACCCTGCTCTAACGCTGGGTCTGTATGATCGTTGTTTCTGCCGAGGTGGGATTTGGAGCGGCGCTTACGCTGCCGCTTTGACTGCTTCTCGAGGGGACAACCCTTCATTGCGTCCTTCTGTTCCTCGTGGTCGTTTTCTTTTGGTGTGTCCACCATGTATACGTCATGTGATGAAGTGGGCGTCCAGTGCCCTGTGGGTAGTGGTTCTTGTTCATCTCCAGCATCGTTGTCCATACCGTCGATTGTCACAGCCCTAGATTTTGGTTGCAGATAGTGGCATTGCATCCATGCATCATGTTTAAATTCAAGAAACTTGAATTGAGGAAATTTGAAAGCCTCAAAATTTTAATTAAAAGAAGGGCAAGAACCCTTAAACTTGCATTCAATGAAACCAAAATGGCCTTCATTAATGTTTGATAATTTTGGCAAGGGTTTGGATCCAAACCAAAAATAGTGACATTTTTAAGGTATTATTTTCGCACTGAATTTAAATCACTATTCTATTTGAATTTGGAATTATATTCATATTATATGGGATATATTTTCAAATAACTTTGAAAAGTTTTATGTGCTATTGGAAAAGTCCATCTAGCAACATAAATTATTCAGAGGATATTTGTCACTGTTTTGAATTTGTTTAAACTTGAAAACAGTGGCAAAGAAAAAGAAAAACAAAACAGAAAGAAATTTAGAGAAGGACAGGAGAGAGAGAAGCCCAACCACTTACCCGGCTTTACCTGGCGCAGCCCAACTGCAACCCAAGGCCCAGCCCACCTCCCCACCTCGTCGTCTTCCTCGCGCCTTCTGGCAAAGTGCGTGGCACGCGCACAGCCATGCCATGGCCACCTCCTGCTAGCCACGCAGCTGCTCCCCTCGTCCTGCTCTGCCGCCCAGGATCGCCTCGACCCCTCTGCACCTCTCCCCTCTCTCCCTGGACCTCTTCCCCTCCAGCGCAGCCCGAGAGGAGCTCGTCGCCGCCATCCACCATTCGCGCGGCCACCGGCATCCACACACCTCTCCAACGAGCCAAGAAGCTCCGCCATCGACCTCTACGCCGTCTCCGTCGAGCCACGCGAGTGGACGCGCCCTACAGCAGCTTCCCCGACCTTTCTTCCCCGCCCACGGCCGCCGGATGCCGCCATCCGATTCGCCACCCTCGCCGCCTCCCCGAGGCCTTTGAGCTGCTCTACGACCTCCCTGTGAGCGCCATCTTTGACTCCCCCTCTTCCCCGGTCCCTCCGCGTCCTCAAGGCCCTAGCTGCACGGAAGCCGAACTCCGGCCACCACCACAAGCTTTGCTCAGGCGAGCTACGGCGTCCCCTCCGGCTCCCTTCTGCTCCCCTGGATGCGGGCGAGCGAGGGCAACCCATTGGTGCCCTTGGCTTGACCCACTGCCGCCTGTAGCGCCATCTCCGCCGTTGCCCGAGCTCCGGTCGCCGCAAAGCTCGACGCCGTCAGCGCTGTAGACCACCCCAGCCACTGTTGCTTGCTCCGTTGGATGCGGATGAGCACCAGCTCCATGTAGATGCCCTTCGCCGGCCATTTGGTCGCCGGAGGAGGAATCCCGCACCTCGCCGCCGCATCTGGCCTCGCCGGAGTTGAGTCGCCGGTGGATTAGCCCCGGTTGACCAGGGATTTGACCCCCCTGGGTCACTGACATACGGGCCCCGCCCGGCTAACCAAGTTAGTTAGGGTTAATCTAAATTAAATTAGTTAGTTAGCCACTGACATATGGGCCCCACTGCCTAACTAATCGACTAACAATAATATATTAAGGTTAATCTAATTGCAGCGGGCCCACGCGTCAGCTTTGACTATGCTGACATGTACGTTGAACTGGACCCACTAGTCAGCCTCTGTCCCTGCCCTATTACACTGACGTGCGGGTCCCACTTGTCATGTTTGACCTGGACCGCACCCTGTTGACCGGCTGTCATCATGATGACGCAGTGCTGACGCTATAAATCATTTTCTGGATTTAAGTTTATTCAGGAAATTCTAGAAAATGCCCAAAACTTCAAAAAAATCATAGAAAATAAACCGTAACTCCAAATGAAACAAATTATATATGAAAAATTATCAGAAAAATCCAAAGAATATGAATATGGTATTTTCATGCATGTTTGAACAAGTTAACCTCACTGAATAGGACAATTCATGATTATGGAATAAATGGTAATTGGTTTGGAGTTGGAATTTGCTATAGGTTTGAATTCCACTTCAATGAATATGGCTAACTGTTGCACTAGGTCAATTTAGTACCTTAATATGACATATCATTCATATGTATGTCCGTTGCATTGATTGTGGTTCCTTTTGTGTTTCCCGGTGGTTGTTCCCTCTCGGTAGACGTTCGTTCCGACGATGAGTTCGACGACACCGATAAAGAGTTATATCATCTTCAGAAGTGCTAGGCAAGCAAAACCCCCTTGTTCATTCCGATACAATCCCACTCTCTCGCTCTTGCTCTCTTTTACTGCATTAGGACAACAACATTTCAACTGTTACATGTTGCGGTAGCTGAACCCCTTTCCTCTGCATGACCTGTCATTGCCACAGTAAATAGATGAAACCCACTAGCATGAGTAGGAGTTGTTTGAGCCCTGATGTGCGTACTCATTCATGCTTGTTTGTCATGCCTGCTACTGCTTAGAGTTGAGTCAGGTCCGATTCATCGAGGATGAATTGGAATGTGGTGAACATGTCCTACTGTGTGTGAGCTAAGTGTGTGAACACGATTTGGTAAAGGTAGCAGTGAGAGGCCATGTAGGAGTACATGGTGGGTTGTCTCATTGCAGCCATCCTCAGGAACTGAGTTCTGTGTTTGTGATCCATGAACAGTTACTACCACACATTGGGTTCCGATAACTCGACCCCTCTCGACTTATTGATCAACTCGATCTCTGTCCAGGAGTTGCAACTAGTTTCTGGTGTTTGTAGGTAGTGTTAGTAGTCTACCAAGTGGCACCCGGTACAGGTGGGCTTGGGACAGACTAGGCACAGTGGCACGGTGTACCAAGTGGCACCCGGATAGTGGGCTTGGGAACCATGCACACATCGTTTGGGGCCGTGAGCGACACCCCGGCCGGATCTCCTTGCGGATGGAACCCGAATAGGCGATAAACCTAGACTAGAGACTTGTTGGTTAGTCAGGTCGTGGCCGACTCCCTCGCCCGGCTTCCGCTTGAAGGTTGCCGAGGTACACGACGTGTACAGGGCGATAAGTGGCGAGAGCGTGTGTGAAGAAGTACACCCCTACAGGGTTATCATTATCTATTCGAATAGCCGGATTCCTCGTATATGGAAACTTGGACCCCTTGCATAGTTCATAGACAAGTGAAAGTGGATAATCTAAAATGCGCAAGATAAGCGTGAGTGCTATGGATGGCGTTCTCGTAGGGAGACGGGAGCGGATTCATAGTGGTGTATTGATATGGTGAATATGTGGACTCGTGTGCGCCACCTCAAAAGAGTTACTTGCAGTCGTAGTTTAGGTTAGCCACTGAGTCAAAGCTGGCTTGCTGCAGTTAAACTCCACCACCCCCTTTGTTGATACCGATGCATATGTAGTTAGTTCTGATGTAAGTCTTTCTAGGTACATTTGTACTCACGTTTGCTTAATTTATGTTTTGCAGAGAGACGTCAGTCTCGCTAGTAGTTTCGTGTGGACTTCGATGTTTAGCTTGACACCTCAGCTACGATCTTGTGCCCTCGGCAGGATCTGGTAGATAGTCAGGCTTCACAGCCTTTTTCATTTATAGATATTTGTACTCAGACATGTTAAGCTTCCGCATGTGCTTTGACTTGTATGCTCTGAATGTTGGGTCATGAGACCCATGCTTGTAATATCTCGCTCCTCGGAGCCTAATGAATAAATACTCTGAGTCATAGAGTCTTGTTGTGATGCCATGTTGTATTGCACATATTGAGCATATTGTGTGTATGATTGAAATGCTTGGTATGTGTGGGATCCGACAACCTAGTTGTTTATCCTTGGTAGCCTCTCTTATGGGGCAATGTAGTCTTGTGCTTCCATGAGCCATAGTAGTCCGCTACAGCCCGGTTCACCGGAGTCCTGCTAGCCCAGCACTACTGCTCCGGAACACTTGACTGGCCGGCATGTGTTTCACTTCGTTCCTGTGTCTGTCCCTTCGGGGAAATGTCACGCGGTGACATCTGGAGTCCTGCCTAGCCTGCTACAGCCCGAGTTCCCGGAGTCCTATTAGCCCAGTGCTACAGCCCGGATTCACACGCTGCTGACCGACATGCTCGATGTTGATTCATGTATGCCTGTCCCCGTAAGTTAGTGCCACTTTGGGTTCACGACTATTCATGTCGGCCCGGGTTCTCTGTCATATGGATGCTAGTGACACTATCATATACGTGAGCCAAAAGGCGCAAACGGTCCCGGGCCATGGTAAGGCGACACCCATGGGAATACCATGCGTGAGGCCGCAAAGTGATATGAGGTGTTACCGGCTAGATCGATGTGACTTGGAATCGGGGTCCTGACAGCTTTGGTATCAGAGCCTGTCTGCCTGTAGGATTACCAAGCCAAACTGGTCGAAGTCGTGTCTAGAAATGCTTTAGTTATATAAGGGAATTGATTGTGGATGGGAACGTAATGCTTTTTTTACTCCTTATCCTCATGACCTTCTGATCTGAGTCGTCTTATCTTTCTTACGGGGTTAAGAACTAGGCTTCTCTTCTATCTCTCAGGATGACGTGTTACTAAACCGTAGTTGCCTAGGATTGTTGAGTTCAAGCCTCAATTCAGTTTCTACTACCTCCATGTGATGACAGTTGATCTCAGAATCTTGATATTGTGGTGTTGAGTGGTTATGCCACCATTTTGCAGGATGTCTCAAATCTTCTTGAGCATTTACAGCCATTATGTTGTCCGAGTCATCCCAGGTCACTAAATAGTCTGATGCAGTTGCAAATCCCTTCTTTCCATTCCTGATGTCCTTTTTGGTCAGAATAAGCACACTAATCGGTGAGTTGAGGTACTCTGTTGACTCGACATATATGTTGGAGCTATTATTATGACCCTAGCTGTTTTAGGGAGTCACCTAGTAATCTAGCCATGTTTTGTGTTCCCAGTGTGATGATTCTGGCCACCATTCTCGAAAGCATCCCGTGATGCCATTTAGATAGTAGGTATTATACTCCTGGGTTTTGAACCCGAGATTCACCCTACTTCATGTTGTTAGTATCTGCTAATTCCCTTAAGATATTAGTAACCTTGTGATAGTCCTCGAGGTCCGTGGTATTTCCTTCTTCCAAATACCATGAATCATTAAGGCGGAAGTTCTATGAACCAAAAGATCACCATTAGAGTACTCTTGAGGAGTTCTTCATTCATAATTGTGATTCTGCCAGTTCTACCTTTGTGCATGGGTTATCCGAAAGAAATATGTTGAACTCGTTCGACATACTAATCTATGCATCCACAACTCAGAAAGTTATATGTTCCTTTGAGTTGTCCGCCTTCAGTTATATTCCGACCTTCATCTATAAATTGATAGTCAAGAGTATGTGAGCATTCGTTCATCGGTGCTTGTCGTTCTTGTGGTCCGTCAAGCCATTCTAGTTCAGAATGACTAGGAGAAACAAACTCCAGAACCTCATCCATATCTTGGATTGAGTCAAAGCAATTGTATTCCGCAGATCAAAATGCCAATCCAGCTTTTGCTCTGTTCTACCTTGAAGTGTTACCATCTTCATGTTAAGAATATCATAGGAATTGCACCATCTCATATGAATTTTGACGTAGTGATACTTCTTGCCATCATTGTTCATTTCTCAGTACCCGAGTTATGGCAACCGAAATGCCGACAAGTGAACCATGGTGTGTGAAATCAATACTCCTAGCTACCGTGTTGCTTGGTAATTAATGGACAATACTCTCATTCTTAGCGTGTTGGTTATTGAATCATCATCCTAAGATTGATCGTGCTACCTAGTCCTTATTTCCGGTGCACTCTTCGATCTTTGAGTTAGGATTGAATCCCTTGCTCTTATGATCATGTTGTCTTGCCTTGAGAAGCAAGATTGTTCCCGAGCTTAATAACATACCGTTGGTTCGTGATTTTCCGAATGTCTTCTCGGAAGTGTTACCAGGTTGTCACCTGACCGCTATGTTGAGTTCGTGATCAAGTTGGTTTCTTGTGACCACCCCTTCTCCAAGAATCTGTGTTGGGTACCCCTGAGCTAGTTGGTTAAGCTAAACAACAACTTGGAGAGTTGGAATATAAAAGCTTGTCTGACTTAGTTCGTGTCAAGGGATATCTTTTGTGTGTGTGTGTGTTGAAGAAAGATGGTATCTTCATCGATTGGTCCTCGTGATCAGTTGATGGATCTATTGTCTTGTCCAAACTTTGATTTGAGTGTGGGCTATCCTCAAATCAAATCAGAACCAACGATGTTCATAATGTTGTCTTACTTGAGGTTGATTCCTCGGGCATACACCATTACATCCTTTGGTCTGACCAATGCTATCACCTTGTTCACATAGTCGTGGAATTCCATCTTAATGGGAACCTTGATGAGTTGTTGTTGAGTCCATCAGCAGCATCTTGTCTCCCCCATGATTCGTGTTAAACATTAAGCTAGTGTTGGAAACTTTGTAAACAATGCCTTCATGTTCCATTCATGAAGCATATGTTTGGATCAAAGTAGCGACTTCCTCTAAGTTCACGTGCAATCGATGCATGTTGCCGCCGTGAATTCGAGAAAGTTTGTTTTGCTTCCTCTGGAATCATCCCAAGTCAGTCATGCATATGTGCGAGTATATTGTGGTTTGGAGACTTGCAACCTTCATTCTATATGTATCCCTAGCACACCAAGCCACTAACTGATTTGTTCGAGAAGAAGTTCCTTCATAAGAGCTAGTCATATGACTTATGCAAGGACTTTGTTATCCGCGATGATGGTTCCCAACTAGGACTCGGTACTGTTTCATTGTAAGACTACTATGTGGTCATGCTTGTCTGGGACAACATGTTCACATGTGTTTAGCAGAACCAGCTCATGTTTTGGAGCATGCTACCGTAGTCTATTTCCCGAGAATCCTGCAACGTCATCTCGTCGACTTGTGTTGCAAACTTTCATTTTTCTCTCTGGACTTGATGAGTCCGGAATATCCTGACACCAACCAGATCTGAATCTCAGGCAGATATGATGGTTGGACCTTTTCCAGGAATTATAATGTTGGTCTTTCTAAACCGGTAAGGTGGATGTCGTGGCCAACACACCCAGCCGGAAGACCTATCATTGTAGTATCTTGATTGAGGAAGTTGGCCACCTCCCCATAAGGATTTCGTAGGATTTACTCCAGTAGTTATTCCTTATGGATTCTTGTGCTTCCGAAGTCCGACCTTTTTACTTGATGTTCTAGATACCAAACCATATCTATAAATAGGATACGCTACCACATCAACGAGAACATTAGAAGCGGAGTGCTAAATGTCTCTCGGTCGAACATCCAGATTTCGTTTCCTTGGCATCGCTAAGGTGAAATCTAAGAAAGTGTTGTGCTCCTTTGTATCTGCATTGACCATCACTATTCATCATGGTAGTAGGATGTGTTGCCAGGATCCTCGGCATGGATGTTGGTAGAACCTTGATGAATATGGAAATGCTCAAGTTCTTGAGAGTACGCGCAAGCAAAATCATCCCTTGCGTTGTCTTCAACAAGGTAGTCCACATCATCCATTCTAGTCTGAGTATGCCATCCTTTCGAACTTCTTCAAACGATCAGTTGTGAATTGTCTAAGGCTAGTATAGAGAGTATCAATGATTTCTGTATCAAAAGTAATTATTTTTGCCACTTAAGGGAATAATTCTACGAGTCACCTTCCTCTAAGATGTCTCGTTATGGTATCATGGCAACTCAACTCCTCACTACGTTGACAACCGTTCACCACCTTCTTAAGTGTGGAATTGTTGCCTACCTAGTGAATCTTCGTCATCTGTTTCACTCCATCCCTCGGGATGTATGCTTCGTGTCTCAGCTCGAGAGATGTTTTCAATGTCTCACTCCATGGGTTGATCCTGAGTTACTCAAACCTCAAGAAGATCGATCCTTGTAAAATTCTCCCTTTCTTCTCGTTGTCATGTTGGATGTAGTTCTCAAAGCAAGACGTCGAGGTCAAGGTGATGCAATGAATCAACATCCTCGAGAAGGGCATCTGGATCATGAAGATCGTGTTAGCTTTGTGTCCCCTCTGTCTTCCTACCTCACGTCTTGAATCTCAGGACGAGATTCTTGTTTAGTGGGGGTGAGTTTTCACAGCCCTAGATTTTGGTTGCAGATAGTGGCATTGCATCCATGCATCATGTTTAAATTCAAGAAACTTGAATTGAGGAAATTTGAAAGCCTCAAAATTTTAATTAAAAGAAGGGCAAGAACCCTTAAACTTGCATTCAATGAAACCAAAATGGCCTTCATTAATGTTTGATAATTTTGGCAAGGGTTTGGATCCAAACCAAAAATAGTGACATTTTTAAGGTATTATTTTCGCACTGAATTTAAATCACTATTCTATTTGAATTTGGAATTATATTCATATTATATGGGATATATTTTCAAATAACTTTGAAAAGTTTTATGTGCTATTGGAAAAGTCCATCTAGCAACATAAATTATTCAGAGGATATTTGTCACTGTTTTGAATTTGTTTAAACTTGAAAATAGTGGCAAAGTAAAAGAAAAACAAAACAGAAAGAAACTTAGAAAAGGACAGGAGAGAGAGAAGCCCAGCCACTTACCCGGCTTTACCTGGCGCAGCCCAACTGCAGCCCAATACCGTAGAGGGCCCAGCCCACCTCCCCACCTCGTCGTCTTCCTCGCGCCTTCTGGCAAAGTGCGTGGCACGCGCACAGCCGAGCCGCGGCCACCTCCTGCTAGCCACGCAGCTGCTCCCCCTCGTCCTGCTCCGCCGCCCAGGATCGCCTCGACCCCTCTGCACCTCTCCCCTCTCTCCCTGGACCTCTTCCCCTCCCCTGGCTCTCCCTCCCGCGCAGCCCAAGAGGAGCCTGTCGCAGCCATCCACCATTCGCGCGGCCACCGGCCTCCACACGCCTCTCCGACGAGCCAAGAAGCTCCGCCATCGACCTCTACGTCGTCTCCGTCGAGCCACGCGAGTGGACGCGCCCTACACTAGCTTCCCCGACCTTTCTTCCCCGCCCACGGCCGCCGGATGCCGCCGTCCGATTCGCCACCCTCGCCGCCTCCCCGAGGCCTTTGAGCTGCTCTACGACCTCCCTGTGAGCGCCCTCTTTGACTCCCCCTCTTCCCCGGTCCCTCCGCGTCCTCTAGGCCCTAGCTGCACGGACGCCGAACTCCGGCCGCCGCCACAAGCTTTGCTCCAGCGAGCTACGGCATCCCCTCCGCCTCCCGTCTGCTCCCCTAGATGCAGGCAAGCGAGGGCAACCCACTGGTGCCCTTGGCTTGACCCACTGCCGCCTGTAGCGCCATCTCCGTCGTTGCCCGAGCTCCGGCCGACGCAAAGCTCGACGCCGTCAGCGCTGTAGACCACCCCAGCCACTGCTGCTTGCTCCGTTGGATGCGGATGAGCACCAACTCCACGTAGATGCCCTCCGCCGGCCATTTGGTCGCTGGAGGAGGAATCCCGCACCTCGCCGCCGCATCTGGCCTTGCCGGCGTCGAGTTGCCGGTGGATTAGCCCCAGTTGACCAGGGATTTGACCCCCCTGGGTCACTGACATACGGGCCCCGCCCGGCTAACCAAGTTAGTTAGGGTTAATCTAAATTAAATTAGTTAGTTAGCCACTGACATATGGGCCCCACTGCCTAACCAATCGACTAACAATAATAGATTAAGGTTAATCTAATTGCAGCGGGCCCACGCGTCAGCTTTAACTATGCTCACATGTACGTTGAACCGGACCCACTAGTCAGCCTCTGTCCCTGCCCTATTACACTGACGTGCGGGTCCCACTTGTCATGTTTGACCTGGACCGCACCCTGTTGACTGGCTGACGTCATGATGATGCAGTGCTGACGCTATAAATCATTTTCTGCATTTAAGTTTATTCAGGAAATTCCAGAAAATGCCCAAAACTTCAAAAAATCATAGAAAATAAACCGTAACTCCAAATGAAACAAATTATATATTAAAAATTATCAGAAAAATCCAAAGAATCTGAATATGGTATTTTCATGCATGTTTGAACAAGTTAACCTCACTGAATAGGACAATTCATGATTATGGAATAAATGGTAATTGGTTTGGAGTTGGAATTTTCTATAGGTTTGAATTCCACTTCAATGTATATGGCTAACTGTTGCACTAGGTCAATTCAGTACCTTAATATGACATATCATTCATATGTATGTGCATTTCATTGATTGCGGTTCCTTTTGTGTTTGCCGGTGGTTGTTCCCTCTCGGTAGACGTTCATTCCGACGATGAGTTCGACGACACCGATGAAGAGTTATATCATCTTCAGAAGTGCCAGGCAAGCAAAACCCCCTTGTTCATTCCGATACAATCCCACTCTCTCACTCCTGCTCTCTTTTACTGCATTGGGACAACAACGTTTCAACTATTACATGCTGCGGTAGCTGAACCCCTTTCCTCTGCATGACCTGTCATTGCCACAGTAAATAGATGAAACCCACTAGCATGAGTAGGAGTTGTTTGAGCCCTAATGTGCCTACTCATTCATGCTTGTTTGTCATGCCTGCTACTGCTTAGAGTTGAGTCAGGTCCGATTCATCGAGCATGAATTGGAATGTGGTCAACATGTCCTACTGTGTGTGAGCTAAGTGTGTGAACACGATTTGGTAAAGGTAGCGGTGAGAGGCCATGTAGGAGTAGATGGTGGGTTGTCTCATTGCAGCCGTCCTCAGGAACTGAGTTCTGTGTTTGTGATCCATGAACAGTTACTACCACACATTGGGTTCCGATAACTCGACCCCTCTCGACTTATTGATCAACTCGATCTCTGTCCAGGAGTTGCAACTAGTTTCTGGTGTTTGTAGGTAGTGTTAGTAGTCTACCAAGTGGCACCCGGTACAGGTGGGCTTGGGACAGACTAGGCACAGTGGCACGATGTACCAAGTGGCACCTGGATGGTGGGCTTGGGAACCCTGCACACATCATTCGGGGCCGTGAGCGACACCCCGGCCGGATCTCCTTGCGGATGGAACCCGAATAGGCGATAAACCTGGACTAGAGACTTGTTCGTTAGTCAGGTCGTGGCCGACTCCCTCGTCCGGCTTCCGCTTGAAGGTTGCCGAGGTACACGATGTGTACAGGGCGATAAGTGGCGAGAGCGTGTGTGAAGAAGTACACCCCTGCAGGGTTATCATTATCTATTCGAATAGCCGGATTCCTCGGATATGGAAACTTGGACCCCTTGCATAGTTCATAGACAAGTGAAAGTGGATACTCTAAAATGCGCAAGATAAGCGTGAGTGCTATGGATGGCATTCTCGTAGGGAGACGGGAGCGGATTCATAGTGGTGTATTGATATGGTGAATATGTGGACTCGTGTGCGCCACCTCAAAAGAGTTACCTGTAGCCGTAGTTTAGGTTAGCCACTGAGTCAAAGCTGGCTTGCTGCAGTTAAACTCCACCACCCCCTTTGTTGATACCGATGCATATGTAGTTAGTTCTGATGTAAGTCTTAATGGGTACATTTGTACTCACGTTTGCTTAATTTATGTTTTGCAGAGAGACGTCAGTCTCGCTAGTAGTTCTGTGTGGACTTCGACGTTTAGCTTGACACCTCAGCTACGATCTTGTGCCCTCGGCAGGATCTGGTAGATAGTCAGGCTTCTCAGACTTCTTCATTTATAGATGTCTGTACTCAGACATGTTAAGCTTCTGCATGTGCTTTGACTTGTATGCTCTGAATGTTGGGTCATGAGACCCATGTTTGTAATATCTCGCTCCTCGGAGCCTAATGAATAAATACTCTGAGTCGTAGAGTCTTGTTGTGATGCCATGTTGTATTGCACATATTGAGCATATTGTGTGTATGATTGAAATGCTTGGTATGTGTGGGATCCGACAACCTAGTTGTTTATCCTTGGTAGCCTCTCTTATGGGGAAATGTAGTCTTGTGCTTCCATGAGCCATAGTAGTCCGCTACAGCCCGGTTCACCGGAGTCCTGCTAGCCCAACACTACTGCTCCAGAACACTTGACTGGCCGGCATGTGTTTCACTTCGTTCTTGTGTCTGTCCCTTCGGGGAAATGTCACGCGGTGACATCCGGAGTCCTGCCTGGCCTGCTACAGCCCGGGTTCCCGGAGTCCTGTTAGCCCAGTGCTACAGCCCGGATTGGCACGCTGCTGACCGACATGCTCGATGTTGATTCATGTATGCCTGTCCCCGTAAGTTAGTGCCACTTTGGGTTCACGACTTGTCATGTCGGCCCGGGTTCTCTGTCATATGGATGCTAGAGACACTATCATATACGTGAGCCAAAAGGCGCAAACGGTCCCGGGCCATGGTAAGGCGACACCCGTGGGAATACCGTGCGTGAGGCTGCAAAGTGATATGAGGTGTTACCGGCTAGATCGATGTGACTTGGAATCGGGGTCCTGACATCGATGTCTTTGGAGTCTAAGTCGAGCATGTCGGTTAGGTCATCGACAGTGGCTACTAAGTGGGTGCTGGGTGGGCGGTGAATTTTGACGCCATCCGCATCCCAATCCTATCGGACATAGTTCGGCCAGGATTCTCCTGGCAAGGAGAGAGACCTTAATGAGTTCAGTATGTTGCCAAGGGGCGCGTGCTGAAAAATATCCGCGGAGGTAAACTCCATGATCGGCGCCCAATTGGATTCGCTAGGAATGGGCGTAGGCGGTTCGGAGTCCGTGGCCGGAGAGAGATCTGGCAGTTTGTCAACACGGCTCTCGTGCAGAGTAAGGTCGATGTTCGGCTCGATCGCCGATGGGGGTAAGGCCTCCGTGGCGGGCTCCATCCACCCGTCCATGGACGGCGCAACTGGCTCCGAATTGAGGGTCGGAGCGGCTGCCGGTGCGATCTCCTGAACACTTTCGGATGGTAGAGCTAAATCGTACTCATCATGACCGCGTGACGCACAAGGCAGAGGCTCGAATCCGTCGAAGATCAAGTCTCCGCGGATATCGGCCGTGTAGCTTAAGCTTCCAAACCTGCCCTGATGGCCAGGGGCATAGCTTTCAATCTGCTCCAGATGGCCAAGCGAATTGGCCCACAGTGCAAAGCCGCCGAATACAAAAATCTGTCCAGGGAGAAAAGTCTCACCCTGGACTACATTGCTAACGATGATAGAAGGAGCCATCAAGCCTAACGGCGACGACACAGAGGAACTCTCAATGAAAGCACCAATGTCGGTGTCAGAACCGGCGGATCTCGGGTAGGGGGTCCCGAACTGTGCGTCTAGGCGGATGGTAATAGGAGGCAGGGGACATGAAGTTTTACCCAGGTTCGGGCCCACTTGATGGAGGTAAATCCCTATGTCCTGCTTGATTAATATTGATGATATGGGTAGTACAAGAGTAGATCTACCACGAGATCAGAGAGGCTCAACCCTAGAAACTAGCCTATTGTATGACTATCTGTTCCCCTACGTACTAAAACCCTCCAGTTTATATAGACACCGGAGAGGGCTAGGGTTACACAAGGTCGGTTACAAAATAGGAGATATACATATCCGTATTGCCTAGCTTGCCTTCCACGCCAAGTAGAGTCCCATCCGGACATGAGACGAAGTCTTCAATCTTGTATCTTCATAGTCCAATGGTCCGGCTATCCGGAGACCCCCTAATCCAGGACTCCCTCAGTAGCCCCTGAACTAGGCTTCAATGATGATGAGTCCAGCGCATAAGTCGCCTGACTTTCATCATTTGGGTCAGTCTACCATTTCAGGCGATTGGATGAATATCCTACATCTCCTAACCCTTCTTCCCCACCTCTTCTTCTTCCCCAACAGACCACCGCACGGGCCGTACGGATCCTCCCCAACATGCGTTTTGATAAACATACTATATGAACAAAAATTATGTGTTAGCGGTAGGATGGATGAGTTTGGTTTGTTCACATGCGGTAGCACGTGTCAGTGAGGGTGCGTTCCCTTGGTTGGGTTTGCGGCGTGCAGGAGCGAGTGTGTAAGGGTGCAGTGCGACCGCAGTGTGCAGGAGCGACTGTGTGAGCGTGCGGTGCGACCATGACAACCGTGCGCAAGTGTACCTCCTTTTCATTTTGAAAACTTTAGGAAAGCTAGGCAAAAATATGTGGCGAAGTATCGCAATGTAAGGCGGGGTTTTCCTTCGCGGGATTAATCGATACAAATCATCGTTTGACGTGTCAATTAATGCGTATTTTTTCTCCAAAGCCCAAATAGCTAATGTGACGCCGCTGATTTGACCGTACACTAATCATACACGCAAATGTGTACGATCAAGATCAAGGACTCACGGGAAGATATCACAACACAACTCTAGACACAAATTAAAATAATACAAGCTTTATATTACAAGCCAGGGGCCTCGAGGGCTCGAATACATAAGCTCGAATACACAAGAGTCAGCGGAAGCAACAATATCTGAGTACAGACATAAGTTAAACAAGTTTTCCTTAAGAAGGCTAGCACAAAAGAAACAATGATCGAAAAGGCAAGGCCTCCTGCCTGGGAGCCTCCTAACTACTCCAAGTCGTCAGCGGCCGTCACATAGTAGTAGGCACCCTCGGGGTAGCAGCAGTCATCAGTGGTGTCATCTGGCTGCTGAGATCTGTCATCTGGTCACAACAATCGGGTATGGGGGGAAAGAGGTAGCAAAGCAGCCGTGAGTACTCATCCAAAGTACTCGCAAGACTTACATCAGATCTAAACTAAGTATGCATCTATATTAAAGGAAATGGGTTGTATCTGTGGACTAAACTGCAGAATGCCAGAATAGAGGAAAGGCTTAGTCCTATCGATGACTAGCATCTTCTGGAAACCACCACCTTGCAGCAACAGGAGGGAGTAGAGTAGCATAAAGTAAAGTAGCAGTAGTGTTATCAACCTCGGCCAGAGATCCTTTCTCGACTCCCTGCGAGAAAGCAATCCCAGAGCCATACTGTCCATTTCTCATCCACAATTCATTTCTCATGCACAACTCTTTTCTCATCACAAGTATCCAGTTCTAGTTGTATCGATCGGGATACAACTCCAAGTGTCCGTTACCGTAGGACAGGCTATCGATAGATGTTTTCTTCCCTGCAGGGGTGCACCAACTTACCCACCACGCTCGATTAACTCCTGTCGGACACACTTTCTTGGGTCATGCCCGGGCTCGGCCAAACAATACGCCGCAACCCGACCTAGGCTTAATAGAGAGGTCAACACGCTGAACTAGACCTATGCCCCCAGGGGTCATGGGCCATCTCCCCGGGAACTCCTGCACGTTGCATACGCGGCCGGTGAGCAGACCTAGCTACCTCCTTCAACAAGGCAGGAGCTTATGCAGTCCAACCCGGCGCCCGTCGCTCAGTCGCTGACGTCTATTAAGCTTCGGCTAATGCATACGACACAGAACACCCATACTATGCCCACGTGATGGTTAGTGCTATCAGGCCAGAGGCCCCTCGAATAAAATATCCAAATCGTAGTGGATTAGGAGCACGCGGTAACGAGCAGAGACTCATGATCGATGTGACACCGTTGCCCCATCTCGAGTACTTGCGGCAAGGGCAAAGAATGCCCGACCACGCCTCGTAAGTATCTCGCGGGCACCTTCCAGGTCAACCCGACTCCACATCACTCGGTATTAAGCTCGCACGGGTACCCCTCGGGGCCGACCCGTCTTTAGTAACATGATTCAGTGTAAAGTCATAGTAACCATAGTAACTGTGTGTCTAACACCAAGGGAAAAACTCAAGGAATCACCCCTGGTGAATTCCACTCGATGTTATCATCAAGGTGAACATAAGAGGATCCACCCTCGAGGTTCAAGCTTGAGGGGTTGCACGACAAAGCCGTAACGGAAGTGGTTAAGGAGGAAATCACCCTCGATGACCACGACCGGATAGATACACTACAGAGATCTCATCAGGAGTGATGAATGAGGTTCCGCCCTCGGCACTCGATGGTAAATCTGCAGAGTCGAGCAACAAAAGGGGAAAGTGATGTGCGGTGTCGGGGCCTGGACATCAATCATGTTGATCGACTCATCGAACATAAAGCGAGGCAACTGGGACAAGGTGGGGGTCACTGATGGATCACTAACCAACCTATACTAAGCAGTTTAGGATAAGCAGGTAAGGTATGAAAGTGGGTAACAAAACAGGCTATGCATCAGAGTAGGATCATACATAAAGCAGTAGCAGTTCTAATGCAAGCATGAGAGGGAAAGAAATGGGCGATATCGGAATGCTCAAGGAGGGTTTTCTTGCCTGGAAGCTCTGCTGAAAAAGAAGAAGTGTCGTCATCGACGTAGTCGATCACACGGGCATCAGTAGCGGTCTCGAGGTCTAACGGAGAGGAGAGGGGGAAGAAACAGTAAATACAAGCAAACAGATGCATGACAAGACAATAAGCGGTGCTAGGGGTGTTCTAATGCAGTGTTATACGGTACCGGCAAAGGAGAAAACATCCGGGAAAGTTTTCCCAAGTTTAGGATTTTCGGACAGATGAAACATAGGGGGACGGTTGCAGGTTTGCTGTGCTAGGGACGTGTGGCGGATGAATGGGTTGCGTATCCGGGTTCGTCTCGTCGTTCTGAGCAACTTTCATGTACAAAGTTTTTCCATCCGAGCTACGGTTTATTTTATATTGATTTTAAAAGATTTAAATCATTTTTAGCATTTATTTAATTATTTTAATTTAACATTATCCAGAACAGTGCATGTTGACATCAGCATGACGTCAGCAGTCAATGTTGACCGTTGACCTGGTCAACCTGACGTGTGGGCCCCGTGGGACCCACCTATCATTCTCTGTTTAGGTTAATTAGGGTTAGGTTAATTAATTACTGTTCAATTAAACTAACAGGTTAATTAGATTAATTAAATGGGATTAATTAACTTATTTATTTATTTATTTTTAAAACGTTCCAGGGGCTGGGCCCCACATGTCATAGGCCCCAGGGGCTTAACGGGGCGGGTTAACGGGCGCGGGCGAGGCTGCCCGTTTGGCCGCCCGCCCAGGCCAGTGGAGGCGCCGGGGCATCGTAGCCGGCGGCGAGGTGCATCGGGCAGCAGGGGGGCGACGACGAGCGAGGCCACGGCGCAGAGCGCGCGTGCGGTCGGGGCCGGACCGGGCGGCGGCCAGGGAAGGTCGATGGCGGGCGGCCCGTGCAGCGTGTCATGGTTCGTCGGCAGCGGTGGTGGCTCAGCGGGACGTCAGCGCGGGCGGTAGAGGCCAGCGGCGGTGGAGCAGAGGCGGGCGACGGAGCGCGGCAGGCGCGGCGGTGCAAGCAGCGGCAACAGGCAGGCATGGGCCGTGCGGTCGTCGCCGGAGCGGGGCAAGCGGGGCGCGGGTGCGGTGAGCGAGCAGGGGAGGAGGCGCGCGCGGGCGCGCGACAGGGAGGCAAGTGGAGCGCGCGCGTGCGGTGCAAGGGCGGCCCGGAGCTGGGGCAGTGCGCGACTGCGGGGTAGAGGCGGCGGCCTCGGAGCGGCAGCAGGCGTAGAGGAGGCGAGGGCGCGCGCGGGGCGGCTGCGGATGCGTGCGGGGGCCGGCGATGGGCAGCGAGAGCGGACGAGTGCGGGATGGCGTGGTGGTGCTCGCGACAACGGGCGAGCCGGCGCGGTGGTGCTCGCGCGGGGACATAGGGGAGAGGGGAGAGGGGAGAGGCCGGAGCCTCACCGCGGGGCTGTAGGGGTTCGGGCAGCGGGGTTGAGGAGGTGGACGGGGATGACGGCGCGGCATCGCGGCATCGGGGTGGCAGGAGCAGTCCGGTGGGGAGGAGGACGAGGAGGCGATCTGGCGACGGCGACGGGGCGGCGTTCACCGGGGTTGGCGCAGAGGCGGGGGGCGTCGCGGCGAGGGGGGCTTTGGCGTAGTGGCCATGGAGATCGGCGGCGGCGTTCGTGCCCCGATCCAGAACGGATCGGGTGGGAGGGAGAAGGAGAGGGCGAATGAGTGGGGGAAGTGGGGGTAGTGGGTGGAGGTTACGGGTTAGGGTTCCCCCGGAGTGGGGATATGGAGGTGGGGAGTGGGGCGCCGGCTGGCCGGCCTGGCTAGCCCAGTGGCCAGCTGGGCCGAGGCCCAGCGAGAGGGGGGCTTTTAATTTCTTTCTCTCCCCCTTTTCTTTTCATTTCATTTTTAAATAAACAAAGATGTGTAGGAAATAATGGGCATGCTATTTACTTAGGAAAAATATGGGAAGTGCCCCCTTTTATTCCCTGGTGATCTTAGACAGTGCCACAAATAATTTGGAGACCAACAGAATTCATTCGATATTTTTCATAAATAGGATAGCATTTTAAAATGCTGAATTAGTGCTGTTATAATTGCAAAAGCCCATCTTTGGGCAAAAGTGATGTTGTGTTCCTTAACAAATAATTGTTATGGAATTTTTGACAAATGATGAACATTTTTCCAGCAACTTTTGGGCAACTTCAAACTTCGCTCGAATTTGATTTGAGTGGAATTTCCAAATGGGTATTGAACATAGGTGATTAAGAACTGTTTGGAAATGATTAGTTTAATCATAGAGGGTTACTGTAGCATGACACCGGGGGTGTTACAAATCTCCTCCACTATAAGAAATCTCATCTCGAGATTTAAGTGGAGAAGTAAAGAGTAACTTCGGTAGAACTGGCCCTTATAGGGTTAATTATCTGATGAACGATTCATGTAATGAGGTAGAATTATCTCTCGAGTTGAAACTTAATAAAACATCGAGAGCAAAGTATGAAGGTACAATAGGAAGTTTCAAGCGGATGGAAAAACGATTGATACATGAGCCGAGTGTGAGAAAGGGGGTTTAGAGCTCCATGAATAGATCATCTCTCGGAAGGTGTCTCGTGACATGATATGAAGCCAAGTGTGAGGAATAACCTTTAGAAACAGGGGGTATAGGAGAGTCAGGTTTCGATCCTGTGGAACTGTGGGTTATGGGCCCACCAGGTGAGTTAAAAAGTAGGAAGGGTGCTGACATCTTGTACGATCATGATAGCAAGGCATGTCAGAGTGTAACCTGTCAGTTATGTCGGCCTCAACGTCGGTACCAAGGGCGAGGGTCGAAGAGAACCATTTTCCTGCTCGTTGAATGAGGCGGGCCATTAGGCAAAGTTCTCGTCCATCGGTGGCTACCGGAATGTCATGAACAATAGTAACAGGGTCTTACTGACAGAGTGATACAACGAGGTGTCTACATAAGCAGGGAAAAATTACTGCTTATATAATATAGATCACAATAAGGTTTAAACAAACCAATGGAAAGGAAAATGTAATCGTCAGATTAAACAGAACAATGGAAAGGAAAATGTGTTCAAACACATATTTCAGGGGTATATCCTTCCCAAGGACAAGCAGAGCAAGATATCCATGACAAGATAGAAGGATAAAACCATTTAGGTAAGGGGAAAGAAATTTCATGACATTACCCATACAACGGTGTTTGGATAACTGATAAAGAAAATTTAGTATCGTGCTTCAAATGTTCTTATTGGAGATCGGATTACCACAGACATGCTTCGAGATAGCATTGACATGGTTTCAAGCAAAGGTCAGACTCTGGATACACCAAGCATCCATCGGAAACGACTTAGAAAATAAGTCATACAATTTTAGCAGGGAAAAGATGAGGGTGTGGCCGATGGGCTCAGCCACAATCCATCGACATGTCGAATAGGATGTATTTCCAAAATTATATGAACAAGTTTGTGTTGGGTAAGGCAAGAATGTTGTCTATGATAACATAAATCATCGAGGGGAAGGGTTGTATTTCTCATCATGAATTCGATTGATATCCTGGAAAAGCTCAGAATGTTGATGATGATCACGACACATTTGTCAAGAGATTTCATGAAGATGTAATCGATCGGCGATGACATCCAGTCAAAAGAATGATGAAGTGAAAGGTTATTGGAGCCACGGGTATGACACAAACTCGAAATCAAGCTTGCTGTTCAAGGCGAAATGATATGACGAGGAAGATCGATGTAGGCTTAGCTCATCGTCAAAAATTGTGCTCCGGGAAGAAGGACCAGGTAGCACAGTTAAAATTTAGCACGATAATGATATAGCCGATCAGGCTAGGAATGACTTGAAGGATTATTAAACTCGTAAGCAACAAAAATTACTTAGAGTTATAGAATCAGAGTGTGGAATCGATTCACTTATCGGCATTCTCGAGTGACTAAGAACTCAAAACCCGGGGAATCCTGAAATCGACGAGAAGCAATACCAGATGAAGACTCATAGGAAGCAACACGGTTCTTTGTTATTCTCCAGATACCAGAGGGCAATACTCGAAGTAAGATCAAAATAGAGGTTGCGGAGATGCATTGATCTGTAGAAGACACGTGCTTTAACTTGTCCAAGAAATGGAATCAAAGAAAAACAATCATGGTCGGAACCACGGTTGCAAAGGACCAAGCATAGATACAAGATGAAGTTATAACAAGGGGAATAATATTATTACAAGAAGCTTCATGATAAGTTCCACATCGGGCCCATGGGCATGAACACAGAGTTCAAGGTCGACTCCCACTTCTACAATGCATAACCTTTCATTTTACTTCTCGCTCTTGATGAAGCTGTAGTATTGAAATTTTATCTGACGAAAAGCCAGTAGACATAACTTTCGAGTTCACACAGATTAGGGAAGGCATAGGTTCAACCCATCGGGGCATCTTAGGAACCAATATCATAAATTCCAAGAATAAATAACACAAGCTCGGTAGTAGAGCATGCTTGAGAAAGCGGAGGATACAATTTACCAAAAGCATTATGTATTCGAGGAAAGGCTCACAAGCTTATTGAATATGAAGGACGTTGTCGGATAAAATCCGAAAAAGGGGTCTAGTGGTCCACAAGGGATCTGATGTGAGCATCAATATTCAATCAGAGGAAGAAAGAATGCAAGGAGATCAGATTATAGAAACAACTGACTAACTCAAGGCTCAATTGCAAGAGGGATTATGAATTCCAAGACAAGGGATCAGAAGCAATGCTCTGATTAGGGATGGATAGGTAGAATAGCCTTAGGGGTACAATCGATGGCGATTTGATTGATCGAGATTCGGCACATGTAAAAATGACGTCTGAGCCGGAAGGATGAATTCTAGGATCTAATTGAGGCTTGCGAGCATTCGCAACATATTGTATCAACGGACTCAAAATGATAATGAAAAAGGCTGACAATAAGATTACTAGACTTATGGTATTAACCATAATGCAAGCAAGCAAGAAATTCAAGAACAATAGGCTGTCGAGGATTTTCACAAGAACGAATGGTATTACGAAGACTTTTGAGAAGTACAAGAATCAACTGAGGATGAGCGGTCGGAAAAAGGAGAGCAGTTCAGGGCATCTTGTAATAACAAGATCAATGGGATAGAATGTAAGATTGGTAAGTGTGTGTAGTTATCCATAAGGATATTTCAGTGGTAAGGAATTGCAAAAGCAACAGGCACAAAGTCTCGAGAGAATATCGTAGAGTATCTTCGGAATCTTCTGATGCAGCAGGCGATCATCTGAAATAAGGGGCTCTCCGGGCAGATGTGATCACGAGATCCTAATGTTCGAGTTAGTAAAACCATTTAACCCGAATAGAAGAGAGATCAGAGTCCCAGAGTATAGACGAGGAATAAAAGATCCTAATACCACCCAAATGGTGACGTGGGCCCGTAAGACACACAACCATGTTAGTAAAAGTTATTGTAGTGACTAGACTCAACTTCGACCAAGGAGTTGCAAAGGGGAATCCTACAAGCAGTCGGCTCTGATACCAACTTATGATGCCCCCGATTTGACCGTACACTAATCATACACGGAAATGTGTACGATCAAGATCAAGGACTCATGGGAAGATATCACAACACAACTCTAGACACAAATTAAAATATTACAAGCTTTACATTACAAGCCAGGGGCCTCGAGGGCTCGAATACATAAGCTCGAATACACAAGAGTCAGCGGAAGCTACAATATCTGAGTACAGACATAAGTTAAACAAGTTTACCTTAAGAAGGCTAGCACAAAAGCAACAATGATCAAAAAGGCAAGGCCTCCTTCCTGGGAGCCTCCTAACTACTCCAAGTTGTTAGCGGCCGTCACGTAGTAGTAGGCACCCTCAGGGTAGCAGTAGTCATCAGTGGTGTCATCTGGCTCCTGAGATCTTTCATCTGGTCGCAACAATCGGGTATGGGGGAAAAAGAGGTAGCAAAGCAGCCGTGAGTACTCATCCAAAGTACTCGCAAGACTTACATCAGATCTAAACTAAGTATGCATCTGTATCAAAGGAAATGGGCTGTATCTGTGGACTAAACTGCAGAATGCCAGAATAGAGGAAAGGCTTAGTCCTATCGATGACTAGCATCTTCTAGAAACCACCACCTTGCAACAACAGGAGGGAGTAGAGTAGCATAAAGTAAAGTAGCAGTAGTGTTATCAACCTCGGCCAGAGATCCTTTCTCGACTCCCTGCGAGAAAGCAATCCCAGAGCCATACTATCCATTTCTCATCCACAATTCATTTCTCATGCACAATTCTTTTCTCATCACAAGTATCCAGTTCTAGTTGTATCAATCGGGATACAACTCCAAGTGTCCGTTACCGTAGGACGGGCTATCGATAGATGTTTTCTTCCCTGCAGGGGTGCACCAACTTACCCACCATGCTCGATTAACTCTGGCCGGACACACTTTCCTGGGTCATGCCTGGCCTCGGCCAAAGAATAGGCCGCAACCCGACCTAGGCTTAATTGAGAGGTCAACATGCCGGACTAGACCTATGCCCCCAGGGGTCATGGGCCATCTCCCCGGGAACTCCTACACGTTGCGTACGCGGCCGGTGAGTAGACCTAGCTACCTCCTTCAAGAAGGCAGGAGCTTACACAGTCCAACCCGGCGCGCGCCGCTCAGTCGCTGACGTCTATTAAGCTTAAGCTTATGCATACGACGCAGAACACCCATACTATGCCGACGTGATGGTTAGTGCTATCAGGCCAGAGGCCCCTCGGATGAAATATCCAAATCGTAGTGGATTAGGAGCACGCGGTAACGAGCAGAGACTCACGATCGATGTGACCCTGTCGCCCCGTCTCGAGTACTTGCGGCAAGGGCTAAGAATGCCCGGCCATGCCTCGTAAGTATCTCGCGGGCACCTTCCAGGTCAACCCGACTCCACATCACTCGCTATTAAGCTCGTGCAGTACCCCTCGGGGCCGACCCGTCTTTAGTAACATGATTCGGTGTAAAGTCATAGTAACCATAGTAACTGTGTGTCTAACACCAAGGGGAAAACCCGAGGAATCACCGCCGGTGAATTCCACTCGATGTTATCATCAAGGTGAATGTAAGAGGATCCACCCTCGAGGTTCATGCTTGAGGGGTTGCACGACAGAGCCGTAATGGAAGTGGTTAAGGAGGAAATCACCCTCGATGACCACGACCGGATAGCTACACTACAGAGATCTCATCAGGAGTGATGTATGAGGTTCCACCCTCGGCACTTTATGGTAACTTTGCAGAGTCGAGCAACAAAAGGGGAAAGTTATGTGCGGTGTCGGGGCCTGGACGTCGATCATGTTGATCGAGTCATCGAACATAAAGTGAGGCAACTGGGACAAGGTGGGGGTCACTGATGAATCACTAACCAACCTATACTAAGCAGTTTAGGATAAGCAGGTAAGGTATGAAAGCGGGTAACAAAACAGGCTATGCATCAGAGTAGGATCATACAAAAAGTAGTAGCAGTTCTATTGCAAGCATGAGAGGAAAGAAATGGGCGATATCGGAATGCTCAAGGAGGGTTTGCTTGCCTGGATGCTCTGCTGAAAAAGAAGAAGCGTCGTCGTCGACGTAGTCGATCACATGGGCATCAGCAGTGGTCCCAGGGTCTACCGGAGAGGAGAGGGGGAAGAAACGGTAAATACAAGCAAACAAATGCATGACAAGACAATAAGCGGTGCTAGGGGTGTTCTAACGCAGTGTTATACTATATCGACGAAGGAGAAAACATCCGGGAAAGTTTTCCCGAAGTTTAGCATTTTCGGACAGATGAAACGGAGGGGGGCAGTTGCAGGTTTGCTATGCTAGGGACGTGCGGCGGACGAATGGGTTGCATATCCGGGTTCGTCTCGTTGTTCTGAGCAACTTTCATGTACAAAGTTTTTCCATCCGAGCTACGGTTTATTTTATATTGATTTTAAAAGATTTAAATCATTTTTAGCATTTATTTAATTATTTTAATTTAACATTATCCAGAACAGTGCAGGCTGACGTCAGCATGACGTCAGCAGTCAACGTTGACCGTTGACCAGGTCAACCTGACGTGTGGGCC
Organism: Triticum urartu; assembly: GCF_003073215.2. Classification (NCBI taxonomy): domain Eukaryota; kingdom Viridiplantae; phylum Streptophyta; class Magnoliopsida; order Poales; family Poaceae; genus Triticum; species Triticum urartu. Next base: position 385,467,079 of record NC_053028.1, read on the forward strand.
CCGTGGGACCCACCTGTCATTCTCTGTTTAGGTTAATTAGGGTTAGGTTAATTAATTACTATTCAATTAAACTAACAGGTTAATTAGATTAATTAAATACGATTAATTAACTTATTTATTTATTTATTTATTTATTTTTAAAACGTTCTAGGGGCTAGGCCCCAAATGTCATAGGCCCAGGGGGCTTAACGGGGTGGGTTAATGGGCGCGGGCGAGGCTGCCCGTTTGGGCGCCCGCCCAGGCCAGTGGAGGCGCCGGGGCATCGTAGCCGGTGGCGAGGTGCGTCGGGCAGCAGGGGGACGACGACGAGCGAGGCCACGCAGAGTGGGCGCGCGGTCGGGGCCTGACCGGGCGGCAGCCAGGGAAGGTCGATGGCGGGCGGCACGTGCAGCATGTCGTGGTTCTTCGGCAGCGGTGGTGGCTCAGCGGGACATTGGCGCGGGCGGTAGAGGCCAGCGGCGGCGAAGCAGAGGCGGGCGACGGAGCGCGGCAGGCGCGGCGGTGCAAGCAGCGGCAACAGGTAGGCTTGGGTCGCGCGGACGTCGCCAGAGCAGGGCAAGCGGGGCGTGGGTGCGGTGAGCGAACAGGGGAGGAGGCGCGAGCGGGCGCGCGACAGGGAGGCAAGAGGAGCACGCGCGTGTGGTGCGAGTGCGGCCTGGAGCGCGGGTAGTGCGCGACTGCAGGGTGGAGGCGGCGGCCTTGGAGCGGCAGCAGGCGCAGAGGAGGCGAGGGCGCGCGCGGGGTGGCTGCGAATGCGCGCGGGGGCCGGCAATGGGCAGCGAGAGCGGACGAGAGCGGGGGAGGGGGGAACGCAGGTCGCGGCCACGGCGGCGCGGTGCACGGGTGCGGGATGGCGTGGTGGTGCTCGCGGCAACGGGCGAGCCGGCACGGTGGTGCTCGCACAGGGACAGAGGGGAGAGGGGAGAGGCTGGAGCCTCACCGTGGGGCTGTAGGGGTTCGGGCAGCGGGGTCGAGGAGGTGGACGGGGACGACGGCGCGGCGTCACGTCGTCGGGGAGGCGGGAGCTGTCCGGTGGGGAGGAGGACGAGGAGGCGATCCGACGACGGCGACGTGGCGGCGTTCACTGGGGTTGGCGCAGAGGCGGGGGGCGTCGCGGCGAGGGGGGGCTCCGGCGTAGTGGCCGCGGAGATCGGCGGCGGCGTTCGTGCCCCGATCCATAACAGATCAGGTGGGAGGGAGAGGGAGAGGGCGAATGAGTGGGGGTGGGGGTAGTGGGTGGAGGTTATGGGTTAGGGTTCCCCCGAAGTGGGGATATGGAGGTGGGGAGTGGGGCGCCGATTGGGCCGGCCTGGCTAGCCCAATGGCTAGCTGGGCCGAGGCCCAGCGAGAGGGGGGCTTTTAATTTCTTTCTTTCCCCCTTTTCTTTTCATTTCATTTTTTTAATAAATAGATATGTGTAGGAAATAATGGGCATGCTATTTACTTAGGAAAAATATGAGAAGTGCCCCTTTTATTCCCTGGTGATTTTAGACAGTGCCACAAATAATTTGGAGACCAAGAGAATTCATTCGATATTTGTCATAAATAGGATAGCATTTTGAAATGTTGAATTGGTGCTGTTATAATTGCTAAAGCCCATCTTTGGACAAAAGTGATGTTGTGTTCCTTAACAAATAATTGTTATGGAGTTTTTGACAAATGATGAACATTTTTCCAGCAACTTTTGGGCAACTTCAAACTTCGCTTGAATTTGATTTGACTGGAATTTCCAAATGGGTATTGAACATAGGTGATTAAGAACTGTTTGGAAAATGATTAGTTTAGTCATAGAGGGTCACTGTAGCATGACACCGGGGGTGTTACAGCTAACCATCTCACTCCTCATCGCATTGATTAATGTAGCGCCATGCAAACCAACCTTCTCAGTTCCGCATGCATGCAAGGGTATATTAATGTCCTTGGTTACTAGTACGAGGCAAACCCCATCAATTTTCCCTCGATTAGTGTTAGTGGCCTTTTGCAAATTGTAATTTTGATACTAGTCTTGTGTACAAAAAATGGAGGTACTAACTATTTGACTTCCTTCCCCAATGCGGTGACGTCGACGTTATCTCAAACATTGTGGTTTCGCGAAGTGCGTTTGACGGAGAACACCATTAAGGGAGAGCACGGTATGTTGTTCGCAAGTGCCGCTTGCAAGATGAGACAACCGCCTTATTTGCATCCAGGAAGTCTGTTGAACCAAAGGACGCGTAAATGTACTAGTACTACTAGTACACAATAGTGTCGTCCGTCCAGCTTAGTACTGTGAGGTGGTTTCTCAAAGAAGACGATGGAGAAGCGGAGTCAGCAAAGAGTGAAATGATGGTTGCTTCATCTGTGCTTTGTGATTTGACGCCTCACTTATTTGTGATTTGTGATAGAAAGGACAGGGGAGTAGACTTTGTGCTCTATACTGTACATGCGTCCAAGTACGGGAGAAAGAGGAGAGACGTTGCATTTTTCTATTCCTTTAATCAATCAATCAGGGAGCTTCAGTTCCATCTTTTTGGCTATGGAAGCACCATCCACAATGGTTCCCATTGATGCCGAAAGTTATTTTCACATTTGGCTACACATTGTGGATGCCCTTAACTGTACCACTTGGTTTTGCTCCTGTGTGCTATCTATACAAATCTCAATTATATTGATCTAAAAAATTATAGAATCAAGATTAGTAAAAATGAAGTGATTTTGCCGCGCGGATGGCGGGGGAGGTTTCTTATTTTCAGAGGACGTTGGCCTGGTGGTTTGCTAACATGCGGTCCCATGTATCAGTGCTTTACCAAGTCGATCCACGCCCCACATGAGGCAAAACAACGGCAGAAGCAACACATGCTTAAGTTGAAGATGAGGGAGAAGCGGATTCAGCAACGAGTGAAATGATGGTTGCTTCGTCCCTCCAACTTCTTTTTTTAGCATTATTACTTCGTGCCTCCAACTTAACTGCGGGAAAGGTGCAGCTTTGTGATTTGACGCCTCATTGCTCATTACTACGCCGACGACATGACTCACCCCTGCTGATCTGCACTATATTTCGGTATGGCACATGGACCCGGTAGCTTAATGTCCCACATGTCGGTGAAAGGGACTAGAACATTTATGAAAGCAAGCGCTCCAATCTTACGATGGAGGAGTACAAGACATGGCGGCCAAGTGAACTGTTACTTGTACTGTATAGTACTATAGTACTATAGTTTTGTTGTTTCGCATGATCCATCGATACAAACCCGATTAAACAGGAAAGGGCAGGATTTTTCCCGCGCGGTAGATGATACTGGCCGTACATTTCAAATGCATTTTTAATGTATGTAAACTGAATAATTAAGTAACAATATGATATCTAGTAAAACTAAAAACACATATGATTTATTGTGTTAGAGTGTAGTAGTAGTGATGTATTGCATATTTGCTAGATGTAACATGCGAGAACATGTAGAGATGTAGTTTTGGAGCGCCTATAGAGAGAAAAGCGTAATGCGGTCACCGAACTTCAAAATACGCTCATTACGGTCACTATATACATTTTGCGGTGATTATACGGTCACTTGCTCACCGTTCAGCATCGGATTGCACTCTGTTGACCGGCCAAATAATCTTCATGGCACCATGTTGACTAGTTAAATTGACCATGTTCCTTGTGGGTCCCACCTGTCAGTTTGCATAGGAAAAGGTCAGATAAACACAAATTTACGCACGCGCGACAAGACTCCAACCCATGCGCGGGAACCACCTGGTTGTGTATGTGTCTGTCAGGGCCTGATGTGTGCGCATGCACGTGTAGGTTGAGCACTTGAACGTGAGAGTGTGTGTTGGTCGTGTGGTGTGTGCATGCATGCATGCGTGTGTGCGTGTGAGTGTTGCGTGTGTGCGTGGTTGCGTGTGTACGTGTGAGTGTTGCGTGCGTGCGTGGCTGCATGTGTTCGTGTGAGTGATGCGTGCATGCAGTTCGTGTGCATGCGTGCGTGTGTGTATAATCACCACACCAGCTCATGTGTGTTAAAACAGATGGCTCAGCATACCAATACAAGGCAACCTTGTTTGCTGTGCCCGCGGTCATGACTTTGAACCACCGTCCAATATTTTTTTGTCGTTTGTTTTCATTCTTACTAGCAAGATGCCCATGCGTTGCACGTAACATCAAGATGCATTTGTACGACAATTTTATCTTGTGAGAGAAAAGGATGAACGAGGGAACGCCTTATTTGCAAATGTGGATAGGTGTGTGGGTGCCTTTTTGCAAAATTGCTGTAGTTTCCTTCCTATCCGCCAGATATAAATCGGGCGACCTATATTGCAGGATGGCAGGCACACCATCATCACCTACTCTGTTTTTATAAGAGTGTAGAGTAGATACAAGCCGATGGGTGGGCCCAATGGTAGTGAGATAATGTGTTGCAACACTAGAGGTGTCACGTGGACCATTTAACTAGTCAACTAGTCGTGTCTTGAGCAAATACAGAGCTGTACGGTGAGCCCGTGACTGTATAATAACCACAAAACATAAATGGTGACCGTAATGAGTGGATCCTGAAGTCCAATGTACGTATCGTGCTTTCGCTTCAAATACAATGATCGTCATTGTATATATCGCGAGAGAAAGATGAAACATGTGCGAATGTGCTAGGGGCGTACTTTTAGATGACCTAGAGATAGTTTGTGTGCGTACGTGAAAGGGGCGTAGAGGGGGTGTATGCCATGGAGAGAGAGATGCTCTTTGTTTCTTTTTATTATGACTAACTTTATATATAGTATAAAAATATAAAAATTCACAGTGCGGAATAAATATCATTGTGGGCACCATGCAATGCAAATTAACGTTCATACTCCTCCATTTAACTTTGTAATGTTGTATATATGTAGAAATTTTAAAATAATTTTTTGGTCACACTTTATTCAAAAGGAATGTTGTATGCGGAATAAACATGAAGAGAGGGCTTTTTAGATCAATCGGGTACGTGATGTAACATGTATGAATGTGTAGTTGATGTATTTGGCAGGGCCTAGAGAGGTATGTGTGTGTATTACGTATTCGAGAGAGACATGGATAGAGGGGCCGGTGGGGGGAGGGGGCGTGGGAGAGATAGCACGACAAATGAGAGAGGTCTAGAGAGAGAGACGAATATGATGTCACGGCAAGAGATTCCCTTGAGTGTGTATATGCAAGGGGGAGGGGATAGAGGCACGAGGAGATTTTTTGTGCCGTTTCTGTGTTGGTATGTGTGGGTGTGAGAAGATAACGAGACCTGGGGGCAGAGGGTGTGTCACCGCATGAGGTCCAATGGGCTGAGGTGAGGCCCTTGGTTCGGTTCTGTCCTGCGCCACATTGGTCGGCCCGTGACACATTTAGGGAGACCCATGGATGACTAGTCGTACAAGACAAAGATAACAGAATGGTGAAGGACTTTGTGTCCACTAACAAAGCCGGCTACGATTTGTAACCCTACGTCCTCGGACTAAGGTAACCCCTTATCTCTGATATTACTATTCATCCAACCTAACTTTAAGGGGCATCCTATATAATGCTCTACTAGAATCAAACTCGTCAATTAGGAAGAGAGGTATGAGACAATGCGTGAGAGATAGGCCTAAAGATAATGTACGTACAGGAGACACGTAGGCAGGTCTATGTATATAGAAATGGGTCGATGGGGATTGTGCGTGTGTATGCTTGTGAGAGGAAGAGTGCTTGTGATAAAGGTCAATGAAAACAGTCGTAAATGGTTACGAGAGGGAGGGGGCTTATATCAAGAGCATGTCTGCGAGAAAGGCACCTCGGGAGAGAGTGTGTGAGTATGTGTGAGAGACCACCGATGGAGAGTGAAACTACACATAAAAGACTGATATACACATTGATTAAAGATATAAATTGTATCCAAATATTACGATCGGATCATGATGTGTCGGTGGCCCGATCTTTCGATGAGAGTGGGGATAATTATGGATTTGGTGGATTTTGACCTTGACGATCCGGCTATACCGCACCCGACGATACGCCTTAACAATCGCTAAACCAATCTCCGATGGTTATTCACCTTGCCGTAGGCACGATCAACCTGAACAATGAGGTTCGAGTTCCTGCAAGCAATCGAAGAACCAGCAAGAACAAAGGTGAATTGCAACTGAAATTGCGGGTGATAAATTGAGCACACGAACTAGATGAAAAGTTAGGGTTCCACTGTGGATCTGACAAGGTGGTAGTCCTACACGTCTTGTAGATGCGAAATTGTAGTGATGGCTATACAATACAATAAAACCCGAATCTAGACCTAAAAAAAGCTAACTATTTATTACGTTCGGCGGCCGCGGATGCTGCGCGACAACGTGTCCAGATCGGCTACGCATTGACCACTAGGATCCAGCCCACATGATTGGTTTATCTCCTTCTTTAATTGATTGTTAGATGGACTATTGTGCACATGTCTCCCTCTAGTCCAGGCAGCCCAATCCTCCTTCTCCTAAGCACGTAGCATGCATGCACATAGTGTTGCTGCCTGTTGGAATCAACATGCAATATTTCCATCCTTTAACTTCATGTGGCTTTCTCTGGTCATTTCTTCAACTCCCTCATTCCTAAGTACAAGTAAATATGAACATGAGTGTAACATCATATTCTCATTAGCTAAATCATACGTACAAAGGAGCGATAGTACCTGGCCATTAATTTGCCTCGCTCGTGCTCTAGTAATAGGACCAAGTGGAATAACTGATGTAGGAGTCGTGGCAGGTGTAACAGTAGAAGAGATGTCCTCATCATTCCCCCTTCTTGAATCGAAGTCGTCCTCGACGGTATCTCGTCTTCATCACCCAAATAGGGCTTTAAATCTACAACGTTAAATGTGGTACTAACCCGAAATTCTGTAGGCAAATCAAGATTATATGCATTCTCGTTAATTTTTTCAAGCACTTTAAAAGGTCCATCCGCATGAGGCATTAATTTTGACTTTCGTAAATCAGGGAAGTGGTCTCTTCGCAAATGTAACCATACTAAATCACCTGGTTCAAACACAATACTTTTCCTATCCTGACTACCAGCAAGTTTATACTTGGCATTCATGCGTTCAATATTTTTCTTAGTCATCTCATGCATTTTCAATACTAGCTCAGCACGTTCTTTAGCATCAAGGTTTACCTTCTCTGAAGATGGAATAGGTAATAAATCAATAGGCGCATGAGGTATAAATCCATAAACAATCTCAAAAGGGCATAACTTTGTGGTAGAATGAAATGAACGATTATAATCAAACTCTAGATGAGGTAAACATTCTTCCCACATTTTTAAGTTCTTTTTCAAAACAACCCTAAGCATAGTAGACAATGTTCGATTAACCACTTCAGTTTGACCATCTGTTTCAGGATGGCATGTAGTACTAAATAAAAGCTTAGTCCCCAATTTTCTCCACAACACCCTCCAAAAGTGGCTAAGAAATTTTGTGTCACGATCAGAAACAATTGTATTTGGCACACCATGCAAATGAACTACTTCGTGGAAGAACAAATCAGCAATGTGAGTAGCATCGTCACTTTTATGACAAGGTATAAAATGTGCCATCTCAGAGAATCTATCGACAACAACAAATATACTATCCCTCCCCCGTCATGTTCTAGTCAGTCCTAATAAAAAGTCCATAGATATATCTTCCCAGGGAGTGCTAGGAACAGGAAGAGGCATATATAAACCATGTGGGTTTAATCGTGACTTAGCTTTTTGGCATGTCGTGCAGCGTGCAACATATCTCTCCACAGCCCTTCTCATTTTTGGCCAGAAGAAATGACCAGCAAGGATGTCTTCTGTCTTCTTGACACTGAAATGTCCCATAAGTCCTCCATGCGCCTCCTGTAACAACAAAAGACGAATAGAGCTATCTAGGATGCATAGCTTATTAGCACGAAAAACAAATCCGTCATTAACGACGAACTTGTTCCAAGTTCAACCCTCTCTACAATTGAGCAATATATCTTTAAAATCGACATCATGAGTGTATTGCTCTTTTATAGTTTCAAGTCCAAAAATTTTGAAGTCAAGTAATGATAACATGGTATAGCGTCTAGACAATGCATCGGCAATAACATTCTCCTTCCCTTTCTTGTGCTTAATAACATAAGGAAAAGATTCAATGAATTCAACCCATTTTGCATGTCTACGATTCAATTTGCTTTGACTTCTAATATGCTTGAGTGATTCATGATCAGAATATATGACAAACTCCTTAGGCCATAAATAATGTTGCCATGTCTCCAAAGTCCGAACTAGTGCATAAAGTTCTTTATCATATGTTGAATAATTCAAACTAGGCCCACTGAGTTTTCACTAAAATATGCTACTGGTTTGCCTTCTTGCAACAAAACACCGCCTAAACCAATGCCGCTAGCATCACATTCTAATTCAAACATCTTATTAAAATCAGGTAATTGCAGCAAGGGGCGTGTGTAAGCTTATCTTTAAGAATAGTGAACGCTTCCTCTTGTGCGTCGCTCCAAAGAAATGGCACATTTTTCTTTGTGAGCTCGTTGAGCGGCGCTGCGATGGTACTAAAATCCTTCACGAACCGATGGTAGAATCCAGCAAGTCCGAGAAAACTTCATACATGTGTGACTGAGTTAGGGGTCGGCCAACTGTGGATCGCTTCAACCTTGGCTTTATCAACTTCAATTCCCTGCGCTGTCACAACATAGCCAAGAAAAGCGACTCGATCCATGCAAAAAGTGCACTTCTCGATATTACCAAATAAACGTGCATCATGCAGAGAAGAAAAAACAGCACGCAAATGGTCTAAATGTTCCTCTATTGACTTACTATAGATCAGAATATCATCGAAGTATACTACCACAAATCGTCCAATGAAAGCTCGCAAAACTTCATTCATTAGTCTCATGAAAGTACTAGGTGCATTAGTCAATCCAAAAGGCATAACTAACCACTCATATAAACCAAATTTAGTTTTGAAAGCAGTTTTACATTCGTCACCTAGTTTCATATGAATTTGATGGTAGCCTCTATGCAAGTCAACTTTAGAAAACACAACTGAGCCACTGCGTTCATCAAGCATGTCATCTGATCTAGGAATAGGATGATGATATCGAATTGTAATATTATTGATGGCTCTACAATCAACACACATACGCGAAGTACTGTCTTTTTTAGGAACAAGTAAAATTGGTACAGCACATGGACTAAGGGATTCACGAATGCAACCTTTTTCAAGTAGTTCTTGAACTTGTCACAGAATCTCCTTAGTCTCCTCTGGATTAGTCCGGTACGGCGCACGGTTGGGTAATGAGGTGCCAGGTATCAACTCAATTTGATGTTTAATTCCTCTCATAGGTGGCAGCCCCAGTGGTACTTCCTTTGGGAAAACATCATGATACTCCTGCAAAAGGTTAGCGATAACAGGAGGCAAAGAAGGCATATCCTCAAATGAAAACAAAACTTATTTGCAAATAAGAGCATAACATTCATCAGTATGAGCATCTAACTCAAAAATTTCAGCACGTGTAGCTGAGAAAGAAGCACCTTTCAATTTAATTTCTTTAGATTATGCGAACGGAACGCTCCTTGACGACTCCTTTGATGTGGAAGAGGTTGTGACGTTGATCCTTCTTTGCTTTGACAATCTGAGCACTAAGTACACGATGTGATATAAGACTCATGTACTTATCGGCGTCGTCGGCGGTCACATGTTCTTCCTCTTGCTCCGGTCTTGTGTCATCGTCTTCATGTGCAGCAAGCAAGGCATATGTGCCTTCATCAAAATCACTAGAGGAGTCGTACTCGCCGTCTTCATGAATGATCAATACACGCTTATTAGGACACTCCTTCATGACATGGCCAAATCCCTTACAAGTGTGGCACTGGATATCCTTTGTTCTTTTGGAGAAAGAGGACGATGACAATGAGCTTTTTGTTGGAATTTGTGTAGTACTTTTCAGTGGTGCCGAAGTGTGTGATGCTGAAGTTGATGAAGAAGGCCCCGGTCGAGAGGTTGCAGGTGCTGTTGTAGAGGTGCGAGTGGATGAGGGAGCAGGGATGCGCGGTGCCCATGTGGAAGTACGACCTGCAGAAAAATTAGGACGCATTCTCGAACGACCCTGCACTTCATGTTCAACATGTATAGCAAGATGGAATAAACGGGTCATTGAATGATAATCCTTATAAGCAAGTATGTCATAAATTTCTCTATTCAATCCACCCAAGAACCTAGCCATAGAGGCTTCCTCGGTCTCAACTAAACCACAACGTAATATGCCCATTTGCAATTCTTGATAATAGTCTTCCACGGATTTAGATCCTTGGTTCAAGCATTGTAGTTTATTTAGCAAGTCACGTTCATAATATCCAGGAACAAAACGGTGATGCATTACTAATTTCAAAGCTTCCCAAGTGGCAGGAATATTATTAGGATGTTTATGACAATGTTCTCTCCACCAAACAGAAGCAAAATCACTAAACTCACTAGTTGCAGCCCTAACTCTTTTATCATCAGGAAAATCATGGCAAGCAAATTTTTGATCAACTAGTAATTCCCAGTCAACATAAACATATGGATCATATTTCCCATCAAAAGGAGGCATGACAAATTTAATTCTACCTAACGAGTCATCATGGCCACGTACCTGAGGACGCTGGTGTCGTCCCATACCTTGTTGATTATTGCGTAGTCGACGATGATCACGATCATTGTTATCATTAACTGCATCAGGATCCTCGGAATCACCATCATAGTTGTCACCTTGGATGTCGTCGGCTATCGAGTTGGCGTTGCGAGGACGGGGCTGGTCGACGGCATCGGTGTATGAACGAGGGTGCCTCGGGTCTCCTGGGCCACTCGACAAGCTCGTTGTACACCTGTGTTGGTGCCTGGAAGACGCGGGGCGGCAGTGGAGGTAGCACCCAGACGAGCATCCTGGGCATCGAGATGTTTCATAATAGATGCAAGTGTTTGAGTGAACGTCTCATTGCTATCCTCGATCGACTTGAGACGCTTATCAAATGCGCCCTCGAACGATGTGAACCGCTCGGTGTATGCATGCACATCCTCCTCAAGGCGTGCCACTGTGGCTTTCATGTTGTCTTTGTCACCTGCCATGGTTAGGATGAAATAAGAACAAAATCACAAGTATATTTCTCCTACAGTAACTATGGTGAGGCGGTGGAAAATGTCTCTTAACTCTCGAGCAATTACCAAGCTCTTACCAGTTCTTACCGTGTTGCAGTGGTTGTCGGCCGTTGGCGATGTCAAAAGTTATCAAAAGATTGATATAGCGATTACCAAGTGACCGAACAGGGTACAATATAGGATGTGGAGCTTGGTGAAGGTTTTCTCAACTCACAATATGTGGCACAATTAAGCAAAAAGTAATGCAAGTTGAATAATTGTTGAAACTCCTAACTAGTGCTGGCAGTCAACTAGTAAGAGATAAAACAATCTAAGCCTAGATACTGAATCAAGGAAGTGGAAACTGATAAAAATATAATAGCTCGAAATAGCTAGATATAAGTGAGGTATAAACGTAGCGTATGGCGACCAAGAGCAAAAAAAAGAAAAAGTCCAGCAAGTATCACGTGTATAGCAGAGGAACAATTCTGAACGTCAAAAGAGATAGCACCAAGAGTGCTAGCCGGCCTGAATGTTGCAACCCTTTTTTTTTATTTTTTTGTCTCTTTTTTTCTTTTTTCTTTTTTTGCTTCACTTTTTTTCCTTTTTTTTCAAGCCGGTTACTAGTAGAAATTACGTACACCAAGATGAGGCTAAGAGAAATTAAATGCCAGTGTTGTAACTTGTGCTAATTGAGCTGCATGCAAAAGCTAACAACGATGCAAGATGACAAATATTGGTACATTGGCTGTATGGTGTGTTGCGCGTGGAGGCAGACACAAGAGAGAGCTGTCTGATGACTTGCGTGTATGTGTGTGTGTATAGCGTGCGGACGGACAGACGCCACTGGCTGATGTCTGGGAGACTGCGCGAGATTATACCGCTGTGTGTACACGCAGAAAACAGTGGACAACAAATGACTTTTTCAGATAGACGCGACCTCGGATTGCACACAAGGATAGGCAAAACTAGAAACAATCCGATTTAAATTTGCTTTGATTGTTTTTGTTTTAATGAAAGTTGTGGCGGAAAATATGGTGGACAAAAACAAGGTTAGATCTAGTAGACAAATTTTCTCTCAAACTAATCTAAACCAACACTAATTCTAGGATGTATGCAATCAAAAATTCAATTACGCAAATACTAGATGCAAAAATTGCTAAAGGCTAAAAGAAGGTAGGTGTGATGGATGATCTAATCTATTTTTTGGATTTTTGTGGGTTATAGGACAGAAAAATAAACTCAATTATGAAAATTGTAAATCCCTCACCGATGAACCTGAAAACTGATACCACGTGATGTGTCGGTGGCCCGATCTTTCGATGAGAGTGGGGATAATTATTGATTTGGTGGATTTTGACCTTGACGATCCGGCTATACCGTACCCTACGATACGCCTTGACAATCGCTAAACCAATCTCCGATGGTTATTGACCTTGTCGTATGCACGATCAACCTGAACAATGAGGTTCAAGTTCCTGCAAGCAATCGAAGAACCAGCAAGAACAAAGGTGAATTGGAACTGAAATTGTGGATGATAAATTGAGCACACGAACTAGGTGAAAAGTTGAGGTTTCACTGTGAATCTGACAAGGCGGTAGTCCTACACGTCTCGTAGATGCGAAATTGTAGCGATGGCTAGATAATACAATAAAACCCGAGTCTAAGCCTAAAAATAGCTAACTATTTATTATGTTCGGTGGCCGCGAACGCTGCACGACAACGTGTCCACATCGGCTACGCATTGACCACCAGGAGCAGGCCCACATGATTGGTTTATCTCCTTCTTTAATTGATTGTTAGATGGACTGTTGTGCACGTATCTCCCTCTAGTCCAGGCAGCCCAATCCTCCTTCTCGTAAGCACGTAGCATGCATGCACATAGTGTTGCCGCCTGTTGGAATCAACATGCAATATTTCCATCCTTTAACTTCATGTGGCTTTCTCTGGTGATTTCCTCAACTCCCTCGTTCCTAAGTACAAGTAAATATAAACATGAGTGTAATATCATATTCTTGTTAGTTAAATCATATATACAAAGGAGCGATAGTACCTGGCCATTAATTTGTCTCGCTCGCACTCTAGTAATAGGACCAAGTGGAATAACTGATGTAGGAGTCGCGGCGGGTGTAACAGTAGAACAGATGTCCTCATCAGATCATGATATTTGCAATTCGTGTAAGGAACGGTCATTGATCCATCAGACATCTAGATTCTATTGAATTTGAGCATGTCTATGTTATTATTCGACATAATTGATCCACATAGTTAGTATTTTGAACTCCAGACAATGCATTGCTTTAGCAATCGAATATAAATGTGAGTATAGTTCATGTTGTGTGTGTAAAGCACATTATACATACGGAAGTTACACAATGAACATTATAAATAGCTAGCTATGAACTAGCATACATTTGAATTCAACTTAAGGTGGTTTAAAAATTTTGAATTCAACATGAAGTCCATTCAATTATTTGAATTCGATATCATGGCATTTGTTAATCATACCTAAATTATGGGGGCACCAATCTTTGCTCTGCTTTTGTACATAATAGCATATATAGTCATGTACAAAATAGATTCAAATTTTGCTTCTCCATTCCAAAATAATCATAGTTATATGATTTTCAAGTGTCAAAATTTCAAAAAGAAGCAGATAATTTAATGAGGTATTCAAACATACAAGGTCAAATTTAACGTTGTCTATTTAGGTCAAACCTCAAAGTTGAGAGTACTCTAAACGTGAATGCTTCTGTTTCAAAATTTCAAACGAAGCGCTAAAAGAGCCTCTACTCGCCCGAAACTGCGTGAGACCAATGTTTGGTAGTAGAAGGAAATTACTTTTCTAACTCCGGCCCGTGAAACCTACCGGCCCGACGTTCAAAGGTCTAAACCGGGGTAGGTTTGTAGCTTCATCTAGATGCCACACAACCGCCTCCGAAAAACATTCATACACAATGGCCGCCTAAGCACAGTGCACGGCCGAAATCACTCCGACCCACTATTTGGGACACCTAGGATTACCATCCTACCCCCGACCCGCAGTAGGTACAAAATTTAAAATTGGGGCAAAGTTTGTATTTTCCCCAAATTTCAAACAAGCGCGTACCATCTGTTTAAAAAAGCCAAAAACATACGCGACACAGACCGAAACATGGTTCTCCCTTAGCTCCCCCCCCCCCCCCCCCCCCCCCCCCCCGCGTCCAATTCCCCATTTGTACTCCGTGGGCGCTAAAACTACCTCTCCACCAGCCGCAAAACCCCGACGTCCTCCATCCGCCACCCCATCCCACACATCAACCGTCGCCATCCTCCATCACGCCGGAGCCGATACCCCGACGTCGTCGTCCACCGCAACCTCAACTGCAACGCCCTCCATAGCTAGTAGTTGAAGCCGAGGCCGAGATGTCCGTACCCGAGCCAGTTCAACCACGTCGTCCTGCGCCTCGCCGCTACCGCTCCAACTTCTCCACCATCCACCGCACCGTATTTGTTCCTTCTACGTCGTCCTTCGCCGCCTCGGATTTGCTTCCCCTCCGCTGACATACGGCCACAGCAACACAGTCAACAATTTGGCCATGGGTTCGTCCAAGGCTGCACCCTCCTCCAAAACATCGGTTCCCCCAGCAAAAATAAGAAAATCGTCGCGACATATGAAGGACACAACACTGGCAACCGGAATTGGTACTCCTCTTCCCTTATTCGTGCAAATCTTACGTGTCTATTTGCACGGTATTCATCCCACAGAAGACACTAGTTGACCGCTTTTTCTTGATACTAGATGTTCCTAGTAACTCGCGATGCACAAGGTTTCTCCTCATATACTATTTCACCTTAGCTAGAGGTTCGTCGCCCCCTGGATTTCAATTCCTGGTCAGTTGATTCCCAATTAACGGAGGTATTCCCCAGCGTAACAGGCGCTAGTCCGCCAATTACGCCAGGTAAGTCATGCCTCGGTGTTTATCTTAGGGGCGTGTGGGGCCTAGAGTTGTTGGCGCCCGATCTAGAGGTCTGCCGGGATTAAAGGGATGGCCTGGGGGCGCTGCCAAGGACGGCAGTGGTGTGAGGTCGAGGGGAGGGCGGGGCGGCGGAGGCAGGGATCTGGGCCGGTGGTCGCTGGCGGTTCGAGAAAGATCGTCAACAGTGACTGGCGGGATGTAGACGAAGGCCACCTGCCCGTTCCTTATAGATCGTATGGTTCAAAAAATTGACTAACCTATTTATTTCAGCTGACTGTTATTTTGATAGGACCACATGTGGTGGTGTGCTGGAGGAGTACCTGCATTTCCCAGCCATTCATGTGCTCATATATTACAAAATCATACTGAGTAGAATCTAATTTTGTTTTCCATGCAATGTTGTAGAGCTATCATATGTCTCGTGTCATTTATTTTTCTGCCACCTGCTATCTGCTACTTTTATAGTGTACTAGTTCTGCACACACTTCACCCATACTCGCACAATTGTGTTTTTATGCAAGGGTATTTCAGACTCTGCTGCCTTGACAGAAGCAGAAAAGAAAAGTGAGAAGTCGCTCCAGCGTGGTACGCAGCTAGGCCAGACACGTTTCAGCCTTATAAAGGGTGCAGTGTCAGCAGATGGAGACGGTAAACGTAGCTCTGGAGTTGATGACCTCGCTCGTGATGAACCTCCATCACAAGTCCTTTCTTTAACTTCATGGTGTCATATGTGGTTGCATGTTGCATATGGTGTTTAGATTGTATTTGAAAGGCCAAAGTCGGTCTTTATTAAGATAAGGAAAGATATTTTTACATGAACCACCATCTCGAGAGCACCAGAAGACAAATAGCTAGTCAGGGCACTAGCCGAACCAGTGACAAGCCCGACACAGACATGCATCACCTGGAAGCCAACTAAAAAGCCATGATGGTGGCGAAGCATCCCGCCTCCCACCAGGCTCTCAGGTCCTCGATGATCATGCTCACCACTCTAGCCGGATGTCTAGCTTGTACTTCTTCCAATTTGGTTAAATTGCATCTGCTTATCTTACACATTATACCTTTGAATATGACATGCCTTCCTGTTTTTGGTACATACTAGTACATTTGACTATTAACCATGTTCTAACATCAAACTAATGTTCCTGCGTATCCCTCATTAATCACTTATGATGAGACAGTCACCCCAGTGGGTTACTTTGAGAAAATGTCCTCTTTTGAAGAATGCAGTGTCAGCCTCCCCACATGATTCTCAAGAAACAACAAGGCTAGATGAAGATAGTGAATGTAGCTCTGTAGTTGATGACCGCATTTCCCCTACACCAGCATCGCATGTGTTTTCTCTAACTTGGCAGCATGATATGTGGTTGCATGTTGCATATGGTGTCTAGACTCTAATTCTTCCAATCTTGTTAAATTGCATGTGCTATTCTGCTTAGTTTATACATTATACATGTTAATGTGGCATGCCTTCCTATTTTTAGTACATAGTACATCTGTCTATTAAGCATGTCCTTACATAAAACTATTGTTTTTTTGTATCCCGCATAGAATCAATATGACGAGACACCTTTAGTATATGCAGTGTGATATTAGTTGCATCTTTCATATGATTTATAGCATGTGCTGCTTCTAATTTGTTGAAACACCATTTATGATGGGACGCTTTTAACTTGGCAGAGTCATATTGGTTGCATCTTTCATGTGGTGTCTAGCTTGCATTACTTCTTATTTGTTGAAATGCCTTCTGCTTAGTTTACACAAACAGTTGTGAATATGCCATGCATGCCATCCTGTTTTTCGTACATATTCCATCCTGGTATCATGTGTTTGCCTTACATCAAAGTAGTGATTGTCAGTACCATGCACGAATGAGTTCTAAAGAGTGAATTTTATTGCTTTTTCTTGTCGGTTTTACTTGAAAATTCAAAATCAATAAAGCAGAAGGAAAGTAGCAAGCCAGCGGATATAGGTGCTCCTTCCAAATGGAGGGCCTCTACAGATTCTACTCCGCCACCCCCCCCCAAGAAGATTTGCAAGACAAAACATGCATAGACACTCAACATAGTTGTGTTGATGATGAGCACGTCTCTCCTAGTGCACCATCACAGGTGCTCCCTCTAAATTGGCACTATTATATGTTGTTGCATGTTATGTATGATGTCTAGCTTGTATTGCTTCTAATTTTGTTGAATTCCATTTGCTTACTTTACACATTATACTTGTGAATAAGACACGTGTTCCTGTTTCTAGAACATACAATATCTGTCTATCACACCATGTTCTTACATCAAAGTACTAATTGTATAACCTGCAACAATCACTTATCATAAGACACGTTTGACTTGGGAGTGTGATATAGGTTACATCTCGCATTCTTTTCTAGCTTGTACTACTTCTAATTTGTTGAAATGGCACTTATGACGAGACAGTTTTAACTTGGTAGAGTGATATTCGTTGCATCTTTCATATGGTGTCTAGCTTTCATTGCTTCTAATTTGTTGAAATGCCTTCTCCTTAGTTTACACATCATAAGCTGTGAATATGCAATGGCAGTAATGACGAGAGACCTTTAACTTGATAGTGTGATGTTGTTTGCATGTTGCATATGATTTATTTCTTGTACTGCTTCACATTTGTTTAAACGCCATTTATGACGAGACATTGTTAACTTGGCAGAGCGAGATTTGTAGGGGTGGAAACGGATCGGATGCAGATCGGATAGTCCTCTTACCACTTTCATTTTCATATTTTCAAAACGAATACAAATCCAAATACGGATACGTATCGAATATTACTCGAACACAAATATGTATCGGATATTTTCTTGATTCGGAACAGATACGAATAATATCAACATATTGCTTAAGTAAATTAGTCGATAGCTATGTGACCTAAAATAATCAATTTGTGACATACAATAAGTCAATGATAAATAGGTTTATGAATAAATACTATTGTAATACATAATAATTTATAAGTTTAATCATATAAAGAGTAAAATTTGACCACTTATTTGGCTTTTATGTTGGATAATTGGAATATTTGGCCTAGAATTTTAAAAATTACCTCCCATAATCTTATTCGGATACGGATATATCCACTTCCATATCCATATTTGTGTCAAAATCTCCTACCATATTTTATATTTTATTTGTTTAATAAATTTGAATACGGATAATTTCCATTTCCATTTTGGTTCGGATGCGGATGTTTCGGATACGAATAGGCATTTTCTCGAATACGAATATCGGATATTTCGGATTATCTGCTACCACTTTCCACCCCTAGATATTTGTACCACCTTTCATATGGTGTCTACCTTCCATTGCATTGCTTCTAATTTAGTGAAATGTCTTCTGCTTAGTTTACACATCATAGTTCTGGTTATCTCATGTCGTCCTTTTTTCGTACATATTACATCCTCCTATCATGTGGTTGTCTAACATCAAAGTTCAGTTCGTCTGTATCACGCATCAAATTGTTCTGAAGAACTAAATTGTTATTCATTTTTCTTGTTGGCTTGACTTAACATGACACAGAGAAAGAGGAAGGAACACAGAATGACAGGGAAAAGGAAGCAGAAGAATCCTGCAAATTCTGTTGGTACTGATGGTGCAATAGAAGGTCAAAGTCCAACAGAAAATTGTAGAAACAAGATATCATGTGCTACGCGAGCTGCAGAACAAGCCAAACAGAAACCAATAGCTGCCACCGAACAAGCAGAGACAGCCCTAGTTGTTGCAACACCTTCCACAGTACCACCAGCTGCATGAGTTACTCGTTGGTCAACTCAGCTAGCAGCACGTTCCCAAGCTCCCTTGCCACCTGACACTACTTTCGAAGCACTCTTGACACAAGACGAGTTGGCAAGATCAGATGAACTTTGTGAGCTTCAACAGCAAGAAGGTAGTTGCTGGAGTCAAGTTACAGTTGCATGCTTCTTTATATGTAGTCTCACAGTTTGATGTACACTAACACTTCCTATGTTCGTTGTTGGACTCGCACCTAGGCGCAAGACGAAACAAACATCAGGGATAATGCTCGATAGGTTAACTAAATCTAGAGGAGAAAGAATGGAGATCTGTTTTGAGGTAGGTTTAAAAAGGCCACGTGATGCTACAGAGTCAGCCAAGTTAGTATCAGAGGTAGCGGCTGCCGTTAGGTGTCATGTATGTATCCTCCCAACATGGATTTAGTACAGGAATGACAAAGACGAAACCCAGTTCAACACCTTCCTCGACCATTTATATGTAAGTATGGTTATGTATGGAAAGTAGTAATATCGTCTTGCTCTGTACCATACTTTCTAGGTTGCTGATAATGAGACTCCCATAATTTTCAACAGATGAGCTTCAAGTTGGATAGCCAAGATGATGCAACCAGACAAGCTTGCACCCATGTTTTCATGTCTGCTCTGCGACAGTATCGGTATAACTTGAGGAAAACTCACTTTGAAGGCAAGGCTGACAGTGAACTTGCCCAAACATCTCCAGTGGAAAATATATCAAATGAAGACTGGAGAGGCCTTGTTAAACACTGGTCTGATCCAAAGTATCAGGTACATTATATATATGTGATCAGATCACATGTTGAAGTTCTATTTACGCATGTGCCTCACAAATCTATCTTCTTGTAGGTGAACTGTTCAAAGAACAAGGCCAACCATACGAAAGTGAAATTCCAACAGACGACAGGATCTCGTAGCTACATTGCACACTGTGAGGCTCTTGTAATTAGCTCCTATTTCACTCTTTTCGTTGTACCATATTATCAGATCTATATTGACTTGTTCCAAATGCAGAGGAAAGCCCGCAAGGACCAAAAAGTACCTGAACCAAATGCTGTGGAAATCTTCAAGGACTGTCACACCAGTAAGACAAAGGGCATGACTACACCAGTCGAAGCCGCTGTTATAAGTCCTTAATCCACATGCCTTTTAACTACTACTTACTCTGACTTGTGCCTTGAACTGCATGGTTTGCAGCCAATGTCTATTACTCTTTTCAATTTTATACACAACTGTCTTAGCGTATCATTGCACCTTACAAGGTTTAAAAGAGAGGAGTGATGTTCCTTTGATCTTGATCTGTAATCTAGTTCCGTGCTGGACTTGCCAACACAACGTTACAATTGCATGTTTGTCTGTTCTCAGTTGTTTTGTGGTATGAATGATGTCATACTATGCTTAGCGTATTGTAAACTTCATCTCTTTATCCTTAGTTGTCAATACAATGTGAAGAAATAGACAATACATTAGCCATGATACATGGTCATATGTTTGGAACCTGGTTTTATTATGTACTTTGCAGTAAAATACAACTAATATTTTACATGGGTTCACCAGAATAAGTTTTGTATATAAACCAAAGCTATTTTGTTCGGTTATGCTGCCTCCTTAATATCTTCTGTTCTAGTACTACTAATGTAAAAACTCAACTTTTCAGCAAGCTATGGAAAAATGGTGGAACCGCCACCTTCTGAAGGTGGCGAGGCAATTATAACCGTAATGTCAGTTCTTGCTGCAGTGGGTCAGTACATGTCCACTAACAGTGCCAAAAGCACGTTCCTGCGTAATACTGGGTTGGTTGTTTAAGGCAATCTCGTCCAAACTGCCTCATGATCAATATATGCAAGCTCAAAACAATGTTGTATCTGTGCTCCAGACACAAGTCCATTCCCTAATAGAGACCCTTTCTGAAACAAGGACAGACATTGTTCGATGTCGTCAAGATATGCATGGTTTTGAAACCATACTATCAGACATTTGCTATGTTGTTCAGGAGCCTAGGAGAAATGAAGGCAGAGGTTATGGTGCTCCATCGGACAATACATCATGAAAACATAACAGTCAGATCAAATGAACTAAGCTTCTGAACTTCTGGTGGTGCATTTATCTGCCAGACTGTTAACTCTTATGCCAACCTTTTGTTTTGTAGTTGTAATTTGTTTTGTTGCGATACAAAATTTGTTCTTAACGGGCAGCCACCGGCTGAAGAAAACAGCAAGCCATTTTTGTATAGTGTAGGGAGTTCCCTATATTTTCACTGGTGGCGATCTTTGATGCCTAGTGGATGTAATCTGTGCAATCGCCTTAATAGCTAGTGTTAGTTTTGGGCTTATTTATTTCCTAGTATTCTTTTTCCCTGGTTTGCTAGTGGCCGCAACAACCATGGGCCATATATGGACCGTGGTAACCTTGACCCTGCAACAGGCCATAGGATCGATGGGCCTCCTATGGGCCGTCGATAAATGGGCCTCCAACAGGGTCGTAGAATCGATGGGTCATGGGCCATCAAATAAATGGGTCTACATGGGCCGTAAACGGGTGTAATTGCTATCGGCCTGACACGATAACGGGCCGTTAACAAGACGGAGGACAACAAAGGCTTAATTCTGTCACAGGCATAATGGGTCGTTAATGGGCCAGAATATAGGACGGGCTAGAAACGGCACAACGGGTTAACGGGCCACAAATGGACCGACTCTGGCCACGGGCCGAATTTGGCCCATTAGGGGAACATGCCAGTAATGGGCCGAAAAGGAGCCCAAGAACGTATGGGTCGTCAGTAGGCCGAAAGCTAACACGGGCTGGAAACGACCCATGTGAATCATGGGTCGTTAATGGGTACAAAGCAATTTACTGTTCATTATGGGCTAGAGTCACTGTGAGCCTCTAAAGGGCCTAAAGATACGAAAGGCCTCATATGGGCCAAAAGACGTCCTGGGCCATACATGGGCCGAAAGTGAAATGGGCTGGTGTTATATTCGATGGCCCACATGACGTTGTTGGGCCGATTTCAGGTAGGCCCTAACGAGTCGTGAGTTACCGGGCTGTAAAATGGGCTATTTGCAAAGAGACCATTAATAGGCTTTTCATGGGCCAGCCCGCGAACTTTTGACCAAGTCAAACGGGCCGGCCTTTGTAAGCTAAATGGGACAGTGGTGGGCCATCGCACGTGTCGACATATCATAGGCGCCTATCTGACCCACTGACGAGCTGACACGTGTTTCGTCCGGCCAATCAGAATTTTACATGTGGAAAATTCCCATTGGTCTGGGCTGTTAAGGGGTTATTGGATCCAAAACCGGACCCGATAGCTTAACGGTAACCCGTTACGGTGGATGCCACGTGTCGATCACCCTTGACAAAAGCACTTCTGTGAAGCGCGATTTATCGTCATGGAAGTGGACACTTCCGTGATGATAATTTTGGTAATGTCATGGAACACTTCTACGACAGCACAGGTATGACTATCTTGATTCTGTCATAAAATCGTCATGGATGTACATGCATGACAGAAAACGTGACCTACTGTGACAAACACGTATCATCACGGAAGTGTATTTTTTTGTAGTGGAAGTGACCAACCAAGAAACGAATAATCTCATAAGCGAGCATTAAGCATAATTAACACCGAATAATGCACCACAAGTAGGATGTAATTTCACTGCATGACTATTCACTTTCGTGCTTGCATAGGGAATCACAAACATTAACACCAATATTCTTACTAAATCACAATTACTCATCAACATGACTCACATATCACATCATCATATCTCAAAACTATTACAAGGAATCAAGTTTATTTTTTCCAATGATCTTCATGAAAGTTTTTATTATATCCTTCTTGGATATCTATCACTTTGGAACTAATTTTCATGTGTTGCTTTTGATAAGCTCAAACAAATATAAGTGAAGATCATGAGCATAATATTTCTTTCTCTTAAATTAATTTAAGTGAAGCAAGAGAGAATTTCTTAAAAAATTACTAACTCTCAAATAAATCTAAGTGAAGCAAGAGAGCATTTCTTCAAAAATACTAAAGCACACCATGCTCAAAAAGATATAAGTGAAGCACTAGAGCAAATCCATAGCTCATAAAAATTGAAGTGAGGCATAGAGAGCAATTCTAACAAGTCATGGCATAATTTTGGCTCTCTCAAATAGGTGTGTCCAGCAAGTATTCAAGACTTAAAACACAAAGCAAAGTAACCAAAGACTCATATCATACAAGACGCTCCAAGAAAAATACATAATATGTGACGAATAAAAATATAGCTTCGAGTAAAATACCGATGGTCGTTAGAAGAAAGAGGGGATGCCATTCAGGGCATCCCCAAGCTTAGTTGCTTGCTTCTCTTTGGATAATAGCTAGGGATTCCATGGGCATCCCCAAAAGTAGGCTCTTCTTACTCCTTATTCCTTCATCCACCGTAAGATAACCCAAAACTTGAAAACTTCAATCTCGCAAAACTCAACAAAACCTTTGTGAGATCCGTTAGTATAAGAAAACAAATCACTACTATAAGTACTGTTGCAAACCAATTCATATTTTATTCTTGCATTATATTTACTGTATTCCAACTTTTCTATGGCAAAAATTCTTCAAAGAAAACCATAGAATCATCAAAAGAAGTACACAACACAAAGAAAACAGAATCTGTCAAAAACAGAACAGTCTGTAGCAATCTGGGTATTTCGAATTCTTATGTAACTCCAAAAACTCTGAAAAATTAGGATGGCCTGAGAAATGTGTATATTAATCTTCCGCAAAAATAATTGGTATTTTATCGCCCTCTGGTTAAAAATGGAAATTATTTTCGTGAGCGCAAAAGTTTCTGTTTTTCAGCAAGATCAAACAACTATCACCCAAGAAGATCCTAAAGGCTTTACTTGGCGCAAACACTAATTAAAATACAAAAAACACAATCATAACAATAGCATAATTGTGCTAACACTCAAAAACAGGAAGCAAAAAACAAAAATAAATTTTATTCATTGGGTTGCCTCCCAACAAGCTCTATTTTTCACGCCCCTAGCTAGGCATAAAGCAAGGATCTAAGTTTTGTCATCTTTGGTCTTAGATCCATAATATTCCCTCATGATTGATTCATATGGTGGCCTAAGTATTGTTCCAGGAAAGTGTTCCATAACCTTCCTTAATGGAAATTGTAACTTAATGTTGACTTCTTTCATATCAATCACGGCACCGATAGTGCGTAAAAACGGTCTACCAATAATAATTGGACAAGACGGATTGCAATCAATATCAAGAACAATAAAATCTATGGGCACATAATTCTTATTTGCAAGAATAAGAACATCATTAACTCTTCCCATAGGCTTTTTAATAGTAGAATCCGCCAAGTGCAAATTTAAAGAACACTCTTCAATATCGGTAAGACCAAGCACATCACATAAAGATTTCGAAACTGTAGAAACACTAGCACCCAAGTCACACAAAGCAAAACACTCATAATTTTTAATCTTGACTTTGATAGTAGGTTCCCACTCATCATGTAATTTTCTAGGAGTTGAAACTTCTAATTCCAACTTTTCTTCTAAAGCTTCCATCATAGCATCAACAATATGTTTAGTAAAAGCTTTATTTTGTTCATAAGCATGGGATGAATTTATCATGGATTGCAATAAATAAATACAATCAATCAAAGAGAAACTATCATAATTAAAGTCTTTGTAATCCAGAAGAGTGGGACATCACTAGTTAAAGTTTTGACCTCTTCAAGCCCACTTTTATCAATTTTCTCAACAAGATTTTCACCCTCCGAATTATCGGGACGCACTCTAGCTAAAGTTAACTCTTCTCCAGTCCATTTTTCATCAATCTTAATTTTACTAAACAAGGAATCAATAGAAGAAACACCAATCATTTTAAGATCTTCAAAACTTTTATCTTCTAACGAGATTGGTTTAGAGGCCATTTGATTTACTAGGGTAGCTTGTGCATCGGATATTTTTCCTAGCAAACTTTCGGCAAAAGCATACTTAGATTGGATATTGCAAACTTCTGTACTAATATCAAGTTGTTTTGTTATAGCATCTAGCACAACAGAGAGTTCCTTAAGTTCTTCGGTAAAATATTTATTGTGATCAAATTGTGTAGTCATATATTCCTTAGTATTTTTCTCAATTTCAAGCAAAAAATTGGGGTAAGGAACATCATAAAATTTTCTTTGAGGCATCATGACTATGAAAACAAGAATGCACGCAAAAACAGATCTGTCGAGAAAACAACGAACGAAAAGAGGGCGAATAAAATGACAAATTTTTGTGAAGTGGGGGGGAGGAAAACGAGAGGCAAATGGAAAATAATGTAAATTATGAGGAGATGAGATTTGTGATTAGGAACCTGGTAGATGTTGATGATGTCTCCCCGGCAACGGCGCCAGAAATTCCTTTTGATGTCTGCTAGAACTACGTCGGTATTTCCCCAAAGAGGAAGGGATGATGCAGCACAGCGACAGTAGGTATTTCCCTTAGTGATGCGATCAAGGTTATCAAACCAGTAGGAGACCCAAGAAACACTACGTAAACAACACCTGCACACAAATAACAAATACTCGCAGCGGGACGTGTAAAAGGGGTTGTCAATCCCTTTCGGGTAACGGCGCCAGAAATTGGCAAACGGACGTGATAAAAATATGATAGATAGGATAAATAGATCTCAGACAAAATAAATTGCAGCAAGGTATTTGTTTTTTGGGTTTAATAGATATGAAAATAAGAGCAAAGAAAAATAGATCGCAAAGGCAAATATATTAAAGAAGAGACCCGAGGGCCGTAGTTTTCACTAGTGGCTTCTCTCGAGAAAAATAGCAAACGGTGGGAAAACAAATTACTATTGGGCAATTGATAGAACTTCAAATAATCATGACGATATCCAGGCAATGATCATTATATAGGCATCACATCCAAGATTAGTAGACCGACTCCTGCCTGCATCTGCTACTATTACTCTGCACATCGACCGCTATCCAGCATGCATCTAGTGTAATATGTTCATGGAGAAACGGAGTAATGCAATAAGAACGATGACATGACGTAGACAAGATCTATTTATGTAGAAATAGACCCCATCTTGTTATCCTTAATAGCAATGATACATACGTGTCGGTTCCCCTTCTGTCACTGGGATCAAGCACCGTAAGATCGAACCCATCACAAAGCACCTCTTCCCTTTGCAAGATAAATAGATCAAGTTGGCCAAACAAAACCCAAATATCGGAGAAGAAATACGAGGCTATAATTAATCATGCATATAAGAGATTAAAGAAGACTCAAATAACTTTCATGGATAAAAAGAGATAGATCTGATCATAAACTCAAAGTTCATCGGATCCCAACAAACACACGACAAAAGAATTACATCATATGGATGTCCAAGAGACCATTGTATTAAGAATCAAACGAGAGAGAGGAAGCCATCTAGCTACTAACTACAGACCCAAAGGTCTACAAAAGACTACTCACGCATCATTGGAGAGGCACCAATGGAAGTGGTGAACCCCTCTGTGATGGTGTCTAGATTGGATCTGGTGGTTCTGGACTCTGCGGCGGCTATAATTGATTTTCGTCGACTCCCCTAGGTTTTCTGGAATATTGGGGTATTTATAGAGTAAAGAGGTGGTCCGAGGGGCACCCGAGGTGGGCACAACCCACCAGGGTGCATCTGGGCCTCCAGGAGCGCCCTGATGGGTTGTGCTCCCCTCGGAGCAGCCCCAAGGTGCTTCTTCGGCCCATTGGATGTCTTCTGGTCCAAAAACAATCCACAAAAAGTTTCGCTGTGTTTGGACTCCATTTGGTATTGATTTCCTACGATGTAAAAAACATGCAAAAAAAACAGCAACTGACACTTGGCACTATGTCAATAGGTTAGTACCAAAAAATGATGTAAAATGACTATAAAATGATTATAAAACAACCAAGAATGATAATATAACAACATGGAACAATAAAAAACTATAGATACGTTCACTTGTCCATTTGAGTCTATCAAAGATTGAGGGCCCATTGGAAGCAAAAGCGGGTTGGGCATCCATCGTAATCTGAATTCTATAAAAACGAGACTCGGGCCACACTGGGTTGATCCTTGATAGCTTGGACCATCAATTCTGAAGGAGATGCTCCCGCTTGTGGTAGAGAGCTCTGAATCCAGTTGAATAGTGTTGCTGACGGTATATTTCATTTAACTGTAAAAGGGTCAAAACCCTTTGCTATATGGTTTGCTGAAAGAGCAGCCGATGCGAGTTTTGTGAGCTCTTCAATGTCTGAAACAGATATGCATTCAATAGATGAGCAAACACAATTAGCCTTACAGAAGGTCCGAATAGCCTGAATGTCATGCTGCTACCTCTTGAGCTTGCATTGGTTTTTCCCTTGAAGAGGAAAGGGTGATGCAACAAAGTAGAGTAAGTATTTCCCTCAGTTTTGAGAACCAAGGTATCAATCCAGTAGGAGACAATGTGACAAGCCACCGAATACCTGCACAAATAAACACCAACTTGCACCCAATGCGATAAAGGGGATGTCAATCCCTTCACGGTTATTTGCAAAGCGAGATCTAATAGAGATGGATAAACGGTAAAGTAATATTTTTGGTATTTTTGGTTTATGAAACGGAAAGTAAAAGATTGCAAAGAAAGTAAATCGGAAAATAAAATTATAGATCAGAAACTTATATAATGGAAAATAGACCCGGGGGATATAGGTTTCACTAGAGGATTCTCTCAAGATAGAAATTACTACGGTGAGTGAACAAATTACTGTCGAGCAATTGATAGAAAAGCGCAAAGTTATGATGATATCTCAGGCAATGATGATGAATATAGGCATCACGTCCGTGTCAAGTAGACTGAAACAATTCTGCATCTACTACTATTACTCCACACATCGACCGCTATCCAGCATGCATCTAGAGTATTAAGTTCATAAAGAATGGATTAACGCCTTAAGCAAGATGACATGATGTAGAGGAATTAACTCAAACAATATGATGAAAACCCCATCTTTTTATCCTCGATGGCAACAATACAATACGAGTCGGTTCCCCTTCTGTCACTAGGATCGAGCACTGTAAGATTAAACCCAAAGCTAAGCACTTCTCCCATTGCAAGAAAAACCAATCTAGTTGGCCAAACCAAATCGATAGTTCGAAGAGACTTACAAAGATATCAAATCATGCATATAAGAATTCAGAGGAGATTCAAATAATATTCATAGACAAGCTGATCATAAATCCACAATTCATCGGATCTCGGCAAACACACCGCAAAAGAGTATTACATCGAATAGATCTCCAAGAACATCAAGGAGAACATGGTATTGAGAATCAAAGAGAGAGAAGATGCCATCTAGCTACTAGCTATGGACCCGTAGGTCTATGGTAAACAACTCACGCTTCATCGGAGAGGCAATGGTGTTGATGTAGAAGCCCTCTGTGATCGAATCCCCCTCCGGCAGGATGCCGGAAAAGGCCCCTAGATGGGATCTCACAGGTACAGAAGGTTGCGGCGGTGGAAAAGTGGCTTCATGGCTCCCCTGGAAGTTTTCGGGGCATATGAGAATATATAGGAGGAAGATCTAGGTCAGGGGGTCACCGAGGGGCCCACAAGGTTAGGGGCGCGCCCTACCCCCTGGGCACGCCCTCCACCCTTGTGGCCGCCTCGTGGCTCTTCTGACTTGCACTCCAAGTCTCCTGGGTGTCTTCTGGTCCAAGAAAAGTCATCATGAAAGTTTTATTCCATTTGGACTCTGTTTGGTATTCCTTTTCTGCGAAACTCTAAAACAAGGAAAAAACAGAAACTGGCACTGGGCTCTAGGTTAATAGATTAGTCCCAAAAATCATATAAAATAGCATAATAATGCATATAAAACATCCAAAACAGGTAATATAATAGCATGGCATAATCAAAAATTATAGATACATTAGAGACGTATCAAGCATCCCCAAGCTTAATTCCTGCTCGTCCTCGGGTAGGTAAATGGTAAAAACGGAATTTTTGATGTGGAATGCTACCTAACATATTTATCCATGTAATTCTCTTTATTGTGGCATGAATGTTCAAACCAGTAAGATTCAAAACAAAAGTTTAATATTGACATAAAAACAATAATACTCCAAGCGTACTAACAAATAATTATGTCTTATCAAAATAAAATGGCCAAAGAAAGCTCATCCCTACAAAATAATATAGTCCGGCTATGCTCCATCTTCATCACACAAAATATTCTAATCATGCACAACCCCGATGACAAGCCAAGAAATTGTTTCATACTTTTGATGTTCTCAAACCATTTCAACTTTCACGCAGTACATGAGCATGAGCCATGAACATGGCACTATAGGTGGAATAGATGGTGGTTGTGGAGAAGACAAAAATAAGGAGATAGTCTCACATCAACTAGGCGTATCAACGGGCTATGGAGATGCCCATTAATAGATATCAATGTGAGTGAGTAGGGATTGCCATGCAACAGATGCACTAGAGCTATAAGTTTATGAAAGCTCAAAAAGAAAACTAAGTGGGTGTGCATCCAACTTGCTTGCTCATGAAGACCTATGGCGTTTTGAGGAAGCCCATTGTTGGAATATACAAGCCAAGTTCTATAATGAAAAATTCCCACTAGTATGTGAAAGTGACAACATAGGAGACTCTCTATCATGAAGATCATGGTACTACTTTGAAGCACAAGTGTGGCAAAAAGGATAGTAACATTGTCCCTTCTCTCTTTTTCTCTCATTTTTTCTTTTCTTTTTTTGGGCCTTCTCTTTTTTTATTTGGCCTTTCTCTTTTTTTATTTCCTCACATGGGACAATGCTCTAATAATTAAGATCATCACACTTCTATTTACTTACAACTCGAAAATTACAACTCGATACTAGAACAAAAATATGACTCTATGTGAATGCCTCCGGCGGTGTACCACGATGTGCAATGAATCAAGAGCGACATGTACAAAAAATGATGAATGGTGGCCTTACCACAAATACGATGTCGACTACATGATCATGCAAAGCAATATGACAATGATGGAATGTGTCATAATAAACGGAATGGTGGAAAGTTGCATGCAATATATCTCAGAATGGCTATGGAAATGCCATAATAGGTTGGTATGGTGGCTGTTTTGAGGAAGGATATGTGGTGGGTTTATGGTACCGGCGAAAGTTGCGCGGTACTAGAGAGGCTAGCAATGGTGGAAAGGTGAGAGTGCATATAATCCATGGACTCAACATTAGTCATAAAGAACTCACATACTTATTGCAAAAATCTATTAGTCATCGAAACAAAGTACTACGTGCATGCTCCTAGGGGGATAGATTGGTAGGAAAATACCATCGCTCATCCCTGACCGCCACTCATAAGGAAGACAATCAAAAACATCTCATGCTCCAACTTCGTTACATAATGGTTCACCATACATGCATGCTACGGGACTCACAAACCTTAACACAAGTATTTCTCAAATTCGCAACTACTTACTAGCATGACTCTAATATCACCATCTTCATATCTCAAAACAATCATAAGGAATCAAACTTCTCATAGTATTCAATGCACTCTATATGAATTTTTTTTATTATATCCCTCTTGGATGCCTATCATATTAGGACGGATTTTATAACCAAAGCAAATTACCATGTTGTTCTAAAGACTCTCAAAATAATATAAGTGAAGTACGAGAGTTCATCAATTTCTATAAAATAAAACAACTGCCGTGCTCTAAAAAGATGTAAGTGAAGCACTAGAGCAAAATTGCCTAGCTCAAAAGATATAAGTGAAGCACATAGAGCATTCTAATAAATCACGATTCATGCGTGTCTCTCCCAAAAGGTGTGTACATCAAGGATGATTGTGGAAAACTAAAAAGCAAAGACTCAAATCACACAAGACGCTCCAAGCAAAACACATATCATGTGGTGAATAAAAATATAGCCTCAAGTAAAGTTACCGATAGACGAAAACGAAAGAGGGGATGCCTTCTCGGGGCATCCCCAAGCTTAGGCCCTTTGGCCTCCTTGAATATTACCCTGGGGTGCCTTGGACATCCCCAAGCTTAGGCTCTTGCCACTCCTTATTCCATAGTCCATCAAATCCTTACCCAAAACTTGAAAACTTCACAACACAAAACTTCAACAGAAAATCTCGTAATCTCTGTTAGTATAAGAAAATAAATCACCACTTTTGATACTATTGTTAACTCATTCTTTATTTATATAGGTGTAATATCTACTATATTCCAACTTTTCCATGGTTCATACCCCACGATACTAGCCATAGATTCACCAAAATAAGAAAACAACACACGAAAAATAGAATCTGTCAAAAACAGAACAATCCATAGTAATCTGGATATTTCGAATACTTCTGTAACTCCAAAAATCCTGATAAATGAGGAAGTCCTAGACAATTTTTTTATTAATCCTATGCAAAAAAATCAGTATTTTATCGCACTTATGTTAAAAATGAAAACTAATCTCCTGGGCACAAAAGTTTTTGTTTTTTAGCAGGATCAAATCAACTATCACCGTAAGCTATCCCAAAGGTCTTACTTGGCACAAACACTAATTAAGGACAGTATAACCGCACCTAAAGCGAGCTCTCTCAGCGATTCATGTTTGTGGCCGTCGGATTTCATTGCTCGGTCATTGTTGGTCATCCGATACTGCTCCTGTCGCATGTGGGCTGCTCCTGGGCCGACTGTCCGATGGGCAGCTACTCCAGAAACCAAATCAAGGCACTCTCGTTCGCTTGGAGGAAGGAACATCCGATCTTGGACGGATGGTCATCGAACATTTCCTTCCCACCCCTGGGGAGCTGCTATATGTATGATCAAATTCTATACGATCTTTGTACGACAAGACTCATCTGGTGTGGTGGGCCCAAACCTCGGGAAACAGGCTTGTCTCTTGTCATACAAATCATATGATAAATTGATCATATGTGAGGCAATTTCGATCTCTTTTTCTCACCCACACCACAGGTTGCCCCTTCCTATTCTCTGTTCGTCCGCCTCTCCCATCCGATCCCCATGACCGGTGACAAACATGGCGGGCGACGGATTGATCCAAACATCAAGGCTCAACATCTCCCCCTGCCTTAATCTCCGACCACTCCTCTACCTCCCCTCTCTGCTCCACAACGGCGATGGTGATGACACCACCGATTGTTCCCATCGGCTATGGCGATAGGTACAGTGCTCCACCCCCCGTCTCTGACCTCTGTCGGCGACCAAACCCCTCCCCCTCTAGGTACGCCGTCGCAATCTGCAGAACAGAGTCCATCCCAAACACCGGTCATGGCATGAAGGGAAATTACTCTCGCCAGTGGGGAAGAATGCATGTAGTTTCCAATCTGAGATTATACCAAGAGATCCTGAACTGATATTGTGTAATCAAATTGTTTTGCTTTGGGGCCCGCGAGTGAATGTACTGAAACTAGTTCAATAGTCCATGAATTTTACATACAAGTTAGCAGGATCATACATCTTTGATGGTACGTTGAAGGCTAGCTAGCTTTGTCATACATTCTTTGTTGCATTATTTC
Organism: Triticum urartu; assembly: GCF_003073215.2. NCBI lineage: Eukaryota > Viridiplantae > Streptophyta > Magnoliopsida > Poales > Poaceae > Triticum > Triticum urartu. The sequence continues at coordinate 385,499,489 of NC_053028.1, forward strand.
AAGGAGGATCCAGTACATAAAACTGCTCAATGGTCAGATCTTGGTTGCAAAAGTAGCTAATTATGTGGATATAATATAGATTTAAGTATGCAATGAAGCACTGTAGTTCCAATCCCACGATCATTGAATATTTGGATGCTTTGCAGCATTTTAATCTTCCACCGATTGCAAGCTCAAGATGCTACTACTTTTGGATTTTTCTTGTGCAGAGGCAGTTCTTGATTGATCTCTTGAATTGATTTAGCATGGATTTGGCTTCCAGGTAAGTCTAGAATCCTTGAACATTTTAGTTTGCATTAAGCATAGCAGTACATATGAATATATTAGGCCATGACATTGTTTATGACTGAGTTGTTGCAACTCCATATGTAATTTGCAAGCAGCCAAAGTGAGGTACTAGATATCACACTAACTATTTATCTTTTCAATTGATCATGAAATTGAGTGCAATACTATTATCATGTTTTGATTTAAACAAGAAATTTTGCTTCACAAATCATGTTAACTTTCTGTCTGCAGAATCATTTAGTGATCAAATTGTTACTGCACTTGCGAGTCAAGATGTGCAAAAGGATGGATCAAAGGCCACCATGGCATCGACACATTGACATTGATGTTGCTCTCTCATTTTCTCTCTTTTTGAATCCCTCAAGCCATCAGAGGAGCTCAAGTCCAAGCAGAGGCAGCTCATGGACTACTGAACAAAGTGGGTGAGCATAGAATTCCCCAATGGTCAGTGGCATCTCTATCACATCCAGTTCCTTTGTAACATTCCATAGTGATTCCGTCGACCTGGAGGTAAGTATTTGCTATATATATAGCCGCTGCTACTTCTCTTGTAAAATTTTACTGTTTGTTGAATTGATCTTCCAACATTGAGGTAAATTAAATTGGTCTATGCAGATTCTCTAAGTCAATTTGGTTTAAGCACACCATTAACACTGCTAGGGTACCATTGTGAGGATGTCTATTGGGAGGGGCATCTCTTGCGCTTGTGCATCAGTGCAGAATAATGGGGACAGTTAGCACACCCTTCTTGGATGTATCTCACAAAATGCTATACATTAGGTATGTTACTTGATTGGGGGTTATATTGCCGTTCCGTTAGCACAAAATTTTGAATCAAATATCTTTACTAATATGCAAATAGTATTATTTTTACTAATAAATGCCATAAAACAACAATTACATTTGATTCTATGATAGTTAGCTAGCTAGCAACACTAAATTTAGTCAACCTTGTTATGAATTAGGTACCAAGTTGTGTTTATTATTTTACAACTAGCACGTAAAGAACATAAACCGCTTTTTACTTAGAGAACTATTGGCTGATGCACAGAATTTCTGCAGTAGCGACATATATGAAAAGTGTTGTTTTTAATGTTTATCAAGGGGAACTATATATCATTATCCAACGGTGACTTTCATATTCTGGTACTCTTTGTTGGTTCTATCTTGGGAGCATACACATTGAGTTGTCTTGGAAGTATATATCCTTTCCAAAAAGCAAAGGTAAAATTCAAGGACAGAAGAATATCAGTACATTTTTTAGAATGAGAACACCTGAGCTCATTTGTTCATTTGAGAAGTAATGGATTTGATTTACAATGTAATCGTTCTTGAGGTGTCCACTAGACATGTGTATGAATGGTAAGTGTTTTTTGTATGCAGTTATAACACAACACAACCACTTGGCTTCTTAGAATCATAGACATCACAAAGCAACCATTCTGCCTTTTCACAATAGTTCATGTCCATTCTAAGATTTACAAAAATATATTTCCTTGAAATAAAAAAAGTAAATATATGGTAATTCGAAACAAGTCCATCATAAAGAAGGCTCAACAACTAGCAGTATTATTTCCATAGATTGGAGAGATGTTTAAAAAACTTAACTCAATTCAACTTGTGCATATACAACCTTTTAAATTGTTCCTCATATTTTATATAGCAGTGCTCCTTGGTACTTCGATAGAAATATTGTTTACATGTTTGCTTCACCGATACTGGAAGGGTGTTGAGGCCATGATCAAGTTGGAATTTGGTTTTACTTCCTGCGTTATATTTCCCATTTCCACTAGAGGATCTCACTCCCATTACCAATGCATATTTATTTTTTAGCATGGACATGGATATACTAGATTTCATTTTATCATTTTTTAATTCAAAATGATTCTAGCCAAAATGTCACCCCTACAGATTTATAACTAGAATGTTTGTAACATGTAGACAAGACTTACCCTTCAATAAATTGGTTGTTTGGAAGCTACCTTTCATGCATATTTATTTTCAAATTGTTTTATATTTTCTTTTTTATTTTATTATATCTTGCACCAAATGTCACCCCAAGTAGTTTGTTTATTAAATGATTTCCTTTGGATTTTGTTATTTTTGAAGATTCAGTTTGTTCGAGCTGATGCCGGCTAGTACACTAACCATTTATATTTTCCTTTTTATTTTATTATAGCTTGCACCAAATTTCACCCCAAGTAGTTTTTTTATTAAATGATTTCCTTTGGATTTTGTTATTTTCGAAGATTCAGTTTGTTCCAGCTGATGCCGGCTAGCACACTAACCATTATGATGCAGCAAGTATTGGATTGAGAAATTTGTGTCATTTTTATCAATTTCACATGACCATACATGTCTACCAAATATGTTTATTGTTGCTTCAAAATAAACTGAATGGTTGTGTTGTTATTTTTGAAATAATAGAAATATGAAGTGCCTTTATTACCTCCATATATTTGAGGGAATTACTACCAATCTCTTGGAAAAAAGGATGCGCGCAGCAACGCACACCATCAATGATCTAGTTAAAACATAAAACCACATCTAAAAAGAGGCTAGATGAATTATTTATTGCAAAACAGAATCTAAAAAGCAAAAAACAAAAATAAAACTGGGTTGCCTCCCAACAAGCGCTATTGTTTAACGCCCCTAGCTAGGCATAAAACATGAATAGATCTAAGTATTGTCATCTTTGGCATACAATCCATAAGTGGCTCTCATAATAGATTCATAAGGCAATTTAATTTTCTTTCTAGGGAAGTGTTCCATGACTTTCCTTAATGGAAATTGAAATCTAATGTCTCCTTCTTTCATATCAATAATTGCACCAATCGTTCTAAGGAAAGGTCTACCAAGAATAATAGGACATGTAGGATTGCAATCTATATCAAGAACAATGAAATCTATGGGCACATAATTCCTATTAGTAACAATAAGAACATTATTAATTCTTCCCATAGGTTTCTTAATAGTGGAATCCACAAGATGCAAATTTAAAGAACAATCATCAACATGAAAACCTAACACATCACATAAAGTTTTCAGAATCATAGAAACACTAGCACCCAAATCACACAAAGCATAGCACTCATAATCTTTAATTTTAATATTAATAGTAGGTTCCCACTCATAATGAAGTTTTCTATGGATAGAAACTTCCAATTCAAGCTTTTCTTCAAAAGATTGCATCATAGCATCAATGATATGTTTGGTAAAAGTTTTGTTTTGATTATAAGCATGAGGAGAATTCAAGATGGGTTGCAACAAGGAAATGCAATCTATTAAATAACAATTATCATAGTTAAAGTCCTTAAAATCCAAAAGAGTGGGTTCATTGCTACCTAAAGTTTTGACCTCTCCAATCCCACTTTTATCAATTTTTGTATCAAGATCTAAAAACTCTGAATCATTGGGACGCCTTCTAACTAAAGTTGAATCATATCCAGTCCCATATTTATCAAGATTTACATTGGAAAATAAAGATTCAATAGGATTCACATCAATCATTTTAAGATCTTCATCATTATTTTCACGTAAACTAGAAGAACACGCTTTTATAAACCAATCTTTCTTAGCACGCATCTTAGCGGTTCTTTCTTTACACTCATCAATGGAAATTCTCATGGCTTTGAGAGACTCATTGATATCATTCTTAGGTAGAATAGATCTAAGTTTCAAAGAATCAACATCGAGAGAAATTCTATCCACGTCCCTAGCCAAATCATCAATCTTAAGCATTTTTTCTTCAATCAAAGCATTGAAATTCTTTTGTGAACTAATAAATTCTTTAACACTATTCTCAAAATCAGAGGGCATATTATTATAATTTCCATGAGAATTGCTATAGGAATTACCATAATTATTAGAGGAATTACTAGGAAACGGCCTAGGATTAAAATTACCACTATACGCGTTATTACCAAAGTTGTACCTACCAACAAAATTCACATCCATATATTCATTATTGTTTTCAATCAAAGTAGACAAAGGAATATCATTGGGATCAATAGGAACACTCTTGCTAGCAAATAATTTCATAAGCTCATCCATCTTTCCACTCAAAACATTAATCTCTTCAATAGCATGCACCTTTTTACTAGTGGTAGATCTTTCGGTATGCCATTGAGAATAATTTACCATAATATTATCTAGGAGTTTAGTAGCTTCTCCTAAAGTAATTTCCATAAAAGTGCCTCCCGCATCCGAATCTAAAAGATCTCTAGAAGTAAAATTCAATCCGGCATAAAAATTGTGTATAATCATCCACAAATTCAAACCATGCGTAGGGAAATTTCTAATCATTAATTTCATCCTCTACCAAGATTGTGCAACATGTTCATGATCAAGTTGCTTAAAATTCATAATATCGTTCCTAAGGGAGATGATCTTAGTGGGAGAAAAATACTTGGAAATAAAAGCATCTTTACACTTGTTCCATGAATCAATACTATTTTTAGGCAAAGATGAAAACCAAGTTTTAGCGCGATCCCTAAGCGAGAATGGAAATAGCTTCAATTTAACAATATCATTATCCACATATTTTTTCTTTTCCATATCACACAAATCAACGAAATTATTAAGATGGGATGCGGCATCTTCATTGGGAAGGCCGGAAAATTGATCTTTCAAAACAAGATTCAGCAAAGCGGTATTAATTTCACAAGATTCCGCATTAGCATCGGGAGCAATCAGAATACTAATAAAATCATTGTTGTTGGTACTGGAAAAGTCACACAATTTGGTATTATCTTGAGCCATCATGACAAAGCAAGCAATCCAACACACGAGCACACAAAAACAAGCGAAGAAGACGAACGGAAGAAGGGCGAAGAAAAGGCGAATCTTTTCAAAAATCATTTTAGAAGTGAGGGAGAGGAAAACGAGAGGCAAATGGCAAATAATGTAATGCGAGGGATGAGAGTTTATGATGGGTACTTGGTATGTCTCCGCTTGGCGAAGATCTCCCTGGCAACGGCGCCAGAAATTCTTCCTGCTACCTCTTGAGCTTTTGTTGGTTTTTCCCTTGAAGAGAAAAGGGTGATGTAGCAAAGTAGAGTAAGTATTTCCCTCAGTTTTGAGAACCAAGGTATCAATCCAATAGTAGACAATGCGACAAGCCACCGAATACCTGCACAAACAAACACCAACTTACACCCAACGCGATAAAGGGGTTGTAAATCCCTTCATGGTTATTTGCAAAGTGAGATCTGATAGAGATGGATAAACGGTAAAGTAATATTTTTGGTATTTTTGGTTTATGAAACGGAAAGTAAAAGATTGCAAAGAAAGTAAATTAGAAAATAAAATTATAGATCAGAAACTTATATGCTGGAAAATAGAACCGGGGGCCATAGGTTTCACTAGAGGCTTCTCTCAAGATAGAAATTATTACGATGGTTGAACAAATTACTGTCGAGCAATTGATAGAAAAGCGCAAAGTTATGACGATATCTAAGGCAATGATCATGAATATAGGCATCACACCCGTGTCAAGTACACCGAAATGATTCTGCATCTACTACTATTACTCCACACATCGACCGCTATCCGGCAAGCATCTAGAGTATTAAGTTCATAAAGAACGGAGTAACACCTTAAGCAAGATGACATGATGTAGAGGAATTAACTCGAACAATATGATGAAAACCCCATCTTTTTATCCTTGATGGCAACGATACAATATGTGTCGGTTCCCCTTCTGTCACTAGGATCGAGCACCGCAAGATTGGACCCAAAGCTAAGCACTTCTCCCATTGCAAGAAAACCAATCTAGTTAGCCAAACCAAATCAATAGTTCGAAAGGACTTGCAAAGATATCAAACCATGCATATAAGAATTCGGAGGAGATTGAAATAATATGCATAGATAAGTTGATCATAAATCCATAATTCACCAGATCTCCGCAAACACACCGCAAAAGAGTACTACATCGGATAGATCTCCAAGAACATTGAGGAGAACATGGTATTGACAATCAAAGAGAGAGAAGAAGCCATCTAGCTACTAGCTATGGACCTGTAGGTCTGTGGTAAACTACTCACGCTTGATCGGAGAGGCAATGGTGTTGATGTATAAGCCCTCCGTGATCGAATCCCCCCTGGCAGGATGCCAGAAAAGGCCCCTTGATGGGATCTCATGGGTACAGAAGGTTGCGGCGGTGGAAAAGTGGTTTTGTGGCTCCCTTGGAAGTTTTTAAGGCATATGAGAATATATAGGAGGAATATCTAGGTCAGGGGGTCACCGAGGGGCCACTACAAAAAAGACACATCCGTGACATTTTGGGCCGAACGAAAGTTTTTTCTGTCATACATATGACACTTCTATGACGATAATTTTGGCAAAAACCGGTATCATCGTAGATGTGGTGGGCTCCTACTTCTATGACAAAAAATCATGATAGAAAATGGGCTTTTCGTCCTAGGCGGGCTGGAGACGCAGCTGCATGACATTCTTTGGGCCGTCCATGACGGAAAAAACCATGGTAGAAGCATGGGGGAGGAAAATTTCGGGGAGTTCCCGGTTACGGTGGGAGGACGGGGGCCGAGCGATGCGCGTTTCTCTCGTACACGTACGCGCGTGTGTGTGAGGCGTTGGCTCTAACTGAACCCGAGCGAGGCGTTGGGCTCTAACTGAACCCGAGCGATTGCACTGCAGGCTACGCATTACTGAACCCGAGCGATCGATCGATGGCTATTAACTGAACCCGATCGAGCGATTCCTTCGCTACTGCTGCTAACTAAAGCCGATCGATGGGATGACCAGTGAGCATTGCGGGGGGTTTGGATGAACAGTGAGCGGTGGCGTTGCCTCTAGATGAACATGACCCCGTGGTGTGGTGGAAGGCTGGATGAATAGTAGATGATGGAGGGGTGCTCGTGGAGGGGTGGATGAACAGGACCCCGTGGTGTGGAGGGCTGGATGAACAGTAGACGGTGGAGGGGTGGTTGAACAGGACCCCGTGGTGTGGAGGGCTGGATGAACAGTAGATGGTGGAGGGGTGCCTGTGGAGGGGTGGTTGAATAGGACCCCGTGGTGTGGAGGGCTGGATGAACAGTAGATGGTGGAGGGGTGGTTGAACAGTAGCCGGTGGAGTAGCGCGCGGTGGAGGCTGGATGAACAGGAGCCCGTGGAGGCTGGATGAACAGGAGCCCATGGAGGCTGGAGGAGGTCGATGGTGGAGATGAACAGTATCCCGTGGAGTCCCGTTTTGCGATACGCCACACCCCTCCCGATGAACATGACCCCCGTTTCGATCGTAGCGCTCCAACACATGTCCGTTTCCTCCGTTTTGCGGTACGCCACACCCCTCCCGATGAACAGGACCCACGTTTCGACCGTAGGAGGTCCGTTTCCTCCGTTTTGCAGTACGCCAGACCCCTCCCGATGAACAGGATCCCGTTTCGAACATGGCTGGTCGAACACAAGGCCGTATCCTCCGTTCTGCGGTACGCCAGGCCTCGTTTCCATCGCCTGTTCCGTCCAAGCCCTCCCGATGAACACGACGCATTATGTTGCCTTCCCATGAACACGACGCATTCTGTTGCCTCCCCATGAACACGACGACGACGCTGTTTCTCCATTCCGACCCAGCCATGTACACGAGCCCTGGCTGTACGTATGCGCGAGTAGGTTCTCGAGACCCCGCCCGTATGTACACATACGTGGCCGTATTTTCTTTCTTGCACCCTGGCCGCTGTACGTACGTGTAAATGCTACGTGCGCGCCTCTACTACGACACGTGCGCACCTCTACTACGACATGTGCGTGCCTCTACATCGACCAGTATGTACGTACACGTTCGCGACCAGAATGACAACGCTACGTACGCTTCGACCAGGTGGGTCCCGACTGTCAGGCACTTCCTTGCCTGCGAAGATGTAGCTGGTGGGTCCCAGCAGTCAGGGGGCAAATCATTTTTTTTGCCCAGACGCACTTCCTTGCGTGCGAAGATATAGCTGGTGGGTCCCAACAATCAGGGGGAAATGTTTTTTTTGTGAAATACGGTGGCCCGTCCGGTGGGTCCCGCTGTTAGGTGGAGGAATAATTATTTTGCACGTAATAAGGAGGCACTTCCTTGCTGCGGCCGTGGACCCAGCTGTCGGCCTCTCCCCGTACAGTCCATGTCCGATGGAAGCCGTTCCTTGACCACGTTGACGACGCCGCGCCGAGAGCACCAGGGCGGTGGACGACGGCGAGGCCTTGGAAGGGGACGACGGCGAGGCCTTGGAAGGGGACGACGCGGAGCTGGGGAAGACGCGGCAGTGGATGCCCACGCGTAGAGGAGTACGAGGGTTCACTAGTTCGCTGCGGTGTGAGGCTGTCGTCGCCGCAAAATAACAGGGGGTGTGGGTGAGTAGAGGGATGGCCTGGCCAGCGGTGGGAGTAGTAGGGGGCGGTGAGGCCTCCGCCACATCACAGCCGGCCACGGGAGGCAGGAGCACGAGGCACGACCAGCGCTGGTTTGGGCGGCTGGAGCAAGGAGACCAGAGGTTGAAGAAGCACTACGGCCATTGGATGGACATCGTACGGTCACTGGAGCTAGAATCGTGCATATTGACTAAGTTGACAAAGCCCTCCGTCCTCGTCAACTTAGTAGGCCCACAAGTCATCCTGCCACTATACTGGGTCCCAGCTAACAGGGGGAGTATTCATTTTTTGTGCATAATAAGAAGGCACTTCCTTGCGTGCGAAGATATAGCTGGTGGGTCCGAGCTATCAGCGGCGGTAACGTTTTTTTCGCGAAATACAAAGGCCCTTTCGGTGGGTCCCTGATGTCATGTGGAGGAATCATTATTTTGCGCGTAATAAGGAGGCATTTCCTTGTGTGCGGCCATGGACCCAGCTGTCGGCCTCTCCACGTAAAGTCCACTTCAGATGCATGTCGGTCGTTGACCACATTGACCAGGCCACGCCGAGAGCACCAGGACGGTGAACAACGGTGAGGCCTAGGAAGGGAACGACACGGAGGCAGGGAAAACTCGGCAGTTGTTTCCCACGCGGAGGGGAGTACGACTGTACGAGGGTTTACTGGTTCGTCTGCCGTCGCCGGAGAATAACAGCAGGTGTGGGTGAGTAGAGGGATGGCTAGGCCAGCGATGGGAGTACGATGGGGTGGTGAGGCCTGCGCAGCAGCAGAGCCGGCCGCGGGGAGGAGGGAGCAGGCAGTCCCGCCGGCGCCTGTTTGAGCGGCTGGAGCAGGAAGAGCAGAGATTGAAGAAGCACGACGGCCGTTGGATGGCCATCCAACAGTCACTGCTTGTGCGTCAACCTTTTTTTAGGAAAGGCTCAAATCTGTGGAAAACAGCATACAACCCATCTGCCATTATTTCTAATAATTTACAGCCCATTTGCTAATTATTAAGGTTTTTTTGGTGCCCATATTCTTTTTTTTAGCATTACAGCCCATATTATGGCCGCGGTTAAAAATTTATACGAAATTTTGGATATTTCGGTGCGGTCCGAACTGTTTTTAATCCCGAAATTTCGACTCGCATTCAAACTGATTTTAAAAATAAATGTATATCAATATAAAATCCAACAAATTCTCCACGCATAAAAATTAATGTAATTTCAAATCTCGAAATGAAGAAAAGATATTTGAAACTAATTGCCGGTTTGATGTGTTTTAAAAATGTACAACCCATTTCTCATTACTGATGGGTCATTTTCTCGGCCAGCCGAATGAAAGCTCTCCTCGTCTTGAAAGATTTGCAGCCCAACAGGCCTGACAAAGCGACTTACTTAGCAAATCACAAAAAAACTGGGCTGTGGCCATGGACCCAGCTGTCAGCCTCTCCATGTACAGTACTCTTCCGATGGAATGTCGTTGACCATGTTGACCACGCCGCGCCAAGAGCACCAAGGCGGTGGACGACGGCGAGGCCTAGGAAGGGGACGACGCGGAGCCGGGGAAGACGCGGCAGTGGATGCCCACGTGGAGAGGAGTACGAGGGTTCACTGGTTCGGCTGCGGTGTGAGGCTGCCTTCGCCGCAGGGCCTGGCTAGCGGTGGGAGTAGTAGGGGGCGATGAGGCCTCATCGGCAGCACAGCCAGCCACTGGAGGCAGGAGCAGGCGGTCTCCCCGGCGCTGGTTTGGGCAGCTGGTGCAAGAAGAGCAGCGATTGAAGAAGCAGCAGGACCGTTCGATTCAAATCCAACGGTTACTGCTGCTAGAATCGTTTGTTGACTAAGTTGATAAGCCTTGCGTACGCGTCAACTTAGTAGGTCCATAGGTCAGCCTCCCAACCTATGCGTCCCAGATGTCAGTGGGAGGAATCATTTTTTCGCGTAATAAGGAGGCAGATGATTGCGTGCAGCCAGGCCAGCGGAGGGAGTAGGGTGGGCCGGGGAAGCCTGCGCGACATCACAGCGGGCCACAAGAGGAGGGAGCAGGCAGTCCCGACGGTGCTAGTTTAGGCGGCTGGAGCAGGAAGATCAGAGATTGAATAAGCACGTCGGTCGTTGGATGGACATCCAACACTAACTGCTGCTAGAATCGTGTGTTCACTGACAAAGCCTTGCGTAAACAAGTCAGCCTCGAAATCTGTGGCATGTACAACCCATTTGCTATTATTTTTATAATTTTTACTCATTTTCTAATTCATATGGAATTTATTGCAGCCCGTTTTCCATTTTTAGAATTGCTGGCCATTTTCTGGTCAGTACCAGGGTTAAAAAATTAACTAAATATGTGGGAAATTTTTGAAAATTCGCAAATTTTTGCTGGGGAACGAAATATTCTTAATCCAAAAATTAATAGCCATACTAAAACAAATTTAAAAATAAATTAGTACTATGTCATGTTAAATCCAATGAAATACGTATAAGATATCAGTGAAGAACAAAAACAAAAAAAAGAAACTTATATCCCATTTGCTATAAATTTTTTGGAATTTTCAACCCCTTTTGATATTACTTTTAACAGACATTGACCATACTCTTAAGCCAGGCCGAAATGCATCCCCCCTCGTATTGAAAGATTTGCAGCCCAGTAATTCGGAGAAAACAAATAGGCCTAGCTTGGGTATTCTTCAAAAATAAATATTGGGCTACATATTTTCCCAAAGAACTGGTGCATGAGCATTTAGCTTTATTTATTTATTTACTTATTTATGTTTAGGGGACCATGAGCATGTACCTGGGCCGGATTCATGTGAGAGCCTCCCTTCCAGTTAATTATGGGCTTCTCTATTGGGCCTTCATCAGTGGGCTGCATGTTATCAACAAGTGGAAAATGTGTTCCGAGTTTCAAAAAAAAATGTGTTCCGTACGATAAATAGTATGCGCTACGTACGGTACGGGGCACTAAAGGATCGAACCATGCAACGACTTCCAAAACATTGTGTTTGTCGTTCTAACAACACATTTATTCAACCAACAGACAAAATATACTATTGATTGTACATTGAAAACAGCAGCAGCAACAACCAGGGCTGGGGGTACAACAGAAGCAGTAAGCAGGCCAGAAGAGTGAAGACGCAGCTCTCTCTTCCAAACCAAACATCAGCCATCATTACAAAAGGGCTACCAAAAAAGAACAAGTGTATGCATCAAACTAAATAAAGATCCTACTACACCAAGTGTACGCATCTAACTAACTGGCTCAGTTAGACGTTACTATTTTTTTTCGAAACGGAGGCAAAAGAATTGCCTCGTCGATTAATTAAGAAGAAGAGAATTGCCTGGTTAATCTACGGAAAACCAGGCTAAAACCGAAGACGTTACTATTTATTAAGTTGCAGTGGAGTCGCAAATGGAGAGGAGTGGGAAACTTCACTGGTTCGGGTGCGCGGCAGCACAACCACGGTGGTTAGAAGGGAAAACATAAATTGGACAGGGCATTACTTTTATAAGAGACATGCGTTTTATACCCCACAGTAGGCATACTAACAAGTTCACACACAAATACAACATAAAAGGTAAATATTCATATCAAACTCAGGTTCACAGGACACGTTCATATCCATAGCCAACATTCACAATCAACAACTCAAAAGATTCATATATACACAAGCTCAGCATATCTATGCATCCAAATGATTGGTAGATCAGATGACAATA